>NC_134702.1:210858990-211474490 GCF_043290135.1 Rhipicephalus microplus
AGGCAGCGCGTCAGTCTCATAATCTGGAGGTCGTGAGTTCAATCCACACCCGGTGCAAAGGTGGTGCAATTTCTTTGTTTGCTTATGAGAGTTTCATTAGGTCGTGAGGGGTGCACTGTCTGGAGCAGTAATAAATGACTGTTGGTCGGTTTTTTTACTTTTTCGACCTTTAATTTGTGGGAACTAATAATACCGGTTGTGTTTCGCCGTGACCCCCTGTCCGCCTCGGTAGCGCAGTAGGCAGCGCGTCAGTCTCATAATCTGAATGTCGTGAGTGCAATCCTCACCCGGGGAAAAGGCGGTGCAGATGTTTCGTTTGCTTAAGAGAGTTTCATAAGGTCGTGAGGGGTGCAATGTCTGGAGCAGTATTGAATGACTGTTGGTCAGTTTTTTTGTTTTCGACCTTTAATTTGTGGGAACTAATAATACCGGTTGCGTTTCGCCGTGACCCCTGTCCGCCTCGGTAGCGCAGTAGGCAGTGCGTCAGTCTCATAATCTGAAGGTCGTGAGTTCAATCCTCACCCGGGGTAAAGGTGGTGAGGTTGTTTTGTTTGCTTATGAGAGTTTAATTAGGTCGTGAAGGGTGCGCTGTCTGGAGCACTATTGAATGACTGTTGCTCGGTTTTCTTACTTTTTCCACCTTTAGGTTGTGGGAACTAATGATACCAGTTGTGTTTCCCAGTGACACCTGTCCGCCTCGGTAGCGCAGTAGGCAGCGCGTCAGTCTCATAATCTGAATGTCGTGAGTGCAATCCTCACCCGGGGCAAAGGCGGTGCAGATGTTTCGTTTGCTTATGAGAGTTTCATTAGGTCGTGAGGGGTGCACTGTCTGGAGCAGTAATAAATGACTGTTGGTCGGTTTTTTTACTTTTTCGACCTTTAATTTGTGGGAACTAATAATACCGGTTGTGTTTCGCCGTGACCCCCTGTCCGCCTCGGTAGCGTAGTAGGCAGCGCGTCAGTCTCATAATCTGAAGGTCGTGAGTTCAATCCTCACCCGGGGCAAAGGCGGTGCAGTTGTTTTGTTTGCTTATGAGAGTTTAATTAGGTCGTGAAGGGTGCGTTGTCTGGAGCAGTAATGAATGACTGTTGCTGAGTTTTCTTACTTTTTCGACCTTTAACTTGTGGGAACTATTGATACCGGTTGTGTTTCTCAGTGACACCTGTCCGCCTCGGTAGCGCAGTAGGCGGCGCGTCAGTATCATAATCTGGAGGTCGTGAGTTCAATCCGCACCCGGGGCAAAGGCGGTGCAGATTTTTTGTTTGCTTATGAGAGTTTAATTAGGTCGTGAGGGGTGCGCTGTTTGGAGCACTATTGAATGACTGTTGCTCGGTTTTCTTACTTTTCCACCTTTAATTTGTGGGAACTAATGATACCGGTTGCGTTTCCCAGTAACCCCTGTCCGCCTCGGTAGTGCAGTAGGCAGCGCGTCAGTCTCATAATCTGGAGGTCGTGAGTTCAATCCACACCCGGTGCAAAGGTGGTGCAATTTCTTTGTTTGCTTATGAGAGTTTCATTAGGTCGTGAGGGGTGCACTGTCTGGAGCAGTAATAAATGACTGTTGGTCGGTTTTTTTACTTTTTCGACCTTTAATTTGTGGGAACTAATAATACCGGTTGTGTTTCGCCGTGACCCCCTGTCCGCCTCGGTAGCGCAGTAGGCGGCGCGTCAGTATCATAATCTGAAGGTCGTGAGTTCAATCCGCACCCGGGGCAAAGGCGGTGCAGATTTTTTGTTTGCTTATGAGAGTTTAATTAGGTCGTGAGGGGTGCGCTGTTTGGAGCACTATTGAATGACTGTTGCTCGGTTTTCTTACTTTTCCACCTTTAATTTGTGGGAACTAATGATACCGGTTGCGTTTCCCAGTGACACCTGTCCGCCTCGGTAGCGCAGTAGGCAGCGCGTCAGTCTCATAATCTGAATGTCGTGAGTGCAATCCTCACCCGGGGCAAAGGCGGTGCAGATGTTTCGTTTGCTTATGAGAGTTTCATTAGGTCGTGAGGGGTGCACTGTCTGGAGCAGTAATAAATGACTGTTGGTCGGTTTTTTTACTTTTTCGACCTTTAATTTGTGGGAACTAATAATACCGGTTGTGTTTCGCCGTGACCCCCTGTCCGCCTCGGTAGCGTAGTAGGCAGCGCGTCAGTCTCATAATCTGAAGGTCGTGAGTTCAATCCTCACCCGGGGCAAAGGCGGTGCAGTTGTTTTGTTTGCTTATGAGAGTTTAATTAGGTCGTGAAGGGTGCGCTGTCTGGAGCAGTAATGAATGACTGTTGCTGAGTTTTCTTACTTTTTCGACCTTTAACTTGTGGGAACTATTGATACCGGTTGTGTTTCCCAGTGACACCTGTCCGCCTCGGTAGCGCAGTAGGCGGCGCGTCAGTATCATAATCTGAAGGTCGTGAGTTCCATCCTCACACGGCGCAAAGGTGATGCAGTTTTTTTGTTTGCTTATGAGAGTTTAATTAGGTCGGGAGGGGTGCGCTGTCTGGAGCAGTAATGAATGACTGTTGCTGAGTTTTCTTACTTTTTCGACCTTTAACTTGTGGGTACTATTGATACCGGTTGTGTTTCCCAGTGACACCTGTCCGCCTCGGTAGCGCAGTAGGCAGCGCGTCAGTCTCATAATCTGAATGTCGTGAGTGCAATCCTCACCCGGGGAAAAGGCGGTGCAGATGTTTCGTTTGCTTAAGAGAGTTTCATTAGGTCGTGAGGGGTGCACTGTCTGGAGCAGTAATAAATGACTGTTGGTCGGTTTTTTTACTTTTTCGACCTTTAATTTGTGGGAACTAATAATACCGGTTGTGTTTCGCCGTGACCCCCTGTCCGCCTCGGTAGCGTAGTAGGCAGCGCGTCAGTCTCACAATCTGAAGGTCGTGAGTTCAATCCTCACCCGGGGCAAATGTGGTGCAGATTTTTTGTTTGCTTATGAGAGTGTAATTGGGTCGTGAAAGTTGCGCTGTCTGGAGCAGTAATGAATGACTCTTGCTCGGTTTTCTTACATTTTCGACCTTTAATTTGTGGGAACTAATGATCCCGGTTGCGTTTCGCCGTGACACCTGTCCGCCTCGGTAGCGCAGTAGGCAGCGCGTCAGTCTCATAATCTGAATGTCGTGAGTGCAATCCTCACCCGGGGCAAAGGCGGTGCAGATGTTTCGTTTGCTTATGAGAGTTTCATTAGGTCGTGAGGGGTGCACTGTCTGGAGCAGTAATAAATGACTGTTGGTCGGTTTTTTTACTTTTTCGACCTTTAATTTGTGGGAACTAATAATACCGGTTGTGTTTCGCCGTGACCCCCTGTCCGCCTCGGTAGCGTAGTAGGCAGCGCGTCAGTCTCATAATCTGAAGGTCGTGAGTTCAATCCTCACCCGGGGCAAAGGCGGTGCAGTTGTTTTGTTTGCTTATGAGAGTTTAATTAGGTCGTGAAGGGTGCGCTGTCTGGAGCAGTAATGAATGACTGTTGCTGAGTTTTCTTACTTTTTCGACCTTTAACTTGTGGGAACTATTGATACCGGTTGTGTTTCCCAGTAACCCCTGTCCGCCTCGGTAGTGCAGTAGGCAGCGCGTCAGTCTCATAATCTGGAGGTCGTGAGTTCAATCCACACCCGGTGCAAAGGTGGTGCAATTTCTTTGTTTGCTTATGAGAGTTTCATTAGGTCGTGAGGGGTGCACTGTCTGGAGCAGTAATAAATGACTGTTGGTCGGTTTTTTTTACTTTTTCGACCTTTAATTTGTGGGAACTAATAATACCGGTTGTGTTTCGCCGTGACCCCCTGTCCGCCTCGGTAGCGCAGTAGGCAGCGCGTCAGTCTCATAATCTGAATGTCGTGAGTGCAATCCTCACCCGGGGAAAAGGCGGTGCAGATGTTTCGTTTGCTTAAGAGAGTTTCATAAGGTCGTGAGGGGTGCAATGTCTGGAGCAGTAATGAATGACTGCTGTTCGGTATTTCTATTTTTTCGACCTTTAATTTATGGGAACTAGTGATACCGGTTCTGTTTCCCAGTGATCCCTGTCCGCCTCGGTAGCGCAGTAGGCAGCGCGTCAGTCTCATAATCTGAAGGTCGTGAGTTCCATCCTCACACGGCGCAAAGGTGATGCAGTTTTTTTGTTTGCTTATGAGAGTTTAATTAGGTCGGGAGGGGTGCGCTGTCTGGAGCAGTAATGAATGACTGTTGCTGAGTTTTCTTACTTTTTCGACCTTTAACTTGTGGGTACTATTGATACCGGTTGTGTTTCCCAGTGACACCTGTCCGCCTCGGTAGCGCAGTAGGCAGCGCGTCAGTCTCATAATCTGAATGTCGTGAGTGCAATCCTCACCCGGGGAAAAGGCGGTGCAGATGTTTCGTTTGCTTAAGAGAGTTTCATTAGGTCGTGAGGGGTGCACTGTCTGGAGCAGTAATAAATGACTGTTGGTCGGTTTTTTTACTTTTTCGACCTTTAATTTGTGGGAACTAATAATACCGGTTGTGTTTCGCCGTGACCCCCTGTCCGCCTCGGTAGCGTAGTAGGCAGCGCGTCAGTCTCACAATCTGAAGGTCGTGAGTTCAATCCTCACCCGGGGCAAATGTGGTGCAGATTTTTTGTTTGCTTATGAGAGTGTAATTGGGTCGTGAAAGTTGCGCTGTCTGGAGCAGTAATGAATGACTCTTGCTCGGTTTTCTTACATTTTCGACCTTTAATTTGTGGGAACTAATGATCCCGGTTGCGTTTCGCCGTGACACCTGTCCGCCTCGGTAGCGCAGTAGGCAGCGCGTCAGTCTCATAATCTGAATGTCGTGAGTGCAATCCTCACCCGGGGCAAAGGCGGTGCAGATGTTTCGTTTGCTTATGAGAGTTTCATTAGGTCGTGAGGGGTGCACTGTCTGGAGCAGTAATAAATGACTGTTGGTCGGTTTTTTTACTTTTTCGACCTTTAATTTGTGGGAACTAATAATACCGGTTGTGTTTCGCCGTGACCCCCTGTCCGCCTCGGTAGCGTAGTAGGCAGCGCGTCAGTCTCATAATCTGAAGGTCGTGAGTTCAATCCTCACCCGGGGCAAAGGCGGTGCAGTTGTTTTGTTTGCTTATGAGAGTTTAATTAGGTCGTGAAGGGTGCGCTGTCTGGAGCAGTAATGAATGACTGTTGCTGAGTTTTCTTACTTTTTCGACCTTTAACTTGTGGGAACTATTGATACCGGTTGTGTTTCCCAGTAACCCCTGTCCGCCTCGGTAGTGCAGTAGGCAGCGCGTCAGTCTCATAATCTGGAGGTCGTGAGTTCAATCCACACCCGGTGCAAAGGTGGTGCAATTTCTTTGTTTGCTTATGAGAGTTTCATTAGGTCGTGAGGGGTGCACTGTCTGGAGCAGTAATAAATGACTGTTGGTCGGTTTTTTTTACTTTTTCGACCTTTTTTTGTGGGAACTAATAATACCGGTTGTGTTTCGCCGTGACCCCCTGTCCGCCTCGGTAGCGCAGTAGGCAGCGCGTCAGTCTCATAATCTGAATGTCGTGAGTGCAATCCTCACCCGGGGAAAAGGCGGTGCAGATGTTTCGTTTGCTTAAGAGAGTTTCATAAGGTCGTGAGGGGTGCAATGTCTGGAGCAGTAATGAATGACTGCTGTTCGGTATTTCTATTTTTTCGACCTTTAATTTATGGGAACTAGTGATACCGGTTCTGTTTCCCAGTGATCCCTGTCCGCCTCGGTAGCGCAGTAGGCAGCGCGTCAGTCTCATAATCTGAAGGTCGTGAGTTCCATCCTCACACGGCGCAAAGGTGATGCAGTTTTTTTGTTTGCTTATGAGAGTTTAATTAGGTCGGGAGGGGTGCGCTGTCTGGAGCAGTAATGAATGACTGTTGCTGAGTTTTCTTACTTTTTCGACCTTTAACTTGTGGGTACTATTGATACCGGTTGTGTTTCCCAGTGACACCTGTCCGCCTCGGTAGCGCAGTAGGCAGCGCGTCAGTCTCATAATCTGAATGTCGTGAGTGCAATCCTCACCCGGGGAAAAGGCGGTGCAGATGTTTCGTTTGCTTAAGAGAGTTTCATAAGGTCGTGAGGGGTGCAATGTCTGGAGCAGTAATGAATGACTGTTGGTCAGTTTTTTTGTTTTCGACCTTTAATTTGTGGGAACTAATAATACCGGTTGCGTTTCGCCGTGACCCCTGTCCGCCTCGGTAGCGCAGTAGGCAGTGCGTCAGTCTCATAATCTGAAGGTCGTGAGTTCAATCCTCACCCGGGGTAAAGGTGGTGAGGTTGTTTTGTTTGCTTATGAGAGTTTAATTAGGTCGTGAAGGGTGCGCTGTCTGGAACACTATTGAATGACTGTTGCTCGGTTTTCTTACTTTTTCCACCTTTAGGTTGTGGGAACTAATGATACCAGTTGTGTTTCCCAGTGACACCTGTCCGCCTCGGTAGCGCAGTAGGCAGCGCGTCAGTCTCATAATCTGAATGTCGTGAGTGCAATCCTCACCCGGGGCAAAGGCGGTGCAGATGTTTCGTTTGCTTATGAGAGTTTCATTAGGTCGTGAGGGGTGCACTGTCTGGAGCAGTAATAAATGACTGTTGGTCGGTTTTTTTACTTTTTCGACCTTTAATTTGTGGGAACTAATAATACCGGTTGTGTTTCGCCGTGACCCCCTGTCCGTCTCGGTAGCGTAGTAGGCAGCGCGTCAGTCTCATAATCTGAAGGTCGTGAGTTCAATCCTCACCCGGGGCAAAGGCGGTGCAGTTGTTTTGTTTGCTTATGAGAGTTTAATTAGGTCGTGAAGGGTGCGCTGTCTGGAGCAGTAATGAATGACTGTTGCTGAGTTTTCTTACTTTTTCGACCTTTAACTTGTGGGAACTATTGATACCGGTTGTGTTTCCCAGTGACACCTGTTCGCCTCGGTAGCGCAGTAGGCGGCGCGTCAGTATCATAATCTGAAGGTCGTGAGTTCAATCCGCACCCGGGGCAAAGGCGGTGCAGATTTTTTGTTTGCTTATGAGAGTTTAATTAGGTCGTGAGGGGTGCGCTGTTTGGAGCACTATTGAATGACTGTTGCTCGGTTTTCTTACTTTTTCCACCTTTAATTTGTGGGAACTAATGATACCGGTTCTGTTTCCCAGTGATCCCTGTCCGCCTCGGTAGCGCAGTAGGCAGCGCGTCAGTCTCATAATCTGAAGGTCGTGAGTTCCATCCTCACACGGCGCAAAGGTGATGCAGTTTTTTTGTTTGCTTATGAGAGTTTAATTAGGTCGGGAGGGGTGCGCTGTCTGGAGCAGTAATGAATGACTGTTGCTGAGTTTTCTTACTTTTTCGACCTTTAACTTGTGGGTACTATTGATACCGGTTGTGTTTCCCAGTGACACCTGTCCGCCTCGGTAGCGCAGTAGGCAGCGCGTCAGTCTCATAATCTGAATGTCGTGAGTGCAATCCTCACCTGGGGAAAAGGCGGTGCAGATGTTTCGTTTGCTTAAGAGAGTTTCATAAGGTCGTGAGGGGTGCAATGTCTGGAGCAGTAATGAATGACTGTTGGTCAGTTTTTTTGTTTTCGACCTTTAATTTGTGGGAACTAATAATACCGGTTGCGTTTCGCCGTGACCCCTGTCCGCCTCGGTAGCGCAGTAGGCAGTGCGTCAGTCTCATAATCTGAAGGTCGTGAGTTCAATCCTCACCCGGGGTAAAGGTGGTGAGGTTGTTTTGTTTGCTTATGAGAGTTTAATTAGGTCGTGAAGGGTGCGCTGTCTGGAGCACTATTGAATGACTGTTGCTCGGTTTTCTTACTTTTTCCACCTTTAGGTTGTGGGAACTAATGATACCAGTTGTGTTTCCCAGTGACACCTGTCCGCCTCGGTAGCGCAGTAGGCAGCGCGTCAGTCTCATAATCTGAATGTCGTGAGTGCAATCCTCACCCGGGGCAAAGGCGGTGCAGATGTTTCGTTTGCTTATGAGAGTTTCATTAGGTCGTGAGGGGTGCACTGTCTGGAGCAGTAATAAATGACTGTTGGTCGGTTTTTTTACTTTTTCGACCTTTAATTTGTGGGAACTAATAATACCGGTTGTGTTTCGCCGTGACCCCCTGTCCGCCTCGGTAGCGCAGTAGGCAGCGCGTCAGTCTCATAATCTGAAGGTCGTGAGTTCCATCCTCACACGGCGCAAAGGTGATGCAGTTTTTTTGTTTGCTTATGAGAGTTTAATTAGGTCGGGAGGGGTGCGCTGTCTGGAGCAGTAATGAATGACTGTTGCTGAGTTTTCTTACTTTTTCGACCTTTAACTTGTGGGTACTATTGATACCGGTTGTGTTTCCCAGTGACACCTGTCCGCCTCGGTAGCGCAGTAGGCAGCGCGTCAGTCTCATAATCTGAATGTCGTGAGTGCAATCCTCACCCGGGGAAAAGGCGGTGCAGATGTTTCGTTTGCTTAAGAGAGTTTCATAAGGTCGTGAGGGGTGCAATGTCTGGAGCAGTAATGAATGACTGCTGTTCGGTATTTCTATTTTTTCGACCTTTAATTTATGGGAACTAGTGATACCGGTTCTGTTTCCCAGTGATCCCTGTCCGCCTCGGTAGCGCAGTAGGCAGCGCGTCAGTCTCATAATCTGAAGGTCGTGAGTTCCATCCTCACACGGCGCAAAGGTGATGCAGTTTTTTTGTTTGCTTATGAGAGTTTAATTAGGTCGGGAGGGGTGCGCTGTCTGGAGCAGTAATGAATGACTGTTGCTGAGTTTTCTTACTTTTTCGACCTTTAACTTGTGGGTACTATTGATACCGGTTGTGTTTCCCAGTGACACCTGTCCGCCTCGGTAGCGCAGTAGGCAGCGCGTCAGTCTCATAATCTGAATGTCGTGAGTGCAATCCTCACCCGGGGAAAAGGCGGTGCAGATGTTTCGTTTGCTTAAGAGAGTTTCATAAGGTCGTGAGGGGTGCAATGTCTGGAGCAGTAATGAATGACTGTTGGTCAGTTTTTTTGTTTTCGACCTTTAATTTGTGGGAACTAATAATACCGGTTGCGTTTCGCCGTGACCCCTGTCCGCCTCGGTAGCGCAGTAGGCAGTGCGTCAGTCTCATAATCTGAAGGTCGTGAGTTCAATCCTCACCCGGGGTAAAGGTGGTGAGGTTGTTTTGTTTGCTTATGAGAGTTTAATTAGGTCGTGAAGGGTGCGCTGTCTGGAGCACTATTGAATGACTGTTGCTCGGTTTTCTTACTTTTTCCACCTTTAGGTTGTGGGAACTAATGATACCAGTTGTGTTTCCCAGTGACACCTGTCCGCCTCGGTAGCGCAGTAGGCAGCGCGTCAGTCTCATAATCTGAATGTCGTGAGTGCAATCCTCACCCGGGGCAAAGGCGGTGCAGATGTTTCGTTTGCTTATGAGAGTTTCATTAGGTCGTGAGGGGTGCACTGTCTGGAGCAGTAATAAATGACTGTTGGTCGGTTTTTTTACTTTTTCGACCTTTAATTTGTGGGAACTAATAATACCGGTTGTGTTTCGCCGTGACCCCCTGTCCGCCTCGGTAGCGTAGTAGGCAGCGCGTCAGTCTCATAATCTGAAGGTCGTGAGTTCAATCCTCACCCGGGGCAAAGGCGGTGCAGTTGTTTTGTTTGCTTATGAGAGTTTAATTAGGTCGTGAAGGGTGCGCTGTCTGGAGCAGTAATGAATGACTGTTGCTGAGTTTTCTTACTTTTTCGACCTTTAACTTGTGGGAACTATTGATACCGGTTGTGTTTCCCAGTAACCCCTGTCCGCCTCGGTAGTGCAGTAGGCAGCGCGTCAGTCTCATAATCTGGAGGTCGTGAGTTCAATCCACACCCGGTGCAAAGGTGGTGCAATTTCTTTGTTTGCTTATGAGAGTTTCATTAGGTCGTGAGGGGTGCACTGTCTGGAGCAGTAATAAATGACTGTTGGTCGGTTTTTTTACTTTTTCGACCTTTAATTTGTGGGAACTAATAATACCGGTTGTGTTTCGCCGTGACCCCCTGTCCGCCTCGGTAGCGCAGTAGGCAGCGCGTCAGTCTCATAATCTGAATGTCGTGAGTGCAATCCTCACCCGGGGAAAAGGCGGTGCAGATGTTTCGTTTGCTTAAGAGAGTTTCATAAGGTCGTGAGGGGTGCAATGTCTGGAGCAGTAATGAATGCCTGCTGTTCGGTATTTCTATTTTTTCGACCTTTAATTTATGGGAACTAGTGATACCGGTTCTGTTTCCCAGTGATCCCTGTCCGCCTCGGTAGCGCAGTAGGCAGCGCGTCAGTCTCATAATCTGAAGGTCGTGAGTTCCATCCTCACACGGCGCAAAGGTGATGCAGTTTTTTGTTTGCTTATGAGAGTTTAATTAGGTCGGGAGGGGTGCGCTGTCTGGAGCAGTAATGAATGACTGTTGCTGAGTTTTCTTACTTTTTCGACCTTTAACTTGTGGGTACTATTGATACCGGTTGTGTTTCCCAGTGACACCTGTCCGCCTCGGTAGCGCAGTAGGCAGCGCGTCAGTCTCATAATCTGAATGTCGTGAGTGCAATCCTCACCCGGGGAAAAGGCGGTGCAGATGTTTCGTTTGCTTAAGAGAGTTTCATAAGGTCGTGAGGGGTGCAATGTCTGGAGCAGTAATGAATGACTGTTGGTCAGTTTTTTTGTTTTCGACCTTTAATTTGTGGGAACTAATAATACCGGTTGCGTTTCGCCGTGACCCCTGTCCGCCTCGGTAGCGCAGTAGGCAGTGCGTCAGTCTCATAATCTGAAGGTCGTGAGTTCAATCCTCACCCGGGGTAAAGGTGGTGAGGTTGTTTTGTTTGCTTATGAGAGTTTAATTAGGTCGTGAAGGGTGCGCTGTCTGGAGCACTATTGAATGACTGTTGCTCGGTTTTCTTACTTTTTCCACCTTTAGGTTGTGGGAACTGATGATACCAGTTGTGTTTCCCAGTGACACCTGACGGCCTCGGTAGCGCAGTAGGCAGCGCGTCAGTCTCATAATCTGAATGTCGTGAGTGCAATCCTCACCCGGGGCAAAGGCGGTGCAGATGTTTCGTTTGCTTATGAGAGTTTCATTAGGTCGTGAGGGGTGCACTGTCTGGAGCAGTAATAAATGACTGTTGGTCGGTTTTTCTACTTTTTCGACCTTTAATTTGTGGGAACTAATAATACCGGTTGTGTTTCGCCGTGACCCCCTGTCCGCCTCGGTAGCGTAGTAGGCAGCGCGTCAGTCTCATAATCTGAAGGTCGTGAGTTCAATCCTCACCCGGGGCAAAGGCGGTGCAGTTGTTTTGTTTGCTTATGAGAGTTTAATTAGGTCGTGAAGGGTGCGCTGTCTGGAGCAGTAATGAATGACTGTTGCTGAGTTTTCTTACTTTTTCGACCTTTAACTTGTGGGAACTATTGATACCGGTTGTGTTTCCCAGTGACACCTGTCCGCCTCGGTAGCGCAGTAGGCGGCGCGTCAGTATCATAATCTGAAGGTCGTGAGTTCAATCCGCACCCGGGGCAAAGGCGGTGCAGATTTTTTGTTTGCTTATGAGAGTTTAATTAGGTCGTGAGGGGTGCGCTGTTTGGAGCACTATTGAATGACTGTTGCTCGGTTTTCTTACTTTTTCCACCTTTAATTTGTGGGAACTAATGATACCGGTTCTGTTTCCCAGTGATCCCTGTCCGCCTCGGTAGCGCAGTAGGCAGCGCGTCAGTCTCATAATCTGAAGGTCGTGAGTTCCATCCTCACACGGCGCAAAGGTGATGCAGTTTTTTTGTTTGCTTATGAGAGTTTAATTAGGTCAGGAGGGGTGCGCTGTCTGGAGCAGTAATGAATGACTGTTGCTGAGTTTTCTTACTTTTTCGACCTTTAACTTGTGGGTACTATTGATACCGGTTGTGTTTCCCAGTGACACCTGTCCGCCTCGGTAGCGCAGTAGGCAGCGCGTCAGTCTCATAATCTGAATGTCGTGAGTGCAATCCTCACCCGGGGAAAAGGCGGTGCAGATGTTTCGTTTGCTTAAGAGAGTTTCATAAGGTCGTGAGGGGTGCAATGTCTGGAGCAGTAATGAATGACTGTTGGTCAGTTTTTTTGTTTTCGACCTTTAATTTGTGGGAACTAATAATACCGGTTGCGTTTCGCCGTGACCCCTGTCTGCCTCGGTAGCGCAGTAGGCAGTGCGTCAGTCTCATAATCTGAAGGTCGTGAGTTCAATCCTCACCCGGGGTAAAGGTGGTGAGGTTGTTTTGTTTGCTTATGAGAGTTTAATTAGGTCGTGAAGGGTGCGCTGTCTGGAGCACTATTGAATGACTGTTGCTCGGTTTTCTTACTTTTTCCACCTTTAGGTTGTGGGAACTAATGATACCAGTTGTGTTTCCCAGTGACACCTGTCCGCCTCGGTAGCGCAGTAGGCAGCGCGTCAGTCTCATAATCTGAATGTCGTGAGTGCAATCCTCACCCGGGGCAAAGGCAGTGCAGATGTTTCGTTTGCTTATGAGAGTTTCATTAGGTCGTGAGGGGTGCACTGTCTGGAGCAGTAATAAATGACTGTTGGTCGGTTTTTTTACTTTTTCGACCTTTAATTTGTGGGAACTAATAATACCGGTTGTGTTTCGCCGTGACCCCCTGTCCGCCTCGGTAGCGCAGTAGGCAGCGCGTCAGTCTCATAATCTGAAGGTCGTGAGTTCCATCCTCACACGGCGCAAAGGTGATGCAGTTTTTTTGTTTGCTTATGAGAGTTTAATTAGGTCGGGAGGGGTGCGCTGTCTGGAGCAGTAATGAATGACTGTTGCTGAGTTTTCTTACTTTTTCGACCTTTAACTTGTGGGTACTATTGATACCGGTTGTGTTTCCCAGTGACACCTGTCCGCCTCGGTAGCGCAGTAGGCAGCGCGTCAGTCTCATAATCTGAATGTCGTGAGTGCAATCCTCACCCGGGGAAAAGGCGGTGCAGATGTTTCGTTTGCTTAAGAGAGTTTCATAAGGTCGTGAGGGGTGCAATGTCTGGAGCAGTAATGAATGACTGCTGTTCGGTATTTCTATTTTTTCGACCTTTAATTTATGGGAACTAGTGATACCGGTTCTGTTTCCCAGTGATCCCTGTCCGCCTCGGTAGCGCAGTAGGCAGCGCGTCAGTCTCATAATCTGAAGGTCGTGAGTTCCATCCTCACACGGCGCAAAGGTGATGCAGTTTTTTTGTTTGCTTATGAGAGTTTAATTAGGTCGGGAGGGGTGCGCTGTCTGGAGCAGTAATGAATGACTGTTGCTGAGTTTTCTTACTTTTTCGACCTTTAACTTGTGGGTACTATTGATACCGGTTGTGTTTCCCAGTGACACCTGTCCGCCTCGGTAGCGCAGTAGGCAGCGCGTCAGTCTCATAATCTGAATGTCGTGAGTGCAATCCTCACCCGGGGAAAAGGCGGTGCAGATGTTTCGTTTGCTTAAGAGAGTTTCATAAGGTCGTGAGGGGTGCAATGTCTGGAGCAGTAATGAATGACTGTTGGTCAGTTTTTTTGTTTTCGACCTTTAATTTGTGGGAACTAATAATACCGGTTGCGTTTCGCCGTGACCCCTGTCCGCCTCGGTAGCGCAGTAGGCAGTGCGTCAGTCTCATAATCTGAAGGTCGTGAGTTCAATCCTCACCCGGGGTAAAGGTGGTGAGGTTGTTTTGTTTGCTTATGAGAGTTTAATTAGGTCGTGAAGGGTGCGCTGTCTGGAGCACTATTGAATGACTGTTGCTCGGTTTTCTTACTTTTTCCACCTTTAGGTTGTGGGAACTAATGATACCAGTTGTGTTTCCCAGTGACACCTGTCCGCCTCGGTAGCGCAGTAGGCAGCGCGTCAGTCTCATAATCTGAATGTCGTGAGTGCAATCCTCACCCGGGGCAAAGGCGGTGCAGATGTTTCGTTTGCTTATGAGAGTTTCATTAGGTCGTGAGGGGTGCACTGTCTGGAGCAGTAATAAATGACTGTTGGTCGGTTTTTTTACTTTTTCGACCTTTAATTTGTGGGAACTAATAATACCGGTTGTGTTTCGCCGTGACCCCCTGTCCGCCTCGGTAGCGTAGTAGGCAGCGCGTCAGTCTCATAATCTGAAGGTCGTGAGTTCAATCCTCACCCGGGGCAAAGGCGGTGCAGTTGTTTTGTTTGCTTATGAGAGTTTAATTAGGTCGTGAAGGGTGCGCTGTCTGGAGCACTATTGAATGACTGTTGCTCGGTTTTCTTACTTTTTCCACCTTTAGGTTGTGGGAACTAATGATACCAGTTGTGTTTCCCAGTGACACCTGTCCGCCTCGGTAGCGCAGTAGGCAGCGCGTCAGTCTCATAATCTGAATGTCGTGAGTGCAATCCTCACCCGGGGCAAAGGCGGTGCAGATGTTTCGTTTGCTTATGAGAGTTTCATTAGGTCGTGAGGGGTGCACTGTCTGGAGCAGTAATAAATGACTGTTGGTCGGTTTTTTTACTTTTTCGACCTTTAATTTGTGGGAACTAATAATACCGGTTGTGTTTCGCTGTGACCCCCTGTCCGCCTCGGTAGCGTAGTAGGCAGCGCGTCAGTCTCATAATCTGAAGGTCGTGAGTTCAATCCTCACCCGGGGCAAAGGCGGTGCAGTTGTTTTGTTTGCTTATGAGAGTTTAATTAGGTCGTGAAGGGTGCGCTGTCTGGAGCAGTAATGAATGACTGTTGCTGAGTTTTCTTACTTTTTCGACCTTTAACTTGTGGGAACTATTGATACCGGTTGTGTTTCCCAGTGACACCTGTCCGCCTCGGTAGCGCAGTAGGCAGCGCGTCAGTCTCATAATCTGAATGTCGTGAGTGCAATCCTCACCCGGGGAAAAGGCGGTGCAGATGTTTCGTTTGCTTAAGAGAGTTTCATTAGGTCGTGAGGGGTGCACTGTCTGGAGCAGTAATAAATGACTGTTGGTCGGTTTTTTTACTTTTTCGACCTTTAATTTGTGGGAACTAATAATACCGGTTGTGTTTCGCCGTGACCCCCTGTCCGCCTCGGTAGCGCAGTAGGCAGCGCGTCAGTCTCATAATATGAAGGTCGTGAGTTCCATCCTCACACGGCGCAAAGGTGATGCAGTTTTTTTGTTTGCTTATGAGAGTTTAATTAGGTCGGGAGGGGTGCGCTGTCTGGAGCAGTAATGAATGACTGTTGCTGAGTTTTCTTACTTTTTCGACCTTTAACTTGTGGGTACTATTGATACCGGTTGTGTTTCCCAGTGACACCTGTCCGCCTCGGTAGCGCAGTAGGCAGCGCGTCAGTCTCATAATCTGAATGTCGTGAGTGCAATCCTCACCCGGGGAAAAGGCGGTGCAGATGTTTCGTTTGCTTAAGAGAGTTTCATAAGGTCGTGAGGGGTGCAATGTCTGGAGCAGTAATGAATGACTGCTGTTCGGTATTTCTATTTTTTCGACCTTTAATTTATGGGAACTAGTGATACCGGTTCTGTTTCCCAGTGATCCCTGTCCGCCTCGGTAGCGCAGTAGGCAGCGCGTCAGTCTCATAATCTGAAGGTCGTGAGTTCCATCCTCACACGGCGCAAAGGTGATGCAGTTTTTTTGTTTGCTTATGAGAGTTTAAATAGGTCGGGAGGGGTGCGCTGTCTGGAGCAGTAATGAATGACTGTTGCTGAGTTTTCTTACTTTTTCGACCTTTAACTTGTGGGTACTATTGATACCGGTTGTGTTTCCCAGTGACACCTGTCCGCCTCGGTAGCGCAGTAGGCAGCGCGTCAGTCTCATAATCTGAATGTCGTGAGTGCAATCCTCACCCGGGGAAAAGGCGGTGCAGATGTTTCGTTTGCTTAAGAGAGTTTCATAAGGTCGTGAGGGGTGCAATGTCTGGAGCAGTAATGAATGACTGTTGGTCAGTTTTTTTGTTTTCGACCTTTAATTTGTGGGAACTAATAATACCGGTTGCGTTTCGCCGTGACCCCTGTCCGCCTCGGTAGCGCAGTTGGCAGTGCGTCAGTCTCATAATCTGAAGGTCGTGAGTTCAATCCTCACCCGGGGTAAAGGTGGTGAGGTTGTTTTGTTTGCTTATGAGAGTTTAATTAGGTCGTGAAGGGTGCGCTGTCTGGAGCACTATTGAATGACTGTTGCTCGGTTTTCTTACTTTTTCCACCTTTAGGTTGTGGGAACTAATGATACCAGTTGTGTTTCCCAGTGACACCTGTCCGCCTCGGTAGCGCAGTAGGCAGCGCGTCAGTCTCATAATCTGAATGTCGTGAGTGCAATCCTCACCCGGGGCAAAGGCGGTGCAGATGTTTCGTTTGCTTATGCGAGTTTCATTAGGTCGTGAGGGGTGCACTGTCTGGAGCAGTAATAAATGACTGTTGGTCGGTTTTTTTACTTTTTCGACCTTTAATTTGTGGGAACTAATAATACCGGTTGTGTTTCGCCGTGACCCCCTGTCCGCCTCGGTAGCGTAGTAGGCAGCGCGTCAGTCTCATAATCTGAAGGTCGTGAGTTCAATCCTCACCCGGGGCAAAGGCGGTGCCGTTGTTTTGTTTGCTTATGAGAGTTTAATTAGGTCGTGAAGGGTGCGCTGTCTGGAGCAGTAATGAATGACTGTTGCTGAGTTTTCTTACTTTTTCGACCTTTAACTTGTGGGAACTATTGATACCGGTTGTGTTTCCCAGTGACACCTGTCCGCCTCGGTAGCGCAGTAGGCGGCGCGTCAGTATCATAATCTGAAGGTCGTGAGTTCAATCCGCACCCGGGGCAAAGGCGGTGCAGATTTTTTGTTTGCTTATGAGAGTTTAATTAGGTCGTGAGGGGTGCGCTGTTTGGAGCACTATTGAATGACTGTTGCTCGGTTTTCTTACTTTTTCCACCTTTAATTTGTGGGAACTAATGATACCGGTTCTGTTTCCCAGTGATCCCTGTCCGCCTCGGTAGCGCAGTAGGCAGCGCGTCAGTCTCATAATCTGAAGGTCGTGAGTTCCATCCTCACACGGCGCAAAGGTGATGCAGTTTTTTTGTTTGCTTATGAGAGTTTAATTAGGTCGGGAGGGGTGCGCTGTCTGGAGCAGTAATGAATGACTGTTGCTGAGTTTTCTTACTTTTTCGACCTTTAACTTGTGGGTACTATTGATACCGGTTGTGTTTCCCAGTGACACCTGTCCGCCTCGGTAGCGCAGTAGGCAGCGCGTCAGTCTCATAATCTGAATGTCGTGAGTGCAATCCTCACCCGGGGAAAAGGCGGTGCAGATGTTTCGTTTGCTTAAGAGAGTTTCATAAGGTCGTGAGGGGTGCAATGTCTGGAGCAGTAATGAATGACTGTTGGTCAGTTTTTTTGTTTTCGACCTTTAATTTGTGGGAACTAATAATACCGGTTGCGTTTCGCCGTGACCCCTGTCCGCCTCGGTAGCGCAGTAGGCAGTGCGTCAGTCTCATAATCTGAAGGTCGTGAGTTCAATCCTCACCCGGGGTAAAGGTGGTGAGGTTGTTTTGTTTGCTTATGAGAGTTTAATTAGGTCGTGAAGGGTGCGCTGTCTGGAGCACTATTGAATGACTGTTGCTCGGTTTTCTTACTTTTTCCACCTTTAGGTTGTGGGAACTAATGATACCAGTTGTGTTTCCCAGTGACACCTGTCCGCCTCGGTAGCGCAGTAGGCAGCGCGTCAGTCTCATAATCTGAATGTCGTGAGTGCAATCCTCACCCGGGGCAAAGGCGGTGCAGATGTTTCGTTTGCTTATGAGAGTTTCATTAGGTCGTGAGGGGTGCACTGTCTGGAGCAGTAATAAATGACTGTTGGTCGGTTTTTTTACTTTTTCGACCTTTAATTTGTGGGAACTAATAATACCGGTTGTGTTTCGCCGTGACCCCCTGTCCGCCTCGGTAGCGCAGTAGGCAGCGCGTCAGTCTCATAATCTGAAGGTCGTGAGTTCCATCCTCACACGGCGCAAAGGTGATGCAGTTTTTTGTTTGCTTATGAGAGTTTAATTAGGTCGGGAGGGGTGCGCTGTCTGGAGCAGTAATGAATGACTGTTGCTGAGTTTTCTTACTTTTTCGACCTTTAACTTGTGGGTACTATTGATACCGGTTGTGTTTCCCAGTGACACCTGTCCGCCTCGGTAGCGCAGTAGGCAGCGCGTCAGTCTCATAATCTGAATGTCGTGAGTGCAATCCTCACCCGGGGAAAAGGCGGTGCAGATGTTTCGTTTGCTTAAGAGAGTTTCATAAGGTCGTGAGGGGTGCAATGTCTGGAGCAGTAATGAATGACTGCTGTTCGGTATTTCTATTTTTTCGACCTTTAATTTATGGGAACTAGTGATACCGGTTCTGTTTCCCAGTGATCCCTGTCCGCCTCGGTAGCGCAGTAGGCAGCGCGTCAGTCTCATAATCTGAAGGTCGTGAGTTCCATCCTCACACGGCGCAAAGGTGATGCAGTTTTTTTGTTTGCTTATGAGAGTTTAATTAGGTCGGGAGGGGTGCGCTGTCTGGAGCAGTAATGAATGACTGTTGCTGAGTTTTCTTACTTTTTCGACCTTTAACTTGTGGGTACTATTGATACCGGTTGTGTTTCCCAGTGACACCTGTCCGCCTCGGTAGCGCAGTAGGCAGCGCGTCAGTCTCATAATCTGAATGTCGTGAGTGCAATCCTCACCCGGGGAAAAGGCGGTGCAGATGTTTCGTTTGCTTAAGAGAGTTTCATAAGGTCGTGAGGGGTGCAATGTCTGGAGCAGTAATGAATGACTGTTGGTCAGTTTTTTTGTTTTCGACCTTTAATTTGTGGGAACTAATAATACCGGTTGCGTTTCGCCGTGACCCCTGTCCGCCTCGGTAGCGCAGTAGGCAGTGCGTCAGTCTCATAATCTGAAGGTCGTGAGTTCAATCCTCACCCGGGGTAAAGGTGGTGAGGTTGTTTTGTTTGCTTATGAGAGTTTAATTAGGTCGTGAAGGGTGCGCTGTCTGGAGCACTATTGAATGACTGTTGCTCGGTTTTCTTACTTTTTCCACCTTTAGGTTGTGGGAACTAATGATACCAGTTGTGTTTCCCAGTGACACCTGTCCGCCTCGGTAGCGCAGTAGGCAGCGCGTCAGTCTCATAATCTGAATGTCGTGAGTGCAATCCTCACCCGGGGCAAAGGCGGTGCAGATGTTTCGTTTGCTTATGAGAGTTTCATTAGGTCGTGAGGGGTGCACTGTCTGGAGCAGTAATAAATGACTGTTGGTCGGTTTTTTTACTTTTTCGACCTTTAATTTGTGGGAACTAATAATACCGGTTGTGTTTCGCCGTGACCCCCTGTCCGCCTCGGTAGCGTAGTAGGCAGCGCGTCAGTCTCATAATCTGAAGGTCGTGAGTTCAATCCTCACCCGGGGCAAAGGCGGTGCAGTTGTTTTGTTTGCTTATGAGAGTTTAATTAGGTCGTGAAGGGTGCGCTGTCTGGAGCACTATTGAATGACTGTTGCTCGGTTTTCTTACTTTTTCCACCTTTAGGTTGTGGGAACTAATGATACCAGTTGTGTTTCCCAGTGACACCTGTCCGCCTCGGTAGCGCAGTAGGCAGCGCGTCAGTCTCATAATCTGAATGTCGTGAGTGCAATCCTCACCCGGGGCAAAGGCGGTGCAGATGTTTCGTTTGCTTATGAGAGTTTCATTAGGTCGTGAGGGGTGCACTGTCTGGAGCAGTAATAAATGACTGTTGGTCGGTTTTTTTACTTTTTCGACCTTTAATTTGTGGGAACTAATAATACCGGTTGTGTTTCGCTGTGACCCCCTGTCCGCCTCGGTAGCGTAGTAGGCAGCGCGTCAGTCTCATAATCTGAAGGTCGTGAGTTCAATCCTCACCCGGGGCAAAGGCGGTGCAGTTGTTTTGTTTGCTTATGAGAGTTTAATTAGGTCGTGAAGGGTGCGCTGTCTGGAGCAGTAATGAATGACTGTTGCTGAGTTTTCTTACTTTTTCGACCTTTAACTTGTGGGAACTATTGATACCGGTTGTGTTTCCCAGTGACACCTGTCCGCCTCGGTAGCGCAGTAGGCAGCGCGTCAGTCTCATAATCTGAATGTCGTGAGTGCAATCCTCACCCGGGGAAAAGGCGGTGCAGATGTTTCGTTTGCTTAAGAGAGTTTCATTAGGTCGTGAGGGGTGCACTGTCTGGAGCAGTAATAAATGACTGTTGGTCGGTTTTTTTACTTTTTCGACCTTTAATTTGTGGCAACTAATAATACCGGTTGTGTTTCGCCGTGACCCCCTGTCCGCCTCGGTAGCGCAGTAGGCAGCGCGTCAGTCTCATAATCTGAAGGTCGTGAGTTCCATCCTCACACGGCGCAAAGGTGATGCAGTTTTTTTGTTTGCTTATGAGAGTTTAATTAGGTCGGGAGGGGTGCGCTGTCTGGAGCAGTAATGAATGACTGTTGCTGAGTTTTCTTACTTTTTCGACCTTTAACTTGTGGGTACTATTGATACCGGTTGTGTTTCCCAGTGACACCTGTCCGCCTCGGTAGCGCAGTAGGCAGCGCGTCAGTCTCATAATCTGAATGTCGTGAGTGCAATCCTCACCCGGGGAAAAGGCGGTGCAGATGTTTCGTTTGCTTAAGAGAGTTTCATAAGGTCGTGAGGGGTGCAATGTCTGGAGCAGTAATGAATGACTGCTGTTCGGTATTTCTATTTTTTCGACCTTTAATTTATGGGAACTAGTGATACCGGTTCTGTTTCCCAGTGATCCCTGTCCGCCTCGGTAGCGCAGTAGGCAGCGCGTCAGTCTCATAATCTGAAGGTCGTGAGTTCCATCCTCACACGGCGCAAAGGTGATGCAGTTTTTTTGTTTGCTTATGAGAGTTTAAATAGGTCGGGAGGGGTGCGCTGTCTGGAGCAGTAATGAATGACTGTTGCTGAGTTTTCTTACTTTTTCGACCTTTAACTTGTGGGTACTATTGATACCGGTTGTGTTTCCCAGTGACACCTGTCCGCCTCGGTAGCGCAGTAGGCAGCGCGTCAGTCTCATAATCTGAATGTCGTGAGTGCAATCCTCACCCGGGGAAAAGGCGGTGCAGATGTTTCGTTTGCTTAAGAGAGTTTCATAAGGTCGTGAGGGGTGCAATGTCTGGAGCAGTAATGAATGACTGTTGGTCAGTTTTTTTGTTTTCGACCTTTAATTTGTGGGAACTAATAATACCGGTTGCGTTTCGCCGTGACCCCTGTCCGCCTCGGTAGCGCAGTTGGCAGTGCGTCAGTCTCATAATCTGAAGGTCGTGAGTTCAATCCTCACCCGGGGTAAAGGTGGTGAGGTTGTTTTGTTTGCTTATGAGAGTTTAATTAGGTCGTGAAGGGTGCGCTGTCTGGAGCACTATTGAATGACTGTTGCTCGGTTTTCTTACTTTTTCCACCTTTAGGTTGTGGGAACTAATGATACCAGTTGTGTTTCCCAGTGACACCTGTCCGCCTCGGTAGCGCAGTAGGCAGCGCGTCAGTCTCATAATCTGAATGTCGTGAGTGCAATCCTCACCCGGGGCAAAGGCGGTGCAGATGTTTCGTTTGCTTATGAGAGTTTCATTAGGTCGTGAGGGGTGCACTGTCTGGAGCAGTAATAAATGACTGTTGGTCGGTTTTTTTACTTTTTCGACCTTTAATTTGTGGGAACTAATAATACCGGTTGTGTTTCGCCGTGACCCCCTGTCCGCCTCGGTAGCGTAGTAGGCAGCGCGTCAGTCTCATAATCTGAAGGTCGTGAGTTCAATCCTCACCCGGGGCAAAGGCGGTGCAGTTGTTTTGTTTGCTTATGAGAGTTTAATTAGGTCGTGAAGGGTGCGCTGTCTGGAGCAGTAATGAATGACTGTTGCTGAGTTTTCTTACTTTTTCGACCTTTAACTTGTGGGAACTATTGATACCGGTTGTGTTTCCCAGTGACACCTGTCCGCCTCGGTAGCGCAGTAGGCGGCGCGTCAGTATCATAATCTGAAGGTCGTGAGTTCAATCCGCACCCGGGGCAAAGGCGGTGCAGATTTTTTGTTTGCTTATGAGAGTTTAATTAGGTCGTGAGGGGTGCGCTGTTTGGAGCACTATTGAATGACTGTTGCTCGGTTTTCTTACTTTTTCCACCTTTAATTTGTGGGAACTAATGATACCGGTTGCGTTTCCCAGTAACCCCTGTCCGCCTCGGTAGTGCAGTAGGCAGCGCGTCAGTCTCATAATCTGGAGGTCGTGAGTTCAATCCACACCCGGTGCAAAGGTGGTGCAATTTCTTTGTTTGCTTATGAGAGTTTCATTAGGTCGTGAGGGGTGCACTGTCTGGAGCAGTAATAAATGACTGTTGGTCGGTTTTTTTACTTTTTCGACCTTTAATTTGTGGGAACTAATAATACCGGTTGTGTTTCGCCGTGACCCCCTGTCCGCCTCGGTAGCGCAGTAGGCAGCGCGTCAGTCTCATAATCTGAATGTCGTGAGTGCAATCCTCACCCGGGGAAAAGGCGGTGCAGATGTTTCGTTTGCTTAAGAGAGTTTCATAAGGTCGTGAGGGGTGCAATGTCTGGAGCAGTAATGAATGACTGTTGGTCAGTTTTTTTGTTTTCGACCTTTAGCTTGTGGGAACTAATAATACCGGTTGCGTTTCGCCGTGACCCCTGTCCGCCTCGGTAGCGCAGTAGGCAGTGCGTCAGTCTCATAATCTGAAGGTCGTGAGTTCAATCCTCACCCGGGGTAAAGGTGGTGAGGTTGTTTTGTTTGCTTATGAGAGTTTAATTAGGTCGTGAAGGGTGCGCTGTCTGGAGCACTATTGAATGACTGTTGCTCGGTTTTCTTACTTTTTCCACCTTTAGGTTGTGGGAACTAATGATACCAGTTGTGTTTCCCAGTGACACCTGTCCGCCTCGGTAGCGCAGTAGGCAGCGCGTCAGTCTCATAATCTGAATGTCGTGAGTGCAATCCTCACCCGGGGCAAAGGCGGTGCAGATGTTTCGTTTGCTTATGAGAGTTTCATTAGGTCGTGAGGGGTGCACTGTCTGGAGCAGTAATAAATGACTGTTGGTCGGTTTTTTTACTTTTTCGACCTTTAATTTGTGGGAACTAATAATACCGGTTGTGTTTCGCCGTGACCCCCTGTCCGCCTCGGTAGCGTAGTAGGCAGCGCGTCAGTCTCATAATCTGAAGGTCGTGAGTTCAATCCTCACCCGGGGCAAAGGCGGTGCAGTTGTTTTGTTTGCTTATGAGAGTTTAATTAGGTCGTGAAGGGTGCGCTGTCTGGAGCAGTAATGAATGACTGTTGCTGAGTTTTCTTACTTTTTCGACCTTTAACTTGTGGGAACTATTGATACCGGTTGTGTTTCCCAGTGACACCTGTCCGCCTCGGTAGCGCAGTAGGCGGCGCGTCAGTATCATAATCTGAAGGTCGTGAGTTCAATCCGCACCCGGGGCAAAGGCGGTGCAGATTTTTTGTTTGCTTATGAGAGTTTAATTAGGTCGTGAGGGGTGCGCTGTTTGGAGCACTATTGAATGACTGTTGCCCGGTTTTCTTACTTTTTCCACCTTTAATTTGTGGGAACTAATGATACCGGTTGCGTTTCCCAGTAACCCCTGTCCGCCTCGGTAGTGCAGTAGGCAGCGCGTCAGTCTCATAATCTGGAGGTCGTGAGTTCAATCCACACCCGGTGCAAAGGTGGTGCAATTTCTTTGTTTGCTTATGAGAGTTTCATTAGGTCGTGAGGGGTGCACTGTCTGGAGCAGTAATAAATGACTGTTGGTCGGTTTTTTTACTTTTTCGACCTTTAATTTGTGGGAACTAATAATACCGGTTGTGTTTCGCCGTGACCCCCTGTCCGCCTCGGTAGCGCAGTAGGCAGCGCGTCAGTCTCATAATCTGAAGGTCGTGAGTTCAATCCTCACCCGGGGTAAAGGTGGTGAGGTTGTTTTGTTTGCTTATGAGAGTTTAATTAGGTCGTGAAGGGTGCGCTGTCTGGAGCACTATTGAATGACTGTTGCTCGGTTTTCTTACTTTTTCCACCTTTAGGTTGTGGGAACTAATGATACCAGTTGTGTTTCCCAGTCACACCTGTCCGCCTCGGTAGCGCAGTAGGCAGCGCGTCAGTCTCATAATCTGAATGTCGTGAGTGCAATCCTCACCCGGGGCAAAGGCGGTGCAGATGTTTCGTTTGCTTATGAGAGTTTCATTAGGTCGTGAGGGGTGCAATGTCTGGAGCAGTAATGAATGACTGTTGGTCAGTTTTTTTGTTTTCGACCTTTAATTTGTGGGAACTAATAATACCGGTTGCGTTTCGCCGTGACCCCTGTCCGCCTCGGTAGCGCAGTAGGCAGTGCGTCAGTCTCATAATCTGAAGGTCGTGAGTTCAATCCTCACCCGGGGTAAAGGTGGTGAGGTTGTTTTGTTTGCTTATGAGAGTTTAATTAGGTCGTGAAGGGTGCGCTGTCTGGAGCACTATTGAATGACTGTTGCTCGGTTTTCTTACTTTTTCCACCTTTAGGTTGTGGGAACTAATGATACCAGTTGTGTTTCCCAGTGACACCTGTCCGCCTCGGTAGCGCAGTAGGCAGCGCGTCAGTCTCATAATCTGAATGTCGTGAGTGCAATCCTCACCCGGGGAAAAGGCGGTGCAGATGTTTCGTTTGCTTAAGAGAGTTTCATAAGGTCGTGAGGGGTGCAATGTCTGGAGCAGTAATGAATGACTGTTGGTCAGTTTTTTTGTTTTCGACCTTTAATTTGTGGGAACTAATAATGCCGGTTGCGTTTCGCCGTGACCCCTGTCCGCCTCGGTAGCGCAGTAGGCAGTGCGTCAGTCTCATAATCTGAAGGTCGTGAGTTCAATCCTCACCCGGGGTAAAGGTGGTGAGGTTGTTTTGTTTGCTTATGAGAGTTTAATTAGGTCGTGAAGGGTGCGCTGTCTGGAGCAGTAATGAATGACTGTTGCTGAGTTTTCTTACTTTTTCGACCTTTAACTTGTGGGAACTATTGATACCGGTTGTGTTTCCCAGTGACACCTGTCCGCCTCGGTAGCGCAGTAGGCGGCGCGTCAGTATCATAATCTGAAGGTCGTGAGTTCAATCCGCACCCGGGGCAAAGGCGGTGCAGATTTTTTGTTTGCTTATGAGAGTTTAATTAGGTCGTGAGGGGTGCGCTGTTTGGAGCACTATTGAATGACTGTTGCTCGGTTTTCTTACTTTTTCCACCTTTAATTTGTGGGAACTAATGATACCGGTTGCGTTTCCCAGTAACCCCTGTCCGCCTCGGTAGTGCAGTAGGCAGCGCGTCAGTCTCATAATCTGGAGGTCGTGAGTTCAATCCACACCCGGTGCAAAGGTGGTGCAATTTCTTTGTTTGCTTATGAGAGTTTCATTAGGTCGTGAGGGGTGCACTGTCTGGAGCAGTAATAAATGACTGTTGGTCGGTTTTTTTTACTTTTTCGACCTTTAATTTGTGGGAACTAATAATACCGGTTGTGTTTCGCCGTGACCCCCTGTCCGCCTCGGTAGCGCAGTAGGCAGCGCGTCAGTCTCATAATCTGAATGTCGTGAGTGCAATCCTCACCCGGGGAAAAGGCGGTGCAGATGTTTCGTTTGCTTAAGAGAGTTTCATAAGGTCGTGAGGGGTGCAATGTCTGGAGCAGTAATGAATGACTGTTGGTCAGTTTTTTTGTTTTCGACCTTTAGCTTGTGGGAACTAATAATACCGGTTGCGTTTCGCCGTGACCCCTGTCCGCCTCGGTAGCGCAGTAGGC
This sequence comes from Rhipicephalus microplus, assembly GCF_043290135.1. Classification (NCBI taxonomy): domain Eukaryota; kingdom Metazoa; phylum Arthropoda; class Arachnida; order Ixodida; family Ixodidae; genus Rhipicephalus; species Rhipicephalus microplus. Next base: position 210,884,588 of record NC_134702.1, read on the forward strand.
AGTGCGTCAGTCTCATAATCTGAAGGTCGTGAGTTCAATCCTCACCCGGGGTAAAGGTGGTGAGGTTGTTTTGTTTGCTTATGAGAGTTTAATTAGGTCGTGAAGGGTGCGCTGTCTGGAGCACTATTGAATGACTGTTGCTCGGTTTTCTTACTTTTTCCACCTTTAGGTTGTGGGAACTAATGATACCAGTTGTGTTTCCCAGTGACACCTGTCCGCCTCGGTAGCGCAGTAGGCAGCGCGTCAGTCTCATAATCTGAATGTCGTGAGTGCAATCCTCACCCGGGGCAAAGGCGGTGCAGATGTTTCGTTTGCTTATGAGAGTTTCATTAGGTCGTGAGGGGTGCACTGTCTGGAGCAGTAATAAATGACTGTTGGTCGGTTTTTTTACTTTTTCGACCTTTAATTTGTGGGAACTAATAATACCGGTTGTGTTTCGCCGTGACCCCCTGTCCGCCTCGGTAGCGTAGTAGGCAGCGCGTCAGTCTCATAATCTGAAGGTCGTGAGTTCAATCCTCACCCGGGGCAAAGGCGGTGCAGTTGTTTTGTTTGCTTATGAGAGTTTAATTAGGTCGTGAAGGGTGCGCTGTCTGGAGCAGTAATGAATGACTGTTGCTGAGTTTTCTTACTTTTTCGACCTTTAACTTGTGGGAACTATTGATACCGGTTGTGTTTCCCAGTGACACCTGTCCGCCTCGGTAGCGCAGTAGGCGGCGCGTCAGTATCATAATCTGAAGGTCGTGAGTTCAATCCGCACCCGGGGCAAAGGCGGTGCAGATTTTTTGTTTGCTTATGAGAGTTTAATTAGGTCGTGAGGGGTGCGCTGTTTGGAGCACTATTGAATGACTGTTGCCCGGTTTTCTTACTTTTTCCACCTTTAATTTGTGGGAACTAATGATACCGGTTGCGTTTCCCAGTAACCCCTGTCCGCCTCGGTAGTGCAGTAGGCAGCGCGTCAGTCTCATAATCTGGAGGTCGTGAGTTCAATCCACACCCGGTGCAAAGGTGGTGCAATTTCTTTGTTTGCTTATGAGAGTTTCATTAGGTCGTGAGGGGTGCACTGTCTGGAGCAGTAATAAATGACTGTTGGTCGGTTTTTTTACTTTTTCGACCTTTAATTTGTGGGAACTAATAATACCGGTTGTGTTTCGCCGTGACCCCCTGTCCGCCTCGGTAGCGCAGTAGGCAGCGCGTCAGTCTCATAATCTGAAGGTCGTGAGTTCAATCCTCACCCGGGGTAAAGGTGGTGAGGTTGTTTTGTTTGCTTATGAGAGTTTAATTAGGTCGTGAAGGGTGCGCTGTCTGGAGCACTATTGAATGACTGTTGCTCGGTTTTCTTACTTTTTCCACCTTTAGGTTGTGGGAACTAATGATACCAGTTGTGTTTCCCAGTCACACCTGTCCGCCTCGGTAGCGCAGTAGGCAGCGCGTCAGTCTCATAATCTGAATGTCGTGAGTGCAATCCTCACCCGGGGCAAAGGCGGTGCAGATGTTTCGTTTGCTTATGAGAGTTTCATTAGGTCGTGAGGGGTGCAATGTCTGGAGCAGTAATGAATGACTGTTGGTCAGTTTTTTTGTTTTCGACCTTTAATTTGTGGGAACTAATAATACCGGTTGCGTTTCGCCGTGACCCCTGTCCGCCTCGGTAGCGCAGTAGGCAGTGCGTCAGTCTCATAATCTGAAGGTCGTGAGTTCAATCCTCACCCGGGGTAAAGGTGGTGAGGTTGTTTTGTTTGCTTATGAGAGTTTAATTAGGTCGTGAAGGGTGCGCTGTCTGGAGCACTATTGAATGACTGTTGCTCGGTTTTCTTACTTTTTCCACCTTTAGGTTGTGGGAACTAATGATACCAGTTGTGTTTCCCAGTGACACCTGTCCGCCTCGGTAGCGCAGTAGGCAGCGCGTCAGTCTCATAATCTGAATGTCGTGAGTGCAATCCTCACCCGGGGAAAAGGCGGTGCAGATGTTTCGTTTGCTTAAGAGAGTTTCATAAGGTCGTGAGGGGTGCAATGTCTGGAGCAGTAATGAATGACTGTTGGTCAGTTTTTTTGTTTTCGACCTTTAATTTGTGGGAACTAATAATGCCGGTTGCGTTTCGCCGTGACCCCTGTCCGCCTCGGTAGCGCAGTAGGCAGTGCGTCAGTCTCATAATCTGAAGGTCGTGAGTTCAATCCTCACCCGGGGTAAAGGTGGTGAGGTTGTTTTGTTTGCTTATGAGAGTTTAATTAGGTCGTGAAGGGTGCGCTGTCTGGAGCACTATTGAATGACTGTTGCTCGGTTTTCTTACTTTTTCCACCTTTAGGTTGTGGGAACTAATGATACCAGTTGTGTTTCCCAGTGACACCTGTCCGCCTCGGTAGCGCAGTAGGCAGCGCGTCAGTCTCATAATCTGAATGTCGTGAGTGCAATCCTCACCCGGGGCAAAGGCGGTGCAGATGTTTCGTTTGCTTATGAGAGTTTCATTAGGTCGTGAGGGGTGCACTGTCTGGAGCAGTAATAAATGACTGTTGGTCGGTTTTTTTTACTTTTTCGACCTTTAATTTGTGGGAACTAATAATACCGGTTGTGTTTCGCCGTGACCCCCTGTCCGCCTCGGTAGCGCAGTAGGCAGCGCGTCAGTCTCATAATCTGAATGTCGTGAGTGCAATCCTCACCCGGGGAAAAGGCGGTGCAGATGTTTCGTTTGCTTAAGAGAGTTTCATAAGGTCGTGAGGGGTGCAATGTCTGGAGCAGTAATGAATGACTGTTGGTCAGTTTTTTTGTTTTCGACCTTTAATTTGTGGGAACTAATAATACCGGTTGCGTTTCGCCGTGACCCCTGTCCGCCTCGGTAGCGCAGTAGGCAGTGCGTCAGTCTCATAATCTGAAGGTCGTGAGTTCAATCCTCACCCGGGGTAAAGGTGGTGAGGTTGTTTTGTTTGCTTATGAGAGTTTAATTAGGTCGTGAAGGGTGCGCTGTCTGGAGCACTATTGAATGACTGTTGCTCGGTTTTCTTACTTTTTCCACCTTTAGGTTGTGGGAACTAATGATACCAGTTGTGTTTCCCAGTGACACCTGTCCGCCTCGGTAGCGCAGTAGGCAGCGCGTCAGTCTCATAATCTGAATGTCGTGAGTGCAATCCTCACCCGGGGCAAAGGCGGTGCAGATGTTTCGTTTGCTTATGAGAGTTTCATTAGGTCGTGAGGGGTGCACTGTCTGGAGCAGTAATAAATGACTGTTGGTCGGTTTTTTTACTTTTTCGACCTTTAATTTGTGGGAACTAATAATACCGGTTGTGTTTCGCCGTGACCCCCTGTCCGCCTCGGTAGCGTAGTAGGCAGCGCGTCAGTCTCATAATCTGAAGGTCGTGAGTTCAATCCTCACCCGGGGCAAAGGCGGTGCAGTTGTTTTGTTTGCTTATGAGAGTTTAATTAGGTCGTGAAGGGTGCGCTGTCTGGAGCAGTAATGAATGACTGTTGCTGAGTTTTCTTACTTTTTCGACCTTTAACTTGTGGGAACTATTGATACCGGTTGTGTTTCCCAGTGACACCTGTCCGCCTCGGTAGCGCAGTAGGCGGCGCGTCAGTATCATAATCTGAAGGTCGTGAGTTCAATCCGCACCCGGGGCAAAGGCGGTGCAGATTTTTTGTTTGCTTATGAGAGTTTAATTAGGTCGTGAGGGGTGCGCTGTTTGGAGCACTATTGAATGACTGTTGCTCGGTTTTCTTACTTTTTCCACCTTTAATTTGTGGGAACTAATGATACCGGTTGCGTTTCCCAGTAACCCCTGTCCGCCTCGGTAGTGCAGTAGGCAGCGCGTCAGTCTCATAATCTGGAGGTCGTGAGTTCAATCCACACCCGGTGCAAAGGTGGTGCAATTTCTTTGTTTGCTTATGAGAGTTTCATTAGGTCGTGAGGGGTGCACTGTCTGGAGCAGTAATAAATGACTGTTGGTCGGTTTTTTTACTTTTTCGACCTTTAATTTGTGGGAACTAATGATACCAGTTGTGTTTCCCAGTGACACCTGTCCGCCTCGGTAGCGCAGTAGGCAGCGCGTCAGTCTCATAATCTGAATGTCGTGAGTGCAATCCTCACCCGGGGAAAAGGCGGTGCAGATGTTTCGTTTGCTTAAGAGAGTTTCATAAGGTCGTGAGGGGTGCAATGTCTGGAGCAGTAATGAATGACTGTTGGTCAGTTTTTTTGTTTTCGACCTTTAATTTGTGGGAACTAATAATACCGGTTGCGTTTCGCCGTGACCCCTGTCCGCCTCGGTAGCGCAGTAGGCAGTGCGTCAGTCTCATAATCTGAAGGTCGTGAGTTCAATCCTCACCCGGGGTAAAGGTGGTGAGGTTGTTTTGTTTGCTTATGAGAGTTTAATTAGGTCGTGAAGGGTGCGCTGTCTGGAGCACTATTGAATGACTGTTGCTCGGTTTTCTTACTTTTTCCACCTTTAGGTTGTGGGAACTAATGATACCAGTTGTGTTTCCCAGTGACACCTGTCCGCCTCGGTAGCGCAGTAGGCAGCGCGTCAGTCTCATAATCTGAATGTCGTGAGTGCAATCCTCACCCGGGGCAAAGGCGGTGCAGATGTTTCGTTTGCTTATGAGAGTGTAATTGGGTCGTGAAAGTTGCGCTGTCTGGAGCAGTAATGAATGACTCTTGCTCGGTTTTCTTACATTTTCGACCTTTAATTTGTGGGAACTAATGATCCCGGTTGCGTTCCCCAGTGACACCTGTCCGCTTTGATAGCGCAGTAGGCAGAGCATCAGTCTCATAATCTTAAGGTCGTGAGTTCAATCCTCACCAGGGGCAAAGGCGGTGCAGATGTTTTGTTTGCTTATGAGAGTTTAATTGGGTCGTGAGGGGTGCGCTGTCTGGAGCAGTCATGAATGACTGTTGCTCGGTTTTCTTAGTTTTTCGACCTTTAGTTTGTGGGAACTGATGATCCCGGTTGCGTTTCCCAGTGACACCTGTCCGCCTCGGTAGCGCAGTAGGCAGCGCATCAGTCTGATAATCTGAATGTCGTGAGTTCAATCCTCACCTGGGGCAAAGGCGGTGCAGTTTTTTTGTTTGCTTACGAGAGTTTAATTAGGTCGTGATGGGTGCACGTTCTGGAGCAGTAATGAATGACTGCTGTTCGGTATTTCTATTTTTTCGACCTTTAATTTATGGGAACTAGTGATACCGGTTCTGTTTCCCAGTGACCCCTGTCCGCCTCGGTAGCGCAGTAGGCAGTGCGTCAGTCTCATAATCTGAAGGTCGTGAGTTCAATCCTCACCCGGGGTAAAGGTGGTGAGGTTGTTTTGTTTGCTTATGAGAGTTTAATTAGGTCGTGAAGGGTGCGCTGTCTGGAGCACTATTGAATGACTGTTGCTCGGTTTTCTTACTTTTTCCACCTTTAGGTTGTGGGAACTAATGATACCAGTTGTGTTTCCCAGTGACACCTGTCCGCCTCGGTAGCGCAGTAGGCAGCGCGTCAGTCTCATAATCTGAATGTCGTGAGTGCAATCCTCACCCGGGGCAAAGGCGGTGCAGATGTTTCGTTTGCTTATGAGAGTTTCATTAGGTCGTGAGGGGTGCACTGTCTGGAGCAGTAATAAATGACTGTTGGTCGGTTTTTTTACTTTTTCGACCTTTAATTTGTGGGAACTAATAATACCGGTTGTGTTTCGCCGTGACCCCCTGTCCGCCTCGGTAGCGTAGTAGGCAGCGCGTCAGTCTCATAATCTGAAGGTCGTGAGTTCAATCCTCACCCGGGGCAAAGGCGGTGCAGTTGTTTTGTTTGCTTATGAGAGTTTAATTAGGTCGTGAAGGGTGCGCTGTCTGGAGCAGTAATGAATGACTGTTGCTGAGTTTTCTTACTTTTTCGACCTTTAATTTGTGGGAACTAATAATACCGGTTGTGTTTCGCCGTGACCCCCTGTCCGCCTCGGTAGCGCAGTAGGCAGCGCGTCAGTCTCATAATCTGAATGTCGTGAGTGCAATCCTCACCCGGGGAAAAGGCGGTGCAGATGTTTCGTTTGCTTAAGAGAGTTTCATAAGGTCGTGAGGGGTGCAATGTCTGGAGCAGTAATGAATGACTGTTGGTCAGTTTTTTTGTTTTCGACCTTTCATTTGTGGGAACTAATAATACCGGTTGCGTTTCGCCGTGACCCCTGTCCGCCTCGGTAGCGCAGTAGGCAGTGCGTCAGTCTCATAATCTGAAGGTCGTGAGTTCAATCCTCACCCGGGGTAAAGGTGGTGAGGTTGTTTTGTTTGCTTATGAGAGTTTAATTAGGTCGTGAAGGGTGCGCTGTCTGGAGCACTATTGATTGACTGTTGCTCGGTTTTCTTACTTTTTCCACCTTCAGGTTGTGGGAACTAATGATACCAGTTGTGTTTCCCAGTGACACCTGTCCGCCTCGGTAGCGCAGTAGGCAGCGCGTCAGTCTCATAATCTGAATGTCGTGAGTGCAATCCTCACCCGGGGCAAAGGCGGTGCAGATGTTTCGTTTGCTTATGAGAGTTTCATTAGGTCGTGAGGGGTGCACTGTCTGGAGCAGTAATAAATGACTGTTGGTCGGTTTTTTTACTTTTTCGACCTTTAATTTGTGGGAACTAATAATACCGGTTGTGTTTCGCCGTGACCCCCTGTCCGCCTCGGTAGCGTAGTAGGCAGCGCGTCAGTCTCATAATCTGAAGGTCGTGAGTTCAATCCTCACCCGGGGCAAAGGCGGTGCAGTTGTTTTGTTTGCTTATGAGAGTTTAATTAGGTCGGGAGGGGTGCGCTGTCTGGAGCAGTAATGAATGACTGTTGCTGAGTTTTCTTACTTTTTCGACCTTTAACTTGTGGGTACTATTGATACCGGTTGTGTTTCCCAGTGACACCTGTCCGCCTCGGTAGCGCAGTAGGCAGCGCGTCAGTCTCATAATCTGAATGTCGTGAGTGCAATCCTCACCCGGGGAAAAGGCGGTGCAGATGTTTCGTTTGCTTAAGAGAGTTTCATAAGGTCGTGAGGGGTGCAATGTCTGGAGCAGTAATGAATGACTGTTGGTCAGTTTTTTTGTTTTCGACCTTTAATTTGTGGGAACTAATAATACCGGTTGTGTTTCGCCGTGACCCCCTGTCCGCCTCGGTAGCGTAGTAGGCAGCGCGTCAGTCTCATAATCTGAAGGTCGTGAGTTCAATCCTCACCCGGGGCAAAGGCGGTGCAGTTGTTTTGTTTGCTTATGAGAGTTTAATTAGGTCGTGAAGGGTGCGCTGTCTGGAGCAGTAATGAATGACTGTTGCTGAGTTTTCTTACTTTTTCGACCTTTAACTTGTGGGAACTATTGATACCGGTTGTGTTTCCCAGTGACACCTGTCCGCCTCGGTAGCGCAGTAGGCGGCGCGTCAGTATCATAATCTGAAGGTCGTGAGTTCAATCCGCACCCGGGGCAAAGGCGGTGCAGATTTTTTGTTTGCTTATGAGAGTTTAATTAGGTCGTGAGGGGTGCGCTGTTTGGAGCACTATTGAATGACTGTTGCTCGGTTTTCTTACTTTTTCCACCTTTAATTTGTGGGAACTAATGATACCGGTTGCGTTTCCCAGTAACCCCTGTCCGCCTCGGTAGTGCAGTAGGCAGCGCGTCAGTCTCATAATCTGGAGGTCGTGAGTTCAATCCACACCCGGTGCAAAGGTGGTGCAATTTCTTTGTTTGCTTATGAAAGTTTCATTAGGTCGTGAGGGGTGCACTGTCTGGAGCAGTAATAAATGACTGTTGGTCGGTTTTTTTACTTTTTCGACCTTTAATTTGTGGGAACTAATAATACCGGTTGTGTTTCGCCGTGACCCCCTGTCCGCCTCGGTAGCGCAGTAGGCAGCGCGTCAGTCTCATAATCTGAATGTCGTGAGTGCAATCCTCACCCGGGGAAAAGGCGGTGCAGATGTTTCGTTTGCTTAAGAGAGTTTCATAAGGTCGTGAGGGGTGCAATGTCTGGAGCAGTAATGAATGACTGTTGGTCAGTTTTTTTGTTTTCGACCTTTAATTTGTGGGAACTAATAATACCGGTTGCGTTTCGCCGTGACCCCTGTCCGCCTCGGTAGCGCAGTAGGCAGTGCGTCAGTCTCATAATCTGAAGGTCGTGAGTTCAATCCTCACCCGGGGTAAAGGTGGTGAGGTTGTTTTTTTGCTTATGAGAGTTTAATTAGGTCGTGAAGGGTGCGCTGTCTGGAGCACTATTGAATGACTGTTGCTCGGTTTTCTTACTTTTTCCACCTTTAGGTTGTGGGAACTAATGATACCAGTTGTGTTTCCCAGTGACACCTGTCCGCCTCGGTAGCGCAGTAGGCAGCGCGTCAGTCTCATAATCTGAATGTCGTGAGTGCAATCCTCACCCGGGGCAAAGGCGGTGCAGATGTTTCGTTTGCTTATGAGAGTTTCATTAGGTCGTGAGGGGTGCACTGTCTGGAGCAGTAATAAATGACTGTTGGTCGGTTTTTTTACTTTTTCGACCTTTAATTTGTGGGAACTAATAATACCGGTTGTGTTTCGCCGTGACCCCCTGTCCGCCTCGGTAGCGTAGTAGGCAGCGCGTCAGTCTCATAATCTGAAGGTCGTGAGTTCAATCCTCACCCGGGGCAAAGGCGGTGCAGTTGTTTTGTTTGCTTATGAGAGTTTAATTAGGTCGTGAAGGGTGCGCTGTCTGGAGCAGTAATGAATGACTGTTGCTGAGTTTTCTTACTTTTTCGACCTTTAACTTGTGGGAACTATTGATACCGGTTGTGTTTCCCAGTGACACCTGTCCGCCTCGGTAGCGCAGTAGGCGGCGCGTCAGTATCATAATCTGAAGGTCGTGAGTTCCATCCTCACACGGCGCAAAGGTGATGCAGTTTTTTTGTTTGCTTATGAGAGTTTAATTAGGTCGGGAGGGGTGCGCTGTCTGGAGCAGTAATGAATGACTGTTGCTGAGTTTTCTTACTTTTTCGACCTTTAACTTGTGGGTACTATTGATACCGGTTGTGTTTCCCAGTGACACCTGTCCGCCTCGGTAGCGCAGTAGGCAGCGCGTCAGTCTCATAATCTGAATGTCGTGAGTGCAATCCTCACCCGGGGAAAAGGCGGTGCAGATGTTTCGTTTGCTTAAGAGAGTTTCATTAGGTCGTGAGGGGTGCACTGTCTGGAGCAGTAATAAATGACTGTTGGTCGGTTTTTTTACTTTTTCGACCTTTAATTTGTGGGAACTAATAATACCGGTTGTGTTTCGCCGTGACCCCCTGTCCGCCTCGGTAGCGTAGTAGGCAGCGCGTCAGTCTCACAATCTGAAGGTCGTGAGTTCAATCCTCACCCGGGGCAAATGTGGTGCAGATTTTTTGTTTGCTTATGAGAGTGTAATTGGGTCGTGAAAGTTGCGCTGTCTGGAGCAGTAATGAATGACTCTTGCTCGGTTTTCTTACATTTTCGACCTTTAATTTGTGGGAACTAATGATCCCGGTTGCGTTCCCCAGTGACACCTGTCCGCTTTGATAGCGCAGTAGGCAGAGCATCAGTCTCATAATCTTAAGGTCGTGAGTTCAATCCTCACCAGGGGCAAAGGCGGTGCAGATGTTTTGTTTGCTTATGAGAGTTTAATTGGGTCGTGAGGGGTGCGCTGTCTGGAGCAGTCATGAATGACTGTTGCTCGGTTTTCTTAGTTTTTCGACCTTTAGTTTGTGGGAACTGATGATCCCGGTTGCGTTTCCCAGTGACACCTGTCCGCCTCGGTAGCGCAGTAGGCAGCGCATCAGTCTGATAATCTGAATGTCGTGAGTTCAATCCTCACCTGGGGCAAAGGCGGTGCAGTTTTTTTGTTTGCTTACGAGAGTTTAATTAGGTCGTGATGGGTGCACGTTCTGGAGCAGTAATGAATGACTGCTGTTCGGTATTTCTATTTTTTCGACCTTTAATTTATGGGAACTAGTGATACCGGTTCTGTTTCCCAGTGATCCCTGTCCGCCTCGGTAGCGCAGTAGGCAGCGCGTCAGTCTCATAATCTGAAGGTCGTGAGTTCCATCCTCACACGGCGCAAAGGGGATGCAGTTTTTTTGTTTGCTTATGAGAGTTTAATTAGGTCGGGAGGGGTGCGCTGTCTGGAGCAGTAATGAATGACTGTTGCTGAGTTTTCTTACTTTTTCGACCTTTAACTTGTGGGTACTATTGATACCGGTTGTGTTTCCCAGTGACACCTGTCCGCCTCGGTAGCGCAGTAGGCAGCGCGTCAGTCTCATAATCTGAATGTCGTGAGTGCAATCCTCACCCGGGGAAAAGGCGGTGCAGATGTTTCGTTTGCTTAAGAGAGTTTCATAAGGTCGTGAGGGGTGCAATGTCTGGAGCAGTAATGAATGACTGTTGGTCAGTTTTTTTGTTTTCGACCTTTAATTTGTGGGAACTAATAATACCGGTTGCGTTTCGCCGTGACCCCTGTCCGCCTCGGTAGCGCAGTAGGCAGTGCGTCAGTCTCATAATCTGAAGGTCGTGAGTTCAATCCTCACCCGGGGTAAAGGTGGTGAGGTTGTTTTGTTTGCTTATGAGAGTTTAATTAGGTCGTGAAGGGTGCGCTGTCTGGAGCACTATTGAATGACTGTTGCTCGGTTTTCTTACTTTTTCCACCTTTAGGTTGTGGGAACTAATGATACCAGTTGTGTTTCCCAGTGACACCTGTCCGCCTCGGTAGCGCAGTAGGCAGCGCGTCAGTCTCATAATCTGAATGTCGTGAGTGCAATCCTCACCCGGGGCAAAGGCGGTGCAGATGTTTCGTTTGCTTATGAGAGTTTCATTAGGTCGTGAGGGGTGCACTGTCTGGAGCAGTAATAAATGACTGTTGGTCGGTTTTTTTACTTTTTCGACCTTTAATTTGTGGGAACTAATAATACCGGTTGTGTTTCGCCGTGACCCCCTGTCCGCCTCGGTAGCGTAGTAGGCAGCGCGTCAGTCTCATAATCTGAAGGTCGTGAGTTCAATCCTCACCCGGGGCAAAGGCGGTGCAGTTGTTTTGTTTGCTTATGAGAGTTTAATTAGGTCATGAAGGGTGCGCTGTCTGGAGCAGTAATGAATGACTGTTGCTGAGTTTTCTTACTTTTTCGACCTTTAACTTGTGGGAACTATTGATACCGGTTGTGTTTCCCAGTGACACCTGTCCGCCTCGGTAGCGCAGTAGGCGGCGCGTCAGTATCATAATCTGAAGGTCGTGAGTTCAATCCGCACCCGGGGCAAAGGCGGTGCAGATTTTTTGTTTGCTTATGAGAGTTTAATTAGGTCGTGAGGGGTGCGCTGTTTGGAGCACTATTGAATGACTGTTGCTCGGTTTTCTTACTTTTTCCACCTTTAATTTGTGGGAACTAATGATACCGGTTGCGTTTCCCAGTAACCCCTGTCCGCCTCGGTAGTGCAGTAGGCAGCGCGTCAGTCTCATAATCTGGAGGTCGTGAGTTCAATCCACACCCGGTGCAAAGGTGGTGCAATTTCTTTGTTTGCTTATGAGAGTTTAATTAGGTCGTGAGGGGTGCGATGTCTGGAGCAGTAATGAATGACTGTTGCTGAGTTTTCTTACATTTTCGACCTTTAATTTGTGGGAACTAATGATCCCGGTTGCGTTCCCCAGTGACACCTGTCCGCTTTGATAGCGCAGTAGGCAGAGCATCAGTCTCATAATCTTAAGGTCGTGAGTTCAATCCTCACCAGGGGCAAAGGCGGTGCAGATGTTTTGTTTGCTTATGAGAGTTTAATTGGGTCGTGAGGGGTGCGCTGTCTGGAGCAGTCATGAATGACTGTTGCTCGGTTTTCTTAGTTTTGCGACCTTTAGTTTGTGGGAACTGATGATCCCGGTTGCGTTTCCCAGTGACACCTGTCCGCCTCGGTAGCGCAGTAGGCAGCGCATCAGTCTGATAATCTGAATGTCGTGAGTTCAATCCTCACCTGGGGCAAAGGCGGTGCAGTTTTTTTGTTTGCTTACGAGAGTTTAATTAGGTCGTGATGGGTGCACGTTCTGGAGCAGTAATGAATGACTGCTGTTCGGTATTTCTATTTTTTCGACCTTTAATTTTTGGGAACTAGTGATACCGGTTCTGTTTCCCAGTGATCCCTGTCCGCCTCGGTAGCGCAGTAGGCAGCGCGTCAGTCTCATAATCTGAAGGTCGTGAGTTCCATCCTCACACGGCGCAAAGGTGATGCAGTTTTTTTGTTTGCTTATGAGAGTTTAATTAGGTCGGGAGGGGTGCGCTGTCTGGAGCAGTAATGAATGACTGTTGCTGAGTTTTCTTACTTTTTCGACCTTTAACTTGTGGGTACTATTGATACCGGTTGTGTTTCCCAGTGACACCTGTCCGCCTCGGTAGCGCAGTAGGCAGCGCGTCAGTCTCATAATCTGAATGTCGTGAGTGCAATCCTCACCCGGGGAAAAGGCGGTGCAGATGTTTCGTTTGCTTAAGAGAGTTTCATAAGGTCGTGAGGGGTGCAATGTCTGGAGCAGTAATGAATGACTGTTGGTCAGTTTTTTTGTTTTCGACCTTTAATTTGTGGGAACTAATAATACCGGTTGCGTTTCGCCGTGACCCCTGTCCGCCTCGGTAGCGCAGTAGGCAGTGCGTCAGTCTCATAATCTGAAGGTCGTGAGTTCAATCCTCACCCGGGGTAAAGGTGGTGAGGTTGTTTTGTTTGCTTATGAGAGTTTAATTAGGTCGTGAAGGGTGCGCTGTCTGGAGCACTATTGAATGACTGTTGCTCGGTTTTCTTACTTTTTCCACCTTTAGGTTGTGGGAACTAATGATACCAGTTGTGTTTCCCAGTGACACCTGTCCGCCTCGGTAGCGCAGTAGGCAGCGCGTCAGTCTCATAATCTGAATGTCGTGAGTGCAATCCTCACCCGGGGCAAAGGCGGTGCAGATGTTTCGTTTGCTTATGAGAGTTTCATTAGGTCGTGAGGGGTGCACTGTCTGGAGCAGTAATAAATGACTGTTGGTCGGTTTTTTTTACTTTTTCGACCTTTAATTTGTGGGAACTAATAATACCGGTTGTGTTTCGCCGTGACCCCCTGTCCGCCTCGGTAGCGTAGTAGGCAGCGCGTCAGTCTCATAATCTGAAGGTCGTGAGTTCAATCCTCACCCGGGGCAAAGGCGGTGCAGTTGTTTTGTTTGCTTATGAGAGTTTAATTAGGTCGTGAAGGGTGCGCTGTCTGGAGCAGTAATGAATGACTGTTGCTGAGTTTTCTTACTTTTTCGACCTTTAACTTGTGGGAACTATTGATACCGGTTGTGTTTCCCAGTGACACCTGTCCGCCTCGGTAGCGCAGTAGGCGGCGCGTCAGTATCATAATCTGAAGGTCGTGAGTTCAATCCGCACCCGGGGCAAAGGCGGTGCAGATTTTTTGTTTGCTTATGAGAGTTTAATTAGGTCGTGAGGGGTGCGCTGTTTGGAGCACTATTGAATGACTGTTGCTCGGTTTTCTTACTTTTTCCACCTTTAATTTGTGGGAACTAATGATACCGGTTGCGTTTCCCAGTAACCCCTGTCCGCCTCGGTAGTGCAGTAGGCAGCGCGTCAGTCTCATAATCTGGAGGTCGTGAGTTCAATCCACACCCGGTGCAAAGGTGGTGCAATTTCTTTGTTTGCTTATGAGAGTTTAATTAGGTCGTGAGGGGTGCGATGTCTGGAGCAGTAATGAATGACTGTTGCTGAGTTTTCTTACTTTTTTGACCTTTAACGTGTGGGAACTATTGATACCGGTTGTGTTTCCCACTGACACCTGTCCGCCTCGGTTGCGCAGTAGGCAGCGCGTCAGTCTCGTAATCTGAAGGTCGTGAGTTCAATCCACACCCGGGGCAAAGGCGGTGCAGATTTTTTGTTTGCCTATGAGAGTTTAATTACATCGTGAGGGGTGCACTGTCTGGAGCTGTAATGAATGACAGTTGTTCGGTTGTCTTATTTTTTCAACCTTTAATTTGTGGGAACTAATGATACCGGTTGTGTTTCCCAGTGACCCCTGTCCGCCTTGGTAGCGCAGTAGGCAGCGCGTCAGTCTCATAATCTGAAGGTCGTGAGTTCCATCCTCACCCGGGGCAAAGGCGCTGTAGTTGTTTTGTTTGCTTATGAGAGTTTAATTAGGTCGTGAAGGGTGCGCTGTCTGGAGCAGTAATGAATGACTGTTGCGGAGTTTTCTTACTTTTTCGACCTTTAACTTGTGGGAACTATTGATACCGGTGGTGTTTCCCAGTGGCACCAGTCCGCCTTGGTAGCGCAGTAGGCGGCGCTTCAGTCTCATAATCTGAAGGTCGTGAGTTCAATCCACACCCGGGGCAAAGGCGGTGCAGATTTTTTCTTTGCCTATGAGAGTTTAATTAGGTCGTGAGGGGTGCGCTGTCTGGAGCAGTAATGAATGACTCTTGCTGAGTTTTCTTACTTTTTCGACCTTTAACTTGTGGGAACTATTGATACCGGTTGTGTTTCCCAGTGACACCTGTCCGCCTCGGTAGCGCAGTAGGCAGTGTGTCAGTCTCAAAATCTGAAGGTCGTGAGTGCAATCCTCACCCGGGGCAAAGGCGGTGCAGATTTTTTGTTTGCTTATGAGAGTTTAATTAGGTCGTGAGGGGTGCGCTGTCTGGAGCACTATTGAATGACTGTTGCTCGGTTTTCTTACTTTTTCCAGCATTAATTTGTGGGAACTAATGATAGCGGTTGCGTTTCCTAGTAACCCCTGTCCGCCTCGGAAGTGCAGTAGGCAGCGCGTCAGTCTCATAATCTGAAGGTCGTGAGTTCAGTCCGCACCCGGGGCAAAGGCGGTGTAGTTGTTTTGTTTGCTTATGAGAGTTTAATTAGGTCGTGAAGGGTGCGCTGTCTGGAGCAGTAATGAATGACTGTTGCTGAGTTTTCTTACTGTTTCGACCTTTAACTTGTGGGAACTATTGATACCGGTGGTGTTTCCCAGTGGCACAAGTCCACCTCGGTAGCGCAGTAGGCGGCGCTTCAGTCTCATAATCTGAAGGTCGTGAGTTCAATCCACACCCGGGGCAAAGGCGGTGCAGATTTTTTGTTTGCCTATGAGAGTTTAATTAGGTCGTGAGGGGTGCGCTGTCTAAAGCAGTAATGAATGACTGTAGCTGAGTTTTCTTACTTTTTCGACCTTTAGCGTGTGGGAACTATTGATACCGGTTGCGTTTCCCAGTGACCCCTGTCCGCCTCGGTAGTGCAGTAGGCAGCGCGTAAGTCTCACAATCTGAAGGTCGTGAGTTCAATCCTCACCCGGGGCAAATGTGGTGCAGATTTTTTGTTTGCTTATGAGAGTGTAATTGGGTCGTGAAAGTTGCGCTGTCTGGAGCAGTAATGAATGACTCTTGCTCGGTTTTCTTACATTTTCGACCTTTAATTTGTGGGAACTAATGATCCCGGTTGCGTTCCCCAGTGACACCTGTCCGCTTTGATAGCGCAGTAGGCAGAGCATCAGTCTCATAATCTTAAGGTCGTGAGTTCAATCCTCACCAGGGGCAAAGGCGGTGCAGATGTTTTGTTTGCTTATGAGAGTTTAATTGGGTCGTGAGGGGTGCGCTGTCTGGAGCAGTCATGAATGACTGTTGCTCGGTTTTCTTAGTTTTTCGACCTTTAGTTTGTGGGAACTGATGATCCCGGTTGCGTTTCCCAGTGACACCTGTCCGCCTCGGTAGCGCAGTAGGCAGCGCATCAGTCTGATAATCTGAATGTCGTGAGTTCAATCCTCACCTGGGGCAAAGGCGGTGCAGTTTTTTTGTTTGCTTACGAGAGTTTAATTAGGTCGTGATGGGTGCACGTTCTGGAGCAGTAATGAATGACTGCTCTTCGGTATTTCTATTTTTTCGACCTTTAATTTATGGGAACTAGTGATACCGGTTCTGTTTCCCAGTGATCCCTGTCCGCCTCGGTAGCGCAGTAGGCAGCGCGTCAGTCTCATAATCTGAAGGTCGTGAGTTCCATCCTCACACGGCGCAAAGGTGATGCAGTTTTTTTGTTTGCTTATGAGAGTTTAATTAGGTCGGGAGGGGTGCGCTGTCTGGAGCAGTAATGAATGACTGTTGCTGAGTTTTCTTACTTTTTCGACCTTTAACTTGTGGGTACTATTGATACCGGTTGTGTTTCCCAGTGACACCTGTCCGCCTCGGTAGCGCAGTAGGCAGCGCGTCAGTCTCATAATCTGAATGTCGTGAGTGCAATCCTCACCCGGGGAAAAGGCGGTGCAGATGTTTCGTTTGCTTAAGAGAGTTTCATAAGGTCGTGAGGGGTGCAATGTCTGGAGCAGTAATGAATGACTGTTGGTCAGTTTTTTTGTTTTCGACCTTTAATTTGTGGGAACTAATAATACCAGTTGCGTTTCGCCGTGACCCAGTGACCTCTGTCCACCTCGGTAGTGCAGTAGGCAGCGCGTCAGCCTCATAATCTGAAGGTCGTGAGTTTAATCCTCACCCGGGGCAAAAGCGGTTCAGTTTTTTTGTTTGAATATGAGAGTTTAATTAGGTCGTGAGGGGTGCGCTGTCTGGAGCAGTAATGAATGACTGTTGGTGAGTTTTCTTACTTTTTCGACCTTTAACTTGTGGGAACTATTGATACCGGTTGTGTTTTCCAGTGACACCTGTCCGCCTCGGTAGCGCAGTAGGCAGCGCTCCGGTTTCATAATCTTAAGGTCGTGAGTGCAATCCTCACCCGGGGCAAAGGCGGTGCAGCTGTTTCGTTTGCTTATGAGAGTTTCATTAGGTCGTGAAGGGTGCACTGTCTGGAGCAGTAATGAATGACTGTTGCTCGGTTTTCTTACATTTTCGACCTTTAATTTGTGGGAAATAATGATACCGGTTGCGTTTCTAAGTGACCCCTGTCTGCCTCAGTAGCGCAGTAGGCAGCGCGTCAGTCTCATAATCTGAAGGTCGTGAGTTCAATCCTCACCAGGGGCAAAGGTGGTGCAGATCTTTTGTTTCAATATGAGAGTTTAATCAGGACGTGAGGGGTGCACTGTCTGGAGCAGTAATGAATGACTGTTGCTCGGTTTTCTTACTTTTTCGACCTTTACTTTGTGGGAACTAATGATCCCGGTTGCGTTTCCCAGTGACACCTGTCGGCCTCGGTAGCACAGTAGGCAGCGCGTCAGTCTCATAATCTCAGGTCGTGAGTTCAATCCTCACCCGGGGCAAATGTGGTGTAGATTTTTTGTTTGCTTATGAGAGTTTATTGGGTAGTGAGGGTTGCGCTGTCAGGAGCAGTAATGAATGACTGTTGCTCAGTTTTCTTACTTTTTCGACCTTTTTTTGGGAACTAATGATCCCGGTTGCGTTCCCCAGTGACACCTGTCCGCTTTGATAGCGCAGTAGGCAGCGCATCAGCCTCATAATCTGAAGGTCGTGAGTTCAATTCTCACCCGGGGCAAAGGCGGTGCAGATGTTTTGTTTGCCTATGAGAGTTTAATTGGGTCGTGAGGGGTGCGCTGTCTGGAGCAGTAATGAATGACTGTTGCTGAGTTACTTTTTTTAGCTTTAACTTGTGGGAACTATTGATACTGGTTGTGTTTCCCAGTGACACCTGTCCTTCTTGGTAGCGCAGTAGGCAGCGTGTCAGTCTCATACTCTGAAGGTCGTAAGTTCAATCCTCACCCGGGGCAAAGTTGGTGCAGGTTTTTTTGTTTGCTTATGAGAGTTTAATTGGGTCGTGAGGGGTGTGCTGTCTGGAGCAGTGATGAATGACTGTTGCTCGGTTTTCTTACTTTTTCGACCTTTAATTTGTGGGAACTAATGATCCCGGTTGCGTTTCCCAGTGACACCTGTCCACCTCGGTAGCGCAGTCATTCCACTTCCGGCTTTCGAGCGATACTGTCGCGGAATGTTCGGCTCCGACGGAGTGGTTTTAGCGACCCGAACAGGCCGCGGTAACAGGGTTTTTGCGTCTAGCGCCGACGATTATCAGGTGATTCTGCCCAATCTGCCTTCCGGACGCATCGCTGCGAATACCGTTTTCATGCATGGTTATCCGAGAGCCCGGCCTTGCCGCTTCGAAGATTACAGGGACACTTTGGCCAAGCTTGTTGCGCTCGACGACGTTTTGGCGTTGGGGGCGTATCAAATGAACCACGTATGGGCTGTTACACTGACGAGTGCTGAGGCTGCTCGGAAGTTGCTCTCCGCCATCGATGTGAAGGTAAAAGATCGACCATGTTTGCTCATTGGCCCAAATAACCGCGAGGTTCGCATGAAGCTTCACTGGTTGCTGCACGGCGTGACCGACGAAGACGTGCGTGTTGCCTTGGCTCCCTATGGGAAAGTATTCGAAGTGAAACGGGAGAAGTGGCGAGCAGTGGGCATCACAGAAAAGTGCTCAACGACGTGGTCTGTGGGAATAAAGCTGCAGTCCGACGTCAAGGTGGATGACATTCCGCACCAGCTCAAGATTGCCGGAGAGCTGACTCTCGTTGTCGTTCCGGGCCGTGCACCGTTGTGCCTACGGTGCAAGAGTACCGGTCACATACGTCGCGACTGCCGAGTACCCCGCTGCAGTCGTTGTCGCCGCTTCGGTCACGAAGACGACGACTGCGCGAAGACATATGCCAGTGTGACCGGACCAGCGCAGGAAAGTGATGCACTGGAGCACCTCACGGACGAAGCAGACACGGAAGAAACAGCAGGAGGTAACCCAAACTCTGCTGTGGAAGATGGGTCGTCATGCCGTCAAGAAGAGGGCGTGTGTGAAGCACCAGGTAAGCCCGACACCGGGCTTCCATACGAAGGCGTAGGAGAAAGCAGTGAAAAGGTGGATGCAAGCAGCACCAGCGACAGGTTTCTTGGCTTAGCAGACGAGACCCCCTCCGAGGCTGAAACGATGACTGGGATTGAAAGCGACAGTGGCACAGTGACGGTGAAGCGTCCCCGTGACGAAGGGAAAAAAGACAAGGGCACCACTGCTGCCTCGCCGGATGAACCACCCGCCATAACGACTCCCGCTCGGCGGCCTCTCATTCGGCCACGGCCAAATATTTCGACGGAGCGCAAGACGGCGGAAACGCCGCCTTCGCCACCTTAAGGACTGTACTGGGACAAAGCGTTCAGGAAGGAATTGCAGTTGTAAGGTAAGCGCCATGCCCCTGGGTTTTTCGTAGCCTTACAATGATGCAAATAGAAAATTCGATCCGTGTGGCCACTTTAAATGTGCGTGGCCTGGCCTCACGGAGAAAACAATGTCAGCTTTATCAGCTAGTAAGTGACCTCGACCTTGACATACTGGCAGTCCAAGAGACTAAAGTACATGGCGACGATGAAACTGGGGGCATGGTGCGCCAATTCTTGCCGCGGTATTCTGCTATAGTTAGCTATGCCATTGGGACTTCTTCCGGTTGCGTTTTGTTCGTCAGACAGAGTCTGGGTGCTAATGTAGAAGCCTCATTGTCATGTCCATCTGGTCGGCTCATTGTTTGTGATCTTTTGTTTTCGGGATTGGAATGGCGCGTAATATGCTTGTACGCACCGACTGTCACTGACGAAAGACGCATATTTTTCGAACAGCTAAAGCAGTATACCATATGTAATAGGCTCCTAATCATTATTGGCGATTTCAACTGCGTCCTTTCAGCCAAAGACAAAACTAGCGAACGACATTACAGGGATGCAAGTACGGCTGTCTTAAGCGATACAGTAAAAGAACATGGTTTGCAGGATGTGGCTGAATGTCTCGGTTGTGGCCGGACTATGCAGTACACCCACTTTCAGGCAGCCAGCCACGCCCGACTAGATAGGGCGTACGTGAGTGTTGAATTGGTACCGCTTTGCAAGGCATACCGTGTTAACGCCGTTTCATTTAGTGACCACTGCTTGGATAGCTTTGTAGTAGCTAGCACGAAAGAAACGAAATGGGCCTTCGAGTGGCAACTATGGAAATTGAATTCGAATCTGCTGAGTGATGAAAAATTTATGGAGGAAGTAATGACGGAAGTTGAAAAAATGAAAGTTCGCAGTAAAACGACGTTTAGAGAAAAATGGGAGAACTTCAAGCAGGTCGTTAAATTGAAGGCTTTGGAACGCTCGAGCGCTATAAGCAGAGAAAAAGGAGCGGAAGAAAAGCTCATGCGCATAAACCTGGAAAAATTGTTCCTCGAAGAATGTAGAATGCCCGGCATGTTTCTTGAAGATATTCGCGCGTTGAAAAGTAAAATTGAGCGGTGCGATGTCGAAAGATACCGCGGTGCTATGGTTCGGGCAAGAGCCGAGCGACTGATAGCGGCAGAAGCACCGTCAAAAAGGGCGTTGGGCTCGGAAAAGTGGCATGCGCGACGTAATCAGATAACAGAAATTGAACACGAGGGTGAAGTCAGCGATGTCGCCGATGTTATCGAGCGTGCTTTCTTTGAGCACTTCAATGGTTTATTCGCCGCCAGCTCAGTTGATGTCGATCGCTTTAAAAAAGATTTTTTACCGCTGATGCCAAAGCTTGACAATGATACAAAAGAAATATTGGAGGAACCCATTTCGGAAGAGGAAGTTAACAGTGCTATTGAAAGTATGCATCCCGGGAAATCGCCTGGCCCTGATGGTCTGACTTCCGCCTTTTATAAGTGTTTCAAGTTTGAAATAACACCAGTCTTAGCCGACGTTTATAATGAGGCATTCGAGCTGAAAATATTACCCCCGTCCTTTTCATCATCTCACACTGTTCTTATACCAAAACCGGAAGACCCCGTTGCACTGCGCAAAGTAAATTCTTACCGCCCAATCTGCCTCACTAAAGGAGATTACAAGATATTCATTAAAATCCTAGCTAAAAGGTTGCAAACAGTCATTACGGAGCTCGTGGGGCCGCATCAGACGTGTGGCATTAAAGGTCGAAGTATCCTCACGAATATACACGCAGCCCGGAGCATCCTCGAATGTTGCGACGCTATTGGTTCGCGAGTTGCAATGCTGCAAATCGACCTCGAGAAGGCTTTTGACAGGGTGCCTCATGAAATTCTGCTGTGCATCCTAGATTATGTGAATTTAGGGAAAATAATCAAAGAGGGGGTTGACATGTCGTACCGAGACTGCTCAACGCGGCTAATCGTTAACAAGGTGGTGGGGAAGCGCATCCCGGTCAAGCGTTCGGTCCGTCAGGGTTGTCCTCTCTCACCACTATTGTTTTGTTTGTACATAGAGTCCTTTTGTTTGAGTGTCATAGAGAATGACTGTGTCCATGGGTTTAAGCTGCACGAGGTTGAAGTCCGACTGTTGGCTTATGCAGACGATATTGCCATTTTTTGCGCGGACTCTGACAGCATAGCAGATGCTGTCAAATGCGTTACTAACTTCTGTGCTGCAAGTGGCAGCGCTGTAAATTGGGGAAAATGCCTTGGCTTTTGGCACGGTGACTGGGCAGAAACTCCAGACAGTTTTGCCAGCATACGGTTTGTTACGACACCGGTGAAATACTTGGGTGCCCCCCCTCGAATGCTACAAAGACAGCGACTCGTACTGGAGGAGCGAAGTGGATAACCTGCGGGAAAGAGTGAACAAGTGGAATGGCTGGAATTGGTTTATGTTTTCTAAAGCCACAATTTGCAACATATTCTTAGTGAGTAAAATTTGGTATATCTTACAAGTCTTACATTACTCAAGGGTAAACATCTAAAAATTTCACCGTGTGTTCGCTGTCTTTGTGTGGGAATTGTCTAGGGAAAGATCGAGTCGGACCAATTTATTTCTTCGAGTGCGAAATGGAGGACTGGGCTTGTCGCATTTGTTTTTAAGACAGGTAGTCAGTCGTTTTTGTTTCTTTAGAGACGTTGACAACCCATTCCTTCGCACTGTCTGTCAACTTCGCCTGGGGCAACACTTGCCTAACATCGTTGTATCAAACTGCAGCGTACCTGGTGGTGTTATGGCTTTCTCCGCGAAGTTGTACTTTCTTGTAGGTTTCTGTCAGTGCGGTTTTCAATTGAATATTTGAGTCAAGTCCGACGTAGAAAGTTGTACAAGGACCTATGTGATGTGTTTTTACCAGTGCCTTTGTATCGGTCCCTTTACAATGTATGCCATGGCCACACTGTACTAAAGCGCGTCAAGGCGATGAAAATATCGCCAGGTGCTAAGAATTTCTTTTTTAAATTACATACTGGTACGCTGACCGTCAAAACCTGGATGGCTGCAAAAGGGTTTTACGTTCCTTGGGGCACGCATTGCATAATATGCAGAAAAGAGGAGACAATTGAGCATGTATTCATTGACTGCTGGGATGCCGTCTTTCTTTGGGACGTGCTCCAGGGCACGATCAAAAAAGATTTTCCCATTGATGCACATGGCATCCGCTATTTGCAAATACAAACTGACGACGGTACCCCATATGATATGATAATGCTTATGGCTCTTCATAGCATTTGGAAATCCAGGATGGCAGCCATGCACTTTGATGTAGATGCACGAGCACCCACACAGTACTTCAAAGAGTATATAAGAAATTTTGTGGATGAACAAAAGTTGCAGGAATTCACCCCAGAATGGTTGCCGCGCGTTGAATTACTATCGACGATAAAAACATTTTAACAGATGCGTGGTCACATCATTTGAGCCACGGTTTTTACAATGTTTTGGATTGTGTTGTGTAATTATCTGTTAATAAGTGTACTGTTTACGTGAGCCGAAAACAGGCAATAAAGAAAAAAAAGCCTCGGTAGCGCAGTAGGCAGCGCGTCAGTCTGATAATCTGAATGTCGTGAGTTCAATACTCACCCGGGCCTATGTCGATGCAGTTTTTTTTGTTTGCTCATGAGAGTTTAATTAGGTCGTGAGGGGTGCACTGTCTGGAGCAGTAATAAATGACTGTTGCTCAGTTTTCTTACTTTTTCTACCTTTATTTTTGTGGGAACTAATGATACCGGTTGCGTTTCTAGTGACACCTGTCCGTCTCGGTAGTGCAGTACGCAGCGCGCCGGTCTCATAATCTGAAGGTCGTGAGTTCAATCCTCACCCGGGGCAAAGGTGCTGCAGATTTTTGTTTGCTTATGAGAGTTTAATTAGGTCGGGAGGGGTGCGCTGTCTGGAGCAGTAATGAATGACTGTTGCTCAGTTTTCTTACTTTTTCGACCTTTAATTTGTGGGAACTAATGATCCCGGTTGCGTCCCCCAGTGACACCTGTCCGCTTTGATAGCGCAGTAGGCAGCGCATCAGCCTCATAATCTGAAGGTCGTGAGTTCAATTCTCACCCGGGGCAAAGGCGGTGCAGATGTTTTGTTTGCTTATGAGAGTTTAATTGGGTCGTGAGGGGTGCGCTGTCTGGAGCAGTAATGAATGACTGTTGCTGAGTTTTCTTACTTTTTTTAGCTTTAACTTGTGGGAACTATTGATACCGGTTGTGTTTCCCAGTGACACCTGTCCTTCTTGGTAGCGCCGTAGGCAGCGTGTCAGTCTCATAACCTGAAGGTCGTAAATTCAATCCTCACCTGGGGCAAAGTTGGTGCAGATTTTTTGTTTGCTTATGAGAGTTTAATTGGGTCGTGAGGGGTGTGCTGTCTGGAGCCGTAATGAATGACTGTTTCTCGGTTTTTTTACTTTTTCGACCTTTAATTTGTGGGAACTAATGATCCCGGTTGCGTTTCCCAGTTACACCTGTCCGCCTCGGTAGCGCAGTAGGCAGCGCGTCAGTCTGATAATCTGAATGTCGCGAGTTCAATCCTCACCTGGGCCAAAGGCGGTGCAGTTTTTTTGTTTGCTTAAGAGAGTTTAATTAGGTCGGGAGGGGTGCGCTGTCTGGAGCAGTAATGAATGACTGTTGCTCGGTTTTCTTACTTTTTAGACCTTTAACTTGTGGGAACTATTGATACCGGCTGTGTTTCCCAGTCACACCTGGCCGCCTCGGTAGCACAGTAGGCAGCGCGTCAGTCTCATAATCTGAAGGTCGTGAGTTCGATCCTCACCCGGGGCAAACACGGTGCAGGTTTTTTGTTTGCTTAAGAGAGTTTAATTAGGTCGGGAGGGGTGCGCTGTCTGGAGCAGTAATGAATGACTGTTGCTCGGTTTTCTTACTTTTTCGACCTTTAACTTGTGGGAACTATTGATACCGGCTGTGTTTCCCAGTGACACCTGGCCGCCTCGGTAGCGCAGTAGGCAGCGCGTCAGTCTCATAATCTGAAGGTCGTGAGTTCGATCCTCACCCGGGGCAAAGACGGTGCAGGTTTTTTGTTTGCTTATGAGAGTTTAATTAGGTCGTGAGGAGTGTGCTGTCTGGAGCCGTAATGAATGACTGTTTCTCGGTTTTCTTACTTTTTCTACCTTTAATTTGTGGGAACTAATGATTTCGGTTGCGTTTCCCAGTAACAGCTGTCCGCCTCGATAGCGCAGTAGGATTTCACTTTCGGCCGCGATAGCGAGCGGACGCGTTTGGAATGGGCTCCGTTAGAGCGGTATCAGTGGCCGTGTCTGGCCGCGGAAACAGGGTGATAGCTGCCTCGGATAACGAGTATTGCGCTTTTCTGCCTAGTCTGCCTTCAGGACGTCTGGTTTTGAATACTGTTTTTGTGCATGCGGATGTGAGGGCACGGCCCTACCGTGTAGAAGACTTCAGGGATACGCTGAGTGATTTGAAACTGCTCTCCGAGGTTACGGCCTTGGGGGCGTATCAAATGAATCACGTTTGGGCCGTCACGTTCAAATGTGCCGAAGGTGCGAAGAGGCTGCTGGAAAAAGCGGAAGTGAAAGTGAAGGGCCAGCGTTGCCTCCTCATCGATCCATCGAACCAGGAGCTTAGGTTGATGCTGCACTGGCTCCTGCCTACCGTACCGGACGACGACGTGCGAGCGCCCCGCCGCGGTGGTCTAGTGGCTAAGGTACTCGGCTGCAGACCCGCAGGGCGCGGGTTCGAATCCCGGCTGCGGCGGCTGCATTTCCGATGGAGGCGGAAATGTTGTAGGCCCGTGTGCTCAGATTTGGGTGCACGTTAAAGAACCCCAGGTGGTCTAAATTTCCGGAGCCCTCCACTACGGCGTCTCTCATAATCAAATAGTGGTTTTGGGACGTTAAACCCCACATATCTATCAATCAATCGACGACGTGCGAGCGGCCTTCCGGAACTATGGCAGAGTGATGGACATTATCAAGGAACGGTGGAAGGTTAGTGGTGTGGCTGACAAAGCGTCAACGACGCGAAATGTGACGATGACACTTAAGGCGGGAGTCAAGCCAGAAGATTTACCCCATCAAATAAGGATTGCTGGTGAGCTGGCTCTTGTGGTGGTGCCGGGAAGGGCACCGCTATGCCTTCGTTGCCAGTGCACTGGATACATTCGTCGGGACTGTAAAGTACCACGGTGCACGTTGTGTCATCGCTTTGGGCACAACGAGTCGGAATGCGTGCGTACCTACGCCAGTGTTGCAGGGCCCGTGGGAAGCGACGACACTTCGGAGCTCCTAATGGACGAAGCAGATTCAGAGGCAGCAGTGAGAGTGGAGGCAGAAAGTGCCAAGATGGACAACGTGCCAGCTGAGCAAATCTCAGGTGAGAGTGCTCACGTAAAGTCTACGAACCTCAAAGCCGAAGATACATTGTTGGTGAAAAATGATTCCTCAGAAGCACTGCAGACGCAGGAGGACAAAAGCACCGTACCGTGACAGAGGAGGTCAACAGGGAAGTAGTGAAGGAAATGGACAATATCCAAGGAGGGCACCACGACGAATAAGCGATCACACGAAGGCGCCGAGGGAGAGAGCGAATCTACCGACCCAAGCAGTCGTGGTGAACCTCCAGCAAAAGCAACCCCTGTACGTCGACCGACAGTGCGGCCACGGCCGAACATCCCACAGGATCGGAGGCTGACGGCGACGACGATGCCGCCGCCACCGACACCGGTCACGTAGCAGTAAGCTGTGTAAGCCCCGACCTATGTGGCGGGCCCCAAGGTCATGTGTAGACAGGAGCATAAGCCCAAACTCTGGGTCTCTATTATAAATTATTCCAATGGCACTGCCCGATAAATTCTTGCGATTTGCTACAATCAATGTTCAAGGGCTTGCGGCGAGGAGAAAACAACGACAGTTGTGTAGACTGGTGATCGAACACAATTTAGACATCATTGCCATACAAGAAACAAAAATTGGAAGTGATGATGAGACTAAAAGTATGGTGCTACCTTTCATGTCAATGTACTACGCGGGTGTGAGTCACGCCATAGGGCAATCCGCGGGGTGCGTCCTTTTTGTGCGCCAACACCCGGGCCTTGAAGTGAGGGGCGTGAGGTCAGACTTGGCGGGGCGCATGGTTTTGTGTGATTTTCGTTATGGTTCAGTTGAATGGCGAGTGATATGCCTTTATGCTCCTAATTTGCTCGATGAACGAAGACATTTCTTCGAGAGTGTCAGAAATTACTGCAACGTCGAAAGGAACCTGGTACTGATGGGGGACTTTAATTGTGTACTGGCAGCGCGTGATAAATCAAGTGGTACAGCGTATAGAGACGCCAGCACGGCTGAGCTTCGCGAATTAATTGATGAATACGGGCTTGAGGACGTGGCAGACTGCTTGGAGTGCGACCGCATTGTGCGCTTCACGCATTTCCAAGCAGCCAGCCACGCCCGACTGGACAGAGTGTACGTTACAGCTGAATTGATAGCACTTGCGCAAGAATATCGTGTGCAGTCGGTATCATTCAGTGACCACTGTCTAGTCATGTTCGATGTTAATAACAAAGCGAAAAACCGAAATAAGTTTGCGTGGGAATTATGGAAACTTAATGCTAAAAATTGGGAGGATGATGTTTTCTGTGAGAAAGTGTTAGCCCTGGCCCTGCTCGAAGAGATAAAGAACCAGACAAACACAACAATATGTGAGAAATGGAAAACATTTAAGCAAACAGCTAAATTGAAGGCACTTGAACGAGCCAGCGCTTTAAAGCACGAAAAGAATAAGTATGAGGAAAACCTGCGGCAAAGCTTGCAAATGCTAACTTATGAAGAAAGCCTATCGCCTGGGACGTTCAAAGACGACATTAACACACTGAAGCAAAAACTTGAGCAGGCTGATATCGAACGCTATCGGGGGGCGTTGGTGCGAGCTAGAGTAGAAGCAACGATAACAGGCGAGGCGCCAACTAAAAGAGCCCTCGCAAAGGAAAAAAAGTGGGCCCGCCGGAAAGAGATTCACGAAGTAGAACAAGACGGTGTTATCTTATCTGAACAGAGCGGCATCGAACACGTGTTCACAGCGTTCTACAGAAAGCTGTTCGCGCGTTGCCCGGTGGACGCGGAAGGTTTCGAGACGGAATTCATGCCTTTAATGCCAAAGATTGACGATAGCTCAAAGGAAATGTTAGAGCGCCGTATTACGGCAGATGAGATTGCGGTGGCGATAGACGATTTGAAACGTGCGAAATCTCCCGGGCCCGACGGGCTAGGAGCCGATTTTTATAAGGCGTTCAAGTACGAAGTAGCCCCTATACTGGCTGCCATTTTAGACGATGCATATGAGCGCAAACGACTACCACCTTCATTCCTGTCCACACACACAGTTCTTATCCCGAAAACAGATGATCGCGACACATTAAAGTGGGTAACAGCATATCGCCCTATCAGCTTAGCGAACGTCGACTATAAGATATTCATGAAAGTGTTGGCTAAACGACTGCAAACAGTAGTGAAAGATATAGTTGGACTACACCAGACGTGCGGTAACAAGGAACGAACCATTTTCACGAACATTCATACGGCGAGAAGCATACTAGAGTGTTGTGACGTATTGTGCAAGAAGGTCGCAATGCTCCAGTTGGATCTGGAAAAGGCGTTCGACCGGGTACCGCACGACATACTATTTGCCATTCTGGAGTACGTGAACGTAGGATCTGTTATCATGGAAGGTGTCGCAATGGCGTACAGGGGTTGCACGACAAGGTTGATAATAAATAAGTCAGTAGGAGAGCTTATCGAAGTGCAGCGGTCGGTGCGCCAGGGGTGCCCACTATCGCCGTTACTTTTCGCTTTATATATTGAGCCCTTCTGCCTCACCGTTATACGGGCTAACTGTATCAATGGCTTTAAAATGCAGCAAGTGGAGGTAAAACTACTCGCTTATGCGGACGACATCGCGGTGTTTTGTGGGGACCACGCCAGTATCAGGAAAACTGTGGAAATTGTGAAGCGTTATTGTGTTACTAGTGGCAGTGCAGTTAACTGGGGCAAGAGCCTCGAAATCTGGCATGGAGCATGAACAATGAAACCCAGTTCCTTTGCCAACATTCAATGGATTTCCACTCCCACGAAATACCTAGATGTTCCTTTAGAGTTTTACCGGGACAGTGAACCATACTGGCAGAACCAAGTTGCGGAAATGCGTGGAAGGACTGAGAGGACAAAAGGCTCGGAATTGTCTATGTTTGCACGTACCACGGTGTGTAATGTGTTTTTCATTACTAAACTTTGGTATGTGTTGAGTGTTTTGCACTGCTCACGCATCAACATACAAAAGCTCCACAGAATTCTGGCTGTTTTTGTTTGGGGATCGAGTTGGGAGAGGACGAGCCGCACCAACTTGTTCCGACGTGTACGTGATGGAAGTCTTAGCCTGTCGCACTTATTCCTGAGGCAAATAGTGAACCGGTTCTGCTTCCTTAGGGATGTGAAGGACCCCTTTTTGCGCACTGTATTACAGCTCAGACTTTGCAAACTTGTGCCGGACTTTGTGGTATCCACCGAACGTATTGAAGGCGGGGTTTTCGGTTTTTTGAAGGAGGTTGGGATGGCTTATAAGTTCTTGCGTGCTCGATTCTCATGCGAATATCTGGCGGGAGTGAAACGAAGGAAGCTATACAAAGATCTTGTGGATATACTACTCCCCGTGCCTTTGTATCGCACAATATATAGTGCCAAGTCTGGAAGTGATGTCCTGAAGCTTGTCAAACATATGTATGCAGCTCCAGGAGCCAAGTCCCTTTTCTTCAGATTGCACACTGGGACACTAGAGGTAAAAACAAAGCTACAGGAAAAAGGAATGTATGTACCATGAGAGTGCATTGTTTTTTATGCAGAAAGCCCGAAACCTTTGAGCACGTCTTCTTAGAATGCTGGGAAGGCGTGTTCTTCTGGGATATATTACAAAGAACGCTAAAGAAAGACCTCCCTTTAGACCCACAAGGAATTCGTTACCTAACTGTGGACAACGAAGAAGGTGTCCCGTTTGATGCTGTTATGCTACTGGGTTTGCACTGCATATGGAAGGCCTGCATGGCCGCACGACATGTAGATATAGCTGCAAGATCGGCACAAGAGTACTTCCGCGAATCAGTGGGCAGGTTCCTGGAAGCACATAAATCTTTAGATCCGATACCTGAATGGGTATCGAGGATCGAGCCACTCATGAACATGAGACGATTTTAGCCGTTACACGCCAGCCAAAGTTTGGTGTCTCCTTTTACCCATGCCCATTTATGTATCTATGTCTTATGTGCATTGCAATATTACTTGTGATCCCTGACTGTATTTGTGTTTCTGTGTGTACGTCTAAGCAGGCAATAAAGAAAAAAAAAGCCTTGATAGCGCAGTAGGCAGCGCGTCAGTCTCATAATCTGAAGGTCGCGAGTTCAATCCACACCCGGGGCAAAGGCGGTGCAGATTTTTTGTTTGCTTATGAGAGTTTAATTAGGTCGTGAGGGGTGCACTGTCTGGAGCAGTAATGAATGACTGTTGCTCGGTTTTCTTACTTTTTCCACCTTTAATTTGTGGGAACTAATGATACCGGTTGCGTTTGCCAGTGACTCCTGTCTGCCTCGGTAGCGCAGTAGGCAGCGCGTCAGTCTCATAATCTGAAGGTCGTGAGTTCAATCCACACCCGGAGCCTAGGCGGTGCAGATTTATTGTTTGCTTATGAGAGTTTAATTAGGTCGTGAGGGGTGCACTGTCTGGAGCAGTAATGAATGACTGTTGCTCGGTTTTCTTACTTTTTCCACCTTTAATTTGTGGGAACTAATGATACCGGTTGCGTTTGCCAGTGACTCCTGTCCGCCTCGGTAGCGCAGTAGGCAGCGCGTCAGTCTCATGATCTGAAGGTCTTGAGTTCAATCCACACCCGGGGCAAAGGCGGTGCAGACTTTTTGTTTGCTTATGAGAGTTTAATTAGGCCGTGAGGGGTGCACTGTCTGGAGCAGTAATGAATGACTGTTGCTCGGTTTTCTTACTTTTTCCACCTTTAATTTGTGGGAACTAATGATACCGGTTGCGTTTGCCAGTGACTCCTGTCTGCCTCGGTAGCGCAGTAGGCAGCGCGTCGGTCTCATAATCTGAAGGTCGTGAGTTCCATCCTCACCCGGGGCAAAGGCGGTGTAGTTGTTTTGTTTGCTTATGAAAGTTTAATTAGGTCGTGAAGGGTGCGCTGTCTGGAGCAGTAGTGAATGACTGTTGCTGAGTTTTCTTACTTTTCTGACCTTTAATTTGTGGGAACTAATGTTACCGGTTGTGTTTCCCAGTGACACCTGTCCGCCTCGGTAGCGCAGTAGGCCTCGCGTCAGTCTCATCATCTGAAGGTCGTGAGCTCAATCCTCACCCGGCCCAATGGCGGTGCAGTTTTTTTTTCTTATGAGAGTTTAATTGGGTCGTGAGGGGTGCACTGTCTGGAGCAGTAATGAATGACTGTTGCTCGGTTTTCTTATTTTTTCGACCTTTAATTTGTGGGAACTAATGATACCGGTTGCGTTTCCCTGTGACGCCAGTCCGCCTCGGTAGCGCAGTAATCATTCCACTTCCGGCTTTCCAGCGATACGGTCACGGAATGTTCGGCCCCGAAGGAGCGGTTTCAGCGGCCCGAAGGGGCCGCGGTAACAAGGTTTTTGCGCCTAGTGCCGACGATTATCAGGTGATTCTGCCCAATCTGCCTTCCGGACGTATCGTGTCAAACACCGTTTTCATGCATGGTGATCCGATAGCCCGGCCTTACCGCGTCGAAGATTACCGGGACACTTTGGCCAAGCTTGGTGCGCTCGACAACGTTTTGGCATTGGAGGGGTATCAAATGAACAACGTATGGTCTGTGACACTGACGAGTGCTGAGGCTGCTCGGAAGTTGCTCTCAGCCGTCGATGTGAAGGTAAAAGATCGCCCATGTTTGCTCATTGACCCAACTAACCACGAGGTTCGCTTGAAGCTTCACTGGTTGCTGCACGGCGTGACCGATGAAGACGTGCGTGTTGCCTTGACTCACTTTGGGAAAGTATTCGAAGTGAAGCGGGAGAAGTGGCGAGCACCGGGCATCACTGAAAAGGGCTAAACGACGCGGTCTGTGGGACTAAAGCTGCACTCCGACGTCAAGGTGGATGACATTCCGCACCAGCTCAAGATTGCCGGAGAGTTGACTCTCGTTGTCGTTCCGGGCCGTGCACCGTTGTGCCTACGGTGCGAGAGTACCGGTCACATACGTCGCGACTGCCGAGTTCCCCGCTGCAGTCGTTGTCGCCGCTTCGGCCACGAAGACGACGACTGCGCGAAGACATATGCCAGTGTGACCGGACCAGCGCAGGAAAGTGACCGCACTGGAGCAGACTCGGAAGAAACAGCAGGAGTTAACCCAAACTCTGCTGTGGAAGATGGATCGTCATGCTGTCAAGAAGAGGGCGTTGGTGAAGCACTAGGTAAGCCTGACGCCGGGCTTCCATACGAAGGCGTAGGAGAAAGCAGTGAAAAGGTGGATGCAAGCAGCACCAGCGACAGGTTCCTTGGCTTCGCAGACGAGACCCCCTCCGAGGCGGAACCAATGACTGGGGTTGAAAGCGACAGTGGCACTGTGACGGTGAAGCGTCCCCGTGACGAAGGGAAAAAAAGACAAGGGCACCACTGCTGCCTCGCTGGACGAACCACCCGCCATAACGACTCCCGCTCGGCGGCCTCTCATTCGGCCACGGCCAAATATTTCGACGGAGCGCAAGACGGCGGAAACGCCGCCTTCGCCACCTTAAGGACTGTACTGGGACAAGGCGTTCAGCAGAAAATTGCTGTTGTAAGGTAAACGCCATGCTCCTGGGTTTTTAGTAGCCTTACAATGGTGCGAATCGAAAATTCAATCCCTGTGGCCACTTTAAATGTGCGTGGCCTGGCCTCACGGAGAAAACAATGTCAGCTTTATCGACTAGTAAGTGAACTCGACCTTGACATACTGGCAGTCCAAGAGACTAAAGTCCATGGCGACAATGAAACTGGGGGCATGGAGCGCCAATTCTTGCCGCGGTACTCTGCTATAGTTAGCCATGCCATAGGGACTTCTTCCGGCTGCGTGTTGTTCGTCAGACAGAGTCTGGGTGCTAAAATAGAAGCCCTAACGTCATGTTCGTCTGGTCGGCTCTTTGTTTGTGATCTTTTGTTTTCGGGTTTGGAATGGCGCGTAATATGCTTGTACGCACCGACTGTCACTCACGAAAGACGCATATTTTTCGAACAACTAAAGCAGTATACCAAATGTAATAGGCTTCTTATCATTATTGGCGATTTCAACTGCGTCCTTTCAGCCAAAGACAAAACTAGCGAACGACATTACAGGGATGGAAGTACCGCTGTCTTAAGCGATACAGTAAGAGAACATGGTTTGGAGGATGTGGCTGAATGTCTCGGTGGTGGCCGGACTATGCAGTACACCCACTTTCAGGCAGCCAGCCACGCCCGACTAGATAGGGCGTACGTGAGTGTTGAATTGGTACCAATTTGCAAGGCATACCGTGTTAACGCCGTTTCGTTTAGTGACCACTGCTTGGTTAGATTTGTAGTAGCTAGCACGAAAGAAACGAAAAGGGCCTTCGAGTGGCAACTATGGAAATGGAATGTGAATCTGCTTAGTGATGAAAAATTTATGGAGGAAGTATTGACGGAAGTTGAAGAAATGAAGGTTCGCAGTTAAAAGACGTTTAGAGAAAAATGAGAGAACTTGAAGCAGGTCGTTAAATTGTAGGCTTTGGAGCACTCGAGCGCTATAAACAGAGAAAAAGGAGCTGAAGAAAAGCACATGCGCAGAAACCTGGAAAAAGTGCTCCTCGAAGAATGTAGAATGCCCGGCATGTTTATTGAAGATATTCGTGCATTGAAATGTAAAATTTAGCTCTTCGATGTCGAAAAATACCGCGGTGCTATGGTTCGGGCAAGAGCCGAGCGACTGATAATGACAGAAGCACCGTCAAAAAGGGCGTTGGGCTCAGAAAAGTGGCATGCGTGACGTAATCAGATAACAGAAATTGAACACGATGGTGAAGTCAGCGATGTTACAGATGTTATCGAGCGTGCTTTCTTTGAGCACTTCAATGGTTTATTCGCCACCAGCTCAGTTGATGTCGATCGCTTTAAAAAATATTTTTCAACGCTGATGCCAAAGCATGACAATGGAATGGAATGAAAAAACGTTTTTTCAAAGCATGACAATAATACAAAAGAAATATTGGAGGAACCCATTTCGAAAGAGAAAGTTAACAGTGCTATTGAAAGTATGCATCCGGGGAAATTGCCTGGCCCTGATGGTCTAACTTCCGCCTTTTATAAGTGTTCCAAGTTAGAATAACACCAGTCTTAGCCGACGTTTATAATGAGGCGTTCGAGCTGAAAATATCACCCCCGTCCTTTTCATCATCACACACTGTTCTCATACCAAAATCGGAAGACCCCGTTGCACTGCGCAGAGTAACTTCTTACCGCCCAATCTGCCTCACTAATGGAGATTACAAGATATTCATGAAAATCCTAGCTAAAAGATTGAAAACAGTCATTACGGAGCTTGTGGGGCCGCATCAGACGTGCGGAATTAAAGGTCGAACTATCCTCACTAATATACACGCAGCTCGGAGCATCTTCGAATGTTGCGACGCTATT
Source organism: Rhipicephalus microplus (assembly GCF_043290135.1). NCBI lineage: Eukaryota > Metazoa > Arthropoda > Arachnida > Ixodida > Ixodidae > Rhipicephalus > Rhipicephalus microplus. The sequence goes on from NC_134702.1 coordinate 210,918,340, forward strand.
GGTGCGCGAGTGGCAATGCTGCAAATCGACCTCGAGAAGGCTTTCGACAGGGTGCCTCATGAAATTCTGCTGTGCATCCTAGATTATGTGAATTTAGGGAAAATTATCAGAGGGGGTTGCCATGACGTACCGAGACTGCTCAACGCGGCTAATCGTTAACAAGGTGGTGGGGAAGCGCATCCCAGTCAAGCGTTCGGTCCGTCACGGTTGTCCTCTCTCACTACTATTGTTTTGTTTGTACACAGAGTCCTTCTGTTTGAGTGTCATAGAAAATGACTGTGTCCGTAAGTTTAACCTGCACGAGGTTGAAGTCCGTCTGTTGGCTTATGTGGACGATATTGCCAATTTTTGCGCGGACTCTGACAGCAGAGCAGATGCTGTCAAATGCGTTACTAACTTCTGTGCTGCAAGTGGCAGTGCTGTAAACTGGAGAAAATGCCTTGGCCTTTGGCACGGTGACTGGGCAGAAACCCCAGATAGTTTTGCCAGCATAAGATTTGTTAAGACACCGGTGAAATACTTGGGTGCCCCCTCGAATGCTACAAAGACAGCGATTCGTACTGGAGGAGCCAAGTGGATAACCTGCAGGAAAGAGTGAACAAGTGGAATGGCTAAAATTGGTCTGTGTTTTCTAAAGCCGCAATTTGCAACATATTCTTAGTAAGATTAGGTATATCTTACAAGTCTTACATTCTTCAAGGGTAAACATCCAAAAGTTTCACCGTGTGTTTGCTGTCTTCGTGTGGCAATCGTCTAGGGAAAGATCAAGTCGGACCAATTCATTCCTTCGAGTGCAAAATGGAGGACTGGGCTTGTCGCATTTGTTTTTCAGACAGGTAGTCAATTGATTTTGTTTCTTCAGAGACGTCGACAGCCCATTCCTTCGCACTGTCTGTCAACTTCGCCTGGGGCAACACTTGCCTAACATGGTTGTTTCAACCTGCAGCGTACCTGGTGGTGTTTATGGCTTTCTCCGCGAAGTTGTACTTTCTTGTAGGTTTCTGTCAGTGCGGTTTTCACTTGAATACTTGAGTCAAGTCCGACGTAAGAAGTTATACAATGACTATGTGATGTATTTTTACCAGTGCCTTTGTATCTGTCCCTTCACATTGTATGCCATTGCCACACTGTACTAAAGCGCGTCAAGGCGATGAAAATACCGCCAGGTGCTAAAAATTACTTTTTTAAATTACATACCGGTACGCTGACCGTCAAAACCTGGATGGCTGCAAAGGGGTTTTACGTTCCTTGGGGCACGCATTGCATAATAAGCAGAAAGGAGGATACAATTGAGCATGTATTCCTTGACTGCTGAGATGCTGTCTTTCATTGGGACGTGCTCCAGTGCACGATCAAAAAAGATTTCCCCCTTGATGCACATGGCATCTGCTATTTGCAAATACAAAGTGACAACAGTACCCCATATGATATTGCCACCAGCACGTAGTGGGTCGACAGCAAGAGCGGCTCTCAATCTGGAGGAAAAAGATGATCGCGTGCTTTCTTGTCTGCTCGAGAGCCAGCCACGACTGACGCATGGTCCTAGAGCTAGCTACCCGGTCGTTCAATAAATCCCCCAGTACTTGTGACTCATCGTGACAAACTGGTGGAAGGTGCTGGGTAGCCTCACGGATGCTGCAGACCCCCCCAGGAAGCCGTAATACGAGTCCAGTGCCAGTCAACACTCCCGTGCATCGGACCAGCCGCCGAATCAGGGGATTGCCTCCGGAAGTCAACGATACTGCTCCCACCACGTCAACAAACATGACCAGCACTTCGGTACAAACCTTGGCAACCGGCACGGGAAGCACGTCGCCGAACCGCTTTACGTTGGAAAGCCCACGGGCACCGCCGACGTTCCATGGTACGGAGCGCGAAGACGTTGAGGACTGGTTGGCGGACTTCGAGCGCGTAGCCAACTTGAATCAGTGGGACGACGCGGCGAAACTGGGTCGTGTCTACTTCTATCTCGAAGACGGGGCTCGCACGTGGTATCAAAATCGGGAGGAGCAGCTGACGACGTGGCCCGAATTCTCTCGTAGACTTCTGCAGACATATGCCAGCACTGACCGCTAAGAAAGAGCTGAACGAGCTATTCTTGCCCGCGTCCAGTCGCCAAACGAAACTGTGACCGCGTACGTCGAAGACATGACGCGCCTCTTCCGACGGGCCGATTCAAGAATGACTGAGGACAAGAAGTTGCGTCACTTGATACGCGGTGTCAAGGACCAGCTTTTTGCCGGCCTCGTGCGAAGTCCTCCGAAGACGGTCGCGGAGTTCTTGTCCGAGGCCGTGACAATGGAAAAAATGCTGCAGCAGCGATCCAACCAATACGACAGGCAAGTCAGTGGCATGTCTACTGCCGACATTTTCACCGCCACTAGAACCAACAACGACTGTCTACGTGAACTCATCCGTGATATAGTACGTGAAGAGTTACAAAAGGCTGGTGTAACACCTCATCCTACAGTCACCTCTATTGCAACAGTGATCAAGGATGAGCTGCACCAGGCCCTCCGGGACACCTTGCCTCATGATACAGCTGTGCCAGCTCCTGCTGAATACCGCCGTGAGACAACCTACGCGGAAGCCTTGAAACGCCCTTCTGCAACGCCGCCATTATTCGTCCATCCTGTTCCTGCTGTTTCACTACAGTCAGCGCAGCACATACCGTACTACGAAGGCACGTACACGCCACCGCCCCTGCCCTTTGTCCCTGGTGCTTCTGTCGCCCATCGTTCAGTGCAACCAGTTCAGTACATCGACGATCGGCGCACGTCTCCTCGAAAGTCTGATGTTTGGCGCACACCTGATCGCCGGCCTCTGTGCTTTCACTGCGGAGAAGCTGATCACTTGTACCGCCAGTGCCCATATCGCCGTCTTGGGCTTCGCGGCTTCTCTGCGTACTCGCCGCCACCCCGTTACGGTCAGAGACCACGCGACATCCAAAACTACCTCTCCCAGCAGCATGCACCACCGTCTGCCGGGCGCCAGTCGCGCTCGCCATCACCGAGGCGATTTTCATCAACGCCCCAGCGGTATTCTACCGCACGATCTCCCAGCCCCCGCCGGGAAAACTAGCCGAAGCGACCTCTGGGGGCGGGGTCGCTGAACGTCGAAGCACTGAAGACCTCCTATTGACGCAGAACTGTACAGAAACTGGTCCGACATCACCTGCTGCTGCAAAGGATAGCCGGCTTTCACTCGACATTGCAGTAACAATTGATGGTTGTGTAGTTAATGCGTTAGTGGACACCGGCGCAGACTATTCCATACTGAGCGGGAAACTGACAACGCAGCAGAAGAAAGTAATCACACCATGGCATAACTCGCAGATTCGGACAGCTGGTGGCCATGTCGTTACTCCACTGGGTGCCTGCACAACTAGAGTACAGATTCAAGGGTACACATTCGTAGCAAGCTGCCTTGTTCTACGTGAATGCTCCCGTGACGTCATTCTGGGAGTTGATTTTCTACAGGAAAATGGAGCTATCATTGATCTGCAAGAGCGCCGCGTCACGTTCTCAGCCCAGCGAGCAATCAACGTGCAGGATGACGGAATGCGTGTCAACCTACTCCGTATTTCTGAACAGAGCGTGACGCTTCCTCCCCGAGCCAGTGTTCTAGTCGACGTAACATGCTGTGGTTTGAGCGATGGCGATGTGGTGGCCGAGACAAATTTAGAACACCTCCTGCAGGAAGGCATATGTGTAGCGAGAAGTGTAATACACGTTCGTGACGGCCGATCTGAATTGCTCGTTACCAACTTTAGCAACGAGCATCGACACCTTTTCCGTGGCACTTCGATAGCGTTTGCCCACGAAGTAGCAAACGTAACCAACTGTCTCACGTCAGAAGTAGTGGATAACGCAGACACATCAATGAGCAACATTGACATCAATCCTGATCTGTCCACCGATAACCAGACTGCGCTGCGAGCGCTCTTGTTCGAGTACAGGTCTTGCTTGGCAAGTTGCTCGAAGATCCGCCAGACGTCCATCACTCAACACAGGATCATCACGTACGAGGACGCACGCCCAATACACCAGTACCCCTACCGCGTCTCGGCTAAAGAACGTGAAGCGATACGTACGCAAGTTCGCGAGATGCTTGACGATGGCGTTATCGAACCATCCAACAGCCCGTGGTCATCTCCAGTCGTGCTTGTCAAAAAGAAGGACGGGTCGCTACGCTTCTGCGTCGATTACCGAAAGCTTAACAACGTGACCAAAAAGGATGTGTACCCGCTACCGCGTATCGACGATTCGCTAGATAGACTTCGTCGTGCCCATTATTTCACTTCTCTCGATCTCAAAAGCGGGTACTGGCAAATCGAGGTAGATCAGCGAGACCGCGAAAAGACAGCCTTCGTGACTCCAGACGGCCTATACCAATTTCGAGTACTCCCTTTCGGCTTGTGTTCAGCGCCGGCGACTTTCCAGCGAATGATGGACACTGTCCTCACAGGGCTGAAGTGGCAGACTTGTCTTGTCTACCTTGACGATGTGGTTGTCTTCTCTGCCACGTTCGAGCAGCACCTTCAGCGCCTGCGCAGCGTGCTGGAGGCTATCCGATCGGCGGACCTCAAACTAAAGCCACAGAAGTGCCACTTCGGCTATAAAGAACTAAAGTTTCTTGGACATGTAGTTAGCGCCGAAGGAATCCGTCCCGATACGGACAAGCTTGCCGCTGTTGCCGAATTACCAGCTCCTGTCGATAAGAAAGCCGTCCGGCGCTTCCTTGGTTTGTGCGCCTACTATCGCCGATTCATTCATGGCTTTTCACAGATAGCAGAACCTCTGACTCGTCTCACAAGGGACGACACACCGTTTGTCTGGGAAAACGAGCAACAAGCAGCTTTTGATGAGCTGCGACAGCGCATGCAATCAGCGCCCGTTCTCGCTCATTTCGACGATGATGCTGACACGGAGGTCCATACCGACGCTAGTAACATTGGGCTCGGTGCAGTGCTCGTTCAGCGTCAAGAAGACATCGAAAGAGTGATAGCCTACGCCAGCCGCTCTCTATCGCGTGCTGAGGCGAATTATTCCACTACGGAGAAAGAGTGCCTCGCAGTCGTGTGGGCAATCACCAAGTTCCGCCCGTACCTTTATGGTCGTCCCTTCAAGATAGTGACGGACCACCACGCCCTCTGCTAGTTGGCAAGCCTGCGCGACCCTTCAGGACGGCTAGCACGGTGGAGCTTGCGGCTGCAGGAATTTGACGTCACCATCGTCCATAAGTCCGGCCGTAAGCATGAAGACGCTGACACACTGTCACGCGCGCCCCTTCATGTCGTCAGTCAGGAAGCAGCGGAAGACGAAAGTTTCCTGGGCGCCATTAGCTCATCAGACTTGAGTAAACGGCAGCGGGATGACGCAGAGATTCGTCCGATCATCGATCATTTAGAGGGCCAGGACACAATCATACCACGTCATTTATTCCGCTCGTTGCCGTCGTTCTGCCTTCGAGATGGTGTGCTGTACAAGAAGAACGCTCGTTCGAACAACCGTGCCTACCTCCTGGTGGTTCCTCGAGACATGCGAGACGACGTCCTCTTCGCTTGCCATGACGAACCCACATCCGGTCATCTGGGCTACTCACGAACACTTGCCAGAGTGAGTGAGAGGTACTATTGGCCAGGACTTTCGGCAAGCGTCAAGAAGTACGTGAAGAGCTGTCGGGAATGTCAGCGCCGAAAGCAACCATCTGTTAAACCAGCTGGTTTGCTTCAGCCCATTGAAGCACCTTGCACGCCATTCGACCAAATCGGCATGGACATTCTCGGGCCATTTCCCCTGTCTGCGGACAGCAACAAATGGGTGATCGTCGCGACCGACTATTTGACACGCTACGCTGAAACCCAGGCGATCCCACGAGCCACGGCTTCTGAGGTAGCACAATTTTTCATGCGCCACATCGTGTTACGACACGGTGCTCCTTCCAGTGTAATAACGGACAGAGGGATGGCATTCACGGCGCAGCTTACGGACGAAGTTTTCAAACTGAGCAACACCAGACACCGAAGAACAACTGCGTACCACCCGCAAACCAACGGACTTACCGAGCGACTGAATAAGACCCTCGCAGACATGATCTCAATGTACATCGACGTACAGCACAAAACATGGGACCGGATCTTACCTTACGTGACCTTCGCGTATAATACCGCCGTGCAAGAGACCACGCGATTCACGCCATTTCGGCTTCTCTACGGCCGCGAAGTGCAGACCATGCTAGACTCTATGCTACCGTGTCAAGACGAAAACGAGTTGGCAACTGACGCCGAAGAATTCGCAGAGCGTGCTGAGGAAGCCCGGCAGCTCGCGCGACTGCACATCGGCCAGCAACAGCAGGCAGACGCACGACGCTATAATACCCGCCACAGAGAAGTGTTTTACAGCCCCGGAGATCAAGTTTGGGTGTGGACGCCCGTCCGCCGCCGTGGCCTTAGCGAAAAGTTGCTGAGCCGGTACTTTGGCCCATATAAAGTGTTACGCCGCGTCAGTGACGTGAACTACGAAGTGGTTCCGGACTCAACACCCCATGCACGGAGCAGGACACGGCTGAGGCCGGACGTCGTTCATGTGTTGCGCATGAAACCATTTATTGCGCGTTGCTCGTAACTTTTCCTTTACCGTAGCGCATTCTTTGTGTTTTTTGTTTATTTGTGTGAACTTGCTTTCTCGTTCATTGACGTTTCTTATATTGGCACGCTCTTCAATTTTTACTTTCACATTATCCGAATTTCCAATTACTTTTTCACGTGCCTATGTAGTAGCATCGCGGTGATGCTATGTACTTTTCTTTCCTCTTTTTGGGACTTGTTTTTTTTTTCTTTTCGAAAAGGGGGATAATGCCGCCAGCACGTAGTGGGTCGACAGCAAGAGCGGCTCTCAATCTGGAGGAAAAAGATGATCGCGTGCTTTCTTCTCTGCTCGAGAGCCAGCCACGACTGACGCATCGTCCTAGAGCTAGCTACCCGGTCGTTCAATAAATCCCCCAGTACTTGTGACTCATCGTGACAATATGATAATGCTTATGGCTCTTCATAGCATTTGGAAATCCAGGATGGCAGCCATGCACTTTGATGCAGATGCACGAGCACCCACCCAGTACTTCAAAGAATATATAAGAAATTTTGTGGATGAACAAAAGTTGCAGGAATTCACCCCAGAATGGTTGCCGCGCGTCGAATCACTATCGACAATAAAAACATTTTAACAGATGCGTGGCCACATCATTTGAGCCACGGTTTTCACAATGTTTTGGATGGTGTTGTGTAATTATCTGTTAATAAGTGTATTGTTTACGTGAGTCGAAGACAGGCAATAAAGAAAAATATCTGGGTAGCGCAGTAGGCAGCGCGTCAGTCTCATAATCTGAAGGTCGTGAGTTTGATCCTCACACGGCGCAAAGGTGATGCAGTTTTTTTGTTTGCTTATGAGAGTTTAATTAGGTCGGGAGGGGTGCACTGTCTGGAGCAGTAATGAATGACTGTTGCTCTGTTTTCTTACTTTTTCGACCTTTATTTTTTGTGGGAACTAATGATGGCGGTTGCGCTTCCCAGTGACACCTGACCGCCTAGGTAGCGCAGTAGGCAGCGCGTCAGTCTCATAATCTGAATGTCGTGAGTACAATACTCACCCGGGGCAAAGGTGGTGCAGTTTTTTTGTTTGCTAATGAGAGTTTAATTAGGTCGGGAGGGGTGTGCTGTCTGGAGTAGTAGTGAATGACTGTTGCTCGGTTTTCTTACTTTTTCGACCTTTAATTTGTGGGAACTAATGATACCGGTTGTGTTTCCCAGTGACACCTGTCCGCCTCGGTAGCGCAGTAGGCAGCGCGTAAGTTTTATAATCTGAAGGTCATGAGTTCAATCCACACCCGGGGCAAAGGCGGTGAAGATTTTTTGTTTGCCTATGAGAGTTTAATTAGGTCGTGAGGGGTGCGCTGTCTGGAGCAGTAATGAATGACTGTTGCTCGATTTTTTTACTTTTTAGACGTTTAATTTCTGGGAACTAATGATACCGGTTGTGTTTCCCAGTGCCACCTGTCCGCCTCGGTAGCACAGTAGGCAGCGCGTCAGTCTCATAATCTGAAGGTCGTGAGTTCAATCCACACCCGGGGCAAAGGTGGTGCAGTTTTTTTTGTTTGCTTAAGAGAGTTTGATTAGGTCTTGAGGGGTGCGCTGTCTGGAGCAGTAATGAATGACTGTTGCTCGGTTTTCTTACTTTTTCGACCTTTACTTTGTGGGAACTAATGATCCCGGTTGCGTTTCCCAGTGACACCTGTCCGCCTCGGTAGCGCAGTAGGCAGCGCGTCAGTCTCATAATCTCAGGTCGTGAGTTCAATCCTCACCCGGGGCAAAGACTGTGCAGGTTTTTTGTTTGCTTATGAGAGTTTGATTAGGTCTTGAGGGGTGCGCTGTCTGGAGCAGTAATGAATGACTGTTGCTCGGTTTTCTTACTTTTTCGACCTTTACTTTGTGGGAACTAATGATCCCGGTTGCGTTTCCCAGTGACACCTGTCCGCCTCGGTAGCGCAGTAGGCAGCGCGTCAGTCTCATAATCTCAGGTCGTGAGTTCAATCCTCACCCGGGGCAAAGACTGTGCAGGTTTTTTGTTTGCTTATGAGAGTTTAATTAGGTCGTAAGGGGTGCGCTGTCTGGAGCAGTAATGAATGACAGTTGCTCGGTTTTCTTACTTTTTCGACCTTTACTTTGTGGGAACTAATGATCCCGGTTGCGTTTCCCAGTGACACCTGTCCGCCTCGGTAGCGCAATGGCAGCGCGTCAGTCTCATAATCTGAAGGTCGTGAGGTCAAACCTCACCCATGGCAAAGGCGGTAAAGTTTTTTGTTTGCTTATGAGAGTTTAATTAGGTCGTCAGGGGTGCACTGTATGGAGCAGTAATGAATGACTGTTGCTCTGTTTTCTTACTTTTTCCACCTTTATTTGTGGGAACTAATGATACCGGCTGTGTTTCCCAGTGACGCCTGGCCGCCCAAGTAGCGCAGTAGGCAGTGCGTCAGTCTCATAATCTGAAGGTCGTGAATTCAATCCTCACCAGGGGCAAAGGTGGTGCAGTTTTTTTTGTTTGCTTATGAGAGTTTAATTAGGTCGTGAGGGGTGCGCTGTCTGGAGCAGTATCGAATGACTGTTGTTCGGTTTTCTTCCCTTTTATACCTTTAATTTCTGGGAACTAATGATACCGGTTGCGTTTCCCAGTGACACCTGTACGCCTCGGTAGCGCAGTAGGCAGTGCGTCAGTCTCCTAATCTGAAGGTCGTGAGTTCAAACCTCACCAAGGGTAAAGGTGGTGCAGTTTTCTTGTTTGCTTATGAGAGTTTAATTAGGTCGTGAGGGGTGCACTGTCTGGAGCAGTAATGAATGACTGTTGCCCAGTTTTCTTACTTTTTCGACCTTTAACTTGTGGGAACTATCGATACCTGTTGTGTTTCCCAGTGACACTTATTCGCCTCGGTAGCGCAGTGGGCAGCGTGGCAGTCTCATAATTTGAAGGTCATGAGTTCAATCTTCACCCGGGGTTAATGCGGCGTAATATATTTTTGCTTATGATTGTTTAATTACGTGGAAAGGGGTGCGCTTTCTTAAGTAGTAATGGATAGCTGTTGCTTGGTAATCTTACGTTTTCGAACTTTTCTTTGTAAGAAATAACGATAACAGTTTTGTTTTACTGTGACAACTGTCCGCCTCGGTAGCGCAGTAGGCAGCGCGTCAGTCTCATAATCTGAAGGTCGTGAGTTCAATCCTCACCCGGGGCAAAGACGGTGCAGTTTTTTTGTTTGCTGATGAGAGTTTAATTAGGTCGTGAGGGGTGCACTGCCTGGAGCAGTAATGAATGACTGTTTCTCGGTTTTCTTACTTTTTCGACGTTTAATTACTGGGAACTAATGATACCGGTTGCGTTTTCCAGTGACACCTGTCCGCCTCGGTAGCGCAGTAGGCAGCGCGTCAGTCTCGTAATCTGAAAGTCGTGAGTTCAATCCTCACCCGTGGCAAAGGTGGTGCCGTTTTCTTGTTTACTTATGAGAGTTAATTAGGTCGTGAGGGGTGCGCTGTCTGGTGCAGTAATGAATGACTGTTGCTGAGTTTTCTTACTTTTTCGACCTTTAACTTGTGGGAACTATTGATACCGGTTGTGTTTCCCAGTGACACCTGTCCGCCTCGGTAGTGCAGTACGCAGCGCGTCAGTCTAACAATCTGAAGGTCGTGAGTTCAATCCTCACCCGGAGCAAAGTCGGTGCCGTTTTTTTGTTTGCTTAAGAGAGTTTAATTAGGTCGTGAGGGGTGCGCTGTCTGGAGCAGTAATGAATGACTGTTGCTCGGTTATCTTACTTTTTCGGCCTTTTACTTGTGGGAACTATTGATACCGGCTGTGTTTCCCAGTGACGCCTGGCCGCCTAAGTAGCGCAGTAGGCAGTGCGTCAGTCTCATAATCTGAAGGTCGTGAGTTCGATCCTCACCCGGGGCAAAGGCGGTGCAGTTTTTTGTTTGCTTATGAGAGATTAATTAGGTCGTTAAAGGTGCGCTGTCTGGAGCAGTAATGAATGACTGTTGCTCGGTTTTCTTCCTTTTTCGACCTTTAATTTGTGGGATCTAATGATACCGGTTGCATTTCCCAGTGACACCCGTACGCCTCGGAAGCGCAGTAGGCAGCGCGTCAGTCTCATAATCGGAAGGTCGTGAGTTCAATCCTTACCAGGGGCAAAGGTGGTGCAGTTTTTTCTGTTTGCTAATGAGAGTTTAATTAGGTCGTGTAGGGTGCGCTGTCTGGAGTAGTAATGAATGGCTGTTGCTCGGTTTTCTTACTTTTTTGACCTTTAATTTGTAGGAACTATTGATACCGGTTGTGTTTCACAGTAACACTTATTCGCCTCGGTAGCGCAGTGGGCAGCGGAGCAGTCTCATAATCTGAAGGTCGTGAGTTCAATCCTCATCCATGGCTAATGCGGCGCAATTTTTCTTGCTTATGATAGTTTAATTACGTGGAAAGAGGTGCGCTTTCTTAAGTAGTAATGGATAGCTGTTGCTTGCTAATCTTACGTTTTCGACCTTTGCTTTGTAAGAAATAACGATAACGGTTTTGTTTTACTGTGACACCTGTCCGCCTTGGTAGCGCAGTAGGCAGCACGTCAGTCTGATAATCTGAAGGTCGTGAGGTCAATCCTCACCCGGGGCAAAGACAGTGCAGTTATTTTTTTTTTGCTTATGATAGTTTAAATACGTGGAAAAGAGTGCGCTGTCGTGAGCAGCAACGGATAGCTGTTGTTTGGTAATCTTACGTTTTCGACCTATGTTTTGTAAGAAATAATGATAACAGTTGTGTTTTGCTGTGACTCCTGTCCGCCTCGGCAGCGCAGTGATTCCACTTCCGGCCACGACAGTGAACGGACGTGCGATTATATGCTCCCGTGTAGGTAGGGGTGGTTTCAGCGGCTCGTGTGGGCCACGGTATCAGTTGTACCAAAAAGCCAGGCGAAAATTTCCAGGTTGTTCTGCCTCAGTTGCCATCAGGTGATTCTGTTTTGCCCACCATTTTTTGCACGGCAATTCAAAAGCCAGGCCATATCGAGTGGAACATGTCAGAGATAGCCTTGCTCGTCGTTCGTTGTCGCCGGAAGTGGTACCCCTTTGGGCATACCAAACGAATAACGTCTGGGCAGTGACGTTCAAGGATGATGAGGGCAAAGAGAAGATGCTGGCGGTGGAGTCATTCGACGTGAAAGTCCATCGCTGTATGGTGGTTGACCCTCGTGATCGAGGTGTGCGACTGAAGTTGTACTGACTTCTCCACGGCGTGACGGACGAAGATGTGCGAGTCGCCTTAATGCCTTACGGAAAAGTGACCGAAGTAAGCAGAGACAAGTGGAAGGTGCAGGGTTGCAATGACAAAGGACCAACCACTCGAACGGTTACGCTGAGGATACACGCAGGCGTTTCCGTGGACGACCTGCCACACCAACTACGAGTCGCGGAAGACAACACTCGTCGTCATCCCTGGCAGAGCACCACTCTGCCCCCGATGCCGGGGCATAGGACACATTCGACGGGATTGTCGCATGCCGCGCTGTGAAGCCTGTCGTCGCTATGGCCACAATTACGCCCACTGCGTGAGGTCATACGCCAGCATTATGGGTGCAGGCCGAACGGACGAATTAGATAAACACCTATTGGATGCCATGGATGCCGAAGAAGTGAGTAAAGAAGACGGCGGTACGGAAGGCTCTGCGACGCCACCTGAAAATTCTTCAGGTGCCGCACTGGAAGCGTCCGATTAAGGCGACAAGCACTGCGCTGCGCCAGGAACAAATATAGACACGGCAGCAGTAGACAACGACGCTACAGCGGCGAGAAAGTCATCTACAGCTGCGCGAGAGGAGGGCCCGGAGATACGGACCACGAGATGACTGAGGCCGGCACCATCGCTTTAAAGCGAGCTCGTGAAATACCGGACAGTACCGCCAATGTTGACTTGTTTACCGCTGGGGAACCCCCCACAAAGACGGCGATTGGTCGTCAGCCTACCTTCAAATCAAGACCAATCCTACCACCTGACTGCAGCAGCACTCAAACGTCACCTACCCCGTAGTGGAGGAGACGTTCCGAGGCCTTCAACGCTGAGCACAAACAACCACTGTTGCGACGTGCGTACGATACCAGGCCAAACAACCTTCATGAAATTGCGGCTAAAGTTAAAACTGGTATTCGCGTTGCGACGTTGAACTCACGAGGACTCTATTCGCGCAGGAGCCAATGCTAGATCAGTCGCATTTGGTTGCAAAACGACATAGACCTCCTGGCTCTACAAGAAACTAAAATGGGAAGTGAGGAACAAACGGAGCAAATGGTTCAAATTTTCGCTCTAGGTACAATGTGTGCGTTTGTCATGCTATTGGGCGGTCAGGAGGCTGCGTCGTTTTTATACGAAGTAGTAGCGCGGTTGTTGAAAATGTGTCTACCTGCGGTAGCGGTCGGCTGGTTGTGTGTAATTTCATTTTTTCTGCAATCCCTTGGCGCGCTTTGTGTGTTTATGCCCCAAACAGATCGCACGAAAGGGAAATTTTTTTCAGAGTGGTTAAAGAGTTCTTGAAAATAGAGAGAAATGTTGTGTTTCTAGGAGATTTTAATTGTGTCTGTAGAGCTGAAGATAAAACAACGAGCATCAGTATGCGCGATAGAAGCGCTGAGCTCTTGAATACAATAGTGAACGAGAGAGAGCTGGAAGATATCGGCTATGTAATGACGCGAGAGGGTGAAGTACGGTATACGCACTTTCAAGGTCATTCGCACCCGAGGTTAGACAGAATATATTTGTCGGGAAAGTTGGTGCCACTATGTTCATCTTACGAAACTCAACATATAGCGATCGTTGTCTGGTCAAGGTCAACATTGGCGAAAAACGTAACGTTGTGAAGTTTAACTGGTTTCTATAAACATTTAAAGAAAAACTGCTGCAAGATAAAAAATTTGTCACAAAAATCTAAGAATGCCTTTCAAATGCTCTTCGTTCGGCGACCAATAACTTCATAGCTGTGTGCGAGAATTTTAAGTGTGATATAAAGATGGTTGCGATAGAGAGAGCCTGTGTATTACGTATCGGGAAAGTCAACAAGATTGATTGATATGTGAGGTTTAACGTCCCAAAACCACCATATGATTATGAGAGACGCCGTAGTGGAGGCCTCCGGAAATTTCGACCACCTGGGGTTCTTTAACGTGCAAGTCAACAAGAAAAGCAGTTACAAAGCGAACTGGAATACATGTTGAGCATAGAAAATGAAGTGCCGGGAAAATTTAAAAATGAAATAAAGGAGGTGAAAGCAAAGCTATAATTCATCGCTGGAGAAAAGTACCGCGGAGCAATGATAAGAGCTCGCACTGAACGGCTGTGGATGGGCGAAACGCCCACTAAGCGAGTGCTCTGCCGTGAAAAAAAGAAACATGCAGAACAGAGATAACTGAAATTCGATACCGCAATCACATTACCCAGGACCGCGAAAAGAGAAGCCACGCCTTTGTTGAGTTTTATACGAAACTTCTCAGCAATGCAATTAATAATCCCGAACGATACAAAGAGGACTTTCTGGCTCTTATGTCGAGATCTGAAGACTCTGAGTGGGAGCTACCAGAAGTAGAAATCACTGTGGCAAAAATAGAAGCAGCTATAAATAACCTGAATAACGGCAAATCACCAGGGCCGGATGGGCTGGGTGCTGTCATATACAAATGCTTCCAGACAGAAATGGCATTGGCTTTACATCGAGTTATCAAAGAATGCTACGAGAAGAAGCAAACACCTCATTCTTTTGGGACAGCACACGTAGTAGTAATCCCCAAAACTGATGACCCCGCAGAGCTACTTTCAGTGGAATCCTACCGACCTATCAGTATGAGCAACACCGACTATAAAATATACTTGAAGGTTCTAGCAAGACGGCTTTAAAGCGATGTCACATCTCTTGTCGGCCTGCATCAGACATGTGGTATTAAGGGCAAAACCATACTCACAAACATACACGTAGGCAGAAGTATTTTAGAATGCTGTGACGCAAAGTATGACCACGTGGCCATGATTCAGCTAGATTTGCATAAAGCGTTCGATAAAGTTGTACATGAAGTTTTGTTTTTATTGCTGGAATATGTGAATGTAGGAACTGTTATTGCCGAAGGTGTTAGAATGGTGTATCACGACTCTACGGCGAATTTGTTAATCAACAAAGAAGTAAGTGCTCCAACCCTTGTGCACTCGAGCGTGAAGCAAGGTTGTGCTTTGTCACCACTCCTTTTTGCGCTTTACTTGGGGTCATTTTGTTTGCGATTACTTGCAACACCAAGTATAAAGGGGTATACGTTTCTCAGCAGTGAAATGAAAATTTTGGCTTATGCTGACGACGTTGCAGTGTTTTGCAGTGACCAAAAAGGTGTGCAAGAAATTGTACGAATAGCCAGGGAATTTTGCGCAGCAACGGGTAGTGCAACTAGTTGGCCAAAAAGTCTGGGCTTTTGGCATGGTCAGCGGCAAAGTACACCCGAAGTTTATTGTAACATGAATTGGAAAAATGATGTCGGAAAAGTACCTTGGCGTGCCTTCGGACCATTACCGCAGTGCTACTGAGTATTGGTCTGAGGAAAATAAACGCATTAGAAATTGTACGGACAAGTGGGGCGGCCGCAATTTTTCAATGTTCGCCAGAGCGTCCGTGTGCAATGTATTTTTAGTTGGAAAAGTGTTCTATGCATTACGAGTGTTAACCTCGACCCGTACTTCACTCCAAAAATGCACCACGTATTCTCGACCTTTATAAGAAAATCGCAGTGGGAGCGCACGAGCTGGTGCAATTTATTTCATAGGATAAAATATGGTGGTCTGGGATTTTGCTTTTGTTTCTGAAGCAGTTTGTGAGCATATTTAAGTTTTTTCGAGATGAGACTGATAATTTCTTGAGAGCAGTAATCCAAGCAAGACTGCAGAACTCCTCACCTGATTTTGTCGTGTTATCCTATGTTTTCAAAGATGGGCACTCAGTCCTTATTTGCGAGAAGTACTTACGGCTACACGCCTGCTCGAGGAACGATTTTCATTCGAATACTTGTCCGCCGTGCGTAAAAAAGAAACTGTATCGTGACATTCTTGGTGTCTTCTTACCAGTGCCTGTCTATCGAGCTCCGTATCACTCTAAGGCAAAATTGCCTAAAAAAGGAGTAACGGAGCCCAATAGGCGCGCGTGATGAACGGATACACCGTTGAGGAGCAACCACAGAGGGAAGTGTGCGGCGCGAAACCACTTGGTCTTCGCTGGGATGAACCGCCCGGGCATTGCAGGCAGCGCGAAAAGCGTTGCCAAGGTGAGCAGCCCTCCTTCTCCACAGAACACATGTCCTTCTCCTCCTCTGCTGGCTTAGTCTTTCCCCGTATTTTGCCGGCGGCAGTCGCGTTGCGCTCGGAGTGCTCGACCACGGCCGCCTGGATTCGACGATCTACGAATTACGACGTGGTGCTTGTGTGTACGCCTGGATGAGCGTGGGTTGCTGATTTAGCGTTTCGCTGCACCCATGAAGTCTGGAGCAAGCCTCGACAGGTCACCACGCTGCGCTGTATATCTCTGGCTTCAAGATTGTCACGACCAACGCACGACAGCAACAGTTGGGAAGGCCAATATGGCGGCCGAGAAGAACAGGCCTATCGGATATATACTTCAGTCCGACTCGGGTCAGAAAACAGCGCTGGATTCTAAGGCAAGTAGGTTATCATTCTTTTTTCTGCTCTACTTGTCGCGTGTGCGATAAGGATCGCGCTTGCCGGCAACGGGCTCGGTCGTGTTGTATATCGCACGCACGAAATGCATCGCGAAGGTCAGCTTCGGCGTCTTCAGTTCGCCTGTGTCTTGCAACGGCCTGGAAATTTGGCGCCATGGCCGCCGGCCTCCCGTACGCTCGCTCATCGAGTGCTCGCCTGTCTTCGCCGCCGCGATGAGCTTTGTGTGGACGATATGGGCTGAGACCTCGTCGCAGTGTTGGGAGTCGTCGAAAACGCGTGTCGAGTTCTCGTAAAGAGTTTGGTTGTAGTGTGTCGCGCGCTGTAAGCGCACCAGCATGGGCTCGCGGGGCTTTCGCTAGCGTCGGAACTCACTGAAAATTGGTCGCCATTGCAGTTGGCTTTCCCGCCAGTCGGTTGCAAGCAGCTCGGAGCCGTCCGCTGGCCGCCGCGGCGGACTCGCGTTTGCGCGCTGCACTCACTCGAGTTTGTGGAAAAGGGCCGCATTACCGTCGATTTCTTCGGCGCTAGCTCCAAACCAGCTCGGCGCTGTTTGTGGCGGTGGCCAAGCGTACACTCGCTGTCCTGTTTGAAGTTCACTGGCGGCAGACACTCCGCGTGCAGTGGCGTGTTTGGTTACGTGTTCGCTTGCTCAAGCTGAACGACGTCGCTCGCTTAGGACTCGCCGACATGTTAGTGGCACGGTGGTTCGCGGAGTTGTGACGGCGGCCGCCACCCTTAAGCTGTCGCGCTATGGGCATCGAAATGAGCCTTTGACGATGTGTCACTTCATGGTGAAATTATTAGCATGTCATATCTCACATATGTTTCCATTTCACCTTGCACGTATTTCTCATATGCATTTGTATTCATCCTGTGTCACGTGTGACTCACTATTTTTCATACTTATTGTGCAGCCGTGGGCCCACACCGTGCTGAGGCCTGGCAGAAAATAAACAAAAAACAATGTTTGAACTAGGGACAAAAAGTTCATCCGATTGGAGTATTTGAGTGGATCAACCGTTTGTCCGGCAAGGCGCAACTGTGAGGAATAACGGTTGCACGGTAAGGTGTAATTGTGGAGATTGACAGTTGCTCTATAATGTGCAAATGTGAGGACTAATTGTTAGCCCTTCGGGGTGAACTGTGGGACTAACGGTTATTCACTAAGGTGTAAATGTGTGAACTAATGTTAGTCTCTTGAGGGGACTAACTGTTAGACCCGGTGCCGTTAGTCCTTAAATAGATTAATGGTTGTGGCAGCCCCAGTAGTCCCCAAAAGGACGAACCACACACCCTTTTAACACCCTTTTGCCTTAGAGTGTATAAGCTAGGTTCTGAGCGTGACGTGTTAAAGCGTGTTAAGAGCATGCCGGTCAGACCCGCTGTCAAAACATTCTTTTTTGAAGTGCACACCAGCACTCTCCCTGTACTGCCATGACTAAAAAGTAAAGGGCTTTATGTACCGTGGTCCGTCAACTGTCTTATCTGCGGCAAATCAGAAACGATAAATCATATCTTTCTTGATTGCCATGATGCTGTTTTCTTGTGGGACGTACTACAAGGGACTCTAAAAAAAGATCTACCTATAAGCCCTTTCGGAATCCATTTTCTTCCGTGTGCAGCTGCAGGGGAAGTGCCGAGTGACATGTTAATGCTGCTTTGCATGCATAGTGTGTGCAAGACAAGAATAGATGTTTGAGATAATCGTATAGACGCTCATTCAGCAAGAGACTAATTTGTTGAGAGTATGCTGTATATACGAGAGTTGTTTAAAGCGCAGCCTGAACCCTCCGAGTGGTTACCTGTATTCGACCAATTGGCTTCTGCGAAGTATTTTTAAACCACGTGCACTGGCCAAGCTGATGCTGGTGTTTTAATAAGCGTATATATTTTGTGTGTAAACCTTTTGCTTGTGAATATTAAAAAGCAATAAAGAATACAAAACTGAATAAAAAGCCTCGGTAGCGCAGTAGGCAGTGCGTCAGTCTCATAATCTGAAGGTCGTGAGTTCGATCTTTACCCGGGGCAAAGGCGGCGTCGTTATTTTTTTGCTTATGATAATTTAATTACGTGGAAAGGGGTGCGCTGTCTTGAGCAGCTACGGATAGCTGTTGCTCGGTAATCTTACGTTTTCAACCTTTGCTTTGTAAGAAATAATGATAGCAGTTGTGTTTTAGTGTCACTCTTGTCCATCTCGGTAGAGCAGTAGGCAGCGCGGCAGTCTTATAATCTGAAGGTCGTGAGTTCGATCCTCAGCCGGGGCAAAGTCGCGCAGTCCTTTTTTGTTTCCCTAAGATAGTTTATTCACGTGAAAAGGCGTGCGCTGTCTGGAGCCGTAATAAATGGCTTTTGCTCAGTAATTTTTTTTAAATGCGAAACATTTCTTAGTGAACTTCGGCGACTTGGAGCGTATCCATCCATCCATCCATCCATCTGTGTACGAGACGATATTATGGGTCGAACAACGCTTTATTGCCTATAGTGACGAGTTTAAGTAGGCCAGGCGGGTGACGTCACGCTTACGTAGGAGCGACAGCTTGCGCTCGCTATCGCGGCCGTGCCAACTCGGTTACATCTTCCTTTCCTTGGGGCAATATAGGTCGCTCTGGCATGGGGTACCGACGAGGCTCGCGAAGTTCCCGAGTGCTTCTCCGTGGTCGTGGCGGCTCTGGAACGGGACCCGAGCCTGGCAAGCCTGAGGAAGGTGTTGTGGTAGTGTCGGGGCATGGTAGCTCTGGAACCTCCCGGAGGTGTTCCCGTGTGCGTCGCATTTCTCGGCCATCTTCTGTTTTTACCAGTACGGAGCGTGGAGCTCCCGCTGATCCCAGCACAACGACCGGGGACCACGTCCGTGTGTGCGTGTCGTACAACGAGGCCCTCTGACCCGGTGAGAGGGCGCGCAGGTCCCGAGCTCCTCGATTGTAGTAGACCTTCCGCTTGTGGCGAATCTCCTGGAGACGGGAGTGCACCTTCCTGTTGGGCAATGGTGCCGGCTTCAGGTGGCAGGAGGGAACCGGGAGCAGTGTTCTCGTCTGTCGACCCATCAGCCTCTTGTTCCTGCGAAAGACGAGGCCATCTTGTGTATGCATGTCTTCTCGATACGCCCAAAATGGCCTGGCACATGCTGGGACGTCCTCTTTGTTTTCCGGCCAGTCAGTCTCTGCATAGGATCGGATGGTCGACAGAGCAGGATCCTTGGCGGTTGCCACACGTAGCTCCTCGAGGCGACGCTCAGAAGTGTTACTTGGCGCTGGCATGTCCAAAATGGCTTGGACGAGATTGGGTCCCAGGCTCAGTCCTTGCGTGGTGAAAACGTGTCCCAAGTAGCGAACTTGCTCCTTGGTTATGACGTTGTGCTCCTCCATGCGTTGAAGTTCGGCCTTTACTTTTTCTTCAATGGCGACCGGAACCCTTCTGGCTGGCACAACAACACCGACGGCGCCGGGTTTGAGCTTCATTTCGTACTCAAAATTCTTCAGCTGTCCCAATCCTGTGAAAACATCGGTGAAGGGCTGAGCCGCCGGGTAGAGTTGCTGCGTCTCGACGCTATCAACGCGATAAATCAAGCCAAGGCTTTCTGCTGCTGCTCCGCTGAGGGTCACCGGCACGTTTTGCTCAATGACGAAGAAGGTTTCATCGTGCTGTTTATCGTTCACGGATAGCGACAACTTTGCTTTAAACGGCGCAGTCGTTTTGTGGCCGAAAAAACTCGTTAACGTAGCTCGGCAGGCTTCACGAGTCTTTCTCGGAAGGGACAAAACATCTTCCTTTGAAATCACACAACAGTTTGCCCCAGTATCAAGTTTGCAGACCATCGGACGGCCTTCAATGGAAACTGTCGCGGTCCACTGGTCGCTAGCGAGTGCGTTCATGGTTAAAACGTCCAGAAAAAAATCATACCTTTCGTCAACATGTAGCTCTCGTATTTCCCTGCGCTTTGCATCTTCGCTGTGCAAGAAGGATGACTGCGAGCATGCTTGGGCGAAATGATTCAATCCTCCGCATTTCTTGCACGCTTTTCCTGTTGCTGGGCAGCGGCTGCCGCGGTGAACTTTGTAGCCACATTTGTTACATGGCTTTGTTACTCTGGCCAACACAATTACGGCTGCAGTTTCAGCGCCTTCAGTGGTGCCACGTATCTGTCGAAACTGCTCCTCGCCTTGCTCTTGGATGCGACAGATTTCGACTACTCTTTGGTAAGAGGGGTTTTCAGAAATTAACTTCTTTTGCGGTCCCTTGTCCCGGATACCGAGTATGATGCGGCTACGAAGCATGCGCTCTTCTAAGTCTCCAAAATCGCAGTGTTGGGCTAGCGTTCGCAATTCGACAAGCCAGTCATTGAAACTTTCGTCCTCTTTTTGGTCTCGGGAGCCGAAGCAAAACTCGTGGTAAGTGAGGTTCTTCGCGGGCTGGTAGAAGTCTTCAAATTTTTTAATTATAAGGGTTACATCGGTTGTGTCCTCTCCTGGCTCAAACTTGAACGAAGCGAACACTTTTCTAGCCTCTTCCCCAATGGTCACTAAAAGCGTCACCGCCTGCACTTCTTTTGGTTGCTTGTTCAGCTGAGTTGCCGTGGAAAACAGTTCAAACTCACTTTTCCAGGTATTCCACCCAAGCCAAGCGTCTCGCGATGTGTCGAGGGGCTTCGGGGGCGGCAGGAGCGTTGTCGGCAATGCAGGCGGTGTCGGCAACGCAGGCGGTGTCGTCATGCTGGCTGTTTTCCGCTGCCACCATGTGTACGAGACGACATCATGGGTCGAACAACGCTTTATTGCCTATAGTGACGAGTTTAAGTAGGCCAGGCGGGTGACGTCACGCTTACGTAGGAGCGACAGCTTGCGCTCGCTATCGCGGCCGTGCCAACTCGGTTACACTATCTATCTATCTATCTATCAATCTATCTATCTATCTATCTATCTATCTATCTATCTATCTATCTATCTATCTATCTATCTATCTGTCTATCTGTCTGTCTGTCTGTCTGTCTGTCTGTCTGTCTGTCTGTCTGTCTGTCTGTCTGTCTATCTATCTATCTATCTATCTATCTATCTATCTATCTATCTATCTATCTATCTATCTATCTAGCCGCCTACGACTTTTAGCTCTCCTGGCCCGTTTCGATAATGATATAGATACCAAGATTGGTATGACATGACCACGACAAGCATAAATGACTAGTCATAACATGAGAATCATGACACGTTTGTCGTGAATATCATCATTTACATTTTGTGGTTTTGCTGCTCTTGCGGTGGTTTCGTTCACATGACTTGTTGCAAACCTGCTATCGTATGACACAATTGCATGGCAAACACAAGCGATAGACCCTAACATGAAAGTCATGACATGCGTGTCATTTAACAACATGATTACATGCCACGCTCATGATGCGCTGGTGGCCGTTTCACTAGGGTTACATATACCAAATTTGGTATTATGGTACGTGAATGAATGACGTAAGTGTGCGACTGGTGCAAACATGATAATCGTGAGATGCATGTCATGTAACAACATGACTACATGCTACCCTCACGATGCGCTAGTGGCCGTTTCGCTAGCTTCGCATGTACTAAGTTTGGTATTACGTAACGCGAATGGATGACATAGGTAAAGGACACTTCCAAACATGATAATCACGACTTTCATGTCGTGTAACAACATGACTACATGCCACACTCAGGATGCGCTCGCGGCCATTTCACTAGCTTCACTTATGCCAAATTTGACCTTACGTGATGTCAACGTATGACGAAGGACTTGCAAATGCATAAACTTCGAGGCTCACGCACTATCAGAGAGATAGTCTGGGGAGGTTAGATAGCATATATGTGTCATTTTCCAATTATATCACACACTAGCGATTATGGGGTAACAAATGTGTCATTTAGTGACCACAGCCTGGTCTTGGTTTTGATAGGTCTAAAAAACACTCAAGGTTTATTTGGTTCCTGTGAAAATTTAGCGATAAACTTTTGCAGGGTGGAGTACGTGTAAAGAAAGTTATTATTGTTATAAGAGATTATGACGAAAGGTACAAAACGAGCTGTTTCGAAGCGTGAGAATACTTAAGGAGCAATTCAAATTAGACGCCATTGAAAGATTCTGTGTACTAAAACAGGCAGAAAAAAGAAAAGAAAGGAAGCTACAAGCTGAGCTAGATTTTCTCCTGAGCAAAGTAAGAAGTAATCCTGGAAGCTCCATTTTATAAGCACAAAGAAAAAAGGCTGAAATCGAACAATTGGACGTTGAAAAGTATAATGATACCATTATAGACCCACGCTCAGAAAAACTTTGGTACGGTGAAGAACCAACGAAGTGGTCAATATCTGATGAAAAGGGCTATGCTGCAAGGAATGAGATAAAAGCCATAATGTACCAGAATGACGTAAGGCGTGAAAAAGACATGATTCTCGGTGCTTTTGAAAACGATTATGAGGGAATGCTGGGGCCGAAGATGTCATTTTCAGAAGGTTTCGATGACGTATTTCTTCAGAAAATGCCTAAGATCGATGATAGCGCGTGAGAAAGCATAGGGGCCCCTATAACCTTCGCGGAAATAGAAAAAAAAGACGTCGAAAACTTGAATGGTAAATCACCAGCACCAGATGGTTTCGGTGCAACCTTTTATGAAGTGTCTAGGAAAAGCTAGCCAAGATCTTGCATCATGTAATAACAGAGACGTATGGTAAGCAAGTATTACCTATGTCCTTTCGGCAAAGCCTTACAGTTTTAACCTCAAAATTGAGTAATCCTAAAAAGCTGTAATCAGTTGAACATTACCGACCCATTAGCTTGATAGCTTGTATAAGACAGACTGTAAGGTTTAAGTCAAAGTATTGGCAAGCAGGCTGCAAAATGGAGTACTACAGCTGGTAGGTCCCCACCAAACGTGTGGGATAAAGGGGACGTACATAACCACAAATATTCATGTTGCAAGGATAATCATCAAGTGCTGCGATGCCTTATCGGAAAAAAAGTTGCAATGATACAACTAGACTTAGAGAAGGCTTTCGATAAGATATTGC
The DNA here is from genome assembly GCF_043290135.1 of Rhipicephalus microplus. Classification (NCBI taxonomy): domain Eukaryota; kingdom Metazoa; phylum Arthropoda; class Arachnida; order Ixodida; family Ixodidae; genus Rhipicephalus; species Rhipicephalus microplus. The sequence continues at coordinate 210,941,645 of NC_134702.1, forward strand.
ATGAAATTCTCCTCAGGGTCATGAAACACGCCAATGTGGATTCTTTCTAATAAAAAGGGTAAATATGTGCTACCGTGAAGCCTCAGCGCGAATTGTAGTCATTAAAATGCTTACTTAAAACATCAACATCAGCTCCGGTGTATAACAAGGATGTGCTCTTTCCCCTTTACTGTTTGTATTATTTTTAGAACCGTTTTGTTTAAGTTTGATGTATAATAATATTGTGAAAGGATTTAAGAGGGACGCGAGTGAAATAAAATCACTTGCCTACGCAGATGACATAGTAATATTTTGCGAAGTCAAGCGAAGTGTAGGCAACGCGGTAAAAGTGACTGCAAAGCTTTGTAGCACGACTGGCAGTGCTGTAAACTGGAACAAATGGCTGGGTTTGCGGTATGGAAGCTGGGAAAATACTTTACTACATTTCAAAAACATGACGTGTGTCTCGACACCAACGAAGTACCTTGGCGTACCTTTACAACATTGCGATGATCCAAACGAATATGGGCACAGGACATTGATGACGCGAAGGAGAAAGCAGCCTAATTTGGAGGTCGCAACTTGTCTATATTCGCACGAGCTACAGTCTGTAATCTTTTTCTTGTTGTTGCGAAGTTATGAGTTTTTGTGTACATATAGAACGAGTATACAGAAATTACACAGAGTTTTCGCAGTGTACATATAGGGCTCAACTTGAGGGCCAACGAGCCACACTAATTTATTTCAGCCACTGAAGGCAGGTGACCTCGTCTTAGCACACCTAATTTTAAAACAGGTAGTGTGACGATTTTTATTCTTGCGGGAACAAAAAGCAACTTCCTGCAAACAGTGGTTCAACTAAGGCCAAGCGTTTCTCTCCCAGAGTTCGTTGTTTCATCACAATACAGGAAAGGATCACGAATAACAGGATTCCTATGCGAAGTGGTATGGCCTTTTCAGTTTTTGCTTGCGCGTTTCTACTTGGAGTATTTCGGCAGTGTCACTAGGAAAAAACTGTATAAAGATGCTATAGATGTCCATTCACCCATTCTGATATACAGGTTCATATACGGTAAAACTCCTGGTACGAATGTATTGAAAAAGGTGAAGAGAATGCCAATTCTTGCGTCATGTAAACAGTTTTTCTTTCAGCTACACAGTGCGACTTTGCCTGTGAAGCCTTGGCTAAAAGAGAAAGAAATTTCTGTGCCGTGGACAACCAATTGTCTTAGATGCAGAAAGCCTCAGACGATCAAATATATGTTCTTGGATTGTTCTGATGCACTATTTTTGTGGGACGTGCTGAAACGTACCGTGAAAAAAGAGTTACCAGTATTGCCATATAGCATACGCTTTCTGCCAGCGATCAGTGATGATGGTGTGCTGTGTGATACGTTCATGGTGATGATGCTACACAGCATTTGGAAGACTATAATAGCAGTGCGCGATGAAGACGTCTGTATATTGTCACCGAGATAGTACTTCAATGAGAGCATTGTTTATAGCCGTGAAAGCCTTAAACACATGACGGACAAACCAGAGCGGCATGAACTGTCTGGAAGATCGATAATCCATCAGCCTTTTTTTTAAGGTCAAGAATTGACCAAAGCGTTATTATAGTTTGTTTTGTTATTCATTCTTTTCCTTGATTTCGTATCGCAACTAGGTAATATAGGAAAAAAATGAGGGTGGCTCAGTGGTAGAATACTGGGCTGGCACTCAGCAGACCCGAGCTCGAGCACCACTGTGTCATTGGCGCTAGTCTTTTTTTTTCTAATTTCGCGTAATGTGGTTACGGACACTGGCGGCGGTGGCAGAAAACTGCGGGTGACCCAAGTTGGGATCTCAAAACAGCTTTCGTTGTAAAATTTATTTCAAGAATCGTTGTCACTGGCTAGTCAAGCGCTGCTGTAGGGCAACACGAGCACATCTAAGCTATTAGGCAGAGCGGCATGGCGAAGTAGAGAGATGGCCGTGGGAGACGATGAGACCGTAGCGTTCAATCAACGCTTGCTTGTACACACGGTGGCGACTGCCAGCAAGCGTCGTCGAGGGTCCTTGATACCGTTCCGAACGAGAAGCTTCTGAGTGAGAAGTTTAAGGCTTCAAACGGCTTCCAGCTCGAAACGTGTAACCGCTGTAGGAGCAGACGATACCAGTCTAGATAGATTTGTGGGGTTTAACGTTCCAAAACCACTAGTTGATTATGAGAGACGCCGTAGTGGAGGGCTCCGGAAATTTTGACCACCCGGGGTCCTTTAACGTGCACCCAAATCTGAGTACACGGGCCTACAACATTTCCGCCTCCACCGGAAATGCAGCCGCCACAGCCGGGATTTGATCCCGCGACCTACGGGTCAGCAGCCGAGTACCTTAGCCACTAGACCACCGTGGCGGGGCCAGACGGCACCAGTCTAACTTGGAAACTCTTTTCAGCCAAGGGTTCGCATTGTAACACGCGTAAACCTTGTGGGCATTACGTAACCCTGTGCCTCGAGAGTGCCATTGTACAACGCGTACCTTCGAGGGGAGTTGTGGACGCCGTACTAGAACATAATGGTTCTACACAAATGGAAGTCAAGCTAATCAGTGTCATCTTCAAATCATCCATCGGCACATTGTGTGTGATGTGTTCTTGTGTTAGTGCAATCAATGGGTGCGCGCGAACTGGCCTTCTTCTCTGCTGCTCATGTGGTGTGATTGATTGTGAGCCTTGCAACTGTGATATTGCTGACTTCATCGACGGGGCGATGAGGGGGTGTAGTAGCGCCATCCATTGTGTGCACGCGCAGTGATTGTGTGTCTTAATGTGGTAGATTCGTCACCAGTTGTCGTGGTGTAATGGTACACGCGGTAGCCTGTGGCCAATCACGTGTGCACGCTTATCTCTTATGTGTGTCCGAATAAACGACCGCTAGGACGGTCGATTCTTCGCTTGGGCTTCGGCGGATACGGGACCGACTGCTTCGCGGGCCGTGCCGGCGTTTGTCGCGTCTCGCTCCAGTTGCCGGGTACGCGTCATCTGCTATCACCCGTAGATACTACAACAGACCATTTGGGCGTTCGTTAAGAGCTTATCTTCTTGGTTATTTTTGGAGACCAAATTCGTCACGACATCACGTAGTTATCTCAAGGAATCGTGCATATATTCGCTACTTCAAAAAAATTTCGTGTCTTCTTGGAATCCGTCAGTACTGTACGGTTGCTTTCCTGCTGAAGAGCTTCTTATGAGGATAAAATAATAAAATATCTTTGCATTGCAACACCTTCTATATTTATATTCAATTGAGCAATTTAAAGTGAAGTACTCTTTAAGTACATGAATAGTACCTATTCAAGAAACACAGGAATTCTATCCATTTATTTGCAACAACCACGTTGGACAGGAATCACCTTCACTGAAGATGATAATGATGGCCTAAATGCATGACTCACACCCACGCTGGAGGTTTGACCAAGAAATGAGAAGTTAGACAAAGACTATCACAAATTACTTGTACATATAATGAATTATGAAATAGTTACAAGTGAAAAATTTCATTATTTGAGAGTTTTGCAATCAAAACCTTCTTGACTCAATTAAGAAAATTTCTACAGCAGAACAGACGAACATCATCGCCAACATTTGGTCCCTATGGATGTCGGCTGTGTTCAACTATATATATGAGAGAAAAATTACCTTGTTGATATATTTTTATTTTTTCATAGGACTTGCTTTGAATTGACTATTATCTCCTGTCATAAATTTAATTCTACACTCAAACTCCATCCTCATAGAACGTTTTCATTTATCAGACGTTTTTTATTTTTTGTGCACATTTTCAACTTTACTTAACTTCACTACTTAACATACCTGCCCGCGTTTCTTGGCCAGTTCGCCTTTGTGGATAAGCGCCATCATGAACACATCATCATCATCAGTAGCAACAGTAAATTGAAGTGTGCTATGTGGGATTGGCATTTCTTACGTCGAGCCTCTTATCACTTCAAGCCAGTCGCTTGGGTACGGCCCACAGTGCTGTTCTGCCCACGTTACATAAATTCATTCAGGCAACCGCAAAGATACGTTGCTAGTGGTACTGTCTGATGAATAAAACTCTCCTTCACCTCTTTTTTTATGTCTTTTCTGTCTGGCTTTTTAAATTTTTTTGCTCATTTCACTTTTCATGCAGTTACGTCTTATTGTTTTCTGACTTCTCTATCTGTCTCTCTTTTTTCTTTTTTAGGTAGCATTTTATTTCAATATTTTTGTTCAAATACAGCGTGGCCATCCCCTTTGTGGGTATGAGCCAGGATTGTTTAGGTGACAAAACAAAACAGCAAAGAAGTGTTCTTAGTGACTACAATTTACTCACTTAAGATTTCCATGGAAAAGTCATTGGTGTCCTACAAAACAGTTGGAAACCATAATAACCAGATTTCGATGTCGTGTCCCCCCGTTAAATTTCTATTCACATAGGGCTGGTCTGGCGATATCACCACTATGCAACTTTTGTTCAGAATTGGAAACAATAGAGCACTATTTTTTATCATGTCACCGATACAAATTGCTTAGGAAAACATTCTTAGCCCTCCCATTCGCTAGCCTGGGGTTGAATTTCACTATAGAAAACATACTTTCCTTCGGTGCTTACGATCTGGGCTTCAGCCACGAGAACGTTTTCTACGCAGTTTGCAAGTACCTGAATGAAAGTAAAAGAATTAAGCTTTTAATTGCGTGATTATTATTCATGCAAAAAAATAATTCCAACGAACACAAGAGCATTGTTTAACTATCCTGATTCTTATTCAAAGTAATGAATAGTTGTCTTATCTGCACGAGCGACAAGCAACTATTGCACTCCATTCATTCTGACTAGGGTGTCTTTACTTTTTTCATTCTTTTTTTTCTGGTGGGTGGTTTCGATATTTAAAAAAAACTTACTTAATTAAGTCATCTATTCTTGGCCAATCCACCTGAGTGGGTACGAGCCATGTCTGTGGATTCATCATCATCATCATCACCGACTACAAGCGACGATGTATGGCAACCGATTCCCACCTACTGGGCAGCCTGGCTCCTTCCAGCAGCAGGGTGTAGCTGCAGGGCAGCAGGCACCCACAGGAGCACCAGCACAGTTTGCACCCGGGTACGGTGCGCTGCCTGTGGGTGTTCAACAGCTTCCTGGCGCTGGTCTTCAAGGACGCCCCTTAGGAGTTTCACAGACGTTCCTTGCACCTCAACAACAGCAACCGCAGCAGTTCCAACAACAGCAGTTACATCAGCAACAACCCTTTCAACCACAGCAGCAGTTCCAGCAGCCACAGCCACAACAGTTCCAGCCGCAGCAGCAGCCGCAGCAGCTGCAGCGTTTTCAACCACAGCAAGCAGTTGCACCATCGTACCAGATTGCCCCTGGATCGGCCTATCCAGGTGTACCTCAACCTGTTGGTTTTCCGGGACCTCAAGGAGGTAAGAGTTGTTGAATAAGCTAAATGCCACTCGTAACACCAACGCTAACAGTAGCGTTACGATAACCTTTTTCTCAGGAGGAAAGGGATGGTGTGAAGTTGAACTATACTTGCCACTTAACTCTTCAAATCAATACATAGGGTCTTCTAAATTAATGATGTGCTACAATATCCTTGACATTAGAAACTCTTACAGATCAAAGATTTGCATTCGGCTGTTTAAAGAAGTTTCCAGCAACTTTGAGACATTTTCAAACTGGTACCTCAGTCGAGACACAGGGTATAGTTTACGCCGCACATCAATAGTAATGAAGAAGGCCAGGACAAACTATGGTATGCAAACCATTGAGTATGAAACTATGTATTTATGTAATATGTATCCTAATGTTGTTAATATAGCCAGAAGTTGTAAAACAATTCATGAATTTAAACAGTCAATAATGAACATGTTTCTTGCTTCGGTATTGGATGTGTTGTGTAAGTGTTAATATCTTTGGTCACTGCATTAGCATTGGTACTAAGTGTTCTGTAAGTAAGCATTACTGGTCAATGCATTGTTATGTTCTTGTTTCTTAGTGATTATGTTCTTGCTGTTACTATATCAATACTGTCATTACCTTCTTACTGTAATTAGCGATCATGTTCTGATTGTACTAGTGATTATGTTCATGTTTACTTATTATGTTCTATTGAAATTGCAACTTTCGAATCCGATGTCTCTGCTGCCCCAGCGAGGTACGCCCTAGTCAGGGGGTTTAAGTCTTCCTTTTGCCATACCTCGTGGGCAAACCCTGTATGTGTTATGCCCAAATAAAAAAATACAAGCAGGCTGATACAAGCAGACTTTACGTATAACAGAACTCGCGTTAGTATGCGTGCATGCACGTATGCACATACAAAGTTCAAAACAATAGGGGACGGCCTTTGAACATCCTCTCACCTCCCTCTGGCTACACCACTGAATAGGTGACCAGTAAAAGAGCGAGGGATTGTGGGATGCTACCGTCTGCTACCAGCTTCCGGTTCGAGAAGAGTAGACGGCAAACCGCTTCGCCGCAAGCCTCACATTATTAAAGATTCGTGTGTTCGGTCACCCGTTTATTTTTGTCCTAATAAACCATGGTCGGTTGTTCAGCCATCGTGTCCCACAGTTCCCTGCGATTGCCCATTTTACCGGTCACCTATTATAGTAACCACCTTGACCTAAGAAAGTGAGTGGGTGTGGCATAAGCGACGATTGGAGTAAAAGAGTGCTTTCTTCTGCTTTTTTCGAGAACATTGAAAGCAAACAAAGTCAAGCCAGTTTTACGAATTGTAAAGCGCCGAACAGCAAAGCTGTCACCGCTATGCTCCCGTGCCCTGGGTGGCTGCTGCTGCTGTTGCTGCTACTACTATTACTACAACAACTACTACTACAACAACAACAACTACTACTACTACTACTACTACTACTACAACTATTTCTACTACTACTACTACTACTATGTGCTAGAATATACTGGATAGTGGGTTCAGAGAGCGATCGTAAGCGCCACTTGTCACGTTGACGGCACACGATGACGCCAGCAAAGCATGGGCTGTATGAAACTGGTGGACCACGCTGCATTGCGACATGGATTAATTGCTCAATATTTCGGTACCTGTCCTCTCAACATTATCTCCTCTCGCCTTAATTTACTGGCTAATTTGGTATAACTAAATGGCGCATTGGCTTGAAAAATTGCCCCGCACACAACAACGCGTCATAAGAATGACACTGCCCCGCCGCGGTGGTCTAGTGGCTAAGGTACTCGGCTGCTGACCCGCAGGGCGCGGGTTCAAATCCCGGCAGCGGCGGCTGCATTTCCGATGGAGGCGGAAATGTTGTAGGCCCGTGTGCTCAGATTTGGGTGCACGTTAAAGAACCCCAGGTGGTCTAAATCTCCGGAGCCCTCCACTACGGCGTCTCTCATAATCATATAGTGGTTTTGGGACGTTAAATCCCACATATCAATCAATCAATCAATCAATCAATAAGAATGACACTGTGTATTCACAATGCTCGCAGACGGTCGTACCACCTAGCGGAACTCAGGAGAGTCCTCTCAAAGATGATCAGTAAATAGACGCTCCTAATGCTGCCTTGTTCGACGGTGCTAGCCACATTGTTAACGCGCTAGCAAAAAACGAACACAAACCGCTTTGTATGCTTCGTGCATCAGTGAATATACGGGACTGTCAGTGACCCGATGAATCTGATTCGTTATTGCGAGACGCGGCATTTTCGTGAATATACGTGGCAACTCGCGCTTTCAATTATGGCCCACAGAGTGAACATACCAGCTTTACGAGAATTTTCGCAGCCACTTCGGATAGTCAAATGTTAATGTCTGACCATTTCGGTTAAAACTCGCCCTTTTTTTACGTGCGTATAGCATTCGTCAGTGCTTTTATAGTGCATGAATCCAACAACATTCTTGCACTCGGAAAGTTGGGCAGGCTCGCGATTTGCGCTTCCAAACCTTGGACTATGCAGCACCACTTGTTTATTTTACCTTTGTTGATAGATGGCCGCACATTGCTAGCGATTCCTTTCTTGCCGGGGTTGGAGCGACATGATCTCCGCACCCTCACATATACGAGGTGAGTGACGTCGTGTGGGTGTTGTTCGTGGTGAATGGTCGACGCGTTGTTAATGCTATCGAAAACGTTCGACGGAAAAACTCCCTCAGATTACCTTTAGAGGTGATGTTCAACGAAACCGTCTTGACGTGGAAAATTTTTCACTGAACGTAAATGGTTGTCAACGCGCTGAGAGTGAGAGCGACGGTGCACGATCAGCTGCTAGCTCACGAGTAGAGTGTTGCACTTTACGTACCGTCATGCGTTAATGTTTTTTCACGCTCGTAAACCACTTTGATTGCATTTATTGTATTATATCCTTCAGCGAGCTTAAAATAAAAGCATACAGTTTTTTGTGCATTGAATGTATCCCAATGATAGTGGATATTACAAAGCGCCGCATGCCGTCAACACGCTCGAGCTCGACCAGCGAAGCGAAATGGTTAGTGCAATGAAATAGGCAGTTACGGCTACAGCACACACTAACTTCTCCTGCGATTCACTGGTGCTGTCCGAATGACGCTGTTGTTTGAGAAATTTTCGCAATTTAGACGTTGCGAAAAGCGTGCGCGTGTATTCGTTTCGATAGTATTGTTTCGATCGCGCTGATGAAACCTGCAACATTAAAGTGCAAGGAATCGCGCGCTGTTAGAGTCTGGCCATGGCTGTGGCAGAAGAGGAACCTTATGGGAAGTTGAATGTTTGTGTTCCATTGAAGAAGCAGCTACATGATGCTTACAGCACAAGTACCCACGGCGCAATATAATTGCAAACAATTGTTACGTTGAAAGTTCGTTCCTGTGCAGCTGTGACGGTGCGCTATTCGCTAGTGGCCTACTACTGCGGCAGATCCACCGGACAGGCTTGTCACAAATAATCTCGAAGTGTCGTTCAGTTTATACGTGAATTATGGTTCACGCATTGTTCTGTAGTACGCACAGGATTACGCAAAGCATTGTTGATACACGGTTGATCAGCTGACACCAGCACCTATTGCACTGCTGCGAAAAATGAGGTAACGAACATTGAGCAGTTTCTATTGGTTAGTAAAGTACTTTGGTTCGATATACATTAATTTGACGATCAAGAGTTCGTCCGGTGAAAGTGGCATGGGGAGTACGTCCGCGTGTCTTATCTTTTCCTGTGCGAGTGCACAGGCTGATCTTCCTTCCGCAGCCATCTTTGATTGCATGGCGCGCCACCTATAGGCCATGGGAATCGCGAATACGCTTCGAACGCTTCGATCGCGATGCTAATGTGCCGAAAATTTTCTCAACTGTAACACGTGTTCTAATGCGCGCGGGAATGATCATTACCTTACGCTGCAAATGCTACTGAGGTTCTAGGGTGGTCAACAGAGAACAGGCGATTTTGTTTTTCGAAATGATGAAATAGGAGAGGTGGTGCTATTGTGGTGGCACCAGCTGTGCCTTTTTTCTTAGTAGACAAGATATGCCGTAAGATAAACAATAAGGGCACAAAATGCGAGACTATACAGCATACTATGTAAAAGTAAACAATAGCTAAACGTCACAGGTCAGCTCACATACTGCTAATAGGTTCATATGTTTCACATACAAGGTCAGTTCACATGCCATGATAGTTCAGATACGCCTTTTAGGTTCATGTGCACACTGTTTTAACTCGCTAGGTCAGTTCACACTAAGTCACTTATGAAAAACGCTATTTAAATATTACGCAATTTCTTTATCACAAAGGCGACATCGCGTACGGTAGGATAATATTCTCATTAATTATTCGATTGTTAAAAAAACTTCTTGAAGGTAACAAGTGCTCTTTTTTTGAAGACCTGTAGTTGGACATAGACTTAGTAAATTTGTCACTGTGAAAGGCCTCTTAACTAAAAGATGCGAAGTAGCTCGTAATGCCTTTTTTATGTCTAACACTTGGGGTACTCCAGAAGCAGGTGACGTACATATTCGTCAGGGTGTCCGCAGGAACACTCTGTACTAGGCGCACGTTTTATCTTGTGTGGGAAGTTTCGCGTAAATGCTGTACCAATTCTTAAGCGGTGGACCAATGTTTCAAATCTATTTTTTCTTACCTCTGATGAAATGCTTAGTTTTATGCAAGGGTCGAACCATTTGTTTTTGGTGACGCCACAGATTATCTGTCTGAGGAGTAGACGCATTTCAGCGCATGAAATTGGAAGGGAATTGTCTCTCGTTAGTGTAGGCCCTATTTTCCGCGGCGTCCACTGTCGTGCAATCTTTCAATGTTGCCCAGATTGGTCTTGCAGCATCACCACATACAAAGTATTGAAGAGATGCTGCGGAACTCCTACTTCTGATTTACATCATATCATTTCGAACATCCTAATGACAACCTGCAATCCAAGAACGTGCTATGTGCCTGCGAAAAGAACAAAGAAGTGTCGCTAACGCATAATGAATCTCGTGCTTTTATGTGAAAAGCTTCCAACAGTTCGAGCAGTGGTGTCTTGTTTTTTCCTAAAATAAGAATTTTACTCAGGTACGGCTAATACTTGTGTCAGTTTCTGTGGGCCGGCAAATGTGCTCCATCTTTACCTTTCAATGAGAGCTCGTGTTCACGCGCACGCAGTAGGGTTTTCAAAACTAATCTGTTGAACTTTGCTGGTTTTCCTTACATGTGCCTTAACGCCGTCGCCAAGTCGCACCTCCAAAAGTTCTTATGTGAGCACCACATGTAAAAGGGTTGAGCAAGAGCCGAGTTCGGTGAGAGATGAGGCCTTACCGTATATGCGCCAGGTTTCGCACAACCTCAAGATGGTTGAAAACAGGCACAGCATGCCTGTTTCTGACAATGAGCACGCAAACTCATACACAAAATGGGGCACCGGTGTTGTCGACGAATTTCCGCTATCCTGCGGCAAGAGCTACGTCCTCTGGACGGGAAGGTGCGTCAATGAGCCTGCGCGGGAACACGTGCTGTTACTAAAAGGTATGATTGGGCACATTTGGCGGCTCACTGAAATTCAAACAATTGGGGGCTATATCTAAATAACATTCAAATTCCGAGGAAAAGCAGAGGCATCACTGCTCTAGAACTGTTGGAAATTTTCACATAAAAGCACTCAGTTGATTATAAATTAGTGACACCTCATTGTTCCTTTCGCAGACAGAGAGCACGTTCTTGGATCGCAGCTATTGATTAAGGTGTTATGCGATCGATGAGGGCATTTGCAAATGTCTATGCCTTAGTAAAGGTAAACTGGCGTGCGCAAATAACGACGAGGAAACACAAAAGACCAGATAGGTACATGATAGGTACATTGTTTATGTATGAAGGTGACATTGCTTCATGCATCCGTTGTGATATCTTTAATTGTGCTAGCGCTCCGCAAGGTTAGTATTGTAGCACGCAGTATCCAGCCGTTTATCAATAAAAACATTCTTGCTAGTTGCACGCTGTGAAATTCATCTGCATACTACTACTACTACTACTGCTTCTGCTACTGCTACTGCTACTGCCGCTGCCGCTACTACTACTACTACTACTACTACTACTACTACTACTACTACTACTACTACTACTACGATGATGACGACGATGGTGACGATGGTGACGATGCGCTGGGCAGACCTATATATTTTTTCAGTGCCTGGGCTAGCACTTTTTGGTGCGCTTCCCACCACTGCACGTCGCTACCGCGCGGAAGCACCGTGCGAGTGACGTTGGCGAGGGCAGCAGCCGGTATGCCGAAGATGAAACCCTTTATTTGGCCAAACTTGCAGCCGGTAAAGGGAAAGTCGGATAACAGCTATACCCACTGGCACTGACAGGGGCGATCAGAGCTTTGGCCGTTGATCAACTGACAAGCGGTGATGCGCGTCGGCATGTACACATGCGGCAGCGAACATTCGAGCTATATTACTGGTGGCCGCGTTTGTTCGAGAATAAATTCAGCTCTTCGCGTTTGCGTGGTCAGGAATAAGAGATCATCTTGAAATAATATGGAATGATCTTAAACATTCTGGCATGGTTTGTGGCAGGCACTGTATTTACGTGCGATGGGCCGCCCACATAAAAACAAAGAAATGGGGTGTGGCATTGCCTCCCTTTGAAAAGGCATCGTCACAATGCTTTAACAGAACATGGAAAAATCAAAGAAAGCAAGGAAGTAAAATGAGCAATATACAGAGGCAAAAGTTAAAACAATAAATCGAAAAATACAGTGCTCAGATTCTTTAACGACCATAAAACGGCTTGAGGTGTCTGACATGAACGATTTCAAGGCTTCAGACCACGCAGAGCGCCGATTAGAGCTGGCACTGCCGCCTGGGACAATATTGTAGTCTAGAGCGCCTAGACGTCGAATAACCCTGCATGACCCGATGCTTCACACAGAAAAAGTTTTCACAAAGTCAACATGGAAGGCAATTCTGAGACAGCTGTTAACGAGCACAGTAGCATAATAGCTCAAAAATTCACGTTGCCCAATCGTCGAACAACACTGCAGCGAGACCGCAGCTTCGAAAATATAGCTCTGGCATCCGTAAAGTACAGCTTCTTGTTGCTTAGTGTGTCGCGTTCAGCGTCATCAATAGTGAGGGCACGCTGGCCGTGTGCTGGCGAAAGCAGTTGGCAGTCACAGCAGAGCGCGTTCAGCGTTGAAATATCACACCAGTAAATAGCACATAAAAATAAGTGAGCTACTGAAGGTACGCACGAAACTGCTACGGAAATTTGAGCGATCCCTTTTTGACGTGGCAATGCGCCGAAACAAAAAACACGCTGAACTAAACATAATCTCTGATTGCGAATTGCCTGGATACGCCCCGCCTTCCCTATTTATAGCACTGGATGAAAAATTGAGACAATCAATCATTTAGTCATGTGTGAGATATACGTAAAGAAAGTTTAAAGTTAACTTTGACATAGAATGGTGACGATTTCAACAAAAATGATATTGAGTTTTTAGTTTTGGTTGCTTGTCCCCTCCTCACCTAGTCGTGCTTCAATTGTCGGTGGGCGCTGATGTCTTTGGCAATATATTTCTGGCACTTTTCGTTCCAAGTTTCACGACCTATTTACTTTGATCATGAAAACAGCGTGAAACTAGGCTACATGGCTCTGATCACTGGGAAACTACGTTAGTTGCAGAAAGCTTTGGGAGAGTGGCGGGGTAAGATTAATACATCAGGTGGTGAAAAAAGAAGAAGATCGTGTTCGTCTTCCATCATCTTAGGTGAGTGTGCCAAAAAAAAGCAAAAACGCAAAGTTGTAACTTGAAAGGCTGAGTTTCTTAATCGAGCTGGAAATTAGTAGGTCAAAGCGACTGCATCATGGCGTCGGAGACGAGGAATGTGAAAGATCAAGTGATGGCGTCGCCATATGATGCCGTTATGATGTCGTGGATGTGAAAAATTTTGAGGTAATCATGAAGTCACAAGCTCTTGCGTGAAGTCATGTTACGTAACATCACATGATGCAGTTGTAGCGCCCTCCTTTGGGCGACGCAGAACAGCGTGTGACGTCGAGAGATAAAACGAAGACGCCGCTTGGCAGTGGTACGTAAAGCCACGGCTCGCGTTGCCTGTTCCTTTATACATCAACTGAGAAGAAAAAAAGGTCATGGGAGGTAGTGAGGTAGTTGGCATCAAAATTAAGACTAACAAAAAGTACAAGAAGAAGGTGGCACAAGCCTACGCGCCTACATCGAGCCATGATGATCATTTGGTTCAACGCTTCTACGAAGATGCAGAGTCAGCAATTAATAAAGATCCACTACATTATAATAATTGGCGACCTTAATGCCTATGTAGGCAAGAAACTGGCCGGAGACCATGCAGGGGAGCATATGGCATCGACTCTAGAAATGGCAGAGGGGAGTTCTCAGTAGAGTTCGCACAACGTAATAATTTACAGATCTTGAATACCTTTTTCAGAAAACGGAATAACCGTATGTGGACGCGACAAAGTTCCAAAGGAGAAATGAAAATTTAAATACACTTCATTCTGTGTGAACACGTCGGCATTACGACGTAGAAGTAGTTGGAAAGATCTGATGCAGTGACCACGAAGTGGGAAGAAATCATATGCACCCAGATTTTAAAAAAGCGAAGGCATAAACTGATACGCAAGAAGCCAATTATTGAACTACCGGTTAGAAGGAAAGCACAAGAATTCAGAATTTGGCTTCACAATAGATTCCGGGCTGTAAAGGAGGTAACCGACTTTAGCATTGACACAATAAGTGGTAATCTTGCTAGTACGAAAGAGTGTGCAATGGAAGTGCCCAAAGAATTAAGCTTTGGGCATTGAGATTTTTGCCATGCTGCATGCGCGAGTCTTAAAGAGAATAATGCGATGTGCGAGGACCACTGCAGTGTACCTCAATGCGTGGCATAGCGGTAGAAAGCTGGGAACGAATAGTCCTAACATTTCCCGAAGGATGCAGATCACACGCGACGGAGAACAGTGCAAATCAGAAACTTACGCATTAGACAGGTAGTGACAGACACTATGGTAGTTTGATCTACTCGATTCCGCCACGATGAGTTATTTCTTCTCGGTGAGTATAAAATTATTTAGCGTGTGTCCATTCATATCAATAATCAGGCTTGCTTGAGCACAGAGTATAGTTACATTTATATAAGCAAGTGCGTCACTAAATCAAATGCGTTACGTGTGTGAGTGTACTGTCCATATGTGCTTGTTTTCTGCGCAAGTCATATTGTTACCCATTTTTTTAAATTGATTTATTACATACACTTGAACAGTTTTTTTGTATGTGTGCATACACAAGCACAGAAAAGCACAAGATGGTTACGCGTGCGTAGCGTGCATATATTTTTTTGGGTATCTCCTTTGTATATCACCTACTGCCATCTTCTTTATATCTCACCTACTGCCAAGGCGCGCAAGCGAATGTTCAAAAGCACACGACCTTATTCATTAGAAACTTCATAACATAGATCGCAAACGAAAAGAAAGAAGCCCTTCTATTGATTGATATGTGACGTTTAACGTCCAAAAATCACAATACCATTATGAGAGACGCCGTAGTGGAGGGCTCCTGAACTTTCGACCACCTAGGGTTCTTCAACGTGCACCCAAATCTGAGCACAAGGGCCTACAACATTTCCGCCTAAGAAGCCCTCCTATTACAATCGAAGCTGCGATCTGGATTAGATCAAGATACACTGGCCCAGGCATAGCTATGTTCCGTAATGAATTGAATGACATGCGTATTCAGATTTTGACGGGACAATTGAACTCAATAGGATACATACAATCGGCAGCCCAGTCACAGCGTATATATAGTTAGCTCGAAAGATTTTGAGGCCTTGCTTGTATAGCAGTGTTGACGGAGCGCAAAAGCGTTAGCACTCTTTGGATAGACCTGCTACACATGAGCAGTTGCCTTCTTCAACCTCGTGCTTGCTATGCAGGTTCTTAAACCTGAAGTAAATGTGATGCGGTTGGCTGAAGAGGCTCGATGTTTGCGCGCACAACGCCACTTTTTTCGGCCTTTGGCGAGTGCCCTTTTTGCCAAAAAAACCTTATGAAGCTGCGCAATTCACCTTCGCAATCAAATAACTTTAGGGCAGCGCCAAGCGAAAGTGCCGCGTTCGACCTTTTAGACGCCACCATCTTTGTTTTTTTGACCAGTGTTGCAAACGCACAAAGTGTTTTCTGGAGCAGCGAACAAACGGCAATTGACTGGATCCCAGAGAAGGCAAACGCACGAAGGAGAGGCAGAAACTCGGGTGCGCCGATGAGATTAAAAATTTGCAACTATGATAGCAGAAAGCACAAGACCGGGTTGATTGGTGGATCATGGGAGAGGCCTTTGCCCTGGAAAGGGCGTAGTGAGGCTGATGATGATGATGAGAAAAAAAAAGACGGTTGCTCTCGCCTTCGGTTTGTCTAAGGGGAATGTCCAATAGGCTCTGTGAGACTTCCTTGCTTTTTTTCTTTGACAACCTTCTACTCAAATTTTGGTGAGATTAGCTAAGTTGTAGCACAATACTGCAAAAATGGAATTACTGTATGAGGCTTGTACTTCGTTTGTGCAGTGCCACAAGCTTATCCCAGCGCACAACCGGGAGCTCTGCCACCACGAGCTCCTTACGTGGCTCCACCACAGGCGCCGTATGCAGCACCCGCACCACAGCCCGCACCGGGTGTTCAGCCACTGGCTCATCTGCAATATCAGCCCGGGCCACCAGTTTTTGCCCCAGTTCAGCCTCAAGCTGTTCCGCAAGTTGCTGGAGCCCCGCGACAACCCTTGCCAGCGAATGTGTTGGCTGGAGTAGATCCTGGTGCGAAACGTTTTCGCTTATTCCCAAATTATCCACACTAGATCTATCTATCTATCTATCTATCTATCTATCTATCTATCTATCTATCTATCTATCTATCTATCTATCTATCTATCTATCTATCTATCTATCTATCTATCTATCTATCTATCTATCTATCTATCTATCTATCTATCTATCTATCTATCTATCTATCTATCTATCTGTCTGTCTGTCTGTCTGTCTGTCTGTCTGTCTGTCTGTCTGTCTGTCTGTCTGTCTGTCTGTCTGTCTGTCTGTCTGTCTGTCTGTCTGTCTGTCTGTCTGTCTGTCTGTCTGTCTGTCTGTCTGTCTGTCTGTCTGTCTGTCTGTCTCTATCTATCTATCTATCTATCTATCTATCTATCTATCTATCTATCTATCTATCTATCTATCTCATAACTGGTACCCTGTAGTGCTATAGGAAAGGCTAATCTCTTATTGGCGTCGATAGCCGCAGCGGAGACATAAGCAGGTTTGCAGCCAGTGGTATCAATGGAGCTGCAGTTGTCATCATGCCCAAAGAATTAAGCGTTTTATTTATTGATCACACTCACCATGATTTTCAGCCAATTTGACTAATAATGCATCTTTCTGCTTACCATTTTAATATATGATGTTGTAGCGCATTTTCGATAGGAGCATAGAGGACAAGAAAACACGACACTCGCCCCTCTCGCAAATACTTTTCTTTCAGAAGCAGCACTTGATATTGTTACGGGGTGGGTGACTTCTGTACAAAATGCATTTACAGAGGAAAAACCACAGGCTAGAGTAACAATGGCTGATTGGCACACTCGCGCGCCTGTCCGCCGCTTGTGTCCTTCCTCTTCTTTTTTTTTAATCTCCGTAACAGGACTCCCGGGCCTTGTCGCACTTCTTTAGTTCCGGTGCGATTCCGGAAAAGTGCGACAGAAGTAGGGTTTTATGCACGAAACATAGACAATGTCAACAAGTGACGCACTTGGTGACGTATTGAAGTGCAATGGCACAATCTCGTAGTTGACGTCACCGACTTGACGTAATACTAGATAGGGTCCTGCGTATCGTGACAAAAGTTTTTCAGAGAGACCTACACGGCGGCACGGTGACCAGAGGAGCACGCGGTCACCTGGGGAAAACGTTATATTACAATGCCGGTGGTCGTAGCGGGCTTTTCCCATATACTGTGACCTAGTGAGACGAGACTGGGTAACTTGACGAGCCATGTGAGCCCTACCAACGGCTTCGCGAGCGTACTCGGAAGCAGATAGCTTGAGAGGCATGGTGGTTTCAAATGGCAATATGGGGTCGCGACCATGCAAAAGATAAAAAGGTGAGAATCCCGTGGGGTCATGTCGAGAGGAATTATATGCGAAAGCTACATAGGCCAACGTGGTGTCCCAGTCCCGATGATCTTCGAGACGTACATTGAAAGCATCTCTCTGACCATGTGGCTGAGACGTTCAGTTAGGCCATTAGTTTGTTGATGGTAGGTGGTAGATAGCTCATGCGCTGTGGCACACGATCGAAGGAGGTCGTCGAGAACTTCGGACAAGAAAGAGCAGCCGCGGTCCGTAAGCAGCTAACGGGGTGCACCGTGGCGTAAGATGATGTTATGAAGAAGAAAATCCGCGACTTCAGTGGCGAAACTGGTTGGCATGGCCTTTGTTTTCGCGTAACGCATCGCATTATTTCAGTGAGTCATCTTTCTTACATTAATAGATTAATACAGCTCATCACATTTTTCCACGTGTGGATTATGCTTACAAAATACAACCCATGTTTGCCCGTTGTGAGTTCCTTCGTGACTCACTATTATTTCTCGCAATTTATTATTGGAATAAACTTCCAAGTGATGTTGTAACTGTGCGAGATCACGACGCGTTTGTTAGCAGACTAATGAAGATGTGGAATGCAGAACCGTAACGTTTTGTGGCTTTCTTTTGTTAAGTCTAGTGCCGATATTACATCAGTTATCGCACACCTCGTTTCATGCCATACTGAGCGCTACATTGCATTACTATGTCTTTTTTAGTGCGAAATATGTTTCTGCATTTACCTTTTAATTATTTGTTTCGTGTTCTGTGTAAATATTTCTGTTTTGCACATGTTTTTTATCTATCATGTTGGAATCGAAAATGAAGTAAAATGAAATGAAATGAAATGGAAACCTTGCTGTATTGTAACCACCCTCCCTATGTAATGACCAAATGGGCCTTTAGGGTATATGAATAAAATGAAAAAACTAAATATTCTGTGGCGACGGCGATCCATTTACTTCCCAGTGTCGTCATCGGAAAAGGGCCAAGAAGGTGGAATCCCATGCGATGGAATGGTTCAGAGGCGACTTCAATTCGGTGAAGATATATAGCTGGCAGCAAAGAAGGTCTTTTCAGGCACTGGCAGAGGTCGAAAGTGGCGACATATCGATGCACGCTGCGGTACAGTCCTGGTCAGAAGAACCGACTTCGCGCGCGGTCGTATGTGCGGGAAACACCGCGGTGTCCGGCTGTTGGTGCATCGTGATGTTGTTCAAGTATAGCAGGCTTTAGATGACGAGGAATGACAAGCAGAAGCTTAAGGTCTTCAGTGCTGACGTTGCGGCGGTAGAGGATGCCGTCATGCTGCACGAAAATACGGGATTCAGCGTCTGACTGATGGCTGTCAGACTGGATGGCGTCTGATGGCTGTCAGACTGGATGGCGTCGATGATAGTGCGCACTGACTCATCCCGTTATTGTCCAATGCGCATATCGCTGATGTTAGTAAACACCATTACACTGCTCTCCAGGTCAGGTGCAACGTGATCAGGAGAATCCACCGGACGACGAGAAAGACAGTCTGCGTCCTTGTGCAAACGGCCAGACTTGTAGTTGGCGCAAAACAAAAATTCTTGAAGCCTCAGAGCCCAGCGGCCCAGATGTCCAGTCTGGTCCTCCAGAGAAGTCAGCCAGCAGAGGGCGTGGTGGTCCGTAACGACGGAGATCTTGAGAACATATAAATATGGCCGACACTTGGTGATGACCCAAACTAAAGCTAAGCACTCTCTCTCGCCGATGGAATAATTCCTCTCAGGTGGAGAAAGCAGGCGACTGGCGTAAGCCATTACGCACTGTCTGCCGTGGTGCCGGTGACCGAGAACTGCGCCGATACCGTGGCCTCTGGCGTCGGTGTGAACTTCTGTGGCAGCAGAAGGATCAAAGTGGGCAAGTATAGGGGGCGTAGTTGAGTAGCCGATGAGAGCGGCGAACGGTTGAGCCAGCTCAGAGCCCCATGAGAACGTGGTATCCTTCTTCAGCAAATGTGTTAGTGGCCTGGCAGCGTCGGCGAAGTTTACAAAACGACGAAACTACAAACATAAGCCGATGACACTTTGGACGTCGGATGTAGAACGCAGCACCGGAAAGCTACGGACGGCGCGGATCTTTTCCGGATTTGGCCGGATGCCATCGGTGTTTACAAGATGGCCAAGAATGGCAATCTGAAGGCGGCCAAATTGACATTTCTTGGAATTGAGTTGTAGCCCAGTTGCTTTGACGACTGCGAGAATCGCAGCGAGACGGGTCAGGTGGCTACCAAAAAAAGATGAAAAGACTATTACATCGTCTAGGTAACAAAGACTAGTAGATCACCTATAACCACGCAGGAAAGTGTCCATCATTCGTTCAAATGAGGCGGGGGCGTTATATAGTCCAAAAGACGTGACCTTAAACTGGTATAAACCATCCGGTGTAATGAAGGCCGTCTTCTCGTGGTTCATCTCATCGACAGAAAGCTGCTAGTAGCCGGACTGAAACTCAATGGACAAGAAGTATGTAGTGCCATGCAAACAGTCCAACGCGTCATCGATACGTGGTAGCGGGCATACGTCTTTTCGCGTGATATTGTTGAGGTGGCAATAGTAGACACAGAAGCGCCAGGTACCGTCCTTTTTCTTCACCAGGACGACAGGGGAGGCCCAAAGACTGCTTGATGGTTCTATGACACCTTTGTTCAGCCTTTTGTCAACTTCCACTTGGATAACTCTGCGCTCAGTGAGGGAGACACGATAGGGGTGTTGGCGAATAGGACTGGCGTCACCAGTGTTTATACGGCGCTGAACGGAGGATGTTTACCCTAGAGGTCTGTCATCGAAATAAAAAATGTTGATATATGACGCGAGAAGGCGATGGATGTCGTTGGCTTGCGCAGGATTGAGGTCGGGTGCAATCATCTTCGAGAAACGATTTGGCAGAGAACAGGTGCTGTTAGCTACAGGAGACTGGAGTGAACCGATCTCGGTGGTGAGTGCTGCAATTTCGAATTCGTCAGCTTTAGATACGCTGGCCAAGAACATGCCACGAGGAAGCACTTGAGGGCACAAGCTGAAAGTGAGAAGTGGCAGCAAGGTACAGCTGTCAGGGACAGTCACAAGCGTATGGGGAATGGCGATGTTGCGGCTCGAAAAGACGTCAGCCAGAGGAAGGAGGATATATTGGCCATCGGGAACCTGTGGCTGTGTGGTCAAAACGACGTAGGTGGCTGCCTTAGGTGACAGTCGCACATCCTTAAGAGAGCACAGGTGCGGCATGGCAGTGTGGGGTTCAACGACTATCTGATGCAGCTTTAGCTGAAGGACGCTGGTATCGGACATACCCGCAATTCCTCTTTTACCGTTCCCCGTGAAGACATCTATGGAGACGTCTTTTATGGAGAGAATTCTATGGAGACGTCTTCATGTCCACACTCTCCCTTCTCCTCAGCTGTTGCCCCACTCGTGTGGCACTTCTCTTAAACGTTCCCTGTGCCACGACTTTCACGCCACCCTTTCTCACATCCTTCTCGACTGTCCTGGTGATCCACCCGTCAGGACAGCCTGTCATCTTCAGCTGAGAGGACTGATTGGTCCTGCCGTCTGAGGACCTAGTGCTGCAGCTTGCTGCGGTACCTCGGGCTGCCGATATCGTAGCGGCAAGAGGCATAACCCAGTAGACGTGGTGTCAGTTAAACATGGTGGCCCAGGAACATGGGGAGGGGGATTACAAACACAGTTGCCAACAAAGTTTTTCTCTCGGTTTGCCCTGAGTTTTTATTGATTATTGTACACTACGCTAGTGTTCAGAATGATATGTCCAAGTGTTATTGAAGGCAACCCTCATCATGCTCTTTTGTCTGTTCTGCGCAGCGCGCCTAACGGTGGACAACATCTTGCAAGTCCTCTCGGAAAGAGGTAACGGCACAACAGCACTACGTCCACTTCTGACCTTCCTTAGCGGGAGACGCAAAGCGATGCTGTTTTATAAAACGACATAAGCGTAAGAACTAGCGTATCCATTTCTTCATGCGTTGAGTGCGTGCACCTCAATGCACCTCAATGCTCTTGAGAGCACCTCAATGCTCTTGAGAAAGATGTGCGCCAGGCTCACGTGAAGCAGTCAAAGCTTACGTACCATGACTTTTCCGCAAACAAATAGTAGTAGCAGTATCCTACCTGTAAGTGAAGGCGCGAAATAAAAAGGCTACTCAGAAGACAAGAAGAAGGCTTGCTAAAACGGTTCATTAAAGAACCGCCATCTCCGTGCCTCGCTCGTGAAGAGTGATGCGTCTATAGCGTGTCGCTTGACTGTTTCCGGATAATGGTTTCTGCAGATATTATCCTTGAAAGCCATCCGGAATGAAATCAATAAACAGGCTGCAATTTATATGGTACCGCCCGCACTTAAAAAAAAGATCAGAAATGTCGTTAAGCGAACGTATCTCGACATTATTGAATAAGAATTGACACAATACCACCAATTTATCGAACTTACTGTGTAGTAAACGAAAGGCAGCAACGCGAGAGTGGTTTGCCACCATTGCGCCATTAAGAGCGTAGCACTTGCGTGACTAGCGTTGAAGCGCTCGCGTGAATAAATTGGCACTTTGCTAGATGAGCCTAAATAGCTGCCCATCTTAACAGCTAGTATTTGGAAGCGTACAAGATGAGGCAAGTTCATGCCGGTGGAACATACAGATAAATAAACCCTCTCCCATCCCAGCCGCTTTAGCAGCACGGTGAGTTTTCTGGCGTTGTAGGTCTATGGAAACGGGGATCTGTGGCCTAATAAGCTGGGCTGTAGTGTATAAGAGAATATAAGCTTTAACTTTATGGCTGAGTGCCCCCGATCATCTCACTATTAAATCAAGTGCAACTACAGTAGTTAGGTAAATTTTTGTGGTGTGCATGAACAATGCGATGCCATATAGAGACGCACTGCGCAGGCATTGACTGGCGGCGCATCATCGAAGACCCGAATTACGCACCCAAGATATTGTCCGCCCCATCGGATGATGAGAGTGAGGAGGACGAGGAGAGTGATGAAGATGGTGAGTGGCCTTTTTCGAGAATCAGCACTGCAGCTCGCTATCAGTCGCTTTACTGCCGTGCATCTTTGTTACCACTTGTAAAGGTATATTGCATCAAGTTCACTTACAATGGTACCGTTTGTAACTATATATCTGGTATAACAATGAATACCGATTGCATCATAAACCTTTGTATGTTTCCTAGCTGGTAAAATAAATCGCTTATTACGATGCTCCAGTGCACCGATATTTGATATAGCGATTGAGTGCGGCTGCAGAGCCCACCGAAAATGGCTCCCCGCGACGACCGCGTTGTTCAGCGGATGGTGCTGAGAGCGACGACTCCGATGACGCCGTTGGGCAACCTGCTCAGGAATTGTCATCGCAAAAGGCTTAACTAACAATGCAGTCTCTTCGAGACGCTGTTTTCGCGAAAGATCTCCCGCTCAGCAACATGGAGCACCTCAATGCTCTTGAGAAAGATGTGCGCCAGGCTCACGTGAAGCAGTCAAAGCCTACGTACCATGACTTTTCCGCAAACAAATAGTAGTAGCAGTATCCTACTTCCGTGCAAGTAAAATGTTTTGCGATCTCCTGTATTCTTTCGTAGCTTGCTTATAACAAATATCGCTAACGTTGGGATTCACTTGGTGCTCGAATGTCGTTATAAGTGGACTGCACTTATATGCAGTTTGCATCAAAGCTGCGCGAGATCATTTCATGGAGATTTCTTTGTGTGCGCTGACCGATAACCATATCGCGAATTGATGCGAAAATCACCTATCTTCACTGAAAACGCGCATGCAAGATAGGTTAGCCCAGTTTGTCCCAAGGTTTGCTCCCAAAAGCAAAGATAAATATTACCAAAAGTGTGTCCATAATATGTTCTCTTAATATGTTGACATTTTTAGACATGAGAAATCAGTCACTGCACACAGCGTTCCATTCCAAAGGCAAGAACACAGTGATGTGTGTCTGTCGTAAGTTTCTCATCGGTGATGCCAAGAGAAGTGCGCATGTAAACGACACTTCAACAGTAGTTTTAACAGACAAAAACACCAATAGAGCATTGAAACAACGTGATACATTATGAGGCACTTGTCCCCTAATTCTAACATAGTTGAATACAGTCACCTTCCCCCATCAAAGCGTGCCTACAAGGTATCCATCGTGTAGTCTGAAAAGGTTTTGTAAACGCAGTTTTTTCTTGCGTCTATTCGCACTTGCCTTACCTCTGCGACGTTTATTACATGTTCCACTCGCGTAGTTTATTGAACTCTAAAATTGTCGGCGCAGTTTTTTTTGTTTTCAAGAGCCTAGTGTGCTCAAGTGACAGTGTGCTTACTAAAGAGGTCCTGCAACATTTGTCCAACGTGCTCAGAAAATGCTGCTTATTGGTAGTCAATTCAGCTGTGAGCTTGTGCGCAGTACAATACAGCGCAGAAAGGGCCAGCGAATTCGCAATGAAACATAAAATTCATTTAAAAATGATTTGTTCTTCGCTCGACAAACGATGCCACGAACGCCAAATGACCGCACCACAAAATGAATGTCCATGACCATTGGCTGAGTTGAAGATGGTAGACTACATAGTCAGGTTTAGTTGGGGCACCTTAGTAATATCCAACGATGCAACCGGAAGCGCGCAAGAGGTAATTATGAAGCCCGAACCGGGATATACAGACCAGGCTGGCGAAGTGGTGTGCTAGAATTGCGAACTTCAGGAACCACAGTGCAATAAAAAAAACACAGGTCAAGGAGTGAGTACGACAAGCACCTGTACTTTAAACTGAAGTTTCATTGCACATACTGAGCGTATAGAATCGTTCACTTGCCGCTAAAAAGAAACGAGATGAGCTTAATAAACAGAAGTCGTCTATGCCAAGCAATCAAGCTCCTGTGTTTGTCTTGTCGCAGTGGCGACACAAAACTGCTGTAAGTGGATAGAATGAGCAAAATATTCAAAAAATATTTGTTGTATTTTTGTGTTATTTGAAATCTCCAGTGTTCTTTTAATCAAAATTTGTCATTTGTTTGTCTTATTGCAAGTTTTTTCTCTAAAAATGACCAAATTCAAACTTTTTATATTTCGAAACCTGCGATACCCCCATTCTTACGTAGCAGGAGATTCCTTGCAGTTCAAGCATCACAGCCGTAGGGAGAGCTTACATAGAAGTGTGGAAGCTTGGGCTAGTTGGTATGGCATGACGATAGTTATAGCGCGAGAACAAAACGACGACACAGAGACAAGAAGGACACGAAAGACACGAGCGCTCGTGTCTTTCGTGTCCTTCTTGTCTCTGTGTCGTCGTTTTGTTCTCGCGCTATAACTATCGAGAGCTTACAGTTTGAAAGCCAGAGCACAGTTTGCAGATTCTGAAAAGAATGGGCCTAAAATTGCGAAACTGAAATGAAGTAGAGGCCCCAAGCTTTCTGTCGAAAAATTTATATCAGGCTGGTGTCGTCTTAAAGGTGTCATTATTGACAAACACCAAGACTATTATTGTTTGAGAATTAAAGAAATAGCACCAGCTTGAAGGAGACGCAAAAGGCTGTTCGGGCAACATACTTTCTCATGACATCAAAGGATACCACTCCACCCCATAACCTTTGCCCGAGGAATGTCGAAACTTTGTGTAAAATGAACAAAGCCCAATTGAGGGCTGAATCATTCTTTCATAAGAAACACCTTCCAGCATCGGTTGCGTGGGCTAGGAAGCCAAACTATTCGAAACGAGTTCATACGAAATCTCTTTCTAAATACCTCAAAACAGATACCTCAAAACTCTACCGAACCGTCGAAATGCTATATGGGAGTGTGCTCCGAGAAACGTTTTTGTTGGACACCAAACAGTGAAAATAAGTTCTTGACGCTGTGCTCACCTTCAGTGATGGCAATGTAGACAGTGTGAATGTGCTTAACCCCTTCGAAATTTTGCCAGGGCACTGCACAGTGCAGGGCCTACGCACCCTTGAGCATTGTCGACAGTACTTTGCTGACTGAGCTGCACTGCAGGTGACAAAGATGCTCGCCAGGCAAGACGTTTCGAAACTAGAAGAAAGGAAATATATTGGTGATGAGTGTCTGGCTAGTGCCTATAGAACGGGCCCGTCGTTTTGCTGTTATTTTGTTTAACTTTTTAAAGAATATACACTTTTATCTTAAATGCGATTACCTCAAAGCATGCTTTTTTGTACTTGAGTTTCTTTATCTTAGCAACTAGAGTATCTAAAATAATAGGCTTTGGCCAGTAATAAGATGACATAAGAGCCAATATGCTTAAACAGATTATTGTATGAGGAAGTGTCATTTTTCAGCACGACATCTAATATCTATTACAGCCCGGCGATAATTAGGTACCTGAAATGAAAAAAAAATCTAAAAAGATGAGTATTACAATAATCAGCGCTAAATCTGCTCTAGTAAAAACAGGGATGACTTATTATCATAATTAAAGTGAAATGATAACTGTACCTTTTTTGGTTATGAAGAAAAAAGTACAAAACTTCACCTGAAATACAAGGTGGCTAAAGGGCTTACCTGTTCCCTTAAGGGGCCCTGAAACACTTTTTCAAGTTACTATAGAATGAACTCCCTGGAAGAGCTTATTGCCTCGCAAATTAAACGGCGTGAAAATTAAAAAAAAAATTGTCCAGTGCGAGTGGAGATACAAAATTCGTCGTATGCTGCGATTGCATTCCTTGTTCTCTCGTTTCGACGAAAGCGCTGGAAGCTAAGCAGGGAGAGATGGCAGGCGCACAGAAAAACGTCACGCATGCTTTGTGACTTTGATCACGTTTTCTTTTTCTTTCTTCGAATGCGCGGTTTTCTCAGTGTTATCGTGCGCGCACGCATGGAGATGTCGTGGCCTCCCGCGGAAATCTCTAACGACCGAGCGTGTCATGTTCAAATCGGCCAATGGCTGATGTATGGGCTTACTACGAGTGGTTTTTTGTCTTATTCCGTGATTTATTGAAAGAAGAAAAAGCTATTTTCGGCTGACTTTGATAATTTATTGTGAATTCGAGGCTGCGTGCTGCACTATTACATTTGGCTCGCGTGTTGTTGGTAGCCTCTACTACCAATCGGCAGCGCTTTCTCACCATGCTCAAAAAGTGTTGCAGGTGCCCTTTGAGAAAGACAAGGCACTTTCACTTTGCATCCTTTCTCTAGCAATGGGCAGCGTGTTGTACATCTATGGTGGTATTGTGATTTTATTGTTGTCGCGTGCAAGGAGTCACGCGCAACGTTAAAGCGTTGGCCTCGCAAGTGTTCAATGAAAATAAACAACTGCGGCCTTTAAGCAGCCTCCCCCCTCCCCGCTTCCCTTCGTAGATTTTGGCACGCTAGCTAGGACAAAAACTTTCCTCAAGTTTGCGCTTTCCGCAGACCTTACCACTATGTAGCTGAAAGCTTTGATTTCGTGCTTTCATCACGACGACAGTACACTATCGTGCCATACATCTCACTCCTTTCTACCTTCTTTTCTTCCTATATTCTTTACTATTCCGCATCTCCAAAGGCAGTGAGCCGTGCCCCCATGAAGGGAGGCAGAAAATACCGCCTTTGTTCCACCTTCCTCTTTTCACCAAACCACTCGCTCTCTTTGGGCGTGTTCCAAAATGTTTGTGTGGCACGCAATTTGTGAGGCAATAGACTGGCATCAGTGAGGCTGTTTCTTGATTACTTGTTAAGTTATTGTACAGCCCATTTAAAGCTAAAATCCTTCTTTGACTTTTCATTAAAATTTTGATAGTGCCTCCTACAACTCTACGAAAGTCAAAGCCTAATGCGTCCCACGTATTCTTTCTAGAAGTTATGCTTCAGCCGAATATCAAAGAAGGCCCATGTAGATTGCTTCTCGTGCGCGGAATCGTTGGTCATGGTGTAGTGGTCAACTATTCAATAAAGCAGTCGATTTTGTTGAAGATGGCAGAGCAAAGCGGATCATGCAGAAGGAAAAGCTACGCGAAATCTGAATACTTTCTTTCAATCAGGCGGCAACGTTAAATGAGAGTTGCGTCTGCCTTTGAAACTCGTATGCATGTAGTTCAAACTAGGCTATAATACATTTAAGCGAGAGCCAGCTTTGCAAGATTAAGTTCACAATGCCGTGTTTCGTGCTTCGTGTCTGTGTGCCTATTTTGTTCGGACTTTGACAGGAGGCAAAGAAACACGTGCTCCTGTTGTTGGCCACATATTTGCCAATGTGACATTTTGTTCTGTTTTTTTTTCTTTCAGAAAGCGGAAGCGAAGAGGAGGGAGGTGCGTACGATTAATCACAGATGCCTTCATTTCCCGTCCTTTTTTTTTCTGTTTAAAAATGTCAGTGACCGCAAATAACCCACGAATTTATTATAGTTATTCGTTGACCATTTGGGATGGTAACGAGCAATCGGTGAATTTTAGGTATGGCATGTGCATATTCCGTGACCAAAACATTCCTTGAGTATAAACATGGCAAACACTTTAAGCCAGTTGACACTGTTAGCCAGTATACACAACGTTTGTTATGTCCTGCGTACTTTTCGTTTTCATGCTGGCTGTTCTCTAAAATATTGTAAGTCAGAGCAACATGCACTTGCTTAGTCGTGCGAATCACCTGTGAGGCATGCCTCAATCTAGCTTTTTTGTTATTTTTGGAGGGAACAGTTACTTACAATCAAAACATGGACTGCAGCCCCCGCAGGTATCTTAAAGTATGCTTCATCAGCCTCAGGTGACACCGTATTCATCTATGGTGTGAAACTCACAGTATCGTCATTTGTGACCAGTGAGTAGCCCTAATATATTAACAACGAAGATTACAGCAAATAGTTCCTTCGAACTATCATAATCTTAACGAGTGTGTGCTACTGTGCGGCCAACTAGAAGACCATTCTCATTATAAATGGGTCGTGCCACGTAAATAGGGTAGATTCCTTCACTTGCCAACGATTCACTAAACATGAAGAAATGGTTGTGAAGTGACCCAGGCGTTTGAAGACCCCGAGTATTCAATGAGAGAGTACTGGGTAAATGGAAAAGCAGTGGCAGATACGAAAGCATCTGTAAACGATGGAGGGCAAGAGATATTAAATAATTGTAGATGACGTGCCCGTAGACCTATGAGAGGTGTGAGAGGTGCGGACAGTTAGTTTCACGCGAGTTTCTGTGTCGAGAGTTTAGACAACCAGATTGTGCTTTTCACTGTCTATGGTTCAGCTCGAACACTATACAAAAAGAATCAATGTAGAAATGACCTCGCATCGCTTAGCTAGAGCCTAGCAACAACCTAGAAGGAACCTATAGGGCCCGCATCACCAAGATGAAACCTAGAAAGAATTTAGAAGCTACCGGGTAGGTCTTCGAAGCTGTGCAGTTTCACTTTTTCACTATTTGCGCGGCTTGGTGCAGGCTTCACCAAATTTTAGTGAAACGAAAGTTCACTTCTTTACAGGGAAAACCGTAGTATTCAATCCTACAGTTTCTTTCAGTGTTTCTAAGTACGTGTCAGGCGATGACAGAGAAGAGCACAGTGATCTTGTAATTGAGCCTGATGCTGTTTTGAAATAACGGGTAGCCTTCACAGGCACGCATAGGGGGTACACCCCCTAGTCGCTCCCCTAGTTTATTAACAAAGAAGACTGAAAAAGTGTGACATACGTGGCCTTATAAAAGGGGGTAAGGGTGCTGCGATGAACATTCCCATTCCTACGCCCCTGATAGGAAAGTTCGCGCACACCTATGGTAGAATCAGAAAAGCTTTTGCCGCGGTGAGTGGTTTTGAATGCGGAATAAGTACATTATCTCTGGTAGATGGGCATGTTATTTATTCAGATACTAGTTGCGTAAAAAATAAGTATTTGTGGAATTTCGGTGCAGCAATGTTGAATACTGGAAATTCTGCGAGACTATCAATCGCATAGTTTGTGTGTGTGGGGGGGGGGGAGCAAAACAGCATCTAAGCAAGCGAAGCGTGCACTCGCTGGGGGCCGGAACGATCTTGGCCTAGGCACCACACAACTGAGGTGTTTTTATGCCATCTTGTGTCAAAGACATGCCATGCAGTCGGGCGTTTCACTGTTTGTATTGTGAATCAATGCCGTCATAAATAATGACGTTTCGTCGTTTTAACCTAAAGAAGCCGTATTGTTCTGAGGTTTGGGTGCTTTCGCTCACACTTCAAACATTTCTTTTTGCTTGGTAGGTATTTCATGACTTTTTTTTCTGTGCAAGCTTTTGTTGCTGTATCGATTCAAGTACATAGGGTTATTAGAGCAGGAAAAAAGAAGAACATAGGTCATTATCTCCGGGAAGTTAAGAAATAAAGACCAGAAACAAAATCATATACTGTGGAGGCCAGTATGAAATACGGTGACAGGGTGTTGGCGTTTATTCAAGGAAATCATAGCTTTTATGGTAAAGGAAAGCTTAAGAACTGAATATATATCCATGCTTCACAACAGGCAGATGATGCCGCTAGTTCAGAGTGAAGAATATGCGGCATTTCGGGAAGCAACCATGAACTCAGTTCAATCGGCTGCTGGTATAGCTCATAAGGAGGCCACCTACTGAAATCTTAAATGTGAACAATCAAATCTAATTGTTCAACCTTTCATATAAACTCATTACTCAACACCAAATAAAATCTATTCTTCATCACAGTACCTCATCAGGCTGAGAGTGATGTCTAAATATAATTCAAGTCGGTGAAAGCTATGAGCCACGTCCGATAAATCTTCAGTTTATTTTCGGTTTCTTTTTTAGACAAGCGTTACGCTATTGCTCTCACTTGGAGAGGGCTAGCGCAATGTTTGGGAAAACAGCTAAATGCACTAACACTGGTAGGACACGTGTTCGAGCTGATTACAAGAGTACTAACACGTGTTTAAGGCACTGCGAAAGGGTCACTTTTCGTTTTTCACACACAGGAACCAACGCTATTCGCCCACAGGAACCAGATAAGACGTATAAAGTATTTTACCTTCATCTTGAAGGTTCCATCGCCCAGCATCTGCAAGCTAGCCGCGCCGCAATAAACATTATCGTAACGACTCAACACAGTATAATGCCGTTCATGGAGCTTGCTGAAGTCTGCATCTTGCATACAGCCTAAATCGCCGAAGTCGCTGTCAGAGTATTTTCACTCTTCTTTTACGCGAGCCACGCAGCGGTCCTCAAATGACAGAGCTGGGGCTAGTATTTCAGGAGTTACAGTCTTCCCGTGACCTCAGATTTGTCCGAACACGTCACTGCGAAGTCGCCTACTCGATACTGAAAATGAAGGTGCTTTTTTAAGTTGGTGTTATGAAAAAGAAATGCAATGCATTCCCAAGCAGACACTGCGTTTAAGGTTTTGGACACCTGAGAGCTTATTTTAAGCCACATGCCTAAAATATGAAAAATGTGGGTCAATAAATTTCAAGTGGATTAGCAGAATTGTTAACGACGTCCATCATGATCCAGTTGCAATAACGCTTGTGCAAACTATTTGTTTTTGCTGTAAATGTAGTCTCTGAGGCCACGCGGTAGAGAGTCATTCTGACCTAGATATGTACTCAAGTGGTATCATGCGCTATTTTTCTTAGAAGTTGGTCATATAACGATAATAATTTGCTCAGTATGTGCCATTACTGTAGAAGTATAAGCACTAAACTGAAAACAGCCTCCTCCTCCTTGCTTGTGACTTAGTGTTGGGCGCATCACTAGACACCTTATTTATTTCCAACTAGTATACGAATTCTAAAGAAGATACAATGTTGAAGTGATAAAAAAAATCACAGCATAACCACGGAGCAAATGATGGGGCGAAGCGTCTGTCTGTCTGTCTGTCTGTCTGTCTGTCTGTCTGTCTGTCTGCCTTTCTGTGTGTCTGTCTGTCTGTCTGTCTGTCTGTCTGTCTGTCTGTCTGTCTGTTAAATACATGAAAACCACTAACGCCATCTAGTGATATTTCCAAGCGCATATGCACACAACGCCTTTTAGTGAGCAATTATAAACTAGAGGTGGTTACATACTACTTCTTATGCTACAGAGAAGGTAACGACCCACACCATTAGGAGCTTCGGCCCTAAAATATCGTTATAGCCACTGTCGTTTTGAGACCATTACCAGATTGCTACTCGGGAGAGATAGCCCAGTACAGCAGCTCGCCCCGCCGTGGTGGTCTAGTGGCTAAGGTACTCGGCTGCTTACCCGCAGGGCGCGGGTTCGAATCCCAGCTGCGGCGGCTGCATTTCTGATGGAGGCGGAAATGTTGTAGGCCCATGTGCTCAGATTTGGGTGCACGTTAAAGAACCCCAGGTGGTCGAAATTTCCGGAGCCCTCCACTACGGCGTCTCTCATAAACATATCGTGGTTTTGGGACGTTAAACTCCACAAATCAATCAATCTAGTACAGCAGCTCTAGTGACTCACTGCGTTCCAAGGACTTTTCTTCTCCTGATAGATCAATCTTCAAGTTCTTAGTGCTGTCTTTTTGGCACCGTCTCTTGAAATCCGATAGAACGTTCATTGTTGTTTTGAGCCGCTTCGTTTTGATCGCTTAAAACGGAGTAATTTGCATGCGTTTTTGGCCCTTGTACATTATAATTGCGCATAAATTTATGTCAAATATAGATCTGTAACCACAGGCCAAGTAACTTCGAATGATACTCGACTGCACCCAAGGTGTTCAAATATGTTATATGCGTTATCCTCATAGAAATTGAGACAAACTGCCTCTTAATTTGATGCAGTCATTGAGCGCAAAAAGTGCGAACGAACAATTACCGTAAGATGAAGTGACGTTAAAAATCGCAATAAAGGCAACTGAATCTTTCGCGAAACCGAAGCGTTTTAGTTACCATGCCAATGGTGGCTACACTGCGGCATTTTGGTGTTAGCACACCGTGCTCGCCCAATAGAATTGCAGCTCACTTAGACTGACTCCAAAAATGTATTTGCCCAGATTGCTCACTAAGAAATTGACTGACCACACCGTTTCTCATTTGAACTCGCTGACAACCTACAAGACGTCTTGACCTGAGTCTTTCATGAGTCTGCTGGCGCAACATTAGCTTTTGTGATCGTTGTGTCAGTGCTGTTGAACGGAAATGTTTCAAATTTATGCTCTACCGTACGCCTTTCGGAACTTGCACCTTCAAATACTAATGAGAATGTTTTTTAAGCGTCAATAATGGGGGAATGAAAGTTTCGGGCTAAATAGATTACGGGGTAGGTAATAACACCCCGGCCTAACTCGGCCTTCTCGCCAATAAATATTGAGACGGCACAAGAACGCTACTGCTTTGAACGCTACTGCTTTGTAAGTCTGATGGTGACGCCGAAGAGAATACAGGGCCACTGGTTGGCTGTAAACCTTGGATCGAACTCAAACTCATTAAAGAAGTATATTTTGCGCCTTACGATCACTGTGTCACCGATATTTTCCTCTACCCTACTCGGTTAAATCGAAAACCACGAAAATATTACTGAACCAGGCTCACTCAGAATCGTACTCACTGCCCGATCTGAGTCTTACAAAGTCGACTTCTGAGTAGGCTAGTCGACCTATGGTAAATATCGATGCATTTCTGTCGGCATTTAGGTCTAAGCGTGGTAATAAAGTCGAATTTACGTTTAGCATAGTTCACTCGGAAATGGAATACGCCGCCCTTATTTGGAACCCAAACAAGAAATACCTTAATCATGAACTTGAGGCCATTCAAAACAAAGCAGCTTGCTCTATCACAGAAAAATATTCTCGGCTATGAAGCATAAGAGCTATTAAAATGTCGTTGAAATTACCTACTCCAGAAATGCGTAGGCTTATCGCACTGCTTTCTCATTTCCACAAGCTTTATTTCAGTGAGTCATCTTTTTTACATTCACAGATTAAACCAGCTCGTCGCATTTTACACGCGTGAATATGCTTACAAAATACAACCCATGTTTGCCTGTACTTTCTTCGTGACTCATCATTGTTTCTTGCGATTTATTATTGAAATAAAATACCAAGTGATGTAACTGCGCGTGATCACGACACGTTTGTTAGCAGGTGAATGGAGATGTGGAATGTAGAACCGTAACTTTTTGTGGCTTTTTCGATTAGTCGCCAATATTACATCAGTTATCCAACACCTCGTTTCATGCCATACTGAGTGCTACATTGCATTACTATCTCTTCTTTGGTGCGAAATTTGTTTCTGCATTTACCTTTTTATTATTTTTTTCGTGTTCTGTGTAAATATTTCTGTTTTGCACATACCCCTGTTGTAATGTAATGCCCAAATGGGTATATGAATAAAAAAATAAAGAAACATTGAAAGGTGACTTTATGTAGTGTTTTCGTCTCTGAGTGGTCCTCGGAAAACAAACGTTCAACTGCAAAAATAGAAATGGGAGTAACGAAAACAGTGCTTCATGAACTTAAGAATTTAGAAAATGAATAGCAGAATAGAGAATAAACAAGTGCATTAATAACGACGTTTTTACTTCCTAAAGACGGCAAGCTTTAAGTACGGCTTATTTATTTCCTTTCAATTATAGCTTCCAAAGAGGCAGAGTTGACCGGCGCAGGTGAAGGGACTACAAGTGCCCCGGAAACAGCGAGTCAGTATGAACTTTTTTTCTCTTGTTGTTGCTTTATCCGCTATGAACCTATTTTATGTGTGTAAACAGTAGTAGGCACCATCGCCACGATGAGGCACTTGTGGGGACGTCGTGGCGCCGGCTCCGCCCAACCCAGCGCTTCCTTCATTTTTTCAGTGCCCGGGCAAATGGGCGTATTCCAATGGGAAGCGGCCGTCGTTGCTAGTGCGACATTTCACCGCCAGGCACCGAAACCCGATTAGAGATGCCGCCGTGCCGTCTCTCGGGCAAATGAATGCCGCGACTGCATTTGAAGCTGCTATACGGCTTGGTTTTCAACTGTATTCGCATTGTTTAAGGTGTAATAGAAACAGGGCAACGAGACTCGTGAAGCACTTGCTGTTCTGGACACCCAGCTCATTTCAAAGGCATGTGTCATTCGCGAGTACTTGATCTAGGCGCTCACTCGTCGTCTGCTAGGCCGATAGCAGATAGCTGATGCCAGTAATCCGCGGAAGATCGTTTGGTCACCGTGGCGTTTGCTTGACTGAGAGTTTTTTTTTTTTGACTAACCGCTGAAAGTCGATTTTTGAGAGATACCTTTGCCAGGAGCTAGTAATAAAAGCTTGGGTGCCTAATGTTCCCCGATGCTTGCTACTCTCTTGAGGTGTAGCACATTACGCGCAAGCCTGGAGTTCATGCACTAAATAGCAGAAAATGGCACTAGATGGCTTCCGGGGATATAGGTCATCATCCGTTGTCTTTGCGAAGCATTACATGTGCCACCAAGAAAAATCAAATGGCAGAAGTTTATTTGGAAATACTGTCAACCCTCGATTGAGGGTCATTACAGGAAACGTAAGACACACTGTACAAACAAATTCGGGATATAACTATACATCTCCCAATGATAAGCCAGGTATACATATATACAAATCAGTGAAAACTCTATATTTCAAACGAAAACACACACCCTGATTCGCAATGCAACAAATAACAATCGCAATAATATTCACAATAAATCACATAAATGTAAATCAAGTAAATGCACAAACTCATTAATATCACCCGCATTAACTATGTTACTCGGTAACCCATTCCAATCTTCAATGACATCGGGGTAAAAAGTATGACGGTACGCCTTCGTTCGTGCAAAATAAGGGTACAGTACTCGTGTATGGTTTGCCCTCTCGCTTCGTTTCCCAGGTTGTTCTATGTAGTCATTTCTGTTAATTTTAAAGCCACCTTCTATAAATTGAAAAAGAAACTTTAATCTATTTTTGCGTCTGCGCTTGTGGAGCGTCTCCAGATCACATAGTGGCAGAATTTCTGTGACTGAGTCTTTCTGCTTATATCTCGAGCATATAAAGCGAGCTGCAAGCCGTTGTATGCGTTCAAGTTTATTTACAAGCACTTTTTGGTGGAGACTCCACACAATACTGGCATATTCCAGTATCGGCCGTCTGAAAGTTTCAAAAGCAAGAAGTTTCACGTCCATACTAGCACCCTGCTGTCTTTTCTTAATATGTACCATTTTTTGAGACCCTTGAGCAAACATAATCTTTATGTGTGTGCCACTTTAGGTTATGCGTTATTGTGAGACCTAGGTACTTAAACGCCTTAACTGTTAACAAGGTGTGATTCGCTATACAGTATTCAAATGTAATTATCATTTTTTTCTAGAAATGTGGGTGACGGTAGATTTCAAATAATTGATTTCCATTCCCGAAGCTTCACACCATGAGTGTCATTCCTTCAGACATTCGGCAATGTTCAATTGGTCCTTCCTACCAGTCACTCGCGCGTAAATTAAACAATCATCAGCAAACAGTTTGAGCTCAACATGAGGTTTTGCTATATCTGCGATATCATTGACATATATCAGAAACAATAAGGGCCCAATAAGCGAGCCTTGTGGAACCCAAAAAACACTTCAAATGAGCTAGACATTTCACGAATTGCTTCCTGTCATTTAGGTAGGCTTTAACCCAATCAAGTAAAAGTTGACTTAGTCCAGCGCAGTGAGGCTTATGCAGTAATCTGTCATGAGGTACCTTATCGAAGGCCTTAGCGAAATCTATGCAGATGACATCAATTTGTTCATTCATATCTAAAGCTGTCTCAAAGTCATGAATAGTTTCGATAAGCTGTATTGTAGTCAAAACTTTACTCCTAAAGCCATGCTGATAAGGATAAAAGTAATTTTTATTTCCTAGGAATGTGATGACATGCTTGACAATGACATGTTCCAATATTTTGCAGCAGATAGATTTGAGTGATACGGGACAGTAATTATTGGCGGACAACCAATCACCACCCTTAAACACAGGGACAACTACAGCTGTGCGCCAGTCCGATGGCACTGAACTAGTACAAATAGATTTTTGAAAAATAACTTCTAAGTAGTAAGATATCCACTCCGCATAACGCTGCAAAGAAGGGGTGGGTATTTCATCAGGCCCACATGCTACTTTGGAATCAAGAGACAATAGATATTCAATACTCCTTCTCGACTGATAGTAATCTCACCCATCGGCTCAGATAAGTGGCATATTACATCCTCTGTTTCATTGTCACATCTGCGCCTTGTAAAAACTGACTGAAAGAAAAATGTTAAGAATATCTGCAATATCAACATTCTTCGTCACGATTTCATTTCCACGTTTCAGCTGGTCAATTTTATCGCGCCGATCGGACATATAAAGCCAGAACTTGCGAGGTGAATGTTTAATAATAGAATTCAACTTAAAAGCGCGCTTAAATTCCAACAAGTATTTCTTCAATTCTTTTCGTAGACGTGCTATATCCTCGGTGTCATGGTTTCTTTTCCTCCGCAGCCGTTTTAATCTTCGCTTTTTGTGAATAATATCTCGTGTTATCCACGAATTGCGCTTCTTAGTCTGTTTTACTCTACTAGGAACGAATTTGTCGATTCAATATTTATTATTATCTTTAAAAACTTGCAACAATTCATCAACTGTTTGGCGCTCGGATGCGTGCTCAAAATGACCAAATGAATACCCCAGCATGTCAAGAATTGAAGTGTCATCCGCGTTCGTGTAATCTTTTACTTGCACGGTCTTATAGGTTCTAGCTGGTGAAACACTCAGTGGAATAGTAACAGAGACAATCTATGATCAGAAGTTCCCTCATTAACACAGATATTATAATTGCACAATTTGTTTGAAAGGAACACCAGGTCCAACACTGACCGAGACGAATATGTCATCCGTGTATATTCGCGCACTATTTGAGTTAAGTTATAGAGGAACTATGGCAAGTGATTCCACCTTTTCAGAGCTTGAACAATGAAATCATTATGAAATAAACAAGAACAGCTTCATATGTGGCGTGATTTCTGCTATCATTGCATATGTTTTAAACAGGCGCTGTTAAAGTCTGAAGTCTAATGCCGCGTCTCAACTTGAGCGAAGGTGACATGCATGAAAAATGTGGCCTGTGGTCAGTTGCTTGAGCTGTTCTAGGTATACGTGGACGTATTATTGTGGCCTCATTATCCAACTGCTCAGCTTTGTTTATTTTTCCTTCCCTCTTGCCTCTTAGTTCGGTAGCGAGAAGAGTAGAGCCGAATGCCTGTGTGTTGCCCATGGGCTCTCATTCAGCTTCGGGGCGTAATGTTAGCGTTGCACACGGTTGTGATGGCGTCGCAGCGTTGTCACTGATGGCGGTGCAGCGTGTTACTGCCGTTTAGTGTATCAATTACCATGTTGCCAAACGTGACGTGTAGTGTTCAGCCCCCACTACTTATAATCTGTAAAATACTCGGGTTGTAAATGACGGCTACATATTAGAGAGTAGTACGAAGATTTATTAGGAGACCAATTGTGCTGCCTGATTACTGCAAGCACGCTCTCCCCGAAGATCAGCGGAAGCAGAAATTTCACGAAGCTACAGCCATAAGGTACATTAAGGCAATAGATTTAAATGCCTCATCAAAAGCGAAAATTGATCGCAGGTGGCGCCCGGCGTCTTCTCGCATCAGCGGCGTGAACACGGGTGATGCGAGAAATCATCATTACGTAAAAACATCATGGTATGACGTCATAAATCGTAAATATTTAAGACGTATTGGAAGGTCACATAGCTTGACGGTATCATACAACATCTTCGCTTGGTTGAAATGGGCCGATCATGAAAACAGTGCATAACCAGCTGAGGGGCTGAAAGCTAGCTTTGTCTCCAATCTTTGAGACTTCAAGAAAACCATGTTGGGTGCAGAAACATCTAGAAGGGAAGTAGAAAACATTCAGTGCAGTGAATCGGAATAAAACGAGGATAGCCTTGCCTTTCAGTCGTTTCAGATGAATCCATAGAGGGACCGGCAAGCCTTTTTTGTAACTAATTAAGAATGGAAAAAAATCTGATTTTTTTCCGTCAGGTATGCAGAGACAGCAGTAATGTATACTGAGGCATACACATAATGAGGTTGCAATAGCTTCAAAGGGAAAATAAAACGCGAATACTCCAAAACTCGAACGCATATATCAAACCAGTAGCACGGACCGACAGAGCCAAGTGAAAGCAGCGCGCCGCTATGTTCGTCTTACTTTTCATCCTCCCTGCATCCGTGAAAGCCGAGAAGCACGACTGCAAATTACTCGGACGAAAACACGAATTCGCGAGCTCCTTAATACGCGCGGCCGTTCAGCACCAGCATCCCGTGGATGGATAGATGGATAGATGTATCCGGCTGTGCTCTTTAAATCAGGTGGTGGCTCACGCCTGTAGTCTACTCGCGCAGCACCATCATGTGGCAGCGGCGGGCGGAGGCAGAGCACGTGCTCGACGGCCTGAAAAGAGCGTTCGCCCGGTCACTGAAAAAAAAATAAAGGACGCGCTGACCCAGCCCAAGACTCGGAACCGCCCTCTATGGTTACGTAACTGGAACATGCTCCCCAACAGTAAGGTGGCTAGCCACCCTACCGACAGGCTCCCCGACGTGGTGCCCTCCGAGGCAGCTTCGCAGCTGCCGTGCCAGTTGTCTCCTGATAATAGATGGTGGGGCGAGCATTGGGTTGAGCGGAGCCTGTGCTCCGCGACATCACCACGAGCGCCTGAACATATCAGCGGCGCCTACCTTTGCTTAGAGACATAGCGTAGATATATATATATATATATATATATAGGCAGGCATGGTGGTTGAGTGGCCGTAGCGCTGCATATAGTCCAGTAGATCCTGCGTGAGCGGTCACAACGTGGTTTATTTCGACGTTTTGGCCTAGAGTCTGGCCTTCATCAGGATTAAAGATACAGTTTGTTGGTGCTCAGCTTTATACAATCTCAAACAAGAGGGCAAAAAAAGAGGAAAAAAGACAGAAAAGAAAAAAAGAAAAAAAAAGAAAACAGAAAAACAAAAGAAAAACAAGGAGAAAGAGAAGAAGAGAAAAATAATATACGGTGGACTCCCCTCGGGCGCCCCCCTTCCACTCTTCCTTCCACTTCCCCCCTCCACTCTTCCCTCCACTTCCCCCTTCATCTCTTTCCCCCTTCTCCCCTTCACCTTTCTGATGTCAGCGGTCTGTTGTTGTTTCCTTTCACTAACGCATTTCTCCCGATCAGACGGCGCCTCCTGGCACTGGCGGTTTGGTGTGGGGCAAAAAGCTTTTTTAGGAAGTCCTAAGCTTTTAACTACTCTTTTGTTAGGAAGTCCTAAGCCTTTAAGTA
This sequence comes from Rhipicephalus microplus, assembly GCF_043290135.1. Lineage (NCBI taxonomy): Eukaryota > Metazoa > Arthropoda > Arachnida > Ixodida > Ixodidae > Rhipicephalus > Rhipicephalus microplus. Next base: position 210,981,509 of record NC_134702.1, read on the forward strand.
CTCGGAGTCCCGTAAGCAATTCGTCGTAGAAGGAGGGGTGCCGCGTATTGCGGCAGAGGTTGGTAAGCGGGCGCAATGCGAATTCCTTGCCGTAAGGGCCTCCCGGCTGTGCACAGGGTTGCTGTTGGGCATGTCATGCATGGCACAATTAATTGGGTAGTAAAATAAAACAGAAAACAGACGACAGCTGCACTTAGGAAGAGTAGTTACACTTGGAATTGTTTTGGGTTGTCCAGTGCTCTTCGCAGCTGCAGTGCCGTGAATTCAGTTACTATTTTCATTGTTGCCGTCATTGTTTTCTAATGCTTTAATTGCTGCAAGTGTACCAGGATTCTCATTTATTCCTCTATCGAGGGTGTTAAATCGGTGGATAAGGTATGACTCCCGTTGTTCACGTTCTCGATTTGATTTAAATCCCGTCTCTAAGAGCGTTACTGATAGTTTGTCGAATGCATGGTCGGGAAGATTGAGATGTTTTGATAGAGGTAGACTTGGGGCTGATTTCGCATGGGCTTTGTGATTATTGAAGCGAATCCTAAATGGTGTTTCTGTTTGTCCGATGTACTGCATACCACGCACGTTGCATTCGAGTAGGCATTCGAGTAGGTATTCGAGAGGAATCGCATGTTAGGTTTCCTCGCATGTTAATCGAAAACCTGGATTGCGTGCTGGTTGCTTTGTCCGTTTCTCGCATCGCCTTATATACAAGACATCGTGGCTTTAAACAAGGGCGGCATGAATTATTGGGGGGTGACGTGTTAATTTGGGAGTGAACAAGGGTGTCTTTGAGGTTACGTGCTCGTCGGTAAACGACGCCTGGAGCGGATGAGAATGCGCGTTTCAGACGTTCACTTTGTTCCAGAATGTTGTAATGTCGTTTAAGGATTTTGTTTACATTGGGGAAGTTTGTGCTGTAAGTCAAGCAGAGGTTTGTTCGTTGTGGGTCTTCTCGTGGGGGTCGCTTCATAAGTAAGTCTTCACGCTTTAGTTTTCTCGCTTTTTGAACAGCGTCATTAATTACATGTGGGGTGTATTTTTCTTTCTCGAGCATAGGTTTTAGCCTCTGTGAGCTCGTGTCAGTCAGCGTCTCTAGAGCAGATTCGCTTAAACCGGTAAGTCTGGCTGTATGGAATACTGTTTTACAGTGGCGTGGGTGATCGCTTTGGTAATGGAGGTATTGTTGTCGATCCTTTGGTTTGCGATATAGGGTTGTTGAGACTTTCTCTTCTTCTATCGTTATGGTAACATCAAGAAAGTTTACGGTAACTTGCGAGTATGTGTGTGTGAAGTGTATGATCGGATGTACAGCATTGTAAGTGTCGATAAAGCTGAGAAGTTCTTCCTCACTGTGTGTTCAAATAAGAAAGATGTCTAGGTATCTTCTGTATAACATTGGTTTCAAGAAACTTTGTGCAAGAAATTCAGATTCTAGCTTTCCCATAAATATGTTGGCATAATTAGGTGCCATTTTGGTGCCCATAGCGGTCCCGCTGATTTGTCGAAAATACCCTAGGTTAAACTCGAATGAACTTAATTCGAGGACCATCCTCGTCAAAGTTGCAATGGCAGAGAAATCTGGGGTGTTAGATTGTCTATGGTTTGTGTACATGTTTTGTAATGCAGCTATGCAGTCATCGTGAGGAATATTTGTATATAATGAAGAGACATCAAGAGTAACCAAGTACGAGTTTTTCGGCACACAGAGACCTGCAATGTCTCGAAGAAATTGTGTGGTGTGTTTTATGTAAGACGCGAAGGTGCATGGAATGTGGCTTATTAGTTTGTCCACGTACCCTGATATGGGTTCAGTTATTGCACCGATGCCTGATATGATTGAACGCCCTGGGTTACCGGGTTTATGAATTTTGGGGGAGAATGTAGAAGCGACCTTGACGAGGGTATGCTGCTCGCATCAGTTTGTGGTCAGTGTTGGTTATCTTTTCTGCATCCAACATTTTCTTTAGTTTTGTTGATACGATACGTTTGTATTCGTCTGTCGGATCACCTGCGAGGCGTTTGTAAAATCTTGAGTCGTCTAGTTGGCGGTATGCTTCTTGTATGTAGTTGGTTGTATTTAGGACTACAATTTCTTTTGCTTTGTCAGCGGGTTTTATTGTTATGTCTGTCCTAGATTCCAAATTTTTCATACTTATTTTTTCAGATTTTGTCAAGTTTTCTCGGTTTCCTTTCTGTCTGTGGTATTCGTGTACTATATCTTTCTGTACTGCGGTGATATAAAGGTCCAAGCACTTGTCTTGATTATTGTTCGGTGTCTAATCATTTGATTTACGACGGTGAATTGTTTCGTGGTTAGAAGGCCTGTCCAAGAAATATTCGCGCAACCTTAAGCTTCGAGTGAAGTTGTCGAGGTCTCGGAGCAAGTGGAATTCATCGAAAAATTTTGTGGTCGGGCAGAAGCTTAGTCCCTTACGTAGCCGTTTTTTTTCGTCAGGTGACAAGCTCGTGTCCGATAAGTTTACAACCACAGTGTCACAGGGTGTGTTCCTAGATGGGTGCTCGTTTATACCATTAGTGATTTCCTGGGTGGTGGTGTTGTAGTGATAAGGAACTATATCAGGGAACGTGGGTTTTGGCACATGGTCTCTTTTGAGTTTATGAATTTTTAGGTCATGATGGCTTGGTATTTATTCTGTTCAAATTCTGTTAATCGCGTGATTTCTTCGTTCGATAAAGTGTTGTGGCGGAGAATGGTGTTGGTCATAGCAACCAGTTTCTTTACCTGCTTATCACTGTGAATAAAAGCAATTTCTTTTAATTTAAGAGATGCCTCAAGGAGTACGTATTTACATGTTAATTGGTCATGTTCATCTAGATTTGTAGCGGCTGGTGTGAGGGAGAATGTCATACCCTCGGGAGCAATTCTAGCACAAAGGTACACTTGCAATGTTGACTTATGCATTTCCTGTCTAATTCGTTTGTCAGCAAGTTTTCGTACTTTAAGGAAAGTGGCACTGCGACTGGGAAGCGATGAGCTGGAGTTACATTTCAGAAGTTAATCTTCTTTTGGGTGCGGGTATGGCACTGATGAGGTGCGCAGGTTGCAGTTATGTCCAGCAGGCCTTCTACAACCTGCGCACCTCATCAGTGCCATCCCCGCACCCAAAAGAAGATTGACTTCTGAAATGTAAGCCCAGCTCATCGCTTCCCAGTTGCAGGGCCACTTTCCTTAAAGTACGAAAGCTTGCTGACAAACAAATTAGACAAGAAATGCATTAATCAACATTGCAAGTGTACCTTCGTGCTAGAATAGCCCCCTAGGGTATGACACTCTCCCTCACACCAGCCGCTACAAATCTATATGAACACGACCAACTAACATGAAAAAACGTCCTCCTTGAGGCACCTATTAAATTAAAAGAAATCGCTCTTAATCACAGTAATACGCAGGTAAAGAAACTGGTCGCTATGACCAACACCATTCTCCGCCACAACACTTTATCGAACGAAGAAATCACGCGATTAACAGGATGTGAACAGAATAAATACCAAGCCATCATGACCACAAAAATTCATAAACTCAAAAGATACCATGTGCCCAAACCCACGTTCCCTGATATAGTTCCTTATCACTACAACACCACCAACCAGGAGATCACTAATAGTGTAAATGAGCACCCATCTAGAAACACACCCTGTGACACTGTGGTTGTAAGCTTATCGGACACGAGCTTGTCACCTGACGAAGAAAAACTGCTATCTGAGGGACTAAGCTTCTGCCCGACCAAAAAATTTTTCGATGAATTCCACTTGCTCCGTGACCTCGACAACTTCGCTCGAAGCTTAAGGTTGTGCGAATATTTCTTGCACAGGCCTTCTAACCACGAAACAATTCACCGTCGTAAATCAAATGATTAGACACCGAACAATAATCAAGACAAGTGCTTGGACCTTTATATCACCGCAGTACAGAAAGATATAGTACACGAATACCACAAACAGAAAGGAAACCGAGAAAACTTGACAAAATCTGAAAAAATAAGTATGAACAATTTGGCATCTAGGACAGACATAACAATGAAACCCGCTGACAAAGCAGGAGCAATTGTAGTCCTAAATAAAACCAACTACTTACAAGAAGCATACCGCCAACTAGACGACTCAAGATTTTACGAACGCCTCCCAGGTGATCCGACAGACGAATACAAACGTATCGTATCAACAAAACTAAAGAAACTGTTGGATGCAGAAAAAATAACCAACACTGACCACAAACTGATGCGAGCAGCATACCCTCGTCAAGGTCGCTTCTACATTCTCCCCCAAAATTCATAAACCCGGTAACCCAGGTCGTTCAATCATATCAGGCATCGGTGCAATAACTGAACCCATATCAGGGTACGTGGACAAACTAATAAGCCACATTCCATGCACCCTCGCGTCGTACATAAAAGACACCATACATTTTCTTCGAGACATTGCAGGTCTCTGTGTGCCGAAAAACTCGTACTTGGTTACTCTTGATGTCTCTTCATTATATACAAATATTCCTTCCGATGACGGCATAGCTGCATTACAAAACAAGTACACAAACCATAGACAATCTGACACCTCAGATGTCTCTACCATTGCAAGTTTGACGAGGATAGTCCTCGAATTAAATTCATTCGAATTTAACCAAGAGTATTTTCGACAAATCAGCGGGACCGCTATGGGCACCACAATGGCACCTAATTATGCCAACATATTTATGGGAAAGCTAGAATTGGAATTTATTGCACAAAGTTCCTTGAAACCAATGTTATACCGAAGATACATAGACGATATCTTTCTTATTTGGACCCACAGTGAGGACGAACTTCTCAGCTTCATCGACACTTACAATGCTGTACATCCGAACATACACTTCACACACACATACTCGCAAGTTACCGTAAATTTTCTTGTTGTTACGATAACGCTAGAAGAAGAGAAACTCTCTACAACCCTATATCGCAAACCAATGGATCGACAACAATACCTCCTTTAACAAAGCGATCACCCAAGTCACTGTAAAAACAGTATTCCATACAGCCAGGCTCACCGGTTTAAGCGAATCTGCTCTAGAGACGCTGACTTTGACACGAGCTCACAGAGGCTAAAACTTATGCTCGAGAAACAAAAATACCCCCCACATGTAATTAATGACGCTGTTCAAAAAGCGAGAAAACTAAAGCGTGAAGACTTACTTGTGAAGCGACCCCCACGAGAAGGACCACAACGAACAAACCTCTGCTTGACTTACAGCACAAACTTCCCCAATGTAAACAAAATCCTTAAACGACATTACAACATTCTGGAACAAAGTGAACGTCTGAACGATAGTTATTGCGCGAGAACAAAACGACGACACAGAGACAAGAAGGACACGAAAGACGCGAGCGCAAACTTCCAACTGAGTTTATTGCACAGAGCACGAAAATATATAGAGGAGACAGTGACCATGGCACAAGAGCAGAACATGAGTAAGAAAACCAAAAACAAACAACACAAATACAAAGGCACTGAAAAACAGCAAAGAAAAATCTAGAAGAAACCGAACCAGAAAGGTAAAGCTACCTGCCCGCACCGAATCCTTCGAGTGCCTTTGTATTTGTGTTGTTTGTTTTTGGTTTTCTTACTCATGTTCTGCTCTTGTGCCATGGTCACTGTCTCCTCTATATATTTTCGTGCTCTGTGCAATAAACTCAGTTGGAAGTTTGCGCTCGTGTCTTTCGTGTCCTTCTTGTCTCTGTGTCGTCGTTTTGTTCTCGCGCAATAACTATCGTCATGCCATACCAACTAGCCCAAGCTGCCACACTTCTATGAACGTCTGAAACGCGCATTCCCATCCGCTCCAGGCGTCGTTTACCGACGACCACGTAACCTCAAAGACACCCTTATCCACTCCCAAATTAACACATCACCCCTCAATAATTCATGCCGCCCTTGTTTAAAGCCACGATGTCTTGTATGTAAGGCGATGCGAGAAACACACAAAGCAACCAGCACGCAATCGAAGTTTTTGATTAACATACGAGGAAACCTAACATGCGATTCCTCTAATGTGGTATACCTACTCGAATGCAACTTGTGTGGTATGCAGTACATCGGACAAACAGAAACATTATTTAGGATTCGCTCCAATAATCACAGAGCCCATGCGATATCAGCCCCAAGTCTACCTCTATCAAAACATCTCAATCATCCCGACCATGCATTCGACAAACTATCAGTAACGCTCTTAGAGACGGGATTTAAATCAAATCGAGAACGTGAACAGTGGGAGCCTTACCTCGTGCACCGATTTAACACCCTCGATAGAGGAATAACTGAGAATCCTGGTACACTTGCAGCAATTAAAGCATTAGAAAACAATAAAGCCAACAATGAAAATAGTAACTGAGATCACGGCACTGCAGCTGCGAAGAGCACTGGACAACCCAAAACAATTCCAAGTGTAACTACTCTTCCTAAGTGCAGCTGTCATCTGTTTTCTGTATTATTTTACTACCCAATCAATTGTGCCATGCATGACATGCCCAACAGCAACCCTGTGCACAGCCGGAAGGCCCCCACTACACGCGTAATCCAGAAGCGGGCAAGGAATTCGCATTGCGCCCACTTACCATCCTCTACCGCAATACGGGGCACCCCTCTTTTTACGACGAAATGATGACAAGGCGCTGAGTAGTTAAAGGCTTAGAACTTCCTAAAATGCCCGCTTACCAGCCTCTGCCACAATAGGCGGCACCTCTCCTTCTACGACGAATTGTTTACTGGACTCCGAGTACTTAAAGGCTTAGGAATTCCTAAAAAAGAGTAGTTAAAGGCTTAGGACTTCCTAAAAAAGCTTTTTGCCCCACACCCAACCGCCAGTGCCAGGAGGCACCGTCTGATCGGGAGGAATGCGTTAGTGAAAGGAAACATACACAGACCGCTTACATCAGAAAGGTGAAGGGGAGAAGGGGGAGAGAGATGAAGGGGGAAGTGGAGGGGGGAAGTGGAAGGAAGAGTGGAAGGGGGGCGCCCGAGGGGAGTCCACCGTATATTGTTTTTCTCTTGTTCTTCTCTTTTTCTTCTTTTTTTCTTTTTCTTTTTTCTTTTTTTTCTGTCTTTTTTCCTCTTTCCTTGCCCTCTGATTTGAGATTGTATAAAGCTGAGCACCAACAAACTGTATCTTTAATCCTGATGAAGGCCAGACTCTAGGCCGAAACGTCGAAATAAACCACGTTGTGACCGCTCACGGAGGATCTTCTTGACTATATATATATATATATATATATATATATATATATATATATATATATATATATATATATATATATATATATATATACCTGTCTGTTAGATCTCATTAATATTGTGTTTTGAAAAATGAGCTTTTAGGTATACACCTCTTTCCTTTATTTATTACCGAGGGTCTCGTACTGGCAGACTTGGTGTCAGGTTGTATTCGAGGGGCTATTGGACAGCTGCCCGCTTGTATTAAGTTCACGTGCTACGTGACGCCACACAAGCTTATAAATGGTGTTTCACACTCGCCGCTTGGCTACAGATGGCGCTGTCTGACACTCCCACGTTTAAATTCACATATAAACCCAAAAAGTGGGTTGGGGAAGGCCGCTGTGACAGCTCAGTGGTTAGAGCATGGAACGCGTTATTCGAAGGTCATAGGTTCGATTACTGCTCACGGCTGGTTATTTTTTCACCCACTTTTCTTTCTTTTTATTTACATTACATTTGTTATAATAACTTCCCCTATACATTCCTTGGCATTATTGTCTATTAAATCTTATTAATGTGTCAAAACACGGAAAAACGAGCCCTTAGGTATACACCTTTACAGACACACACTATATATATATATATATATATATATATATATATATATATATATATATATATATATATATATATATATGTGTGTGTGTGTGTGTGTGTGTGTGTGTGTGTACCGTTCAATGTCAACTTTCATGTACAGTGTCATCATCAAGCGGTGGACGCCAGGTGTCGCATTGAACTTATCGAAATGTATGACCTGCCTAAAGAAATACTGAAGACAAAGACGATTTCAGTCAGAGTGAAAGCTCAATGTATGATAACGTCTCAAACGGCAATATTATCAACAGCAGTACTTTACTTAGCAAGAAATTAGGCTAAGTGTACTACAGGATCGGCTTCATGAGTGGGCTATTCATTCTGGGAATGATCCCGATGACGTGAGAGCAACCAAATACAATCAATCGGTAGTAATCTAACCAGCTGCAATAAAAAAACCTTTCCGCGCATCAAGAGGCGTAACCAAATGCTGTTTGGCTGTTTATATTGATTTATACAAAAAAAGAACCACCGGTACTTACATTGAGAAATGACGCGAGTGGTATGAAAGTTCTATTTTCACCATCATATGCGGCTTAGTTGAACCAAGCACTTCCACCATCTCGGAAGTCATGACAGAAAATTATTCAACGAATGTTGTGTCTGCTGAGGCTGAGTGGCTACCACTACTTTTTCACTGCTGCTACTGGTGTCGGCGGCCGCGCAGTATAGCCGGGCAACGTTTTGACCGCCAACAGGGATGTGAGATGAACGACAGTCAGGCGGGGAATTTGAAGTGCGCTAGCGCGATGCGGACCACTAAAATGGGGTTTTATTTTAAAAAAATCGCTTCTTAAGCACCATTTCGGAATCGCTATTTCAGCAATCAAAGTTGTCTGAATATTTGCCTTTAGTGTCCTATTAAGAGAGCGACCCGCATTTACTCGAAAATGGGTAGAGAACAAACATAAGCCGGCACGTATAATTATGCTCAGCGGGAAATACGAAAATTCAGTGACCGTGAATCCAGCCTTGTTTTTTCAGAAACGGCAAAGTGGGAATGTTACATAAGTCGATCTCTCAAAGAATTACTCAACCAATCATTCCAAATAGTTAACCAATCGGCCGATCAATACATTGACTGATGATTCAATCACTTTCATTTACCCCCTCCTGAAGAAGAGGGCATGGGAAGACAAGCTTTTCCGAGCTTGACTGAGCTGCCCAGCAGATTATGGTTCAGCAAGCAGTGACGGCATACAAAAACTAGCGTAAATAAATAATAGTGAGACAGCATATACATTATTCTTGCAAATGATCGCCAATGTAACACGAAAGATTCACACATTTCAGTGAGAGAAAAAAAATGAAGAGACGAAAAAAAAAAAACACTACACCAAGAATAAATTTGTAATACTGACATTTCAGATATCAGCTCACGAGGAAAGCGTGTAGCGCAGGCACCTTTATTAAAGGTGCCATGAGGTGATAAGCTGCAACAAAATGCATTTTTCAGTGCACAAAGAAATCTAGAAGTTCTATTGCCACTGTGCATATTAGAAAAATGAACCATAAAATATCATTTCATTGCAAAATGAGCTCTAGCAGTCACCGGCAAAAGACCCTACTCACTGCAGGCGACCGCTAATTTACAGTAGTGTGTGTGTAGTCATGCGTTTCTTATAAGGGCAGCCATCGTCTTCTACCAAAGTTTCAGCCTTGGCAAATTGATCAGTTTTGAATTCCAACCTGAAGACAATCGAAATAGCTCTATTATATGCGCAGCTGGCCATAAAAAAAGGCAGCATGTTCACGGAGTGAATGATGGAGAGTGGGGCGAAGCATCCATCCGTTCATTCGTTCTTGCTTCCGTCCGTCCATGCGCCCGTCTGTGTGACATTCCGTGCGTCCATTTGCCCGTCCGTGCGTGCGTCTGTTCGTGCGTCCACACGTTCATCTGTGCGTCCGTCCCTGCGTTCGTCCATGCATCCACCCCTGCATCCGCCCCTGCGTCCATTCGTTCATGGAGCCATTCGTGCATCCGTCCATGTATCTGTCTGTGTGTCCGTTCGTCCATATATTCAACACTCCAAGTACCACCATCTCGCATCTTTTCATCGTATATTCCCCATATAGAAGCACCGCCATCCAGCGGACATTCCAGGGGCTAAAGGAGAGGTTGCACACGCACACTAACTTACGGCTTGCGCTTCGTGTCTACTTCCCACCTTTAACCACCTCGAGTTCACAGTACATACTAGTTCACTGTATTCATGACACTGCGGCACAACGCTCGCTAAACATTTCTAAAACCAAGGAGGTTACGCCCAGTGAGTATAACGTAGCAACGCTTTCTTCTCAGATAGTGGTCAATGTACATGCCAATGGCAGCTAATTGGGAACGAGAGACAGGAGAATACGGCTTTTAGGTAACGCGCACGCTGCGAATTTTTTTATTGTTCAACAACGCACAGGAGAAATCTCCCACAGCACCTCCTTAGAGGTCAAAACGTAATACCGGTTACACACTACGACTACTACGAGGGACGAATGGGGGCCGCTTTAACGAGCTTCGCCCCTAAAAGTACAGTTTTAAGCAGCATCAGTAAATTCTTAGCAGCGATTAGCTGAAGAGAAGTGCACTTGTTCAAACCTTCGCTGCAGTGAAATACCCTGTTAAGAATTTTTCGCACCTCAAGCCTGCACGTTTTTTAAAACTACCATATTCCTCAACTACTACAAAAATGTGCGATAAACTTTCGATTGATATATCTTGTTTTAGATTAAGAATGCGTGCTCTTCTTGTTGTTCGCAGTAAGTGACAAAGAATTGGCCGAAGGTAAGAAGATTGTATTGAAGGCATACATGCTGTGTCACAGCAAGTACTTCTTTTGTGTTTGCTTTAATTACGGTATTTAGATATAATGCGGTGCTGTTCTGACCATGAACATATGTGTGTTCGAGGGAATAATTTATGTTGCCGATCGATTCAACTAAAGTTAAAGTTTCTTCTGGTCAGAGTGAATATAGCCTAGCCCAGTTAAATACGTTAAATAAGTACTTGAGTGACGCTTGTGTGTTCATCGAGTGTTATTCCTTTTTGTTTAGTGCTAAAGTGCTCGATCCCTAGACATATATATTGGCACGCCAATGTAGCGGGGATATGTAGTAGACGTAACGGTTAAAATGAGACGTAGATACTTGACCCAAGGTATTAAAAGGGAAATTATAGACCATTTCCTCAAAGGAAACCATGATGCGAAGCCGTGGTGGTGCGAACGCTGTTCCCTCGGCTGAAAATGAAGTTGACGCAGGCGCTTGAAGAAGAGTTTGAAGCATGGTGTAAGAATCTTACACCGTGGTTTGAAGCAAACCGTGGTGTAGCCTTTACTGGAGTAAACGTTTCTTTGAAACGCAGACATGGGAGACGGGCTGGATTTCATGTAAGTTTTATTGCAGACAAACTAGCCGAATTGGTGTTTCCAATTGACGTGCGGTAGAGCGTTGCAGGTGGTGGAAAGGGTCAAGCGACAGAGAGGTGTGTAGCCAGCGGGTGGAGGGGAAAAATCACCTAGGTGTGTTGGTGGGAGCCGGCAGCTGCTGCCGATGAGGGAGAGTGACGCCGTTGCGTAGCTGCGACTTGGCCTACTTAGTATCGTTTCAACAACTGCGGTGCATTGGCGCGGAGACACGCATGGACAGCATTACACATGCTAGTCAGAGCTGCTTCGCATTCAAAACAAAACATGCAGTGTGTCGGTATGCACAGTGTTATGAGGCTGCATCTCCGTGATAAATTACTGGCGGTAATTTGTCATGGCTACCTGCTTTCGATGCTGCTCATTACGTGGGTAATATTTAGCAGACGTAAATAAGAGTACCAACGATAAGCTTGCTGCTGCTTCGGCGCACCTCTTTGTAACAACATGTAAACACATATATGGAGAATCATATATTCAGTAACGCACAATTAATGCAATCAGTACACTATACTTGCGTGAAAGTGCACAGGGAACATTAGAGGACAATGCTGTGTTGGGGGCTGGCTGGTCCCGACGAAGCAGAAAAAGAAGACGGCCGACGGAGTCGTACGCGGCCGGCGGGGACCCGACCAGCCCGAACACGCAGGTTGGCGCGCAGCGCCGAGAGAACGCACAACAACCGCACTCCACGGCTACCTAACACACACTGCCTTTATTTTACAGTCGCCTTGGAATGATGCCAGAGCGGCGCCCCCTGGCATCCTCACATGTCAATCCGAAACCGAAAACCCAAAACACAACAATCATCCCCTCCTCGAAAAAAGCACACCTATGCACTGTTTATATTTATACATGCTGGATACCAACATATTTTACAAGGTATGTACATTAGAACATATGAAAATTCAGAACACGGCACACTGAATTCACACACTACAAGTCCTGAAAATGCACTGACAAACAAAAAATGTACACAACTGCTCGGAACAAGAGTTCTACGTCACGTAGTCTTCAAACCGACGCGGCTCCTGCCGCTTCCGCTTAGGGCGGGCCCTTTTGGGTGTAGAATCGGGTGTCTCTGCACCTTGGTCACTTCTGCTCTGATGTGACACATCAAGAGCAGTGGAAGATTGTGAAGGCTCTGAATGAGCGTTCAAATTTGCGGTCTCATCAGAGCTCGCAGCATGAGCTTCGGAAGAATTTTGCAGACCGGAGTCCGGTTCAACGGTATCAGCCGTATTTGAAGGTTCGAAGTGAACCGTATGACTTGGTGTACTTGAACCAGCGACACCGCCTGGTAACTTCTCCCCCCTTGAAAAAGAAATGCCTGTACATGGAGGCCACATGTAACAGTCTGATGCGTAGTTGAAAGGCATGGACAGAACGTGATGAGGAAGACTTTTAGGTGTTGGAGGTGAATCCGTATGAAAAATAACAAGGCGCGAAGCATTCCAGATGTTACCATCACTTAAGCGAAAAGAAGTGGGGCTAACCTGGCCCAAGGCTTTGTGAGGACCCCGATACTTGGGGCGCTTGCCTGGCACACGAACCTTGACTAGATCGCCAGTGCGAACTTTGGACTGCTTTGCACCTCGACAGGTGTCGACATACTTTTTCATTGCTTGTTGACGAGAAAAAATCCTGGTGCGGATTTCATCAGGAGAAGACACTGCTATGTTACGAGGCAAAAAGACTATGTCGAGAGCAACTCGCAGTTGCCTACCGTGGAGAAGTTGAGCAGGAGACACTCCAGTGGTGCCTTGTGGTGTGAACCTGTACGAAGCTAAACATTTCGTCAAGACTTGCTTGAGGGGACGGTGCTCTAATTGGGTGATCTGGATATGTTCCTTCAGAACGCGATTAAAGCGCTCGATTTGCCCAATTGATTGGGGATAGAAAACTGATGACCTCAAGTGCTGAATTCCTCGTTGTGAAAGAAAAGCCTCGAAATGTTGGGACTAAAACTGTGGACCATTGTCCGTAACTATGGCATCAGGAAACCCTTCCCGGCTGAAGATTGAAGACAGAAACTCAATGATGACCTCAGAAGTAACCGTATGTGTGAAACAAATTTCTGGCCATTTGGAATGGTAGTCAATGAGAGAAACAATGAACCGGGCATTTTGCGGAACATTATGCAAAGGACCGATGATGTCCATGCCGAGTTTCTGCCAAGGCCGATCAGGCCACTGGACTGGCTGCAACGGCGAAAATGCAAGTTTGGCAGACTTGTCAGCTGCCTGACATATATGGCAGTTATAAACTGCATGCTCGACCTGCTTGTCTAAGGCTGGCCACCAGTACCTGTCTCGGAGATTCTGTTAGGTGCAGACAATGTCTGGATAAGTCTCATGGGCAAGCTGTATCAGCTTGTTACGGAAAGAAGCAGGGGGAATCACGCGTTCATCGCAGAAAAGCAAGTCCTCGACACAAGACAGTTCCTGTCGGACTGTGAAGTAAGGCAAGAATTCAGAAGCAAGAGCACCTTTGGAAGGCCATCCTTCAAGTAAATATTTGAGAACTTGAGACAAAGTGGAATCTGCAGCTGTAGCTGCCTGAAGCTCAGCTTTAGTAATGCAGAAAGTAACTAATGAAAGAACTTCCTCATCGCGCTCTTCAGTAACCGGTATCTGATTTTTCCGCACGCAAGACAAGTGCGGTTTCTCGAGGGACACTGCGCAAAATTGGCTAAATGCCGAGCCGATCCACAACGAAAGAAATGCGCGGTTACGCTTGGAGAAGAAAATTGCGAACGCGAATTAGGAGCTCGGTGCTGTTCCTGAAAACCCGAATTTGGCGGAATGGGGTCGCCATATTGTCGGCTTCCTTGCCCCCGTGACGCAGAGAGGTCGCCTTGTTGGCTGCCACGGAAGGACTGTGCAGGCGGGCGTCCATGTGCCGCCGCGCCGAGACGAAGGTGAAGGGCCGCCATGTTGACGCGTCCCGTGAAACGAAGAGCCGCCGCCTTGGCCCCCGGCAGCAGAAAGTTGCTGCACTGAATGCGGAGTGAATTGCTCCAACTGGGAGCGAATAGGCTCGTCCTCTCGCGCAATCGAGAGGGCTTCGGATAATGAAATCGAGGAGCCCTTTTGAAGCATGCGGCAGCGGACGTTTTGCGAGGCTACCCCAATGAAAAGCTGATGGCGGATCATATCGTCCTCGAGCGCGCCGAAGCTGCACGACGCGGCGAGCGTTCGAAGAGAAGTAATGAACTCGGCGACTGGCTCACCAGACAATTGTCGCCTTTCTTGGAATTTCACGCGTGCGAGATAATCGCACGAAACATCTTTAAAATGCTCATCAAAAAGAGCAACAGCATCCCTGAAGGCATCGCCCGACGCTGGCGTCGGCGACGCGTTGGTGGCTTCCAATGTATAGAAGAGCTTTAACCCGGCAGGGCCCAACGCGTTGAGCAGCAGTGCCTTGCGACGCTCGGGCTTGCTGGCGTCCTCCCCGACCGCGTTTGCGTAGGCCTGAAACACTAATTTCCAGTCCGCCCGCGGAAGTGGCCGATCTCCGGGTGAATGAAGAAATAGGGGATGTGGAATAGGAGACGCCATTTTAACCAAGAAGAATGGAGAAGTGCAGACGAGAAGAAAGTTACGCCTGTGTACTCTTTGAAGACGAAGGCAGAGGCGGTGTAGTTGAATGAAGAAAGAATGAAGCGACGCAGCACGCAGTAGCCACCTTGCTGGGAACAAAGAGCATCTAGGGTTAGCCGGGTAGGTCCATTAGAAGCAAGAAAAAGACGAACACGGAGAACGAAATGGGTTCTTACAGGTCCTCGTCGCCATTGCTGTGTTGGGGGCTGGCTGGTCCCGACGAAGCAGATGAAGAAGACGGCCGACGGAGACGTACGCGGCCGGCGGGGACCCGACCAGCCCGAACACGCAGGTTGGCGCGCAGCGCCGACAGAAAGCACAACAACCGCACTCCACGGCTACCTAACACACACTGCCTTTATTTTACAGTCGCCTTGGAATGATGCCAGAGCGGCGCCCCCTGGCATCCTCACATGTCAATCCGAAACCGAAACTGAAAACCCAAAACACAACAGAGAATATTAATTTTTTTTATTGCAGTTTAATAATGTAAACATAAACTGAAGGCAATTGAAGTAGAAGAACAATTACCCTTTACGTCGGTCGAATCTAAAGCCGGAACCTTCAAATTACTCGTCTAATGCTCTGTCAATAAAACTGGGACGGAATGCTCTCTATCGGCCATTTTGTAGGTCGTTTATGTGTGTTTATTTCCCACGAATGGTCTCTAGTGCCACTTCCAGCTAAAAAGGAGAGTGTGAAACGTTTCTTCTTTATAGGAGATGAAGCGCAGTTGAACGTCTGTCCACTCTCCCATCGGTAAAATGCATCTAGATACGCAATCTTCCACAAAATGTTAGCCACGTAAAGAAAAAAAAGTGTGAACCCTAAAGGAGCATTGCTTACAACTGCATCAACAAGATCTCACTACAACGCACACAATACTAGCTTATGCCATTCTATTTTGCAATGGGTGAAAACCAATTACGGCAGCTTAGTGCTTTTCACGCCTTGCATAAACAAAACCGTTGCTGATTGGCTAAGTTACCACCAAATACGTTTCCCCAGGGTGACATCTTTTTTCAATATAATAGACAGTTCAAGACTAACGACTGGATACCTTCATGGACGTTCCTCGAAACGAACTTGGCATGTCATGCCTACGCTTTCGAAATATAAACGGTTTACTCATATACCCCGGCACCAAAGCACGAATTTTTGATTCGAGAATTCAACGATCGGTATACCTAACAAAAATTAAACGTTACTTATTTTATATTTTGTGCACCCGCAGCAAGGTTCCGGACACCGACACCAGTGCAGATGCAAGTTTTCGCCCTGCTTTTGAATTGATCTTCTAATCTAGAGGGTCGGCAAGAACTGCTACGTGCTTAACCGTGCACAAGGAGACTATTTTGCAACAGAAAGTCGGGATATAGCTTTTTCGAAAACTTCGCGCCTCTGAAATATTTGGAAGAAGGGAAACATGTGTGCACGCGTGGCAATGCGTTTGTGCCATAGGGTGAAAACCTGTAGTAAAGTAGCAGAGTGGGCCAGTTGAAACACACTAACCTGATCAGTGCACCAAAAGGAAAAAAAACAGAAGAAAGTGCATGACCAGCGCTGTCTAACAACTGAAATTTTGATGGAAGAAACGTGTCATATCAATGAAAACGTGAAGGCACAAAGAAACCTTGACACCCCCCTCTCACACGAAGCAAGTAGTCAAGTATGCTGCATATAAGAAATCTCAGCATCTGTGAGAGCGGTTGAAGGTTGGATCACGCACCTGTCTCCAGCTTTCACGATTTCGCATGCTCCAGCAATTTCACACGTGTGTGCTGGTCTCTATGACTCATCAACACAGTGGTATTGTCCAACTCAGCAGCGCGGCCACATTGCCGGCTTAGGAGGGCAAGGTGTGTGGATGGAGTACCTTTCAGAGAGCTAGCATGCACTCTTAGACGGACGTTAAAGCAATATCTCGTCTATCCAATGTACCTGTGCATCCATGACAAAGGAGTGGAATACACCACGTCACTCGCACCGTCAGTGAAAGGCCTAGAGTGCTTCATAGATTGCTTCGTTTATGTCATTTTTGTGTGCTGATTGTGAGGATGAAAAGCTGTGTTGCATCGAGGGGGGGAGGAGTGTTGTAATGGCTTCTAGGGGAGGGCATCGAGTGTCCCTTCTTCATCGCCTTGCTAACTCACATGTGTACATCTGTAGGTATCCAGACTCTGTGCGTCATGAAAATGGAATACCATGTATAATCATAAGTGGCGAGCTGTAGAAATATTTTTTTTGTATATGCGCATGACCTTACATTGTTGATGGTTTAATTATTCTTTCCTTAGCTCTGGAAGGAGGTAAGTATTCTATACGTAGTCAAGTGTCCCCCTGTTGCCACTGCGAGGATCTTGAGTTCAAATAACCAACATTTATTGACTTCGGGGTCTTCAGTCATAAATATTTTGTTTTCTAAGTTCGCCAGTGGCGTCCCACGTTTAGTCAAGAATATTTTAGAGAATGTATACCGCGCCTTTCTGGTACGTGATATAGGTGTGAGAATCTTCGATGAACGAATATTGGCAGAATTTGTAAGCACGATTAGGCAGAACACAAACAAATTATTCAAGTTCCTGCAAGTTTTTTCACCATTGTTCGTTATTGGTGAAAACTATCTGACTGCTGCATCACTTGCGCGTAGCGCAGCAGCAGTATACCTTAAAAATGCTCGAATAAGTTGTAGTTTGAACATAGACAGCGACTTAATGAATTGCAAAAAAAAAAGTTCATTAGCCTGAAACTGGCCCCGCATCGAAAAGAATAGAGCACGTCTAGCTGCCGATCGTTATAGCGCTCTCTACTAAAAAATTATCTGACGAGAATGGATTTCTTTTGCGTTTAGTAGATATTTAGCAGGCTCATATAACGTTCAGGAAACGTATCGGCACGCATATATGAAGTCTATCGCTGAAGATATCTTTTGTTTAACACCCAGAGGAAAAATCTACGACCTTGAACTATCAATTTGCATATCGGGAGTTGAATGAATATTTATGAAAAAAAAGGTACAGGTCATCTTTTAAGCAACAAGACAGTCTGCTTGGCCTGTTTTGAAGAAATTGCGCAATGTTGCTCATGCTTCCCAATAGTGTTGCTTGAATTTGATGCGAGCACATTGCGCAGTACATCCACCGGATAACGCAACACTTATTTTTGTTGTGGTTCGAGTTTTGTTGTTAGCGTAGTATATATCATCCAGAATTATTCAAAGCCGTGGTCGGAGGTATTTTTGGATGAATTGAGCATCCGCTTCAAACACGCCTTGTGAAACGCTTGTGCCTTGTGCCTTTGCTGTCCCAGAAGAAGCAACAACAGGTTTTTTCCGTTAAGATATAAGACTAACATATGTCATTTTCACTACCACAATTCCACATCATAGCTCAATTAACTACATTGTAAAGCTTTCCTTTCATATATGTGTTCTTTGTTTTCAAGTTTCAATTAGCCCTGCAAAGAGCTTTCCGCAATGCTGCGAATATAAACAGGCATGACCAGGGTTCCCCATAAGCGGGGCGGGTGGTGAATGTTCACCGAAGTGCCCGCTCAGATCTACCAAGTCGACGTGTGGAATTCGTAGGCAGATTGAACGCCTTCCTCGCTTTTAGGCAAACACAAAAGACGGCCACCCCCTCACTGCCCTCATCCTCCCGTATACTATATTGAAGTTGTACAGCCTACGTGGTAGTGCCGGATATTTATACGCGTGACTGTAGTCGACTCTTCGTTGCCATGGTTGAGGACCTCCCACACTTGGAGCTCGCATTGGCACATTCCCGTGTAGTAACATCAAAAAATATTAATCAAGAAACCGTCGAAACGCCGCGTCTGCCAGAAAGCGCAACCACGTCACGCGTGTTCCGCAAATGCTGAGCAAGAACTCAAAAGAAAAATTTTTGCCTCACTTGCTCTTTTTTGAAATAGTTGTTTATTGTTTTTTTGCTTTCTGGGTTCTGCCAGGGGAATGGTAAGCATTCCAGATTTATTATTATTATTTTTAACCTCAGAGTGATTAACTACTTAGCTCTTGGCGACCATGCGTAATTAGGGTTGCCGAAAAATGAGCCGTAATGGCACGCAGAAACCTTTGATGTGACAGTGGCAGCACTTCGTTTACAAGTAGGCATCTACAGTATAGGGGAGGGGTTGACGCTGTTACCATTGCGAAAATGTCGGATGTGCTGGTGATAGACTTTGTGAGCCCATCAGATAGATTAGAGGTTTTGGTGCATCTCTTATCAGTGAATGACTGTTTGACAGCATTGAAATGAAATACCTCCCGCCACACAGGGATCCTGGTGATGCTGTGCTGTCCCGCAACTGCAACAGTCTCATCAACACATTCTGCAGTCTGCTGTTTTTTCCGGCATTCGTGGTCACCGCCGTATTTCTCCTGCTCGAACGAACAAGTGAGTTTGCAACAGAGCAAAAAAAAATCAGAAAAGAGGGACCCTATTGAAATGATGTACACCATATCGAAAGGTGAATTTAACCACCCATCAGTATGGTTGCTCATGGTGCGGGGTATGGTGGCACGGGGGGTGGGCTGTTGGATACTGGCGTATGCTAGATGAGGATGAATGACGAAACGGCTTTTCGCACCTGAACCAGGGTGACTATCCGTCACACAGAAATACAAGTGCAGACGGCAATGTAGAAAGTATTTGTAATAAATAAAGGAAGAGAGGCACATAAAAAAACAAAAATCCCGATGGCACATATTTGAAATGACGATATCGCAGGACGTGACGTTGCGAAAATAGTGTCTGCCATAGACAGAGCAGCCTACGTCTCCCCAAGCAGCATAGTTATTTAGGCTTTGCTGACTGTCCCAGAAGCTCAGAAGTAGACGAAGAGTTAACGAGGGCGTCTCTTCAATTTTAATGGTATGAAGTTACGATCACAAGGAGCTGGTTTTCATCTATTGGTATGCAAGGTTTAACGTCCCAAAACCACGATATAATTATGAGAGACGCCGTAGAGGAGGAATCCAAGAAATTCGGCTACACGGGGTTCTTTAACGCACACCGAAGTCTGAGCACGCAGGCGTACAGCATTTTCGCCTTCTTCCAAAATGCAGCCGCCGCAGCCGGAATTCAAACCCACAACCTGTGGGTCAGCAGCCGAGTGCCTTGTAGCCACTAGATCACTGCGGTGGAGCTATAGGCAGCTGGTAAGAGGTATAGTTGCTGCTCTGCTACAGACGAAAAGTGGCCTTTGTTGACTTTTTCTGTCATGGCGGAATCAGTTAGCAGCAGTTATGCAGAAGTGGACAGAAATACAGAAAATTTTGTTTGTGCCTCGAGAGCAGTCATTGAGAATAACTCTTATCAGTTGCAATCTTTGCCGCAGTTTGATACGCAACCAACGGAATGCCGTTTGCGGCACGCCGTGATAGCTGTGATCCTACTAGCAAAATAGACTTGTGACGGTCGTACTGCAGATGAGCGCTTTGCGTGAAAACTGTGAACAATGCGCTGTGCGGCAGTGGAAAATGGAAAGGTTAGAGTATAAGAACGCCCGTTTCAGGCCAAGCACTGCAGTCGACAATAGATGGTGCACCGATGGTCCGTAAACTATTCTGGTTAACTGCAATAGCGCCACAAGGCAGTGGAAATTGCCTCTTGATCACGAGTTCCTAAAGATTTACTAAGGCCACAGTTGAATCATGTTGTAAGCATAAAGATGTTCCGATCAACTCTGCGCTTTCATAAACTATGCACGCATGTGCACCACCACGTTTTCTGGCCGTTTGCTTGTTAGGATCTGCGTCAAAATTAGTATAGCATAACATGAGGGTTTCCTGCAGATTCATTTTAAGACCCACATTTCTGCTATTCTTGTCTAACTCCGTAATTTATGAGTTGCAATTCGTCCCCTGAGTTACTCAGCAATGCAATGCCATTGGCAAAGCGCAGGTTACTAAGGTACTCTCCATTAACTCTTATCCCTAAATGTTCCCATTATAGGCTTCTGAAAACCTCCTGTAAGCATGCGGTAGATAGCATTGGGGAGATTGTGTCCCCCTGCCTTACACCCTTCTTGATTGGTATTCTGTTGATTTCTTTATGAAACACTATAGTAGCAGTTGATCCCCTGTAGATTTCTTCCAGGATGTTTATATATACTTCATCGACGCCCTGATTCCACAGTGTCTGTATGACGGCTGATAATTCTACTGACTCAAACGCCTTCTCATAATCTATGAAAGCTATGTATAATGATTGGTTATACTCCGAGCATTTCTCTATTACCCGATTGATAGTATGTATGTGGTCGATCGTTGAGTAGCCTGTTCGAAATCCTGCTTGTTCCTTTGGTTGATTGACTTCTAATGTTCTCTTCAGAAAACATTGCAAACTGCGGAAAATCTGCAGAAAACGAAAGTAATGTACAACAACCTCGGAAAAGAGCAGCGCTTCGAGATAGGTAATAGTGCACTTCAAGTTGTAAAAGACTATGTCTTCGTAGGGCAAGTAATAACCACGGAGCCAAACCACGAGATTGAAGTAACTAGAAGAATAAGAATGGGGTGGAGGACATTTCTTGAGCACTCTCAACTTATGAGAGGTAGATTGCCACTATCTCTCAAGAGAAAGGTATATAACAGCTGTATCTTGCCGGTTCTTAGGTACGGAGCGGAAACCTGGAGACTTACAAAGAGGGTTCAGCTTAAGTTGAGGACGACGCAGCGAGCGATGGAAAGGAAAATGGCAGGTGTAACCTTAAGAGACAAGAAGAGAGCAGAGTGAATAAGGGAACAAATGGGGGTTAAGGATATTATAGCTGAAATCAAGAAGAGGAAATGGACATGGACCGGGCATGTAGCGTGTAGAGAGGATAACCGCTGGTCGTTAAGGGTAACCAACCGGCCTTCCCAGAGAAGGCAAGCGCGTTAGGGGGAGACAGGTTAGGTGGGCAGATGAGATTAAGAAGTTTGCAGGTATAAAGTGGCAGCAGCAAGCACAGGACCGGGTTAACTGGCGGAACATGGGAGAGGCCTTTGTCCTGCAGTGGACGTAGTCAGGCTGATGATGATGATGATGAACATGAGGGTATTACGAAAATAAACAGCTGGTCATAACACGAAAATACTGAAGTTCATGTAATGAGCCACGCACAATTTCTCGCCACTGTCTTGGCACTCTCGCAGCTGTTTCGGTAACATCATACATATCACAGAATGCCGTGACAAGATTGCATGATGAGCATAAGTAACTCACCTTAACGCGAAAACCGTGTCACGCATGTCATGTACAACATGATTTTTAAGACGTGGTCTCTGGTTCGTCACGGTCGTTTAAATTGGTACAGCATAACAAAAATACTGTGATGGTATATGTGCGTGTGACTAATGTAAATGACAGGGAGTAGCAGGAAATGATTTGGTGCATGCCATGTACGGCATTATCGACTTAATAACTATCACACTCGCGACTTACTAAGGCAGGTTCGCTACCTTGATATACACCAAGATTTATATTGAATGACATGACTTTATGGTAAACGCAAATAACAGGTGTAAACAAGAAGATTACAACACGCATGCTATGCGTATTACGCGATCTAAACGCCACTCTCATGGTGTGGTCACGGCCTGTTCGCTATCTGCATATACTCCAATGATTGAACTGTGTCATGTGACTGTACGACGAACGTAAAAGACAGGCGGTTACATGCAAATAATGACATGCAAGGCGTCTGCTGCATGAATTACATTACATGCTCGTGGTATTCTTCGCCGCCGTTTCGCTAGCTTGCTAAATACCATGCTTGGAATAACGGGACTCTAAACGGTATGACGACTATAACTGTGAGGTAGGAGGAAGAAACGTCACGTTTTCTTCTTAAACTTGGTATTGTTTACGTTCGTCATTCAGTAGCGTCCCGGCATACCGATTTTGGCTTATATCAAGATATAGCGAACGGGCCGAGAGTGAACAGTAAGCATGGCATGTAAATTATGGCGTATAACACGCGTGTTTTGCTTTCCTGTTACAATGTGTCATCTATATTCGTCATACATCCACGTCATGCATTACCAATGTAGGTTGATGTCGAGATAGCAAACCGGCCGTGAGCCCATCAACATTGTGGCATGTAAATGACATCAAAACTGGCACGCATGTCACGATTCTCACAGTAGCCCTTGTCATTTGTATTCATCATACCGTCACCGCACGCATTAGCGAGTTGGTGAATATCAAGCAAGCCGACCAGCCGTGCAGACGCTATCAGCGTGGCAATTAACTAATGTTGTACGTGAAATTTATTCACCTCTTAGTTTTCATGTTTTCATGTTTCATTCATATTGGTCATATAGTCGCCTCACAGAGTACCAATTTCGGTGAAAATCAATCAGGCCCACCGGTCGCGAGCGCTGCATGTAAACTCTGCTGCATGTACATAAAATGCATGTCATGATTTTCATGCAACCACCTGTCATTCGAATGTGTCATACGGATGTATATCGTCGTAGAAAATTTCGGCACATATTTATTTATTTAAAAGGCCACGCGCGTGCCGAGACACTAGCGAGAGGCCCGAGTTGGACCATTTATGTGGTGAAGCCCGTCGAGAGCTCGCGCCGGCAAGAGAAAACGAAGACGGTACTTTCTTCGTTCCAGTGACTTTAGCGCTGGTGATATCAAAGCGCTCCTTGTCGGTGCTCATTTGCGTCATGACGTAGTACTTTACTTGATCGCGCCAAGACGGTTATATCGCCTCACCAGCCAAAATCACACGGAGATGGAGAAGCTGTGAGATTTTCAAAGTTACCGCGTTTGTAAAGCGTCGCCAGCGTAGTGTGTAGGACACCCGGTTCCTAATGTTGGAAACCGATAGATTGTAGGATCGACTCTCAGCACCTCCAAATTAACGGAACTTATTCGAAAGTATTTCTTGGTCATATGGTCAATGTGTATTTTTATCATCACCACTGGCCTGATGTAGATGACGCTGTCTCAACAGACATCAGGAGGCCGCTCAAAAACTTGCTATGCTCTGACCTCTTATTTCCCGATTTCCCGTTGAGAGAAAACCGACAGGATATAAACGGCTTAGGTACATGAAGCAGTCGCGTTTTCTTAAACCACTGTTGCCGCGATAGCGTTAAAAAGCTAATTTTGGAGGAATTCCTGTGATGGAAGCCGCGTCGGGGTGGGCATCGTTGGTTGTGAGCGAAAAATCGAGAAAGGTGCAAATAAAATAAATAACAAGAGTTCTTGGCCTCGACGTGCCATCGGGTCCTGGGCCTTAGCGTGGCAAGCACGTGTTCGACGTCCCAGCCACGCGTATGCTTTGAAGTACAAATAACATAGCATTGTTTGCTAGGAAATACAACAGAAGGAACGTTCGTGTTGTGGAAGCCCTGGTGTCCTGTATACAGGCTTGACAATGCAACATGTAATATAGCAATAATATTGCGTGGTACAATTGTACATTACCATCGGGCGTCAGAACATGTGACTATCATAATGACTTTGTCATTTAAAGCTGGCTACCATGTTACTGCACGTATTCACTTCAGACAACGTAGTGGGCGCATCGCACGTTCGATAACAATTCACACGAATAATTGCTCGTGCCTTAAAGCATACTGCCCAGTACAGAAAATGCAGGCATGTGCGAATGAATGGATGCGAAACTTTATTAGAGGTCACCTGAGGTGCACGACTCAACGCGCAGCGGGCTGCTCCCACGTTGAGACAGTCAGGCCAAGCCCGACCGCCGCATCTTGGGCCCTCTGGATAGGCCACAGTAGATCGCTGACATTGGGGCTCGTGATAGCGAAAGCTTTATTTTTTCGGCCATATTGTAGTAATTCAAAATTAAAACTTCTCGAGCCACATCACAGAGGTATGCCCTAATTGGTTCAACCACGCCCTAAAGACTGGATATCACTATCGCGCTCATTTTCTAAAGGCGAAGCTTAAAGATACTTTAACGTTTTTTTTTCATTCAGTTATATTAGATGAGACGCAAAACACTTAGCTGCTATCCTAAATTCCTATAGCCTTTCAATTTGCTGCTATGGTATTCATCGCTTCACCATTGCGGCGACACTATGGTTCCATAGGAAAACAAAATTGTTTTGTGCAAGCGTCCAGAAAGCTTCAGTTACGTGTTTAGGTCATGAAAATGAAGTTTCCAAAAATTTACACGATCAGTTGCACAATGAAAAACGTCCGTCAGCGGGACTAGAACCCACGACCTGTCGGCCCACGACAGCTTATGCTGGGCATGCCATGCGCCCTCGTTGGTGGGCGAGAACCGTAGCAAACTCACATCTTACATCCCACACTTTCCTCTCGCAGTGATTAGTCAGCGGGGCTGTGTCTCCGTTTAGGGGTGGTAAAGTGGTGTAGTGCATCAACATCATGGCCTGCGCGATTGGCTGCTGCACCGCATGGTTACTTTACGACCATCCCATTCAGTGCGTTTCCAAGAAAGCAACAGCTTTGTGAAAGCCGAAACACATCATAATTAGTCAACGTGAGTTCAATCATCGGCCACACTGAAGGCATTCATTCATGCCAAGAAATAGATCTGCGACGCAGGCCTCTCTCACCTGGCTGTAACAGCAGATACCCCGCTAAAGCTTGCCCCTAGAAAACTCGCGGCCGGCCAACAAGGGAGACCCGACGCGCTTTGCATTCTCCTGCAGTGCATCCGTGAAGTTCAATAACTCTGATACGCTGTGGGATAGTGATAATAACTTAAGTTCTGCGTTCAGATAGCGACACTTTTATGGATGTCACGACTTTTTCTGATTGTGCTCACACTGCTAACTACTACAGCTATACCACATGGGTTAGATCATGGATAATAGGCCTTAGTCGTCGGGATTGAGACGCACCACCAAGCGTCAACATAGGTGCAACCACTTCAAATGCTGATGTAGCTGCTAAACAAAACTTTTTGGTAAATATATCTTTTTCTAAGAGTGTCGCGCACTATTATATTATTGTACCGTAAACATGTAACTACTTTGGTAAGGATACGGTTTCCTTTCGTAATATGCCAATTTCTGTGACGGAGAGCTTAACAGCGTTTTTTTAGTAGTTTGGTAAACCTCCAGTTAGCCTGTGATCAATAATTGCGAGATTTCTTTGAAAAGAAATATGCGTGCACTTGCAGTTGCCGAACTTCGTGTTGCGTGTGCCCAAGCGACAAGGACCGACCAATGAAGCCTAAATTATGCTTCGCTGCCATGCGGCCCCATGGCCGATTCTCCGCGATAAACGTAGCACCGGTACCGTAGTCAGGTTGTTAGAGGTGAGCTAATACGTTGTTGTGATGGGCACTATTGTAACCATCGGGCCACCGCCACATTCGTGAAGAGCGAGACAAAGTCAAGGATTCCCAGGGCTATTGAAGGTTTAGCGCCGGTCTTGGGTTATCGGCACGTTTTGGATTTTATTGTGCTATCGAAGGGCAATATACAGGAATCGTTTAGGTTTCATTTCAATTGCTGGCCACAGTCACGAAATTATTACGTCCTACAACTCCTGGGACAGTGAAGATAGCTCTAATGGGGTTGCAGGTGGGGTCATGACGTCTGGTTTCGAAAAGTATACTAATATTTGCCACCAGTACGACTGAAAGTAGATTCAAAGACTGATTCTGGCATAACGAGTTTTCGTTCTATGGGGATCTTTCAAATCGTAGTGAGCGCATGGGGTACTTTATTAAAAAAAGAAATATTGAGACCTGTATTGTCTCCTTAGCTGGCAAGAACAAAACATCAATAATCACAATAGGCGAGGATGCATTGCGAGTGTCATTTTGGCACAAGTCACAAAATTTTATATGAAGGTGGGGAGCGTGCGTTTGAGACCCCTGATCTATACCAACTTATTGAATGAAGCTCAGTGCTCTTTTCTAGAGCCGTTGTAAGAAAAATACAACCACAAAAAAGTAAAAGCTTGTGGTAGTTGCTTAATAATTTATTTAAATGGCAGGAGGGAGAAAAGTAGCAACGTTATGAAATAGTGCTTCTCGAGGCAAATGACTTCACAGCTAGTTTGCATTTTTTTCTTCTCTGCAGGAGACCCAAAGTTCATCGGACTGCGAGGTGAGACGAACCACAAGTAAATAAATAAATAGATAAATAAATAAATCACTAACTAGGTTAATTCTTACAACAAGGTGATGGCGTGAGGCAGGTACGAAACTGGTAGTGAACTATATGTCCGGTGCGCCTTAGACTTCTGAGTGAGCACTTTACTGAAATGAAAATTTGCAGCCTTGGCGTGGGCGTAGCCAAAAGAGGGAGTGGATGGTGAGGGGGTTCAAACACCTTTGAAGTATTTCGATTTTTCTTTCGTATATTTACATGCAGACATAGAAGTGAACGCACGCACACAAGAATATTATTTAAGTGCCTTTTTAAAAGAGCTGTTTAAAACATTATGGCTGCTGACGGAATGATATACTACTGGCGAGAGCCTCAGTGTAACATAATATTGTCCTTTTACTATTGTTTTGCCACATTTATGACTACTTTTGTTGACATTCTCTAACTCACTCTTGAAGATCATTATGTTTTGTTTGGAGAATGAAATAATTGCGGAATAGGAGTTAACATGTATGACCTAAGCACTCTTATTGTTTACCCTCCTTTAACGTGCAGGATAGAAATATCATTACAATATACCCCTGAACATAAATGAAACAAAGACCACTCTAACACCATTAAGTACACGTGTCAGGAAGCTGACTTCTAGACGCAAATTAGCAAAAATTTGCAGACAAAAAAAACTGACCGCGTATCTGCGCTCTCTGTTGCAAATGTCTTCAAAAGACAATAGCCATCTGTCTGGAGACGCTGCGTAAGATATGGACACCATCTGGTTGTAATGACGGAAAACAAAGTTCGTACAGAACTTTGGAACACTGGCAGGCGGCAAAAACGAATCGTCGCAGACCGTTTTTTTTTTTGTGCTAGCGTCGCATCTTCAGCACAGCGTAAGTAACACTCGGATCTTTATTATCGCGCATTTATGCATTTTCTAGTACAGGAATACACCACGTACTGCTTACGTATTGATGTTGTCGCTCATACATGTGAAACGTTTGATAAAGGTGGCTAGGCTTTGAGGAGTTGCGTAAGGTTTTGCCGAGTGACTGAATCGCGTGACACACAGACAGACCAAAAATTTTTAGTTCGTTCACATATCCGAAGAAAGACTGGTCTTTGAAAGTGTGGTACATACTCGTCATCATGGCTTAGGGCACTGCTGTCTGTGATGCTACCGTGTTCACACACACACACACACAAACACACACACATACACACACACACACACACACACACACATATATATATATATATATATATATATATATATGAGGGAAGGCCGCTGTGATAGCTCAGTGGTTAGAGCATTGAACGCATTATTCGAAGGTCATAGGTTGGATTCCTGCTCACGGCTGGTTATTTTTTCACCTACTTTTCTTTCTTCTTATTTACATTCCATTGGTTCTAATAACTTCCCGTATACATTCCTTGGCATTACTGTCTGTTAGATCTCATTATTATTGTGTCAAAACACGGAAAAACGAGCCCTTAGGTATACACTTCTTTCCCTTATTCATTAACGAAGGTCTCGTACTTGCAGACTTGGTGTCATTAGGTTGTATACGAGAGACTATTGATCAGCTGCCCGCTCGTAATAAGTTCACGTGCTACGTGACGCCACATACGCGCATAAGAGAGTGCTTCACACTCGACTCTTGGCTTATAGATGGCGCTGACTGACACTCCAATTCCTAAATTCACATATAAACCAAAAAAGTGGGGTGAGGGAAGGCCGCTGTGATAGCTCAGTGGTTAGAGCATCGAATGCGTTATGCGAGGGTCATAGGTTCGATTCCTGATTACGGCTGGTTATTTTTTCACCCACCTTTCTTTCTTCCTATTTACATTCCATTGGTTCTAATAACTTCCCCTATACATTCCTTGGCATTACTGTCTCTTACATCTCATTATTATTGTGTCAAAACACAGAAAAACGAGCCCTTAGATATACACTTCTTTTCTTTACACACACACACACACACACATATATATATATATATATATATATATATATATATATATATATATAAAATATATATATAAATATATATATATGTATAAATATATTTATATATATATATGGTGTGTTTGTGTTTTATTGATCAAACGAGCTTTTTACGAAATCCTGCCGTCTAGAGAACATGGAACTAATCTTGTCTGCATTCCAGACCAATGTCCAGTGTACTTGCCCTCGAGGTAATGTTGGTATCCCACCATGCAAGCGCAGTTAAGGTAGTTTAGCCTATATATGTTTGTCTCAGCACGTGCTTTTTTTATTTCGCTTTCAGCCTACGAAGAACTAAATCATCACAGCTTAGCTGACTGGGGCAACATATCGGACTTTCTACCGATCTCCAACCATGCTTCTCCTTTGCGTGGCGAAATTGTCGGTGTGGGAGACGTCTTGTGGAATGTTGGAGACGTCAATATCACGGAGGAGGAACCAGAGATACCAGTGAAATGTACGTGCAATGGCTGTACCAATTACGCAAGCTAAATGAAGTTGTGACCACGATAAGTGCAAGTACTATAAAAAAAGTAAGGAAAAAGTAGTATGTAAAATGCGATGTCTTCGTGGTTTGACATGTTTTTACAAAGTGCCCCCTGTTGTGCGGGCGCAGCTATTTTCATATCTCTAGTCGATTGTATGATCATCACATATAGATTCGCCATCACATCTGTCAGACGGTGCCCGCTTGAGGACAAAGACCTATCCCATGTTGACCCAAATAACCTCGTCCTGTTCTTTATGCGGATAGAAGTTCTTTAATTTGATCTGCCCAACCAATATTATTGCTCCTCCTCAAGGGCTTTTACTTTATTGTAATCCATTTTGACCCACCGCGGTGGTCTACTAAATACGGTGTGGTAGGTGGCAGGATTGTATACTGGCTGCCTAAATGCAGGCGAAAATTATTGAAGAGAGTAGGCGTGGGTATACATACGCGTTAAAAATCTGCGGTTGGTCGAAATTTTCTCACCCCTCCACTACGGCATCTCTGGATATCATATAGTAAGTTGGGAACGTTAACACCCAGCAATTATTGTTATACTAATATTAATATTATAATTATATTATTATCTCAGTAGTAATATTCTTGTTAGCTACAGTAGCCAATTTAACCGATATGCAAGATTTCTTTTGAAAAGAAGTGACCACGTGGGCTTTTATCATTACTTCTCAGCCATTGATTGATCACAGGTTACTGACAAACCAAGTGTTCATGAACAAGTTGAGCAGTTTACGGAGCTTGTGTTAAGTAGCTTGCGTAAGTTTATTTCGCAATGTAAACCTAAACATCGCAAATATGCCCCCTCGCTCTCCTTTGAACTTACGAGTACTCTGAAGCTTAAAGATCGCTAAAACTGTTTCTTGGGCAAGTTGGTTCGTGATTATTTAGACTGATTTATCAGCGTATTTTTTTGCGCTGATAAATCAGTAAAGATAAGAGTGGCGATGTGGGCTTGTTGGTGAAACATTTGAAAGAAATTTATGTAGCACGAGGCGAAAAACGAACACAGGAAAGAATAGACTGAGAAGACAGAGCGCTCTGTCTTCTCAGTCTATTCTTTCTTGTGTTCGTTTTTCGCCTCGCACTACATAAATTTTTTTCAGTATAAATAAAGATTGCACACACAAGAAAGATTAATGTTCTCAAGTAAGCAAGTGGAAGGAAGAAGTAACTTTTCCCTCTCTAAACACCTTTACATGCGAGACTACAGCTCATATACTGCAACATTAAAAAAAAGGCTTCTGGCAGGCCAGCTGAGTTTTAGATGTATGTGCACAAACGGTTGAGCAAAAGTGAGGAGTCCATCAGGCTACTTGCCTCGGGTGGTGTAGAAGTGCATGCCGTTGTTGACTTTGTCTATAAATATTTTTCATCTTTTTATAAGGCCTCGGACTCTCGGACTCAAATAGGAAAACAGCACAAGACATTTAGCACACCTAGTGGTCTGTAGCTGGACGAAAACCTCATCTTATCATGCGTTAGGCGCTTACAAAATATCGTTATCATGGGGCCCAGATGGCATCCCTTCCACCGTACTGAAGGCTTATGGTAATATATTTAGCCTAGTATGGACGGCAGTACCTAATTAATCTCTTAACACTTCCACATTTCCCAGCATGTGGAAAACTGCGCGTGCTCTTCTAGTATTTAAGTCGGGCTGAAAAACTGGTGTTTCTGATTACTGCCTGATTTATCTACTGCGTGCCACATTGAACATCTTTGAGCTGGCTCTGCACCGCATATTGTATGTTAGCGTGAAAAATAAACTGATTCCTAATCAACGCAGAGTTTTTCCCTGGCCGCTTAACTGCCACAAATGTTCCTGGTGTCATGACACTAATCGCCTCACCTTTTTCTAAAAGAGGGCACGTTGACGTAGTGTACTGTCACCTGAACAAAGCTTCCCACCCAGTCTGTTTCCGAAGATTTGGTTAAACTTGAAAGCTTTATTGTTCACTCGTGTGTTGTTAAACTATTCCGCAGGCATTTACTTAATAAATCATGTTATATTGCCGTAAATCGCCAAACGTCTTTCTTGTACAAAGTTACTTTTGGGGTCTCTCAAGGGTCTGTATTAGGCGCGCTGATATCTTGATTTGCGTTATTGACATTGATCTTGCAATTCTTCTTCTTCTTTTTTTGTATACCGATGACATCAAGTTATTTAGGAAATTCATTCATGTAACAACTGTCAATTGCTGTGGTCGAAATTGTGTTCTTTCTCTGAATTGCGAAAAAAAATTGCCTTTTGAGTATTTCAAAGACCAAGTTCATGAGCATTAAAGCAGACTTTCGTGGACCCGTTCGAGAAAGAAGAGGATAGAAGTAGGAGATTAAAGCAGTGGTTTTGGAATAGGAATAAATGGTGGATGACACCCATCTTTCTTAAGTTATGCAACTGTGCTATTTATTTGGTCCAAAACCACTACAATTTGGCGCAGCCGAAGGCGGACATGTGGGTCAAGTTCTTCATTCACTATACCTCGTCACAGCCGGTCGTCTTCACGGGTTTTCAAGTTCAAGGCGAGCCAGCAACTGAACTTCCTCGTGATGTTGGTTCAGCAGTCTTGACCGACAATGTGGTGATGCAAGTTGCTGTGGGCCGCGAGGAGCTTCTTCAGATAGAATTCTTGATGGTGGAGCTGAGTCTGGAGGCACTGGAAGACCTTGTACTGCACCCGATGTGATGTCTGTGACTATCGCAAGAGACGTCTACAGAGGTGAGCCTGTTTATGAAAATTGTCGAAGAGCAGCAGCGACGGACGATGCAGCGCAGCCAAATGAAAATTCTCTTTGATACAGTGAACACCGCTCCCGTTATTCAAAATATTATGGTACCGGATAGTTTCAAAGAAAACACGCAAAGCCCTGTTGCAGCAGTGGTTATTTTTGTATGAATGTGCATCAAGAAACAATAACTGGCTGTCTGATGAAGAAAAAATTCAAAACATGCGTCGTTATTTCGATAGAACAGCAAAAAAGTGGTATGACTAGCGGCTTCTTGACAACACATCACTATGTTGGAGACAATGAAAAGCGAATTTTCTTGATGCATTCGAAGTCAGTGGTACGCAAAGATGGGACGATGCATAGCTTACCAGTATGCATCTGGAAAAACGCCGTCTGCTATATGTCGCGGAGCCTAACCTGTCTTTAGACCTATTTATGCAGAGGATCTGTGAGGGATTCGAAGAGAAGTCACATTGACAGCTCCGAGGAGTTTAGAAGACATTTTCGATGCCCAAAAATTATGCTGCTAACGGTAACAAAGGAGAAAGGAGGATCAATATGTGATATAAAACCTCATTTCAATAGCCATGACATGTTCAACATGAACATGACCAACGCGTACTTATCTACAAATCAGCATGCTCGTATCTGTATGGACAGCCTTAGCAAATGGATGAGTTCCGACAGAGACATATTTAATAGATCTTACAGCACTGCGCATGAGCCAATATGCCAGCATTTGTCACTTAACCTAACGAGAGTGACCAAAACCAACTAAACAATGGCCATGAGAAAGTCTGCTTGCTACCACCCAGCCTCCTCCATATACCCGTGAAAGTCGATGGCATCGAAATGAATGCTTTTGTGAATTGCAGAGCTTCTGTGTCCATCAATAACAGATATAGACTCAGCATCGTCGTTTGCACACTGGCAAAGGAATTCGAGAGGAAGAATACGATGGCTGGGTCAGCTTGCATAACGAGCGGGCCTTCGTCGACATCAAATTTCAAGGTCACTCTGTCACCAGCACTGTATTGGCAATGCCAGACGGGACGTACGACTTTCTATCTCGCCCGGACATGAGGAAGCTCAAGATTACCTTTTACTGGGATGACAAAGAGCTCGGGGACGATGAGTCTCCAAAGAAGACGAAGGATCCGCCAGCTCTACCATTGCGAGTCATGCATTGCGAAGACGGCATCAAAGCGATGTACCCTGAGCTCGTCTGCATTGGGAGCCACCCTCCAGAAGTGAAGTCGCATCAAGTGCCATTTAAAATCACTCATAAAACCACGGTGCGAAGAGCTCAATAAATTAAGTCAAGAAAAAAGAAGACATGGCTGAAAAAAGAGTTGCAGGCAATGTTGGATGCAAATATAATTCGGCTGTCAGTATCACCTTTTGCTTCACTGATCACTATCTCTACGAAGGAAGATGGGACATTCCGTCTTTCTATGAACTATAGGGTACTCAACAAACAAATGGAGCTGATACCATTTTTCATGCCTAAGATAGACACAATTATTGACGAAACGGGTGGATGCCGATGGTGGTCTCGTATCGACCTCCGTAAGCGTTTTTGGCAAGTTCCTTTGACAAAGGACACAAAATGTATACGGCTTTTATTACACCATTTGACTTGTACGAATACAATCGCCTGCCTATTGGATGGAAGAGTTCTTCAGTCTGATTCCAAGATACATTAAATGATACACTGAAGTGATACCTCGGGGCCTTTTGCAATGTCTTCTTGACAATATACTCATATTCTAGAAGACCGAAGAGGAACATTCTCATGTTCTTAGTGCTGTTAGTCAAGCTCAGCTGAAGGCGAACTCAAGAATAGCGCATTTTCGGAAGATAAAGCGGTGTTTCTAGGCAGGGTCTTTAACAGGACTAAAGAGGCAGAAAGCAGGATTCTGTCGACAGGATTTCTAACATGGTTAAATCATACGATTTTCATTCTCTGCGAATATTTCTTGGCCTAACTGGTCATTTCAGGCCTTTCATAAAGAATTATATGGTGAGGATAAGGTGTGTAACTTGTTTGATGCAAAAAGACGTTCCTTTCCTTGGAGCTCGGACTGCGAAAGAGCTTATAGTGAACTAGTGAAACAGATGTCATCAGATTCCATTCTCGGTATATCGGACTTCTCCATGTCTTTTGTGCTCAATACCAACGCATCGCACTCTGCAACGAGTGCAGTTCTGTATCAGAAGCCGTCACAACTACGTGATCATGAGAAGCACCACGTAGTCGATACTACAGCTGAACATTGAAGCCTGCCGAAGGTAATTAAACTACTACCGAAAAAGAAGCACAGACTGTATCAAAAGCTGTCCAGTATTTTTGTATGTACCTGGAGGGTACAAAATACACCCTATTTACGGATCATCAAGCTCTGACTCATCTCCTAAATATGGCACAACGAAAGGGACGAATCGCTAGATGGGTGAACTACCTACAACAGCTTTATTTCAAAATATCGCATGGTCCTTGTCTACTTCTAACAGATGCTGGTGCTGTCTAGATGCTGTCTAAACTACTTGTTCGCGACAGAAGTGATGACCCTCAAAAATTGAATTTCGTCAAGCTATGAGAAGGCACAGAGGAAATGAAGTTTGTTCAAGGAAAATATCATGTCCCATCCACAATGGTTCCTAAAATACTTCGTCTGTACCATCATAGCCCCAAGTCGGGAGGGAATGATGGTTTCGGCCGAACCTACCACTAGCTCTCGAAAAGGTTCACTTAGCCAAACATGAAAGAGGACGTGAGAAAGTACATTCGCACGTGCCACATATGTCATATGAACAAGGTGAAGTTTAAGCAGTCAACTGATGTAATGATAACACCATAATACTCCAACATCAACTTCGAAATCGTTCACTTGGATTTCACCTAACTGAAAAAGAAGAGTGACGGTAACAAGAAAACACAAGCATTCCTGCTTGGCATAAACGAATGCACAAGAATGGTCATCGCGAAGGCAGGAAGAGAAGATACCAACACTGTTATTGCTTTCCCCGAAGCCGAATGCTTCAGGTGCACGAACACCATAGTCTCTGACAACGGCCCTGCTTTTCGACGTGCTAAACTGGCTAAGGATACGAGAGCGTGGCATTACTACTGTAGTGGAGCGTACGCATTAACGCATATGTGCCTTCCAAACAGAACGAAAAACCCCGTGCTCTGATTGCGTGAGAACCTGTGCTGCCTTTGCCAGACTTGCCGTACGCCTATTTTCTGTCGCGACCTCGTTGCGACTTCTCTGTTTGAATAAACATCATCACATTCGGTCATGGCTGTTGAGATCCCTAAGCCGACCTGGAGCTCCGCTTTCGCAAGTTGGCTGAAAGACCACCGTACAACATGACGGACGCAGTCGCTAACCAGCCCGTCCCAGCACAGCCAGCACCATCGGCTGCCCCGTCGACCTGCCCCGGTGCTACCCGTCATCGGGACCCACCAATCTTTAGCGACAGTGGTGAGCAAGACGTCAAAGACAGGCTCTTTTTGTACGAATGCGTAAGTGCCAGCCACAAGTGGGACGACGACTCTAAGTTCGCCTATGTTATTATTTACTTGGCTGACGTCGCAAAGTTATCTATGGTTTACCAAGCGTGAAATCGCCACCGCCAACTGATCCACCTTTAAGAACCTCGGCCGACCAGAGGTCCGCAAACTCCGCGCTGACCAGCGTCTACGCCACTGAGTCCAGCTGCCTGGCGAGACGTTTACTAGTTATATTGAGGATGTGCTCGACCCTTGCAGGCGTGTTAACCTATCTATGCCTGAAGAACAGAAAATTCGACAGATTTTCAAGGGCATCGAGGTTGCCGCATTCCAGATGTTGCTGGCGAAAAGTCCTACCACGGTGGCAGTCCTCGTAAGCCTGTGCCAGAGCTTCGATGAATTGCGTCGTCAGCGTTCCATCGCCCGGATGAGTGTCCCATCATCAGATTCGATCTCGGCCGTCACACTCGCAAATGGCAATGTTCGCCAAGGAACTCTGTCGAACCAGAATAATGACTTCATCACGGAGGAAGTCGCCCGACAGCTCTCCCTGCTGCCGCGTAGCGACGCGCCCACCACAAGCCTGCCTTCGACACTGCAGCAGGCCATACGCACTGAAATTCGCGATGCCCTCTCTACTGTTCCGGCCCCTTACCCCTGCACTTCGGTACCATCTGAGCTCTCAACTGCCGGCTACACACCACCTGCGCCACCTTCACTTCTCAGCTACGAAGCTGTGGTCACGCAGCCCCCACCGCATCCAGTCGCCTTATCGGCTCCACCTCCTCCGGCCTCGCCTCCAGTTTACAGGCCCCACCTCGCTTTTTCCGTCCATGTAATGAGTGGCGCACCCAACACAATCGTCCTATCTGCTTCGCGCGTGGCATCGTTGGCCACATTACCTACGCGCCGCAGCAGACCACCAAGTCTACATATGAACAGAGGCACTCCAACTCGGATCGCCGCCCATCAACTACTCGTTGCCCATCCTCTCGTCGCTGATCGCCATCGCCTATGCGTCCTCGACCACCTCCTGAGGAGGGAAACTAATCAGTGCAGTTCAGGAGGCAAGAACTGAAATTTGTGCTGAATTCTCAAGACCTCCATTTTCGCCACAAATTGTTTTTGAGGTTGATGTTGAGGGAGTCGCCACATTAGCTTGAATCGATACCGGGACCACCGTTTCTGTGATGGACGGAAAAGTTTGTCGGAAACTGAAGAAAGTGACCACATCTCCCTGTGGAATGGTGCTGTCCACTGCTAGCGCGCAACGCATTCATCCCTCGGCTGTGTGTACGGCGCGCGTCGTCATCCAAGACGTTTTGTACATCGTGCAATTTTAGATGCGGAGCATCTTATACTCGCGCCTTGTAGTGCGCCGTCCGCGCCGTCCGCGCCGTCTGCGCCGTCCACACCGCTTCTCGAACATTCGACAGCTGACGCGCGCGCATGCGCCGTCGCGCCGTCGCCCACTCTTCCACCATCTGTGCATCCCTTCCTCCTCTACACACCGCGCGCGCTTCACTCCTCCACCATCTGTGCACCCTTCCTCCTCTACACACCGCGTTCGACATCTACAATTCTCCTGATTCTCCAGTGGACGCGCATGTGGCGTCGCGCTTCGAGAACATTCAACAGCTGACAGTGCATGCGCCGTCGTGCTGTATATATACTCAAGGTCGGCGCTCGCTCGCTCAGTTGCCGCTCGTCGGTTGGTTTGTACGGCGCGTCGACGTCCAAGGTCGCGGTGAAATGAATTCCAACGAATCCACAAACACAATGATCGACGTCCCTTCGACCAGCGCCGCCCTTTCGCATACGTGTGTACGTGTTCACTCATTTAACACCCCCTCCTACAACCACGTTAACCAATTTAGCCATCGACCCAAGTAAGTCGCAATTTAACACCCCATTTCACAACCACGTCAACCAATTTAGCCATCGACCCAAGTAAGTCGCACTTTAACACCCCGTTAACCACTTATATGCTCCGCATCCTCCTCAGTGTTCCCCCGAGGGAAGCTGCGGGCAATTTTTTTTGTTCTACCATTTTGCTCTCATGACCTTATCCAGGGTTGGGATTGCTTATCAAGTCATGAAGCTATCATCGATTGCTCCCGTGCCGAAATTCCCCTTGTGCCAACATGTGAATTTCCACCACCCGACCGTTCTCCTTTGCTCTGCAAACTTATCGCTGACGACGACATCACCTTGCCTCTGGAAGCTTTGGTCCCTATTAGCCTTTCATGTGTGGCGCAACCTGACGCCATAATGGTGTTTTCGCCATCTCCGGTTTTTACTGAACGCAAGGGCATCGTTCTCCCATTTGCTGTTCTCGCAATTGCAATTGACCGTAATGCTGGTTACCAACTACTGCAACTACCTAATTGGCTTACTTCGTGGTGAAACAATAGGATATGTACAACCTGTCAACCATATCGATGATAATATTGTTCCCGACGAAACGCCATGTCACATTGCCGCAATCGTTCATGCGTCTGAGCCATCAAGTTCGTCAGCCTTCGACAATGCTATTGACGCAGACCTTCCCCCCTCGCGTCGCCGCCAACTTGTTGCTCTCCTTAACAAATTTTGCTCTTCTTCGACTTTCAAGAAGCTGCTTTAGGCCGCACTACGACTATCACTCATACTATTGACACCGGCTCACATTCGCCTCTGCGACAGTGACCTTACCGCGTTTCCGCCGAAGAGCGCCACTTCAGCAAGTAGATGACATGCTTAAACGTGGAGTCATACAGCATTCTCAAAGCACTTGGTCATGACCTGTGGTTCCGGTAAAGAAAAAAAGATGGCACCATTCGATTTCGCGTGGACTATTGCCGCTTAAACAAGATTACGAAGACAGATGTCTACCCGCTACCACGAATAGACGATGCTCTTGACTGTTTACAAGGCACCGAGTACTTTACATCCTTGTATCTGCGTTCTGGGTATTGGCAGGTGCCAATGGCTGAATGTGATCGCCCTAAAACAGCTTTTGTAACGCCGGATGGCCTATATGAGTTTGAAGTCATGCCATTTGGGCTATCCAACGCACCTGCCGCATTTGAGCGCATGATCGATACCATCTTGCGTGCCCACAAGTGGAAAACTTGCTTGTGTTACCTGGACGACATCGTAGTCTTTTCATCTGATTTCCCGACACACCTTGTTCGTCTCCACGAGATTCTGACGTGTCTAACTTCTGCAGGCCTACAACTTAACACCAAGAAGTGCCACTTCACAGCGCGAAATCTAACCATCTTGGGACATGCCATCACAAGAGACAGGGTTCTTCCGGATCCCGATAAGCCCCGCCGCGGTGGTCTAGCGGATAAGGTACTCGGCTGCTGACCCGCAGGTCGCGGGTTCGAATCCCGGCTGCGGCGGCTGCACTTCCGATGGAGGCGGAAATGTTGTAGGCCCGTGTGCTCAGATTTGGGTGCACGTTAAAGAACCCCAGGTGGTCGAAATTTCCGGAGCCCTACACTACGCCGTCCCTCATAATCATATTTTATTTTATTTTATTTATTTAGTATACCTCAAAGGCCCCAGTCGGGGTATTACATGAGGGATAGGATTAATTAGCAACATATTAACGATTCAAGCACGGTCTTGAATACATGTGGGTCGGAGTGGTGCATGGCGAAGGCAGGCAAGTTGTTCCAGTCCCGGGCGGTTGTAACAAAAAAGGAGAGAAGGTGGGCAGTAGTTTGTGCTGGTGGTGGATAAACGGCTCGGGTATGGTTTGTACGGCTGGATAATCGATGAGCAGGCAAGATGGCTGGAACGTTGAAAGGAGCGTGATAAAATTTATGAAAAAGACAGAGCCGAGATATAAGACGACGTGATTCTAGGTTGTTGAGGTGGCCACGAGTTTTAAGTTCGGAAACGCTGGAATGATAAAAGTACACGGAGTAGATGAACCGGGCTGCGCGATTTTGTACAGATTTGAGAAGGTTAGATAGATTAGATTGATGAGGGTCCCAAACCGAGCATGCGTATTCCAATTTAGGGCGAACAAATGTGGTGTAAGCCAACAACTTCACTGATGAGGGAGCAAGTTTTAGATTTTTACGAAGAAAACCCAGCGCACGATTAGCGGAGGATGCTACGTTGTTAACGTGAGTGGACCAGGTGAGGTTGCTTGAGAATGTTACGCCGAGGCATTTATAGGATTCAGCTGTTAAGATTGTAGAGCCCGAAATGGTGAAGGTCGCTTGCTGGTAATGTTCCTTACGGTGAAATGATATTAGCGATGTCTTATTTACGTTTAAAGACATTAGCCAGTCGTTACACCAGGATTCAATAGGGTGAAGGTCGTTTTGAAGAATAGCAATATCGGTAGGGTTTTTTATTGGACGGTACTCGATGCAATCATCTGCAAACAGGCGAATATTTGATGAAATGTTAGCTGGGAGGTCATTTATATAAATTAAGAAAAGTAGGGGTCCGAGTACTGTGCCCTGCGGGACGCCAGAGATTACGGGAAGATGGTGAGATGAATGGTTGTTAGCGTACACAAATTGTTGCCGATTAGTCAGGAAAGTACGAATCCAGTTGAACGTCGATGTATTAATGTTTAAGCAAGAAAGCTTGAGGAGTAGCCGTTGATGCGAAACTTTGTCAAATGCTTTTTCAAAGTATAAAAAGAGGGCATCGGTGGGTATATTTAGGTCAACGCTAGAACTGATGTCATTGTAGAATGAAGCAAGTTGAGTGTCGCAGGATAATCCTGAGCGAAACCCATGTTGACTATGATGAAAGAAGTTGTGGTGGTTTAAGAACTTGACGGTGTTAGAGTAAATCACATGTTCCATTAGTTTAGAGCAAATGCTAGTGAGCGAGATGGGACGATAGCTGCTAGGCTGGGACGGAGGGCCCTTTTTAGGGACTGGTACAATCTTACCCACCTTCCAGTCTTCCGGCACCACTCCTGAAGACAGTGATTGCTCAAAAATATGGCATAATATCAGACTGACAATGGGTTGCGTGTTTTTTAACATTTTAGCGTTGATGCCATTGGCGCCACAAGAAGATGTAAGCTTTAATGAGCCGATTATTTTGCAATGCCCTGTTGAGAAAACGTGATGTCCGGCATCATGTCGTAATCACGAGGATGGAATGAAGGTAAGTTGCCGTTAGGTTCGATAGTGAACATGGAAGAGAAAAAATGATTTAGTTGTTCGGCGGCTTCATAGTCGGGGATCGGAAGGTTATTATCATTAAACAGTGCCAGTGGTTGGGAATTTTGAGGGTTGATAACGCTCCAAATTTTCTTTGGGTTATTGGTCAGCATGACCGGCAAAGTCTGTGAGTAAAAAAACGTTTTTCTTTCATAGCATGCGTGCTGAATGCTTTTTCCGCAGCGTAGTAGTTGTTCCATGCAGAAATGTTATTAGATCGTATAATTAGAAATTTGGCGCAACCTCGACTCACGCAAACACTCACACAAGCACACACACTTGCACCAGAGCAACACACACGACACGCAGCGCTCACTACCAACTGTTTATTGCTCCTATCTGACCTTCTTAAATACGTACATCGAAATGCGCAAAGGCACTAACTAACAGAACTGCGCCAGTAGAAAGCCAACATCACGTGAAGTAAATGGCGTCACCACACCACAAGGAACAAGTAAAAAAGGGGGGTGAACACGAAAAGGAGATATAATCGCTAAACCCTCGCATCAAGGAAAGATATTTCTTGTTGATGCAACACCAAAGAGGGCTCGCTGACACATATATCTTTATTCTTTTCTATATAATATGCTTCTAACAACAAACGTGCTGATAAATTTGAGCTTCTCCCAAGAATCCTTGTATCAGAAAATCGTGGTTCACACCCACATGCGGCAATATGCGACACAAGATGTGCGTACTTGTCCTCGTTTTTCTTAACCTTTAGCGCATGCTCCCTAAGCCGGTCATTGAGGCATCGCTCGGTAATGCCAATGTACACGTTACCGCAGGAAAAAGGAATGGAGTATACAACTCCCATGGAACATTTGACGAAGGCATTCTCATGTTTTTTCACGCAACCGCGTCTCTTGCCATTGCAAATACGCGGACATAACTTGGCGAGCTTTTCTGGCGCAGAAAAGACCACAGCCACACCATGCCTTGCAGCAACCTTCTTAATATTATGGGAGAGCTTGTGCACGTAAGGCACGACTTGAAGCTTGGAACCCGAAGGATCCCAAGTAGCTCTATCCCTTTGTGTTCCACGTTTCAGCTTTTGCAGTAGTGACTCGGCGACCGCGTTTAGGACCGACGAAGGGAAGCCCGCCGCCGTCAATCGGCTGATCTGATCATAAAAACTAGTACGCATGTGGTGTGGACACGACTTAATCAACGAGGATTCTAGACATAGCGAAGCAATTCCTCTTTTAACTATTTTCGAGTGCGCAGAATCATACGGCAACAGCCCCTTCTTCACTCTAGGCCGGTACACCCAACAAAAGTGTTCACTACCCCACAGTAGCTTGAGGTCTAAAAACTGGAGACAAGTGTCTGTGGGTATCTCGGTAGTGAACCTAAGTCCTCGTCCATGATCTTTAAAAATACTAAGCACATGGTCACAATAAGAACGCTGCACTTCATATGATACCTCTTCCGCACACACACTCACTGAAGTACAGGCGTCTACATGAAAATCTAAAAAGTAATTGGGGGGTGTATAGGGCCCCCGCTTGTCTAAAAGAATTAAAAAATCGTCAACATATCTAAAAATCTTCAAAACCTTATTCCCCCTTAAAAATTTATCCAACGTCCTATCTACATCTGCTAAAAAAATATCAGTAAGAACAGGGGCGACACAAGAACCTATACAGATGCCTTGTCGTTGTAGATAGGGCTTGTCGTTAAAAGTAATAAAAGTAACGTTAAGATAAAATTCTAAAAGTGCTAAAAAGTTTTCAACGGATACGCCCGCATTATTCATAAAAGAAACGTCACCATTATCTTCTATGCACTGTCGGACCAAGTCAAAAGCTTATCATGAGGTACCGAATAAAACAAGTCTTCAACATCTACTGAGAAAGCAAAGGAAATCTGCTGGTTATTCCGTATGAAATCTGCGACATCACTAGAGCTTTTAGTGCGAAACGGGTCACTGACACTGAGTGGCTTTAGTTTGCTTAACAGGAATTTGCTAACGTTGCCCTGCCATGAACCATTTTCACTAACAATGGTTCTGAAGGGAATGCCCACTTTGTGGGTTTTAGCGGAAAAAAAGACGTTCAAGTTAGTGCTTTTGCTACTAGCTAAGGTTCCAGCCAGCGTAGGAAGTCCTACTTCCCTACAGAACGCGGTGAATTTGGATTTAACGCGTACAGCACTTTTTTTAACAGGTAAAAAGTTCTTGTCAATGGCGCTAATCGCTTTCTCATTGTAAACACCCTGTGGCAAAACAACGAAACCACCCTCCTTGTCGGCTTGTACTAACATCAAATTCTGCTTCTTGAAAAAAGACACCACACTACTCATTCTTCTGCTACCGCTATTGTCCGGAAGTTGGCTTGCACAACTCGTGAGGCAGTCCATACCGTCCAGCAGGCATCTTTCTCGGTCCTGGTTGGCCTTGGAAGACAGGTCCCTGTTCAGGCCTACCAGGTCATGGGCGGAAACACTTGGTGTGCACGCATACTTTGGTCCTTTTCGCAGAAGCTTATCAATGTCTTCAGGTAGCACTGCACCCCCGAGAACAACGAGGTCCTGACAATTATCTCTTCTCCGTTTACCTTGAAGCCTCAGTAGGGGGGTCAACACGCTCCTCCACCTAGATTCAGTTGTCTGAGCTATACGACGCTTGACTTTCCCGAGTTTATAAGCCGCAAGTTGTTCAGGGTATTCGCACTGAAGAATCACACGAAGCCAATCATAGAGCAGCCTTACTTGGCGCCACAATTCCGCTCTAAGAATTTTGAGCACTCTTTTTACGTGTCCCCAAGAAGGTCTCACACACCCAAACAAGGCACTTACTTCTTCTGGTGTGATGGCTTTCCGGATGCAGAAGGCGAAAATCCTTGCTCTGCATGTGGCTTCATTGATGTAGCCCATAAGAAGGTCAATCTTCGCAGACACATTAGGAGCATAAAAAGAGGGGCCCATTGCACTAGAAATATAGCTTAATAAAACTTGTTGTTGGGCTAGTTGGTTATACATCATATAATTAGAAATTTGGCGCAACCTCGACTCACGCAAACACTCACACAAGCACACACACTTGCACCAGAGCAACACACACGACACGCAGCGCTCACTACCAACTGTTTATTGCTCCTATCTGACCTTCTTAAATACGTACATCGAAATGCGCAAAGGCACTAACTAACAGAACTGCGCCAGTAGAAAGCCAACATCACGTGAAGTAAATGGCGTCACCACACCACAAGGAACAAGTAAAAAAGGGGGGTGAACACGAAAAGGAGATATAATCGCTAAACCCTCGCATCAAGGAAAGATATTTCTTGTTGATGCAACACCAAAGAGGGCTCGCTGACACATATATCTTTATTCTTTTCTATATAATATGCTTCTAACAACAAACGTGCTGATAAATTTGAGCTTCTCCCAAGAATCCTTGTATCAGAAAATCGTGGTTCACACCCACATGCGGCAATATGCGACACAAGATGTGCGTACTTGTCCTCGTTTTTCTTAACCTTTAGCGCATGCTCCCTAAGCCGGTCATTGAGGCATCGCTCGGTAATGCCAATGTACACGTTACCGCAGGAAAAAGGAATGGAGTATACAACTCCCATGGAACATTTGACGAAGGCATTCTCATGTTTTTTCACGCAACCGCGTCTCTTGCCATTGCAAATACGCGGACATAACTTGGCGAGCTTTTCTGGCGCAGAAAAGACCACAGCCACACCATGCCTTGCAGCAACCTTCTTAATATTACTTTCCGTCAAAAAAAAAACTTTCTTAAAAAACTTCTTAAAAACTTTCCGTCATTACTGCCTATAATGACGGAAAGTTTTAGTTACAGAGTGAATAGCCGCGTAGAAATTCGGTACAAAAAGGGGGTCAAGACCGGGAGGGCCGTAACAAACTCCAATTATCGTGGGGGGATAAGAAGCATTGCAGATAATGAACGTGATTTCTAAGCATGAGGACACACAAATTTCTGTACATTGAAGACTTTTATGACTGCCTATCAGCAC
The DNA here is from genome assembly GCF_043290135.1 of Rhipicephalus microplus. Taxonomy (NCBI): domain Eukaryota; kingdom Metazoa; phylum Arthropoda; class Arachnida; order Ixodida; family Ixodidae; genus Rhipicephalus; species Rhipicephalus microplus. The sequence continues at coordinate 211,026,413 of NC_134702.1, forward strand.
TCCACCTCCACGTTTGTTAGTGTGGTCACGTCTAAAAATGTTGAAGTCCGGGAAATATTGTAGCAGCTCTGAGTCTGCTATTGAAGGGTTAAGCCAAGTTTCGGTTATTACGAACAAATCTGAATCTGAAGAGCTATTTAGATTTTGTAAGCCATCAACTTTCGGAATAATGCTTCTAGTGTTAGTATAACGAAAGGAGAATGATTTCCTGGTTGGAATAGTACGGCTGGGGCCTATGTGTTTAACGGGCGCAGAATGACTTTGTTAGTCTTGTGATCGTGAATGAAAGTTTTGTTGCCAATGATAAGCTTATCATGACGGAGTTTGTAAGGTTGCTGCTGTGCCCTTCCAAACTCACCAAGAAGTTTTCTGGCTTTAAGTGTGTTAGGTGAATAGTCCTCCGATATGTGATAGTTCGAACCTTTTAGCTTGCGCCCACTCGACAGTACGTTCTCCCTAATCCTAAATTGTGCAAACTTAATGATAATTGGTCGGTTTTCGTTAGCATTATATTTACCTGAACGATGAGCCCTTTCTATATCCATTGCGTCAAGACTGATTTCTAGTTCTTTGCTACAAAATTGGGGCACAGAGGCTTCCGATTCGGCCCAAGTTTCACGCTCGCGATCTTTCAAACCAAAAAGAACAAGGTTTGATCGACGTGCTCGGTCTTCAAAGTCATCCGATTTGGTCATGATTGCAGTGACATCTTGTGCATTCTGGTTTGAAAGCTTACTAATATTGTCCAATTGCTTTTTTATTTCCAATACTGATTCAGTCTTTTTCTATTTTAGTTAGTCCATTGTTCATCTCCCTGATCAAATCATCGTTTTGAGACAGTTTCTGCTGGATTGCCATAAGTTCTTGTAGCATGGAAGATTGACCAGATTGGATGTTTTTAAGTGCTGTCATTACGTCACTCGACTGTAGCCATTCGCTAGAGTCGAGTACGTTAGAGCGAGTGGTAGGACCAGGGTTTAATTCAATGTCGCCTGACAAAGCTAGCAATTGCTTAATGACATGTGCGCAATCAAGCACGACACTGAAACAACACTGTGGGCTTGGCAACACCAGGAGGGCCGCGTAACGAGTACGACGTGCATACAGAGAGTATCGATTATTTACCTGCAGGACAAAAAGGCGTTGCAGGTAAGAAGCCGTGGCCATTGCTGTGGTGTTGCCAAGCCTATTGAAGGCTGCGTTGGGCGAGTTCGAGCTTATGTAGTCCGGGGGCAAGGAGGATGTTATCCGAAGATTAGCAATCCCTGTAATCACTTGGTCCGGTAGCGGCGGTCGATGCATTGGTACGCACTTTCCGCGCGGGGGCGCAGAAGGCGATTGTGGCAGTCGTAGTTGCACGGGCCGAAGGGGTGGGTCCGGGTAGCGGTCAACGTTCAGCCATGCCGGGGACCATGACACCTCCGGGAAGTCACCAAAGGCACCAAAGCGCACGCCGTCGGACCGGGGGCCGCAAAGTGACACGAAAGCGTGCAGGACAAAAAGGCGTTGCAGGTAAGAAGCCGTGGCCATAGCTGTGGTGTTGCCAAGCCCATTGCATATGGTGGCTTTGGGACGTTATACCCTACATATTGTTACGGGGAAGATTTATTCACCGAGAGCTGATCTTGCTAACGGCTTAGAGAGCGCACAGTCATGCAGGCCAACGGGAGAAGCTCGAGAGTCCATCCCACAACAACCACGTTGTCGTCTTCTTCATTTGGGTGCCAATTCAGCTGTGTCTGGGCGATAGTTCCATACACGTATCACCACCCCGGCCCGTAAGGCACCATCTCGGTGCCTGTTAAATGAGCGAGTCGGCGTCGTAGGGCTTGAGACGAGAAACGTGGACAACTTCCGTTCTGGGTTCAGCAGCTGATGAGTTTGTGGTAGCGGCAATCTCGTAGGTCACAGGTGTGACCTGACAAATGACTCGGTAGGGCCCAGCGTATCGCGATAGTAGTTTCTCGCAGAGGCCAACACGTCGAGATGGGAGCCACAGGAGAACAAGAGATCCCGCAGAAAAAAACGGCATCTCTATGTCGACGGTCATAAATGGACTTCTGTGCTGTCTGCGACGACGATAACCGAGCACGCGCTACCGCGCGTGCCGTGAGGGCCCGGGTGATCGCATCCTGAGCGTACGAAGTGGAGGATGGGTGGTCTGATGAAAACAGTGCGTCGAAGGGCAGTAAGACTGACGTCCAAAGAGTAGATAAAAAGGGGAGTAGCCCACTGTTTCATGACGTGACGAGTTATAGGCGAAGGTTACAAATGGAAGAGCTATGTCCCGATCAGTGTGGTCGGTAGAGACGTACATGGCAAGCATGTCTGTCAATGTGCGGTTTAGGCACTCCGTAAGGCCGTTAGTCTGAGGGTGGTAAGATGTGGTGAAGTTGTGACGGGTAGCACAAGGTCGGAGTAGATCATCAACCACACGAGATAGAAAGTAGCGACCACGGTATGTGAGCAGGTGAGACGGAGCGCCATGCTGGAGAATAAATGTCGTACAGCAGGAAGTCGGCAACTTCGGTTGCGCAGCTGGTTGGTAGCGCTCGAGTGATTGCATACTAAGTGGCATAGTCTGTGGCCACTGCAATTCATTTATTTCCAGTGGTAGAAGTAGGAAAGGAGCCTAGCAAGTCTAACCCCACTCGATGAAATGGCTCGGCTGGAACTTCAGTAGGTTGAAGAAGACCGGCAGGGGAAGTCGTAGGCTTCTTTCGGCGCTGGCAGAGGTCACGTGATGCGACGTAACGGCGAACAGAGCGGTAGAGGCCCTTCCAGAACACTCGTTGTCGAATGTGGTCGTAAGTTATGGAGACTCCTAGATGTCCAGAAGTTGGAGCGTCGTGGAATTGTCGCAGAACATCCTTTCGCGGGTGATGCGGTACGACGAGTAAAAGTTCCGCGCCGTCGGGGTGTAAGTTGCGGCGGTACAAAACGTTGTCTTGAAGTAGGTATCTGCTAAGTGAAGGGTCAGCATAACGCTATCGAAGGTGGTCAATGATGGTGAGCAGTGATGGATCTCGGCGCTGTTTGTCGGCCACGTTCAGAAAGTCAGTGGTGGCTAAAACGCAGGCGTCGGATTCCAAATCAGTGGAGCTAGGTGGATCAACGGGATGCCGGGATAAGCAGTCAGCATCGCTGTGCAGCTTTCCAGATTTGTGAACAACCGAGAACGTGTACTCCTGTAGTCGAAGTGCCCATCGGCCGAGTCTAACTGTAGGGTCCTTAAGCGTCAACAGCCAGCAAAGCGCATGATGGTCCTTGATGACTGTGAATGGACATCCGTATAATTATGGACGGAATTTTCCAATTGTCTAAATGAGGGCTAAGAACTCCCGCTCAGTGATGGAATAATTTTGTTCCGCTTGCGACAAAAGGCGGCTAGCGTAGGCTATCACATGGTTGGTTCCATTCTGTATCTGAGCGAGCACAGCAATAATGCCATGGCCGCTTGCATCGGTGCGAAGCTCTGTACGAGCCGCTGGATCAAATTGAGCCAACACAGGTGGTGTTGTGAGGGCGGTAATTAGCGACGCGAAGGAATGTTCTTGGTCCCTTGCCCAAGAAAATGCCACATTCTTTTTGAGGAGATCCGTGAGGGGCCTAGCAATATCCGCGAAGTTGAAGACAAAGCGGCGGAAGTGTGAGCAGAGCCCAATAAAACTGCGAACTTCTTGTGTGAAACGCGGAACCGCGAATTCTCGGACTGCACGGACTTTGTCATGGTCGGGTTGAAGACCAGTGGCGTCAACAAGGTGGCCGAGTAGTTTAATCTGCCGGCGTCCAAATGAGCATTTCGACGAAGTCAGTTGGAGACCAGCGCAACGAAAAACGTCAAAAATTGCCGAGAGACGAGACAGGTGGCTTTCGAAGGAGGGCGAGAAAATGATTACATCATCCAGATAGCAAAGGCAGGTCGACCGTTTGAAACTGCGAAGGAGAGAGTCCATCATACGCTCAAAAGTAGCCGGGGCATTGCCCAACCCATAAGGCATGACCTTAAATTGGTAAAGGCCGTAGGGTGTGATGAATGCTGTCTTCTCGCGGTCACGGTCGTCGACTGAAATTTGCCAGTATCCGCATCGAAGGTCAAAGGACGAGAAATAGTTGGCGCCGTGGAGCAGGTCGAGCGCATCATCGATTCGGGGTACAGGATAAACGTTCTTCTTGGTGATCCGATTCAGGTGGCGATAGTCGACGCAAAAGCGCGAGGTATTGTCCTTCTTTTTAACTAAGACCACAGAGGATGCCCAAGGACTCGATGAAGGCTCAGTGACGTCTTTACTCAGCACTTTCTCGACCTCCGTCTGTATAACTTGGCGCTCAGCGTGTGACACGCGATAAGGGCGTTTATGGAGTGGACTGGCGTCGCCGGTGTCGATGCGGTGGGTTACGGCACTTGTGTGGCCCAGGGGACGGTCGTCGACGTGAAAGATATCCAGGTGAGAAAATAGAACACCCCGGAGCGCTGCAGCTTGAGAAGGTAAGAGGTCGCTGGATATCATTTTGTCGAGGAACGCCTTATATTGCGACGTAATGACAGGTTTCGCCATGGTCTTAGTGTCAGGGGTAAAAGAACAAATCGAACATTCATCAAGGGAACATTCATCAACCTTTAGTTCTTGAATCAGTGCCGATTGATATTGTTGATAGCTACAAAATACTTGGAGTTTATTTTTCTTCCAATCTAGGCTGGGATACACATGTAAATTTTATTTGTAAAAAGCTTTCTTCGGTAACAGGAGTGATGTCTCGTTGCCGTGACATTTTGCCGCTCAAAGTGAAACTTCAGATATATTATGCGCTATTTAATTCACATCTAATGTATTGCAGCCTTGTATGGGCCACGACAAGCAAAGCAAACATCAATAAAGTCATTACTTTGCAAAAAAAAATAGTCCGCCAGATTGGAAATATTGAACCGTTCGGAACGACGCGTGGAGCTTTCCAAGAATTTAATATAATACGAGCTGACAACCTTTACACATTTCGCTTATTGCGCACACTTTATTTCTCGAATAAGGAATTCTCCAACTTCATTAGATCACTGTCATGCCTACAGCGTCGTGTCATTACGATTCCTACAAGAAATACAGATATTTGGTTCGTACCGCGTTTCCGCACTACATATAGACACCAAGCCTTGGCCTACAACGTTCCCACAACACTTAACACGCACGAAAGTACAATCTCCTGTAACAAAAAACAACTACACTCACATTTCTGCTCTCTGGCTCCATAGGAACATGCGCAACAACCCATTCTCACAGTCTATGTAATTTTTTTTTTTTTTTTTCAGTCTAGTGTAAATAAATTGTATCATGTTATATCTCGTTATTTTGCGTTGTATTAGCGATATGAATGTATGTGTTTTCACATAAATGTATATATGTTTCTTTTTAGGTTGATAAGTGTCGATGTATACGACTGTCTGTGCATGATGTATTTTGCTTATTGAAACCCCTTTTTTACACATTTTATAACAGGTATTGTAAAATAATCAGTTTAAAAAATCATTTTTGAATTGTGTATTGTTCATGTTTTTTTTTTTTTTTTTTTTATGTACTTGTAATCATTTCCGCACTACTGCCATGTGTATATTCAGGTCACCAGGGCCTTTGTCAAGCCGTTCTCACGGCTTTTAGCCTTGGCGACCTTCCAGTTTGGTCTGGTAAATAAATAAAGAAAAATTGAAAATTGAAAAAAATTGAAAGATCGGCTAAAGTGATGCCTTGGGGAAGAACTTGGGTCGAGGTAGAGAAGTTCAGAACTGGAAATAGCACCGTGTTGTTAGCAACAACCAGTATAGTACGTGGTAGAGTGATGTGGCGCGTAAGGGTCAAATTAATGAGGGGAGCTACCAGATAGTCTCCATCAGGAACGGAAGGGAAGGGCGACAGAGGAATGTGCATAGCAGCCCGGGGCGGTAGCCGTAGAGACTCCACGGATCGTAGCCGAGTGCGACTTGGAGGAGTGAAATCGGTGCACAAAGGCCATTCGAGCAGTAAGATACCGGTAGAACCATCGATGAGGCGGAGTGGGCGGTTAAGAAGTCAATTCCAAGGATGACGTCGTGTGGGCAAGCATCGAGGACTGCGAAGAAAACGGAAGTGTGGTGGCCAGCAACAGTTACGCGGGCAGTGCACATACCAAGCACCGATGTTCGACTTCTGTTGGCAACTAGAACAGTAGAGAACATAGCCGGTGTGAGAACCTTTTTCAGGCGAGATCGAAGTGTAGAACTCATAACGGATACTTGGGCGCCAGTGTCAATTAGAGCAGTAATGGCGTGGCCATCAACGAACACCCGATGTAAATTGCATCTTGAATTTGTAACCGGTTGAAGGTTTTCAAGTCGTCAACGCAGCGCCACCTCCAGGAGCTGCACTCGTCAGTTGCGCGGGGAATGGCCAGAATAAGCCGGTGACGGAGAGCGGCGGCGTTGAGGGGAGCGTGACGGCCGACCCTGAGGTGACTGCGAGCGGCTGGACCAGTTTCCTTGGGCGACAACGTCAGCGTAGGACGGTTCGGAACGTAGAGATGAACGGCGAGCTGAAGGGTCCTAAATATGGCCATCCGGAAAACCGGGTTGCGCATAGTGACCACGGTCCTGACGACGGTCGACATTAGAAAAGCTTGGCCGGAAATGCCACCTGTTGCGGCAATGGCGGGAGATGTGCCCAACTCGAGAGCAAGAAAAGCAGATGGGTCGATCATCGTGCGTGCGCCACTCACATGGATTTCGGTAGTGACGTGGAAATTGAGGAGTCGCAGCTGCCGCAGCGACAAGTGGAGCAGAGTGGTGGTCAGCGTTGTGGACGGGATAACGCTCATGGGCTGCGGCATAAGCCTGGCGGGTTGGGAAACCTGGACGCCCAAGTTAGCAAACTCCTGACGTACGACGGCTTGAATAAGCGAGACTGTTGCCCAGTTGTCTTGCGCAGGGGGCTGATAGGAAGCGGGTGCCATGGCTTCCAGCTCCTGGTGAACAATCCTTGCGACATTGGCAGGAGGCTCATGTGAACGGGGCGCTGCAGAATCCTCGCAAGACGAAGTCGCAGCAGTGTTTGCTAGTCTCGTGATGTGGTGGGTTATTCGCCTGCTTTTAGCTTGTTCAAATCGTCGGCATTGAGATATGATGGAGTCGGCAGTGGCGCAGTTCTTGCACATTAGTATGCTGAAAGCATCATCAGCAATGCCTTTCAACACGTTGCTGATCTTGTCCGCCTCGGACATGTTTTTTCAGTGTTCCGACACAGTGCCAGTACTTCTTGAATGTAAGTGACGTACGACTCCATCGATGGTTGAACACGCGACGCGAGTTCCTCCCTGGCTGCTATCTGGCGAGCAACTCACCTATTGAACAAATCGCGAAACTTTTGCTTTCATGTGTCCCAGCTGGTTAGTTCTTCTTCATGCGTCTCATACCAGGCGCGTGCCGTACCCCGTAGGTAGAATAGAATATTTGCCAGTATAAGCGTTTCGTCCCACCTGTAGTGCTTGCTGACGCGCTCGAATAACGCTACATACACGTATCAATATCAATCAATCAATCAATCCGGATACCGATAAGCTTCGAGCTGCCGCTCACTTCCCGTTGCCCACATCACTAAAAGCCCTAAAATGTTTCGTCGGCCTCTGCTCATACTTTCATCGCTTCGTGCGCAACTTCGCGTCCATCATCGCACCTCTGACGATTCTGCTTTCCAACAGCAAAGGTATATCTGCACGGTCACCTGTATTTGATGGCGCATTTCGCCAGCTGCGCCGCCTGCTGACCTCACCACCTATTTTTCGTCACTACGACGTCACTGCTGGCACACAAATTCACACCGATGCAAGTGGCATCGGTCTTGGTGCAGTTTTGGCACAACGGAAAGGCACCCAAGCCGAATACGTATTCGCCTATGCAAGTGGCGGCCTCAAGAAGGCTGAATTGAATTACTCCGTAACAGAGGAGTGTTTGGCCAAAATCAAGGCGTTGACGAAGTTTCACCCGTACTTTAACGGCCGTCCTTTCAACGTGGTCACAGACCACCATGCTCTATGTTGGCTGTCCACCTTAAAAGACCCGTCTGGACGCCTGTGGCGTTGGGCACTTCAATTGCAGGAATACGACATTCATGTCGTATATCGTCCTGGTCGCAAGCATGCGGATGCCAATGCACTTTCGCGATCGCCATTAACACCAGAAGTGGCTTCTTTGTCACCCCTTTTTACCACCTTGTCACCAATCGACACCACTGACATGCTTTTTTAGAAGCATCAAGACCCATACCTTGCATTGTTACTCGAATACCTTACCGATCCATCAGCTGTCCCTTCCGCGAGAGCGCTACGCCGGCAAGCAGCCCACTTTTCCATGCGAGACAACATTTTGTACCGCCGCAATTGCATGTCTGGTGGTCGGAAGTGGCTCCTTGCTGTCCCCACTCATATGCGCTCTGACATCTGCATGAGTTTCCATGCAGATCCCCAAAGTTCTCACGCAGGTGTCCTGAAAACCTACGAAAGGCTGCACCAACGTTATTACTGGCGAGGAATGTATCGCTTTGTGCAGAAGTACGTTCAGTCTTGCACCACTTGCCAACAGAACAAGACACCTCCGCGCACCTTACTGGGATGTTACAGCCACTCTCATGCCCGGCTCGCCCATTCGACCGCGTGGGTATCGACCTCTGTGACCCCCTGCCATATGGTGGCTCTGGAAACCGGTGGATTATTGTCGGCATCGGTCATCTGACACGCTACTCTGATACTGCAGCTCTACCGGCAGCGACCACCCACGAAGTTGCACTCTTCATTCTGCGCAGCTTCATTCCCCGCCATGGTGCTCCACGGGAATTACTCAGTGATAGGGGTCGAGTGTTCCTGTCGGAGGCCATCCAAGCTATTCTCGCTGAATGCAAAATCATCCACCGTAAATCTCCCGCATGCCATCCAGAGACGAATGGTCTCCCTGAACGGTTCAACCACACACTTGGCGACATGCTGAGGATGTACACCTCCTCCAACCACACTAACTGGCACGCTGTATTACCTTTTGTTACCTTCGCTTACAACACCGCAACGCAAGCGACTGCTGGTTTTCCCCCGTTCTTTCTGTTGTACGGCCGCGAACCTTCCCACCCACTCGACACTATTCTACCGTACCGCCCTGATGCAAGTGAGTGCTTCCCGCTTTCGGAAGTCGCCAGATACGCTGAACACTGCCGTCAGTTGGCCCGGTCTCTAACAAGCGAGGCTTAAAGTCTACAAAAGACCCGACATGACGACGTTCATCACATAGCTCCTACGTGTACTGGCTCCCTTGTGTGGCTGTGGGTGCCCCCGCACGTTCCTGGCCTTTCTTCTAAGCTTCGGGCCCGGTACCATGGTCCATATTGTGTCATTGATGGGACCTCACAGGTGAATTACATCATCGAGCCCCTAAAACAATCGCCAGATTTGCGTGGTCGAGGACGCGAGACCGTGCACGTCGACAGTCTCCAGCCCTGCTACGACCCTATCATTGTGCCAACACCCTGAGTCGCCAGGATGGCTACTCTTCACCCCGAAGGTATTGTAGTGGAGCACATGCACTAACGCGTACCAGCCTTCCAAAGAGAACGAAAAACCCCGTGCTCTGATGGCGCGAGAATCTGTGCCGCCTTTGCCAGGCTTGCCGTACGTCCATTTTCCGTCGCGACCTCGTTGCGACTTCTCTGCTCGAATGAACATCATCGCAGTATAAAGTTTTGCTCACCATACCTCCCTGCAGCAGCTGGTCTGACTGAACGTGCCATTTGACACCTTAAACAGTACCTTAAAATGTACCCCACGTTTCCAGGCGGCTGGAATTGTTGCCTCAAGGCTGCCACCAAATATAAAACCACTCGTACGCCAGTGGCTTAAGATGTAATTCTTTGTTTGCTGCCTCAGGAGTGGTCCCTGATTTCCCTGCTTTCCCTGCTTACCACGAGCTTGGCCTACTCGAAAAGCCCGTTCTAAAGGAAGCCAGGAAGAGCGAGAGACGGGCATACTTCTACAGACGTCGCATGAAGAGGAACTTTGACTAGAGATACAACAGCAACATAGCAGATATAAAAGTTTAAGACTTAGTCCTGATCTGAAAAGGAATTGGCACAGCGAATGATCAGTTTCATGTACCATTCTTTGTGGTTAAAACGGTATTTCAAAACGGCGTGCTCAAGACCGTGTGGTACATAGGATCATCAAGAAAGGCTGAGCGTGCTTCAATCTGTAATGCGTTGAAATAGTATATACAATTAAATTTGTAAGCTATAAATCCTGGGAGATTGAAGCAGACTGCCATGGACACGTTCGAGAAGGAACAAGAAGATTGAGGTAGGAGAAAGAAGTAGTGGTTTTGGAATAGGAATAAATGCGGACGACACCCGTCTTTCTTAAGCAATGCAACTGTGCTATTTCTTTAGTCAAGGACCATTACAAGTATATCTCGCAAAACATCCCTTCTGTCTTTTCTATGCTCTGTCAATGCCGTGTCGTTATGGAATGTTTATGAATGCAGTGATGTTCTTTTTATATTATGCTTAATTTTCTGCTCACACTAAAGGTGCTGCCCCGCGAGACCTTTGGTTTTCTGGCTGTGTTTCTGTAATCTATCGACAATTCATCTCTCCTACAGCCTTCTAGTACTTGTAGACTGCAATACGTCTTCATCAACTTGAGTATGCATTTGTGATCTAGAATGACATCGCTAAAACTTGCAGTGAAGCTTTTGAGCAAGTTCAGAAAAAAATTATAAGAATTTATGACCATTGTTTCGCGAGATATGACTGTGGATCTCGTTATAACTCTGCCGTGTTGTTAATAATGCCATCACTTCACTGCCGACGAAATCGCGCATATGTTTTTGCAAACTACTTCACGGTGTGACATCCTGCCCTTTGCTTCTCAGTTTTGTAAACTTTTGGATTCCCCGTAAATAAATAAGAGGAAATCGACCATTTCATGTACCTGCCAACTTCTTTCGAAACCCTGCTGCTCACAGAATACACTCTATATATAGGTAACTTTGATGGTCTTGATATTTTTCACAGATCACTTTATTGTTTTATCTCAGCTTTGCACTAACATATAGTTTTTCACAGTGTACAGATGGTTCCCTTTTCCGTTTTTCAGGAAGCTATCCACATGTTTATATTCACCTGTATTTTTTACTGCCTATCGATGATTCTCTTCTAGTCTTTTCTTCTTCCCATTTTGCACTGATTTCTTCTTGCGTATTCGTTTTGGCCCTTTGCATTTTATTTTTTACACTGTATTTTTATCGTTTTTTATTTATTTTTGAATGTAAACATGCGGAAAAAGTCTATCTGGTTGGGTATAGAACAGGGAGATGATTAAGAGAAGTTTCGAAGAAACCCGACGTTTCTACGTGCGCCTGCAAATATTCCTTTTCGTTGAACGAATTCTACATCTTACTAATACAGATTCCTTGTTCGACGAAGTCGTCTACAAGCAACTACGCCTGTTTGCTCCTGAAGATCTTGAACTACCGCCACATCAAGAGCAAATTGGGACCCTGACCTCTAAGGCCATCGACCACGGTGACGTCTTGGTTTCCCCTTCATCGACTCGCGTCGCTAAAGGCATATCCCTTGCGTCAGGTCTGGTACACATTCATTATGGCTCAGCGCTCGTGATTGCTACGAATGTAACATTGGAGACAGTTCTCCTGCCAAAGGGCATTGCGGTAGCCTGTGTTGTGGATGCTGATCCTGTCAGCGTCATGCCACTTAAACCTGCCTTTACTAATGACCCTTCTACGAGTAAGCCTGGTTCTTCCTTTTCCCTTCACAGCACTTATCAGTGATGAGTTGACAACTATGCAGGCGCAGCAGTTGTTTGCTTTATTAACGTAACACGCCGATATATTGACGCCTGTTCCTCGACGTTGGGCTGAACTACCACTGCAGCGCACCGCATTCAGACCGAGGGAACATCCATTGTCGCCGCCCGTACCGCGTGTCTTTTGCTGAGTGAAAAATCATTGAGGAAAACGTCGCTAACATGCTCCACCGAGAAATCAATCGTTCATCAGCTAGGCATTCGTCATCCCCTGTTGTTTTGGTACGGAAGGAAGATGGCTCCGTGCGCTTTGGCGTCGATTACCGGGCACTTAACGAGATCACACGCAAGTACGTATACCCCATGCGACGCATTGACGACGCCCTTGATTCACGGCAAGGCACCGAATACTTTTCAAGCATTGATTTGCGTTCACGATATTGGCGAATTTCTATGCACGACAATGATAAAGAAAAACTGAAATTTGCAACCCTCGATGGCCTATACGAAGTTAACGTGATATTTTCCAAACTCTGCAAATGCACCCGCGAAGTTTGAACTCATGATCGACACCGTCCTGCGTGGTCTGAAATGAAAGACCTGTGTCTGCTACCTTGATGACATTATCATCTTTTCATCAACGTTTTCTCAGCACCTGAGGCACTTGGATGACGTCCTAACATGCCTCGCCGGCGCGTGTCTGCAGCTCAACACCAAGAAATGTCGTTTCGCCACCAAATCCATCAAGATTCTCGGTCATGTCGTGATCAAGGAAGGAATTTGCCCTGACCCCAAAAAGAGCGCTGCCGTCCTTTATTCCCCATGCCCCATAAGGCCAAAGAATTTGCGAAGTTTTCTTGGCCTCGCATCCTATTTTCGTCGTTTCATACGAAATTCCGCTTCAATAGTTTCACCCCTTCAGAGTTGAGGACTGCAGCCACAGCATGAACGGAGTGAGACAAGCTGTGCTACTTCTCCGATTACCTTGAAGATGAGGCTTTCTGATGGTTTCTCACCAAGGCTTTTGACACTGACGCGTCTTGGGAGAGCTTATCTGAACACATGAAGGCACGCTTTATGAGCGGCGTCACGGATCCTCTCCGCCGATTCATTCATTGCCGGTTGAGACCAGGCCAGAGCTTGAAAGAATACTATATGAAAAAATGTCATTCGTATGTCTCGCCGACCTAAGTGACGAGCACCTTATATCAGGGCTCATTTACGGCCTTCCTGCACAAATGGAAATGGCGCTTGCTGGGCCTACCTCGTCTACACCAGCAGCATGGCTTACAGCTTCACTTCGCATAGAGTGAACCATGCAGAGAGTGAAGTTACATCGACTTCCACCAGCTCGGAATACACATATTAACGTAACAAGTGACAGGACTAGTCAGCGTCCACGTAATACCCCGGCACGAACACACGTGCGCGAGTGAAAACATTGCGCGATGGATGGCTTACCCTGACATATGCACTGGCATAATGAATGCCCACGACGCGCAAGCATTTCCGCCCTCTCCACCAACCAGGGAAACGAGGAGGGCGACCCAGAGTTCTTGTAATTCAGTTTGATGCCCTCATTAACGGGTACCCTGTCAGTGCTACTCTTGATACCGGAGCTACGATTACTGTATCAGCAAAGCAGTTCTGAAGGCACTTCACCTGCAAATAATGAGGAATTCATGCATCTCAGTTCAACAAGTCACATCATCTACCAAAACTTTGGGTTGCGTTAATCTAAAGGTACAGATAGGAAAAGTGAAAAGAGAAATTCAAGCTCATGTTCTACAAGGCATGAAGAGCAACTTTCTTCTTGGCTCGGATAATGCCTGCCTGTTTAACTTGTCGCTGGACCTTGACACCATGACTCTATGCCAAGAAACTGACATCCTCAATTCTTGTAAACAAATTCATACCACGGCTACCATGGGCATGTATTTGCAAGGTGTTGAAGTTGCTATGTACAGCATCTAAATAAAACTCAACAGATGGCATTGAAGCAGCACATCCGCAAGTACGACGGCATTTTTTCCGAGTCACAGAAAAACATTGGGTGCATCAATGGCAAAATACATCGCATTCATCTCACCAACAAAGTTTCCATTCGCAGAGTTCCTTATCGATGCTGAAAAACCGGCAGCGTTGAAATGGACAGACAGATCAACGACTTTCTGAATATTCACGTGCCAGTAACCTGACATCACGTCAGGTTACTGGCACGTGAATATTCATCCTGATGACATCCTGAAAACGGCGTTTGTGACACGTACCGGTCACCACGAGTGACTCGTCATGCCTTTTTGTCTTCGGATTGCTCCGGCAACCTTCGAACGGGCTGTAAAATTCATATTTGCGAAACACTGCTTGCAGAACGTCACGAATTGCTTCGATGACATTGTTGGCTACTCTGACACGTTTCCAGACCATCTGAGGCATCTAGAGGGCGTTTTAAAACCTCTCAAAAGCGGAGGCGTCATGCTGAAATAAAAGAAATGTCAGTTCGCTCAAACCTCCATTGACTACCTGGGACTAAAGGTTTCACATTGCACCATCACTCCAAAGCAAAACAACGTGGGCGCAATCCTACGGTTTCCGACACTATCACGCCCTATAGAGTTGCAGCGTTTTCTCAGCGCTATCAATGTTTACCGTCAATACATCCACCACTTCAGTGAAATCGCTCACTGACTGACACGCCTGCTCAGCAAGGACGTCACTAGGAAATGGGATTCGGAGTGTGAACTGGCTTTCGCTCAGCTCAAGATATGCGTCACAGAAGAGCCAATCCTTAACATCCACGATGCCGCTAAGCCTTGTGTGCTATACTGCGATGCATCCAACAGAGTTATGGGCGCCGTCTTGAAGCAGGCTGATGATGAAGGTAAGGAAAATCCAATCACATGCTATTCACGGAAGTTACCAAAACACGAAATTAATCACGCCATCACAGAACTCGAATGTTTAGCAATTATTGACGACATTGATAAATGGAAATGCTATCTACACGCGAAACCTTTCACTGTGATCACAGATGACGCAGCATTGCAATGGCTTAAAAGCATCAAGAATCCCTGAGGCCGACTTTTCCGGTGGTCCTTGAAACTATCCATGTATGACGTGAACATCAAACACGAAAAGGGCATTGACAACAGTCAAACTCATGCACTATCTCGAAGCCCGATAGTTCAACTCCTATCTGCTGAGCAACTGCGACAGCATCACAATGACAAACTACCCGGAAAGCATATCATTGAGAACGGACTGAATAAAGTGACACGCAGAAAAATACGAAAAGTCTATGTGCCTTTTGCGCTCCGGTCTTTTCTTCTCGAAAAAGATCATGACGCTTTCAATCATATCGGGGTAAAAAAGACGTTGCGGCTTCTCTCTCCTCAGTACTATTGGCCCGACATCATCATTGACGTGAGCGAGTACATGCGGTACTGCGATACTTTCCAGCGCTGCAAGAATCCGAAGACCAATCGCCTTGGTTCCTTGAAGTCGTTGCCACCAGCAAAACAACAATTCAATCTTCTGGCCATGGACACTATCAGTGGTTTTGGCAACTACAGCTCATCAGAAAGATTCATTCACTTAGCCGTTGATCATACCACCCGTTATGTCTGGGGTTTCGCACACATTAATGAGACTTGCGATGCGTCCATCTCTTGCCTGAAGAGTATTTTCGCAGCTGGAAAGCCTCGTAAGTTTCTATCCGACCACGGCACAGGATTCACTGCCGGCAAATTTAAGCAGTTACTCAAGCACAACAATATTCATTAGGTTTTAACAAGCTCACAACGTGCGCAGTGTAATGGCCTAAACGAGCGCACTAATCAGACGATCGTTACTCGCATCCGATACGAGATCAACGAGGAACCCCAAAAACCGTGGCCGTGTCTCCTCTCTGACGTTGTCGACGAGTGCAATAGAACACTTCACGGAGTCACTGGCTACCCACCTTGCTTTCTTATGTATGGCGCACCATCGTATCCCTATCTCTTTTCAGGCGTTGCCGAAAATCTGCAGGAATCTCGTACCAACTCAGTCCGCCATTCAGTGGGATATCATGAGAAAAACAAGATCATATATGACACGAAGTTCCTACCATTAGAGCTTCATGTGGGAGACTTTGTTCTATATAAAACACCCTTGCACCCGAACCGCGGACAACTCAGCGCAATCAGGGAAGGACCCTATACAATCATACGCAAGATTTCAGCAGGTAACTACGAAATCAATCGCAGCGTGGGTCCATTCGGTCGCCAGACTGATATATATATATATATATATATATATATATATATATATATATATATATATATATATATATATATATGATTGATTGATTGATTGATTGATTTGTGAATACTAACGTACCAAAACCACTATATGATTACGAGAGACGCCGTAGTGGAGGGCTCCGGAAATTTCGACCACCTGGGGTTTTTTAACATGCACCCAAATCTGAGCACACGGGCCTACATTTCCGCCTCCATCGGAAATGCAGCCGCCGCAGCCAGGATTCGAACCGGCGTCCTGCGGGTCAGCAGCCGAGTACCTTAGCCACTAGACCCCCGCGGCGGGGCGTATATATATATATATATATATATATATATATATATATATATATATATATATATATATATATATATATATATATATATATATATATATATATATATATATAGTGGTAAAGCCTTTGAACAGTGGGTCGTCCTCTCCAGCGCTTTCTAGTGGATCGCCCTTTTCATAAGAAGAACAGCAGCTCGTGCAGAGAGTCGGTCCCCGCATTGCCTGTCGCTGTCGTGAATCATCGCGGAGTGTCCGCCAATAAACCTCTTAGCAATTTGGTGGAGAGTGCTGAGAGTGCTGTGCCCTTCAAAAACCTTCAGTTCGCATTCGATGCCCTTGGAGCTTCGATCCCGTACCATAGTTTTAACCACGCACCAAGACGCCGCCCACCAAACGCTTCCTCCTACGTTGACGCCATGTCCCGGTTTCACCCGCATCCGCAACCCCCCTGTCTTCACCGGCGTGGATGGCACCAACGTCAAGGACTGGCTGGCCATGTACGAACGAGTGAGCGTCCCCAACCATTGGGACGAGGCAGGTAAACTCGGCAACCTGTTTTTCTACCTCGTGGGTGTGGTCGGCATATGGTACAACCATGCATCTGATTTCCCGACTTGGTACAATTTTAAAACCACTGTCGTTGACGTGTTCGGCCGTCTGGCCGTTCGTAAGCTGCAAGCCGAACAGCGTTTACGTGAACGGGCCCAGCAGACCGGTGAGTCGTTCACAAGTTACATCGAGGACATCCTTGACTTGTGCAAGAAAGCCAACCTGAACATGTCAGAAGCTGACAAAATCCGGCATGTTCTAAAAGGCATCGCCAACGATGCATTCACCATGCTCCTCGCAAAGAACCCCCGCACCGTGGCAGAAGTCATTACGTTATGCCAAAGTTACGACGAGCTGCAGCGGCAGTGCTTGATGACCCGTCAACCGCCACCACGTGATGCTGATCTCTCGGCCTGGTCAGCAGTCAGGCAGCCTTGCTTGCCGAAATCAAGTCGTTTGTGCGTGAGGAAGTTGCCCGCCAGGTATCTTTACTGGCTTTTGCATCCCCACAACATGCTCAACAGCGATCAAGTACACTTCTACCTCCGCTCCGCCGAGGCATTCAGCAGGATATCACTGAGGTTGTTCCTGAATACCACCAGCCGCCTCCTGTATCTGCGCCACTCAGCTACGCCCAAGTTGTCCCCAGGCCGCCCCCACCGATTTTTGTCGCTGTTCCCCTAAGTTACACCGAAACCGTCGCGAGGCCCCAGGCCTTCGGAGAAACTGTCTCACCTACATACGCCGGCGTCACCCACGTGGCCGAGTGCCACCTATCATGCACTCATATCAGCAGTCGGCTCGCCCATCGTGTTCTGCGACATGGATGGGACCCGCGAACCGAGGGAGCACTGTTGACAATCACCCCATCTGCTTTGCTTGTGGTTGCGTCGGTCTTGTAGCACGCTATTGCAATTGTGTGCAGCAACAGCAGGTCGCCTCAGACTTCCCCAGCCAATCAAGCCGCTCTTATGAGCAACCCCCACCTTTGTCACCGTCGTCCCGCCCCGTTCCGTTTACCTGCCGTTCACCATCTCCACGACGTCGCTCACTGTCACTGATCCTGCCACGTCCATTTGAGGGCGGCCAGGAGAACTAGTCGTCGCAGTCTACGAGGCAAGGGCTGCGACACTGTCCTGTCGAACTGCGGAAGCCCTCGGGAAAGCCCGTCGAACGTGATAGACTTGCTTGTGGATGGCGTTCGTGCATCTGCCCTTGTAGATACTGGAGCCGCCGTATCCGCCATGGACGCAAAACTTAGCCGATTACTGCGCAAAGTGATCACGCCACTTTCCGGGCTCTCCTTCCGTACAGCCAGCGCCCAAAGCATTCAACCTACATTGATGTGCACAGCCTGCCTTATGATTCAGGACGTGATGTATGCGGTCGAATTCATCATAATTGCTTCATGCTCTCACGACTTTATCCTAGGAAGGGATTTTCTCTCCCGCCACGACGCCGTCATTCATTGCGCACCAGCAGAAATAGAACTGACACAATTCTCATCTTTGACGCCGGCCGACAGTCCATCTGCTGCAAGCAAGTTACTCGTCAGAGACGACACTCAAGTGCCTGCAAACTCGTCCGCGGTGGTGTCGCTATACTGTGCAAGCCTTTCTGACACCACTGCACTCCTCTCGCCATCTCATCGTGTTTTCATGAGAAAATGCTTGATGGTTACTTTGGTGACCGTGCAACTCACTCACAGCAGCACCACTATTTTTGTTGTGAACTCATACCCGTACAGCATTACGTTTGTGCGAGGGGAATGTCTCGGCAGCGTGGAACCCATCGAAGACGCGCAAGTTATGAATCAACCCGATGACACGCACTGCTCAAGTTCCTGTACGCTCAGTGCTGTTTCGACATCTGCTTCGTCATCCGATGATGTATTCGGTCCCTCCATTCCCGACAACCTTACGCCGGGCCAGCGTTCCCAGCTTATGGGCCTGTTGGAAGAATTCCGCTCTTCTTTCGATGTCGCTCAACCTTCTCTTGGCCACGCATCCAGCGTTACGCATCGCATCGACACAGGCGCACAGCCACCGCTGCTGCAACGTCCATATTCCGTATCTCCCACAGAACGCCGTGTAATCAACGAGCAAGTCGACGACATGCTTCGCCGCGATGTTATTTGCCCCTCTAGCAGTCCCTTGACATCTCCTGTCGTTCTCGTCATGAAGAAGGACGGTTCTGTGTAGTTCTGTGTGGACTACCGACGCCTCAACAAGATCACTCGTAAGGACGCGTACCCACTACCGCGGGTAGAAGACGCGATTGACAGCATTCAAGGAGCAGAATTCTTTTCATCCCTCGATTTGCACTCAGGGTACTGGCAAGTACCTATGGCTGAGGATGCTCGACCGAAGACCGCTTTTGTCACCCCGACGACTTGTACGAATTCAACGTCATGCCGTTTGGGCTGTGCAATGCGCCCGCCACCTTTGAGTGCATGATGGATACTGTTCTGCGTGATCTGATATGGCACTCGTGCCTGTGCTACCTCGATGAAGTCATTGTTTTCGCTCCGGACTTCTCGACGCATCTTCAACACCTTCGGCATGTTTACCGCGTTTTAGTGACGCCAGTCTGCAACTGAACCTAAAGAAGTGCTGATTTTCAGCTCGGAAGCTGACAATACTCGGCTACGTCGTGTCCAAGGATGGAATTCTCTCTGATACAGCCAAGCTTCGAACCCTGACCAAGTTTTCCAAGCCGACATCTGTCAAGAAACTGCGCAGTTTTTAGGACTGTGTTCCTACTTTCAGCGCTTCTTTCGAAATTTCGCGACTATCATATCGCCGCTGACGAAGCTCCTCGGAAGTAACGGGCCTCTCCATTTGTGGTCATCACAGTGTGACGACGCTGTCACAACACTTCGTCGTTTGTTGACGTCGCCTCCCATACTCTGCCACTACGACACTACGGCCCCTACAGAGGTACACACGGATGTCAATGGTGTTGGCCTCGGTGCTGTCTTTGCACAGCGCAAACCAGGATTTTCCGAATATGTCGTGGCGTATGCAAGCCGCACGCTTACTAAAGCCGAGTCACCGAGATTACACAGTCACCGAGAAAGAATGTTTGGCAATCGTCTGGGCCCTTACAAAGTTCCAACCTTATTTGTATGGTCACTCACTTGATGTCGTCACCGACCATCACGCTCAATGCTGGTTGTCTTCATTGAAAGATCCCTCAGGCCGTCTCGCCCAGCGGGCATTTCACCTGCAAGACTACGACATCCGCGTGCTGTACCGCAATGGAAGGCAACATGCTGACGCCGACGCCCTGTCGCACTCTCCCTTGCCTGACGACAATGCCAACAACTCAGCGTCTCACCTTGACATTTCTTCGATTACCATTCATACCATTGCTACTGAGCAGCGCAAGGATCAATGAATTGCCTCAGTTGTAGACTTGCTGACTGATCCATTCACTCCATCCACTCGCACGTGGCGTCGTCAAGCCCACTATTTTGCCCTTCGCGACGACCTCCTCCACAGGCGCAATTACAACGGTGACGGCCGCCAGTGGCTACTAGTCATACCTCGCAGTCTGTGCTCTGACATATGCGGATTCTTTCATTCTGATCCGCAATGTGCGCACTCCGGGGTATTGAAGACTTACTAACGCATTCGCTGACGGTACTTTGGCGCGCATGTACCGCTACGTGCAGAAATTCGTTCGCTCCTGCATAGATTGTCAGTGGCGCAAAGCTTCAACACACCTGTCGCCGGTATGTCTGCAACCTCTACTTTGCCCTGCCAGGCCCTTTGGGCGTGTTGGCGTCGATTCACATGGGCCACTTCCCCTAACGTCGGCTGGTAACCACTGAGCCATTGTCACTGTGGACCACCTCACGCGATACGCCGAAACGGCCGCTCTCCCACGGCTACAGCGAGCGATGTGGCCTCCTTCCTGCTCCAACGATTCATTTTGAGACACGGTCCACCCGAGGAACTGCTCAGTGACCAAGGCCGCGTCTTCCTGTCTGAAGTCGTTGAAGCCAATTTCAAAGAGTGCAATGTTGTTCACCGCAAAACTGCTGCTTACCACCCGCAGACGAATGGCCTCACCGAACGCTTCAACCGTACGCTGGACAACATGCTCTACAAGTACGTCGCCGCCTATCACACAAATTGGGATTCCATTCTAGCCTTCGTCACCTACGCATATAATACCACCCCTCAGAGCACTACTGGCTTTTCACCTTTCTTTTCATTATATGGAAGGCACCCGTCACACACCATCGACACGATACTTCCGTACAGGCCAGATCCGTCTGAGTGGGCACCTATTTCTGCTACAGCCAAGCTTGCTGAAGAGTGTCGAGAGCTTGCAAAGACCTTTAGTGCGCGTGATCAAGAGCGGCAAAGAGCATTCGGGCTGACGCCAGTACTACTGCGCCCACGTTCCTCCCCAGAGCGCTCGTCCGACTCTCGATTCATACCACTGCAACTGGCCTATCTTCAAAACTATTGCCCAAATATGAATGCCCTAACCGTGTCGTCAAATGGACTTCCCTAGTCTACTACTTGATTGAACCCATTGAACCATCTTTGGGCATGCGCCGTCGAGGACGCGACATTTTTAACGTGTAGCGCCTCAAGGCCTACCATCACCTGCTCATCGTAACCAGCTGTTAGATCGCCAGGCGGCCCCCTTTTCGTACCCAGGGTAGTTGTGGTAAAGCCTTTGAACACTGTGTCGTCCTCTAGCGCTTTCTAGTGGTCTAGTGGGTCGCCCTTTTTCATAAGAAGAAGAGCAGCTCGTGCAAAAAGTCGGTCCCCGCATTAACTGTCAGTGTCGTGAATCATCGCGGAGTGTCCGCCAATAAACCTCTTAACAATATATATATATATATATATATATATATATATATATATATATATATATATATATATATATATATATATATATATGCGCTCAGTTTTTTGTGTGTGTGTGCGGCGAGAGAAGACAGGAGAGAGCTACACAGGCTCTTGATGACTTCTTTGCCCCTTGTATGAGCAAATGCAGCGTCTCACGGTGTCGTGAAGGCCGAGTTGCCCATTCGTGCCATTTTCGGTAGCTTTTCGTAATTTCGATAAACACCTGAGCAATAGGAGACGTGTACGCCAAGCAACGCGTTTAATTATTTGTGCATATAGTTTTGTGTCGAGCACAGTGCGCTCTTGATTACTCAAGGTAAAGGTGCGCAAGAGTCAATATTTTCTTGAACCATTGAAGTCGAATCTTGTTTTGACTTTATGCAAACGATTTATGCAGTGCACTGGATGACTGCCGCTGAGGGTCACCATCCGCGGTCATCGGTGGCTGTTAGTTTCGATGGCCGAGATCTTTACTACGCTGGCCGCACCGACCGAGGAGATGCCTGGACGCCATGTTTAGTGCACCAGAAATTCAGGTGTGCTTTGACAATGAGGACACGCTTTCGCGATGTGAGATTGGAATGGGTGGACTAGTGTTTGTCCTTTGCAGTATTCTTTCTCACTAGATGCCTTCCTTGGCTTTATAAAAAACGTTTTAACAGATAAATGAAATTCACACTACAAGTCAATCTTTGAACGACGAAACGACGGAGGACAGAAATAAAAGCCTAAGAACATTAGTTCAATACTATGACAGTGAAAGTGTAGAGTATAAGCTGAGGGATGGACCCGTTTCGTCGAGGGCTGAGTTGCTACACATATGTGTACCATACCTAAGGTTATTCTAGTGTCAAGAATTAATATCAAAAAGACATATAAAGAAAAAGACGCAGAAAAAACACGGACGGCCACAGGAAAACAAATTCGCGGAAAAGGAAAAAAGTAGTGCGTGCGGGGACACCAGATTGAAAAAGCGCGTGCGGAAAAAAAAGGGACCACAGGGCGACAGAGAAGGCGCCGGATGGTCGAGGTGGCCGAGGTATTGTCCCAGTAATCCAACTCTTTGGCAGCCACCTGAGTGACCAATGTTGCCACGTTGCGGGGATTTTTCGCCCGACTCAGTTTGCTCTAGCCAACGGGGCTGCCACACGAATGGGGAAATGCTGTGGGGCAATAACATAACCTTCAGGGCACACACACACACAGACATAAATATTTACGCACACAGAAATGAAGCTAACCATAAACAGTTGCCCTGAACAAAATACTTAAAAAGGCTTAGCATGGCCAAATATTTTGTAGGTGTCTATTCGCTCACGGCGTCATTCGGTCCTGGCGTCCGCGTTGGTGCAAAACGGTGCTCCTCAAATAAGGTGAGGTATCTAGACATGGTTTCCATCCGGTGCTGGAACTCATAGTGCCGGCAGGAACTCCGGGCACCTTCCAGGCCGCTCTGGCCCGTGCAACGTTCACCTGACCGACGGGTGGCCGCAAGCCCGGGCTCGTGCAAAGTCGGCAGCATGACGCAGACCTCTCCCTGCTGCTCACTACGCCGCCCGCCAGCTGTACGACCAGAGCCACGAAGATGGTAGGCCGCCGAGGTAAAAACTAGGGCGGCTTTCGACTTGTTGCAGTCCTGGGTCAAGACCCAGGCCACCTCAACCATCCGCCAACTTCTCCATCGTCCTGCCAACTCTTTTTTTTTCGCACGCACTCCTGTAATCTGGCATCCCCACGCGTACTGCTTCTTTTTACTTGTCTTCGGATTTGTTTTTCGCGCCAATTTTGTGTTTTTCTTTTCTTCTGTTTTCTTTATATGTGATTTTTCACGTCATCCACGACGTCTAGTAGGATTGAGGCAACACAGGATGGAAGGAACAAGAATGAATACGGGATTTATTGTCACGCTCTTTTATTGGCGAAATACGTGATAGCAGTGCTATCGGCATAAGGCAGGCAGTGCACAGAGTGCATGCCCGATTCATCCTCTGCGGGGAAAGGCATGAGATTGAAAGCACAGGTTATTTAATTAAAGGTCACATAGTAACGAAGCCGCTGCGGTGGCTCAGAGGTGCGACCCGATCTCCTTCGGAGCAGTGCTTGCCAGGTAGGAGATAGACCATTGTGTGCGGAAGCTGGTACTAAAACACCTTCCGTGGACGCCCCTCGAGGGTGTGGTGTAGTTTGGTACGGTGTAACATCAACAAAGCTACTTGATGCAGGGTCCCCACAGTCAGCGGACATAGTCTCGGAGGCATCACAATCATGACCATCCACATCTGCTATCCACTGTTCAAGAGTCTAAAGAAGGTGCCGTCTTTTACGTCTAAACACCCGACCATCTTCCGTTTTCACGTCATAAAACCTTGGAGACGTTCTTCCCAACACAATACTTTTCTAAAATTATGTTGAGTCCCCAAGCCATACGATCGACCCTCTACCCAAGCGTGACACTGAGAGCTTTCCCCTGTCGCTCTGATGATTCTTCTCAGGTGATGCTGACAGTGTGCCGCCAAAGTCTGGTGCATTTAAACTGAGACGCCTACCTGGAAGGAGATCCCCGGGTGATTGGCCATCCACAAGAGACGTAGAACGGTAGACCAGCAAGCCTAGCCAGAAGTCGTCGCACGAATCTTCCATTTTATTCGGGACGCGTTTCAGGATAGGTACCCCTTCCTCAATCAGACCATTCGATTGCGGGAAGTGAGGACTTGATAAGACATGAGCGAAGTCATATTTTATTGTGAATTCTGTGATTCGTAACTTGAAATCTGCAGCCAGTTTTTCAAGCATACATCCAGAAGGACGCCATATCTAGCAAACATTGCGCTCAGTTCGGCAATTGTTGTGTTCAAAGTGGTGTCTTGGAGCTTCTAGACTTCTGGGTAGTTTGAAACGCGTTGAACGTGACGACGTATGAACTTCCTAGCACGGGAATGCCGGAACCGAGGTAGTTCGGAGAAGAGCAGGGCAACGCTGAAGTGCATGCGCCGACGAAGCAGGTACGTGCCGATGACCGTGGCCGATGAAATCAGGCAAGTTCTCTTCTGACGCGTTGACCGGGATCCACAGCCAAGCTCTCAGGCCTACGTCTGACAAGAAACCTCATGGCTGCGGTAGCTTCCTGCCGGCTGCAAGGACCGTCAAAGTTTGTGGGAAATCGCAGCAATCAGGTCCAACTATTGGCCAAGCACTCGGGACAAACCACAATAGTGACGCTGGTGAACAGCCTTCTAGTTCTCGTCCGAACGAACAGCCCCCTTGTCGACCGCCTGGATCCACGCGCCCGTTTCTCTCCCACGTGTCCTCAAGTCGCATCCTACTGTCGTCTTCGCGCCCGTTTTGTGACCACGCTTGTGCCTGACGACTTCATGCGCTATCTCCATGTCGGCTTTGTCACGACACCATTCCCCACACTCGCGCACTTCTCCCATCGCAGCCTTACGCAGTACAATGGCTTGGTCTCACCGATTGCATTTTGTGCAGGGGTACTGCTTGTTGCCAATTTGGACGTTTCTGCTTTCAGGGACGAAGCTCCTTAGGGTGTGGGTGCGTCTCTCCTATGTATGTATGTATGTATGTATGTATGTATGTATGTATGTATGTATGTATGTATGTATGTATGTATGTATGTATGTATGTATGTATGTATGTATGTATGTATGTATGTATGTATGTATGTATGTATGTAGCCACCGATGGCACATACTCTAGAGCTAGTAAATGCTACAGGTGATGGGAGACGGGAGACGGTGGTACTTGCAGTGTTCACTAGATAGACGCACGGATGGACGGACAGACAGACTAGCAGACAGATAGAAGGACGCGCGGATGTACAGACGGATGAAGGCACGAACAGACGGACAGACGGAAGGACGAACTCATGGACGGACGCACGGACGGACAAACGGACGCATGAAACGACGCACGGATTGTCACGTGGACGGACAGAAGCATGGACGAACTGACGGACGCTTCAACCCACTCATCATTCACTCTGTGGATACGCTGTGATTTTTTTTGGTAGTGGTGCACACCCCGCAATACAGTCGATATGACTGTCCGTTCTTCTCCAAACTTCCATTCGTTGCTCCACAGACTCAGCAACTCTGCAAATTTGCGTTTTCCCTAGCGTCAGCGTTGCTTCGTCAAGCATTTTTTCACGCAACTATTAATTACTCGGGCCAAACACTATTTGACCCCGGATTATTGAATCATGTAGCTCTGCGAAATCTAGCTGTGCAGCCTGCGCAGCCTAATTTTTAAGGGGTCGAAAAATTTTATCGAACGATTCCCCGTCCTAGAGCGAAACAGACACCGCCCATGTACTTTGTTGCTTACCCCAGAGCAACAAGCTTCGAACTTTGCAACGACTGTGTTGTAATCTTCCCAGCCATACGTGTCTCAAACTTGAACGTGTTGAACACGTCGAGAGCTTCTTCACCAGCTACGTCAAGAAGGGGCGTCGTTGTTGCAGCTTCACTTTGCTCTTTCATCGCGGTCCCCAAGGAACAGGCCAAACATTTGTTTGAACCGTTTCCATTGGCCGGAGAGGTTGCCGGTCAGCTACAAGCGCGGCGGTGCCTTGAGTAGCTCCATCGACGGGGCTCTGCCGGGACCAAGCTTTGACCCGAAGTGACCACTTCTGGCAGCATGTGACGTAGCTATGCTTAGTCGGGTTAGAATTGAGGACACAGAGGATGGCAGGAACAACAATGAGAATCGCGGGTCTATTGTCACGCTTTCGTATTGGTGAAATACGTGATAGCATTGATATCGTGATAAGGCAGGAAACGCAGAGAGTGCATGCGCAATACATAAGGCTCTCTTTGAATATACACGTTCACTCACTTTCGCTGTATTACGCCTCTCAACACTTTAAAGCTAGTGTTGTGATCTCCAGAGGATATTTAACAGATATCTTTAATGAATTTACCTATGCGACACATGACGTGCCTAGTAAAGTCAGGTGATGACAACCATATCGACAGCGGAAGACGATGAGCGTCAGCGACGACAGGAGCCCTCTGGACGGCCTGGCGTCAATACGTAAGGTCAGCGTGGCGCAGTTACTTATCCTAGCTGGCCGCATTTTGTAGAGTGGATCGATGTATGAATGAATGAAAGAACTTTATTAGTGCCCAATGGGTCACGCTAGTGTCCTAGCCTGAAGCGGGTGCTGCTTCAACTTTTGGACTGAGAGACCTAGTAGCCAGTTGCTCCTCCCGAAGCAACCCGGGCATGGTCACATCCGCTTGATTTCGTTTCCGCAGCCGGTGTTCCTCGTAGCTCTGCAAGACTCGGCACGGAAACGAGGTATCCAGGGCATTCAGACTCGCATGCATGTTCGTGCTCGTATGTGCGTGCTTTTCAGAGGTTCCGCAGGCCCATTAGACTGCTCAGAATTGTCCCATTATAGTAGAACTCTGTAAAGCTGCGTCCTATTGTTTTCCAGTATTTTCCTTGTCGCTGCGTAACACGGAGCAATCCCATGTTATTTGAGCGCAGCCAGAGAAACGCGACTGCTCACAATCATGATTGACCCAATCGAAGGCTCTCGGAAGGGCGCGTCAGCAAAACTTTGCAAATGAATAAATGATCAGGCGTTATTTACCTTGAAGTTCAGAGGACGCGAAATCACAAAACTCAGCCTATAGGTAGGCGTAATTTGTTAAATGTTTTTAAGGGGTCCTTATTAGGACGGTCGTGGGAATGAGTGGTTCCGCAAGTCCCACCACAGTTCGTAAGCTGTCGCGCCAGGGTTTGAGCCCACTCTTCTGGATTTTATCCGGAAATAACTTCGACGTGGGAGAGGAACCGCGAGACCTGGTGACTACTGATTTTCTTTAGATTCGAAGTAGCTTGCGAATGAGGCCTGTCCTTTGTCACACCGTAGCTGCCGCTGTCGATGGTGATGATGCTGATGACGATGAAGAACAAGCGTCTTCTTGACCCAACATGCACTTTTGCCATCACGGCACAGCACTTTCAAGGTACCCACTATACGCCATGATG
Organism: Rhipicephalus microplus; assembly: GCF_043290135.1. NCBI lineage: Eukaryota > Metazoa > Arthropoda > Arachnida > Ixodida > Ixodidae > Rhipicephalus > Rhipicephalus microplus. The sequence continues at coordinate 211,054,243 of NC_134702.1, forward strand.
ATGACGATGACGCTCATGACGATAAAACACCAGCGCGATAAAACACCAGACCACACATTCTCTTTCTGTAATCACGGCACACACATGCAAGGTGCCCAATGTACGCCATAACAATGGTGATAACACTGATGACAATAATGATGTCGAAAAATGGTTGCCTTGTGCAGTTCAGAACATCTAGATACATTTCGTATGACAGGAAACAGCAAACAACCACCAGAGAAACGAGCCCAGACCTCGTTTTTGCTCACATCATGCTGCAGTCGGTACCACAAAGCAGTAATAATGAAGGCATAATAAAAATGAAAAGTTAACACAGCATACCAGTTATGACCAGTAAACATTCTATATAACTGTGCTTCATTTTATCACCAATTTATATGCGTGAACGGTCTATGTAATGGGTGATTTACGGCAACACCAAACGATTCCACTAATTAGCCCATCTATGATCATTCACATAGAGGATGTACTGGGTTTTTGGTTTATTTTTCCTTGCAGGGATTAGTGAATGATGCAAGAACCTTAGCCTGATATGAAAACACTGCAATAGATTTTGGCCGCCATGCGTGAATCAGAGTAGATAGTGATGGCATGTGGAACCGTATGAAGGGCAATCACCATGGAAACCTCTTTCGCCACATGTCGATGTTTCGTAAGCATGGATGCTACATTAATTATAGTGTTCCTCGCACATGAACAACTACTATAGCAAATCTCTCTTTTCCCACGTATTGGACTGTGTCGACAGAAACATAAGCTGTATGTGGGTCGACTATCTTGAGAATAGCCTTTGCACGTGCTACTGTGCGACCGTTGTCATGGACAGGTCGAATGTGTCTCGCAATCGGCTCCACCATTATTCTTTTCATTGCTTCTCTTGAGAGAGGATGCACATACATATTGCAGTCCCTATAATGATTCTATGTCTTCCCCATCAATAATTTTATTTGCTTGCCTAGATGACGATAGCCCGCAGAGTTGTATAGCAAAGTGAACCTGAATAATTTATTCGAAAGTGCCGAGTAATCCAAGCCCTAAATACCTCTCAGTGCTGGTAAATGGCGGAAGGCTAAGCAAGCTCTTCAGACCAGTTCTGATGGTTGCGTCAAGAATGTTCTTTCCGCCTTACTCAGCCTGACGTAGGGGGTTGAGTGATTAACGTGGATTGTGAAAAAGGTACGTGTGCGATACTCTAAGCAGATCATCTTTTAGTCTTCCTCTTTTGTTAGGCACCCGTCCAAATTTCGGGACTTCTTAGGAACGCTAAAAACTGTAACCCCAAAGCGCTGTAACAAACTTGGCGTGCAGGTGAACCACTTATGCAGACAGAGCCACAAGCATAGTAGTCACGAGTTTCGATCAATGCAGGCCATCCTGCGTGTCGAGCCTGAGTTCAGGCCTGGTGCATAGCAGCTACTTCCAGTATCTGCTGGAGAATGAAGGCTTGCTTCTGTCTTGGACACCAGCAGGACATCATGGCACCATTCCAGACAACGCAGTAAGGGCAGACCCAGATGCTTCCGGCGACGTCATTGTCTTCGCCAGACAACTCAAATACGAGGATGAAGGGTACACGTCGTGCCAACGCTTCTTTTTCTACGCGTTGCACTCTTTTATGCGCTTTGTTAATGTAGCATGAGTAAACGAACAAATTTGCATTGTTACGGCAGAAAAGGTGTATTAACTAAACGGGACTTCAAGAATACTTCTGGAAAAGTTAGAAATATTGGACAGGTAAAATTTGAGAGAAAATAAATGAGATCGAAAAAATATAACGCCAGATTCGCACTATATATTTGAATGTACAACATGCACACATTTACCGAGTTTATTACTTGTAATGCAATACTATTGTAATAATTATCATTTCCATTTCAAATATATAAAATTATATGCACCTCTGCTTGATCGACACGTGTACTCACGACATGAGAAGTGCACTAATAAGATTTAGGACGAATTGAACGAGCCATACTTAAACATTGCAGTGAACTGCATTACAAGTTGTGAATGATATGCATTATGATCAGAAGGGCTAGTTAAGGAGATAACCAAGCACATTGATTGTGTAGTTTAGCATCTAAACTAAGCCATTTATATGTATTGAGCTTCCCTGATTACGCCTTCAGCTGCAACAAGCACTCCAATGTAATATAAGAGGTCAGCTGCTGAGTGTATTTGTGAAGGTGTTCCCGGACCTGCCTAAATAATCATTGAACGCGATGGCGTCAAGAAGCACATGCCACAGAAAATTCGGTGTCCTCAGCGTCGTTGAGGGGAAAATTACGATCAGTGCAAATGATGAAAATCAGGCCACCAGTTAGAATTCAATCGAGGCAATCTTCCTTGTAGTCAATTATTCCACCACGGAGCCAGCAATTTAATCTGCTTCAACAAAGCACTCTAAACAGGTGTAATGTCGGGTGAAGAGACATGTTATCATACCTTATGTTGCATGACAGAACCACACAATCACCCCAGGCATCACGTCATACGAACTACGCGAAGACTGTATTTTAAGGATGGCACAAATAATTATGCCAGCTTTAAAATGGGCTGAGCTATAATTAATTATGGACATCATCACTCACAGTGTAAACAAATTGTGCAGCCACGTATTGCCATAGAGGCGTGTAGTCGACACTTCGCTACTGGGCAACATGGTGCATTATGGCGCAGTGCGCATTTACGGTAGGTGCCTTTGGAGAAAGTATAACGGCTACTCTCAGGCGAACAAAAATTCCTGACGGAATGGTTGAGACCATCACCGGTGACTGAAGCATGGAAGACGAATAAGGAATCAATGCGAGCCGAGCCTGATAATTATATCTCGTTCCACTCGTAAACGCGAAGCTCAAGCGCCTTTCAACACTTTCCCCCGCTAACAATTTTGGTGCGTTCTCCGTTTGCTGCTTCAAGACAGTCATTGCTTCAACACTTGAAAACACTCAAAAAATTTTTAAATATCTTCAGTTTTTCACAGGGGGCGGAGGCAGTTTTTTTCGGGGAAGCAAGAAATCAAAATGCTACATCTGCTAACTGGTGATGAGAAATCAAAAGCAGGGTATATTGCTGAAGTGAACGTTTTGATGTAGGAGTTTTTTCGTCACGCAGCTGTCTGCTACCCAATAGTCCACTGGCCGGAACGTTCGTTTTAGCGAGATTCCCTTTTTAGTGAACTTTAGAGGCGAAGGTCCAAAAGCCATGGGTCTGTTCCTTCTAGCTCGCCATGGTATGTGATCACCTAGTTCGATGACTTTCAGCAGGTGCGTACGAACGGATAGATGGACGAATGGATGGACAGATGAATGGACAGACAGACAGAGGATACGAACGGATGGACACACGAATTGACCCACCAACTGACCGACCGACCGACCGACCGACCGACCGACCGACCGACCGACCGACCGACCGACCGACCGACCGACCGACCGACCGACCGACCGACCGACCGACCGACCGACCGACCGACCGACCGACCGACCGACCGACCGACCGACCGACCGACCGACCGACCGACCGACCGACCGACCGACCGACCGACCGACCGACCGACCGACCGACCGACCGACCGACAGACAGACAGACAGACAGACAGACGATTCAGTGTTTACCGATAAAACCGTCCGAAGCTTCGCCTCACTCATCATCATTCACTCTCGGATATGCTGTGATTTTTTTCCTCGTCATTGAAGCTCCCAGATTCTCCTTAAGTTATGTTCTTCCGAAATCTGTTTAATAAGAAATATTTTCGCATTATCAGCAGCCACCAGCATTGATGCATTTATGTCTGTCGCGTCACTGCGAACATAAAGTCTGTTTACTTAAAGAAACTTTTTTCAACACACAAAGTGCGCACAACATTGTTTAGCAAGCGTGGGAAAGCTTTGCAGATTTGCGTGATTATAACTTAAGTGCCTAGCAGTTTTGGTATACCTTTATTCTTTTAGTTCAAAAACCACCTTTATTTCAATCCAGTGATTGCACGCACAAGACTTGAGATAAAAATTGCTTTAAAATCGTTTGCTGCTTGGCCATAATTAGTGTTTCGATGGTAATGACTCGAAAGCGTATCGCTGCAAGAAGTTATGATCATGTTTAGCAGGTTAACCGTGTGCTGCCATTATCAATCCGCGTAGCCAAAACAAGAGAGATAGATAATCATAACTAACTCAGTAACACATGTTTAAAAAACACCCTAAAGTGTAATGTTTCGTCAACTCAGGTTCTGGTCTAGCATTGCTTCGCAGTTTGAACTGTGGTTCACTGACATGTGTGAACAGAGGTCCCTAAATAATGAAAAAAAAACATGAATCATGCTTCCGAAGAAAACCCTGCTGAGATGCAAAGCAGCAGTGGTGCGCATGGCATTGATCTGGTTAAAACGGGCGTCGATGTGGGTGCTAGGACAATGATTTGAAGCGGAACTCGGTGTAGCATTTACTCAAGTAAATGTTTGAAACGCAAGACTAGGTAGGTGTGTTGGGTGTTGTGTAAGCTTCATCGCATATGAATGAGCCGGAAGAGTGTTTGCCCTCGACGTGCGGTCGAGAGTTGCTGGCAGTGGAGAGGATGAAGTGAGAGAGAGGTGTGTTGCGAGTGGGTGGAGGAGCCGGGCGGTGCGGGCGCTACGGCGAGCGTGCTAGGGTGAGGGAGAAAGTGACGTAAACGTGCACCTGTGAGAGAAGCGTTTATGGGAAGGGTGACGTCAACGCACAGCTGTGGCGTGACCTGCTTGGCACCACTCCTGCACCTGTGACAAGGATAATGCGTTGTGACGCGTTCTTACAGGTGCGCGTACGTATAGCGTTACAACGTGAGTCAAAGAGCTGCTTCGCATCTAAAATATACGTGTGCACATGCTATCATGCGAGCACACGATGCCATCGGAGAGACTGCGATCTGCTAGGAACAAGCCCAAAAGTAAGGGAAGAGTTCAGGATACCAGGCCTGAAAGATGGCATGTGGCTGTGCTGGCCAGCCATATTCTTATCAGCACTCGCTATAAAACGTAGACATCCCGGAACGACCGGCAATGGACAAGTCAATTGTGTTCCCTTTCTCAGTATACTAGGGCATATTCCTCCGTTGTGACAGCTAAAACTCAAACGACCATTAAAAAAGGTAGTGAAACACCACGACTCATGGTTCATATTAGCCGCGTCGTACAAGACAGCCGAGGTGTAGCGGCACATTAACTAGGAGTGTTCGCAATGTGCACAAGGAAATGTAAACATTTCTCATACGTATGCCTTGAACTGTACAATCTTTTGAATCCGTGTGTGCTGAGCTGAAAGCTCCATCACTAGACGTTAGCCAGTTGGTTTCTCGTAATAGTCACTCTGAATACGTCGGAGACCAGCTTCTGCTAGACGAGAAGGACATTCATCTGGTGGTTTATAATATTCAGAGCTAGCAACATAAATCCCGCCTGTATCACAGCCTGCCGTCGGGTGGCCTACTGTCTTCTGCGCGAAGGGTGCTCACCGGTCCAGATGGCGTAGGGCGGACGCCATCGCCTTACCTCGAGGTGCTGACGAAGCGCCTTGATGCCTTCCCGAACGAGCGGTGGCTGCCTGCTGTGCTCCCTGTCAACCTACCTCACTACCCCGCCAAGATACAGAGTGACGATGCAGTTTATTGGCGCGTCGGCCGCACAGTACACAGGTTCGTGTTATGGTCACCAGCAGAAGTGGACGTGTAGCGCACATCTTACTTGATTGAAGTGTTGAGCAGCCGTCTACGGAATATGTTAGTACCACCTACCAGTATAGGTGCTGGGGTTCAAATCTTCTTTTTGCTATCAAAAAAACGTAATACCAGAAATGTACCAGCGGCAAGGTCACATGCCGCCTTAATATAATAATTTTGTGCATGCAGCACGTATATAACTGTAAGTACACCCACCAACAAACTCATAATCACACGAGTATTTATATATGATCACGCTTCTTGCACTGTAGCCAACGGGTGCAAAACGCACTTTATACAGGTGTGATATAACACTGCACCACGAGTACAACTTCATACAGAATAAATTGAGAACACAAAAGGTACAAACGAGCTCACAGCCAGAAAACCAAGAATCCAGCTTCAGCTGCTTTAAATCTCATGTGCTGAAGCCTTTGCTTGGTAAGTGGGGTGAAACCTGTGAGATATGACAGTCACGGCATTGTCTTTGCGATCCGAGCATTTTTTCATGAGCGCAAAAATATCAAAGAAGGTTCACTGCCCCTTTAATGTTATACATAATTACTTATTCAATTACGCACATCCGCAGCGGTCTTCTTTAACCGGTAATTTATAGTACTGACGGCTGCTTGCGAAATTTGTACCTTGACTGACGTGGAAGGAAGGTTGTCTTTTTTTTATTTGAACACGAGGCTTGCTTCCTAAAATGACCTGTGCCCACTGATGCCTATACCTTGTTCGGTCAGATACATGGTGCATTGTTAATTTATGTTTCTTTCTGCGAGTGAATCTAAATTTGAGCTTATGCTTTGGTCAAGTAACCAAATCAATTTGGGCGAACCCAACAGAGATTTATGCTAGGAAAATGTTTGATACATTAGCTGTTGTTTTTGAAATATCGTGCAGTAATTGGGACGGCAATCGAAATGCTTCAAGTGAACGAAACGCCACTCAATCCGTAGGTGGGTTCTGAACCCACGATCTTCAAATCACACATCTGGCGCTCTACACAATTACCAATAACGAAAGGTGCTTTACTGTCCAGTTCAAATGGGAGGTGGTTTTGGCGCGTTGGTTATTCATCGTTCTTAAAAACAGAGCGCACAAAAGAGAGATCAGGACAAGCGCTCAGGATCAGGACAAGAGCAGGAGAACGCTTGTTCTGATCTTTTCCTGTCCCGTGTTTTCTGCGCTCTGTTTTATCATGAACTATCCCGTTTGTTGGTATCTATACACGTCTAATAATTACGTGCTACAGGACGCCCTGTGGCAAAAAGAGAGTGCTCTCCACTCGCCGCCTTCAATACAAGTTGCACTAGGTAACGCTACACGGTATCACAACCTTATTGAAAGCCAGTAGACATTGAATAACAAGAACACAGAAAGTTGAGGACCACACAACGTGCAATAAAAGAATACTGGGGAATCCTTAAAGCGGTGGTGCCCCCGAATTTTCAGCATGCAGTTCTTTGCTGTAAGCGTGTCCTTCAGCTCCAGGAAGCATGATGCACACACCAAGATTCGTGTATTTTTGCTAAATAACTGAATATCGCTCTAGTAATGTGGACCATTTTCGGTTTCGGTTTTGTGGTGCCGAATCAGACAGTGACGTCGATGCATAGGTGGCTTGGTCCCGTGAGCACACAAGTCTGTGACGCACATTGTGTTGAGTTTCGTCTGCTCTCATACACACGTGCCACACCAAGCGCCAGCAAAACAAACGCGCTGACAGTCGACGTGGCCAGCTGCAGTAGCATCCAGGCAGTGGCAAGACAAAAGGCAGCCAGAAAGAAACAAAGCGTTTATATTTACAACGTATGTACAAAACGTGGGCGAAGAAGCCACTTGATGCGGCGGCCTTTTATAGGCGCCGAGATGCTGATAGAGGATGAGCGAACCCCGCTGTTGGATGCGCGCAGCGTCTCTGAACGAGGCGTCCAGTGTCTTTTCAAAAGCACTCGGAGTCCTTGACGGACGCAAACAGTGTGTCTGCAAGGGATGCCAGCACACTCGTAACAGCAGGCTCACTGCTTGTTCACAAAATGCGTTTCAGAGATGGCGGAGGTCACTCACGTTACTACAAATCTGGTGTGACGTCATGACAACTGCCGCTGCTACTTCTACTCTGAAACGTCACTGTTGCTGCGCAAGCGATTTGCCTAGATCGCGAGAACGAGCATTCAGCTACACTTTCAGAAGTTAAATAAAATATATTCTACGCGCTTGTTGTGTCCGACTCTTCGTATGAAAAGCTCTTGCATACAAAGGAAACCCGCCACCGGCTTGAGATAGCCTCAAAATTCGGTGGCACCACCCCTTTAGGCTTTGCCTTGCATAGTTGAAATCCATAGCGATGTCCAGCCTCTAGTGCGTACTTAAGCCTCCTACAGTACACTTTTTATTGTATGACGTTAGTCAAGAAACTATAAAGGTGGATTACTTCACTGTAATCGATAAAGTTGAAAGTGGCTTGTGTCATATACTCTGTCGTACATGGTAAAATTTTATGTCATACGTAGCTTGTTTTAAACCACGAGCAGTTACGGACGTGCAGTATTTTTTAACTTGCTATGCACTACTACGTCGTCTTAAGAGAAGAAGCGCTGGAACGAGTAAGTATTGTGTAATAGGTGGTCAGCTTCAAACCACGAAGTCGTTTCTTGATCACGTTTTCTGATGCCTGATGGCAACATACGCTTGTACCACGCAACATTACTACGACATTACATGTTTCAAGAAGCCCTTATGGAAAACGCATCTGTCAACGTTATTTTCACTGCATGTCCAAGCAGAAAAAGGCATTTTACCTGTATTTTCAAGCAGACGCATAGCTGTGTCATGAAACACTTCTTGCCACGCAAACGACCGGGGCTTGATCCTCCCTCAGATCCGAAAGTTTATCTTATTTCATTTGCATCTTTGTTGAGTTTTCAGGCATGCGCATTAAATGATTTTTCGCTCAGAACCATTGATGTCCATGCTGGCACTGACGCCAACACCAATTCCGACACCGAAATTTTCTCGAAAGGAGCTCTTTACCGCTGCTTCGTTAATATATGATAGGCATATACAATAATAAGAGATAGCAGGATGGCGGAACTTTGTCCTGCAATAAAAATGAGGTGGAAAAAGGTGATGACGACAGTGTGTCCTGTGGCCCAGTTGCTGGTTGAATTCATTTGTATGAGTCTAACATAGTCTAGAGATTCACAACTTCATTCTGTTTTTTTTCACAAGATTTAGAGATGCGCACAAAAGCACGAAAGCTCAGGATTGCAGGGCCATCCGAAATTGCGTACATTTTCAAGCAGCATGCGGCCCAAGGCACGTTATCATGTCTTCTACTGCAGGGGTAAGACACTTCCTTGCTTTGCCGACAAACACGGCTGCCTCGTGGCGGAACGCTCTGAGGGCAACTGCCACCTGGCGCCAGCTTTCGAGTACCTCGCTCAAAGCCGAGGAACTCAATACGTCTGGCACCCGCTCTCCGTCTCTCAAACCACGGGGAAGGCAATGCTGCTGCGGGAGAGGTTCAGCGGGACGGAACAGATAGTCATCGTTGGCCATGGGATGCCCAACCGGAGACTTTTGGCGGCCAGGGCTAGTCACTACGGCATGCTAGTGCTGGGGTACCTAGCCGTCGATGAAACGGGCTTTGTCGTCGGAGGTGGCAAAGTGACCGGCTGCGACCCACGTGCGGCGCACCATTCGGTTGTCGTGACTGCCCACCATGACGTCAAGGTTTGTGGAAGTACATCTTTGTCTTCGCTAAATAAGGACAAGCGTGCGCTACCCTAAATACTACGTGAGCGTCTTGAAATATAGGCTATGAATGGGTTCCAGTGCCGCCATGTTAGGCGGTTAACCTTTGTGTTTTGCATCTCTAACGACTAAACGAACAGCGTTACAGTACATGCATACGAATGAAAACGCTACAGCATAGGTTGGTGCATAGATGTTTGGTAAATAAAATGGTGCATATGACGGTTGGTGCATACGATGCTTGGTGCATACGACGCTTGGTGCATACGATGCTTGGTGCATACGATGCAAAGGGTTGTTGCATACGATGTTTCATGACCGTGTTAATTCACGTCACAATATACAAAAACAAGAAAACATCGGCTTAGCAGACCAAGATGGCGGCCGTATGTATGTCTTGAGTAAAATAGTCTTTACTGACTGCTGGCTAACACTATTTTTTATCACATAGTTCGAGCAACGCCGCCATGGCCTACAGCAGGGAGGAAAATGTAGGAAGTAAAATTAATGACAGTTCTCCGATAATGCGCAAAAACGTAATACAATATAATTATAACAACATAAAACTATAGCGGCACGCCAACAAAGTTTAAGTAGAAAATGGCTTATAGAAAACGGGTTCAAAGTGTAATTCAGATGTCACAATTTCACAACGTTGAGAAGAAAGCTCCGTTGTCATTCAAGTTTACTATATCTTCAAGAAGTACATCCCACTCTTTATTTGTTTTATAAAGAAGCAGTTGACAAATCTAGTCGTTTCGAATAAGTATTCTTGTATTATACGAGTGCCGGGCATTTTTGAACGATATGTCGGCGCTAGTAGGTATTTTAACTTATCACTTCCTATTTGGTTTATTATATGCTATGCAAAAGTTTTATTGGCAGTTTTCCTCTTCTGAACAGGAGGGTTTACCAGCCTAATGTGGCCTTCATTTTTTAGCTATTAGCGAATCGGTTGTAATTATTTTTCATGAAGCTCGCCACGTGGCTTCGAACCTTTTGTGTTGTTTCTGCATGATACTTGTGAGCCGGGTCCCAAGAAACTGAAGCATAGTAAAGTATTGATTGTACATAGAGCAAGTAAAAAGTCGTCGTTACTTCTTTATGTGCATACAAAAAATTTCTGTGAAATAAAAACAACATTCTATTAGCTTTCACCATCATTTGGTCTATGTGCCTGTTCCAATGCAATGATTCCAACATCTGGCAGTTCGTGGGATTCAATCCCTGCGACGGCAGTAACGGCTGCCTTTTCGATTTGGCAAAAATGCCTTAGGCCTGTGTGCTTAGGCTTAGGTGCGTGGTAAGGAACCCCAGGTGGTCAAAACTTCCGGAGTCCTCCACTACGGCGTCTTTCATAATTATATGAGGGTGTTGGGACGTTAAACTCCAACAGTTATTATTATTATCGTACTTCTGTTAGGTAAATTCTGAAGTATTTACACTCTGGTACATTTGAATTCTCGCCATTGGTACTCTATATGTACTGCACTTCTGAAATGTTTATTTTGGCAAAGCTCACGTTGTTGCTCATCGAAATACTTAAGCACGTATTCCATGTAGAGCACAAAGGTGTTTTCGACGGCTGCATTTCCGATGGAGGCGGAAATGTTGTAGGCCCGTGTGCTCAGATTTGGGTGCACGTTAAAGAACCCCAGGTGGTCTAAATTTCCGGAGCCCTCCACTACGGCGTCTCTCATAATCATATAGTGGTTTTGGGACGTTAAACCCCACATATCAATCAATCAATCAACAAAGGTGTTTTTTTGTTTAAGACATCTTGTAATAAATTGGAGTCAGTGACTGGAGCAATGGGATGGTAGAGGACGCAATCATCACGATTCGTTTTGTGCAAGATTTTATACTGTCTGCTACATCATTTATGTAAACGAGAATAAAAAGGGATCAAGAACGCTACCCTAATTGTGGCACGCTTGGAGTCACATTTGCATATGAAGGTTTTAGAATTTAAAACAACACACTGTTTGCGACCACCTCAGTAATTCCGGAACAAGGTTGAAAGCTCGCGGTTAGCAATATTATCTAAAAAAGCGAGTTTAATAATATCCAACAGATTATGACAAACAGTGTCAAATGCTTTGCGAAAATCTGAAAACAATGCATCAATAATGTTGTAGCCACCAAGCGCAATGGGTATGTCGTGCTGAAAGTGAACTACTTCGGGTTAACTATCCTGCCATTAACTATTTCCTGAACTATCCTGCCGATATTGATGCTGAGAGTTAACGAAAACGTGAGTGGATCCAAGATATTTGAACAATGCACTACAAATATTTCGCTCTAAGAATTCGCGACAGTTTGAAATTAGGGATAAGGATTGATAGTTTTGTACATGTGTTTTGCATTGCCTTATGCGCAGGTTTCCCATTTGCCGTTTCTCAATCCATTGAAACCACGCCTGTCTCTAGACACAACTTGTACATTCATTACACATAAGTATTGTGCAAAAGTAAGGTGCCACTTTTTGAGTACTTGAGATAATATACCATCAGGCCTTGCAGCCTTGGATGTGTCCAGAATACGCAGCAGACTATGCAAACCAGCATAATCAATTTTGATTTCAGCCATTACATTAACATTTTGATTAGGAGACCACATTGTTGAGCGAAAGCTCTTTCAGAGAACACTCACTAAAATATGCTTTGAATGCTTTGGGTTTTTCAAGTCATTCATCCATTAAAGTTTTTTCTGCAGTTAAAGGTCAGTGTCGGCTGTGTCATTTTTTTCTACTGTTGCTGACATACAAAAAATTTGTATTACGCTTCTGGTATGTGTTTAGCTTGTCAAAGAGAACATGCTTTGCCCGTTTCAATTTTAACCTAAGCCCTTTATTTACGTTTTCAACCTTTACTTCAATTACTGCCGTTCTGTTCTAAACAACGTTTTTGTGAGCATTAGCTGTTTTTCTGACTATAAAGGCACCAAACCTCTATAAATTACATAGCAACTTTTTGACGAGAAAAGCCATAATTTTTTTCTCAAGTAATTTCATCACCCATTCTTGTTGGCGTTCATGCTCAAATGACTGATAAAAGAAAAAAAATGTGGCTGTTCCTTTCTTTTTTTCAAAAATCGGTGTACCACGAAAGTCAAACGTATCTTCGCCGAGGAAGTTGAGCATTTTATTTTTTTAGCATTGTTTCACTGCAAGGGCGAAGGAATGAATGGTACATCTACAAACAGCAAAATAACGCTAAGAACGGCAACCAGCTTGAAATTCGTAATGCACACCTCAATGAGAATGCACGCACGAAATTAGCCTAAAAAGACGCGCGTGGACTAGCAAGTGTTACAGCTGGTAACCTAAGTGTGCTATTCAAACAGAAAGACTAGTGAAACAAACGCACAAGTTACACAGAAGAAGCACCAGCAAAATTCACAATTCGTAGTTCTTATTGTGTGAGCAGCATGCCCTTTTGGTAAATGTGGCCGAGGCAGTTAGCCAGGAGACCTTCGTTCATTCCCCAATCACGAGTCTGATAGATGTCAGACTCTGGAGCTTTGGAGACACTTAGCGCCACCTGTCGGCACAGTTTTGAGTAGTGCAAAGACCAACTCTCCCGCACAGTTGGCTGCGCCACCAGGTGCAACTAGAGCAGGTCAAATAACGATTGAGCTAAATATTAGGCATGTTTGCACATTGAACACTCAACAAGAAGCTACGAATTTCTCTCCGCTAGTGGGATGCGTCACTGAACCGCCATGACGTTCTCACTGGTTCAATCGCCAAAACGACGGCGAAAACAACAGCGGACACAACAAGTCTGCGCATATACAAAAAGTACCTCAGTCAATGCTACTGTTGCCTTGTGAATTGCCACGGGCGTAAATGGCTTCAGTTTTACCGATTCCATGGCTGTTGCAATGCAGAACGGTGAGAGCGCGGTATAATGGTGATCGTGAACGACTAGGGTAAGCGGATTTGCGTTCTCCACAGCTGGTCGGATGATAAAAGTGTGATAATGTAAGTCTGCTGTTATTCTATAGCCTTGATGGAGAACCGTGGTAACTGTGTTTAGGAAGCTGAACAGAGCCTTACCGCGGTTCAATAGACTGACACCCCTCGAATCACCAAGAACACTCTAATCACCAAGTAGATAAGTTTCCAGCGTTATAGCAAAATTTCCAGCCAAAAACCTCTCATGCGGCAGTGAATTCCAGTCATCAACTGCTATGAGAAAATAAATGTATTTGTAAGCTTTATTTCATGCAAATGTGGCTGGCCAAACGCAACAAGGTACATTTAGGGCAACTTTCCCTACCATAATTTCGTATAAAAATGTTAAACGAATAAACTTTCTTCTTGTCTTTAACAAAGGAATTCAGCATATTGATGACAACTCCAGTTTGAAGCATCGCAAAAATAGCCAACTAAAAAAACAGTATATCCCTGAGGTGAATGATGATGAGTGAGGCGAAACGTGCGGATGAATGGACGCACATACGGATGGACGGGTGCACACATGGATGGATGGACGGACTGACGGAAGCATGGACAGACTGATGGACGCTTCATCCTACTCATCATCCACTCCGTAGATATGCTATGACACCGTTTTTATTAACGTCGAATGCAATGCAACTGGCTACTACGACAACTACGACGACACAGAACATACGACCCACGGCGTAGGGAGCTTCATCCCAAAAGAACACTTATGTTGATGAGCAGGCCGAAACAATATTTCAAATGCAGCATTCAGTGATGCTTCGATACGAGTAATAAGAAAGGTGCCTCACCTCGCAAAGAACGCTCTTCTTAGTTGGAACGAAGTTTTTCTGGTGATGTGGTGGAGCCACTGCTGCTTGCGCAGGTCATCGCGTTCGCCTTGGGTTATCATAAAAAGTGCGAAACCTTTTCCATTGTGGTTGTTGCAGTCGTTGGCACAACAGCACGGCATAACAACCGCACAAAGCACAGATAACAAAGCGTGCGCTACGGATGTTACACGGAGCGTCGGCGAAAAATGGCGCGAGCGACAAGGAAAAACACAAGTAAAGCTCAAGACCCACGCGTCTCTAAGGGCAACCACGTAGGAGACCAATCATCATGCAGAAAAAGTGTCGTAGACCAGAGGAGGCGAAGGGGGGCGAGGAGAAGAGAGGAGGTCAAGCGCACGGAGGAGAGTAGAGTGAATGGCGGTACTTTCTCACGATCAGGGGGCTTTAGCTCCACTCCGACGCGTGCTCTCGTGTGGTAGACCACGTTCGCTCTTGCGTTAAAGTGCGTTCGCTCTTGGCGTTCTTCCTCTTTCGTCGGCAGTCTGTGTGCTTCGAGTATAGGTGACGAAGACAAGGCGGTGAAGCGAAGGGCTTGGAAATCAGCTGCAACGTTTGGTGGCCGTCTTTACATAATGATCAACTGGGCAAGATTTACGGAGGAATCACGGTTTACCGATGTACTACACACTAAACGAAAATGACCTGAAATAACCTCAAAAACTGGGTAAACCATTTGTCCTCTAGCGCACTACCTCTCCTGGTTTTTTTTCCCACCTACTATCGAGGTAAAACTTTACTCTCGTGCTAACTTAGTTTTTGAACGTAGGGAGAGTAGTAATTATTTACCCCAGTGAGGTTTTGAGCGAGTATAGAGAGAGTAAATTTTTACTGCCTTCACAAGGTTTTTGAGGTGATTTCTGGGAGTTATTTCTGGTGGTAAAAAATAAAAACTGACGGGTGCATTCGCCCAGAGTCGACTAATTTATTAAATAGCAGAATTGAATGAATTTATTAAACGGCAGAATTGGTGACACAGATTTACATACAGACAAACACGCACACACAGCAAATGCAGAATAATACACCACTCGAACAGACTGCACGCGTTGCTCAACTACACTCTGACAATCCGGTATATATAGGCACGACTTTTTGACCGGCTCTGTAGGACCGATAGGAGAGCTCTTTTGTTTTGCGTTGATTAACAATAACGGTTTAAGCTGCAAGCGTAAACGTAAGGTGGGCTGCAGGGAACTAAATGTCACACCAACCTTTCATTATAAATCTACCCAATCTCACCTTTTTGAGTATCCAATAATTACTTGGCACACCGGGCTCATGGCCCCACGCGGGTTAGCACTGCTTATCCACAAGTCCATAAAATATACATAAGTACGCACAAAACATGGTGGCTCAATGATTTTCATTGAACGACGGTGCACAAACACAGTAGCAGCACGTATTCATCACAACGGGCGTAGAGGAGCGGTGCACGCCTGCACACAACCTTCTTATCGACGGCGTACTAGGCCTTTTCGAGGAGCACGGCTATCCGAAGAAACACAGCTGGCTATCACAGAACACATATCCTCTGCGAATTTCGTCGTCATTTCAGACACCAATGAACACGTGACCACTATCTTACGGGAACGGGGCGGTGTATGCATACTTCCAACTGCGATGATGTTTAATGGAACAGAGGAGCGGCAACGAGGTCGCGACGGAAAATGGGCGAACAGCAAGTCTGGCAGAGACGGCACAGGTTCTCGCGCAATCAGAGCACGGGCTTTTCGTTGTCTTCCGAAGGCGCATACGCATTGGTGCGTATGCTCCACTACAATACCCCCGGGGTGAAGGGTGACTCAGGGAGTAGGCACAAGGAGGGGGTCGTAGTAGGGCTTGAGACGGTCGACGTGTACGGTCTCGCGTCCTCGACGGCGCAAATCTGCTGATTGTGTTAATGGCTCGATGATGTAATTCACCGGGGAGGTTGCGTCAATGACACGGTAGGGACCATGGTACCGGGCCAGAAGTTTAGAAGACAGGCCAGGAACGTGCGGGGGCACCCAAAGCCACACAAGGGAGCAAGCACGAAATGTAGGAGCTATGCGGTGAGCGTCGTCGTGTCGAGTCTTTTGTAGACCTTTAGCCTCACTTGTCAGAGACCGAGCCAACTGACGGCACTCTTCAGCGTATCTGGCGACTTCCGAAAGCGGGGAGCACTCAGATGCATCAGGGCGGTACGGTAGTATAGTGCCGAGTGGGTGGGAAGGTTCGCGGCCGTACAATAGAAAGAACGGGGAAAAACCGGTAGTTGCTTGCGTCGCGGTGTTATAAGCGAAGGTAACAAAGGGAAATACAGCGTCCCAGTTAGTGTGGTCTGAGGAGGTGTACATCCTCAGCATGTCGCCAAGTGTGCGGTTGAACCGCTCAGTAAGACAATTTGTCTGGATTGTATGCGGTAGATTTCCGGTGGATAATGTTGCATTCAGCGAGGATAGCTTGGATGACATCCGACAGGAACACTCGACCCCTATCACTGAGTAATTCCCGCGGAGCACAATGACGTAGAATGAAGCTGCGGAGAATGAAGAGTGCAACTTCGTGGGCGGTGGCTGCCGGTAGAGCTGCAGTCTCAGCGTAGCGTGTCAGATGATCGACTCCGACAATAATCCACCGGTTTGCAGAGCTACTATATGGGAGGGGGCCATATAGGTCTATACCCACGCGGTCGAATGGGCGAGCCGGGCACGGGAGCGGCTGTAACGTGCCAGTATTGTGTTGCGGAGGTGTCTTGTTCTGTTGGCAAGTGGTGCAAGACTGAACGTATTTCTGCACAAAGCGATACATTCCTCGCCAGTAATAGCGTTGGCGCAGCCTTTCGTAGGTTTTCAGGACACCTGCGTGAGCACTTTGGGGATCTGCATGAAAATTCATGCAGATGTCAGAGCGCATATGAGTTGGGACAGCAAGGAGCCACTTCCGACCACCAGGCATGTAGTTGCAGCAGTACAGAATGTTGTCTCGTAAGGAAAAGTGGGCTGCTTGCCGGCGTAGCGCTCTCATGGAAGGGACAGCAGACGGATCGGTAAGGTAGTCGACTAACAAGGCAAGGTATGGGTCTTTACGCTGCTCCGAAAGCATGTCAGTCGTGTCGAGTGGTGACAAGGTGGTAAAAGGGGGAGACAAAGAAGCCACATCTGGTGTTAATGGCGATCGCGAAAGTGCATCGGCATCCGCATGTTTGCGACCGGAACGATATACGACACGGATGTCGTATTCTTGCAATCAAAGTGCCCAACGCCCCAGGCGTCCGGACGGGTCTTTCAAGGTGGACAGCCAACATAGAGCGTGGTGGTCTGTGACCACGTCGAAAGGACGGCCGTAAAGGTACGGGCGAAACTTCGTTAACGCCCAGGTTATGGCCAAACACTCCTTCTCTGTCACGGAGTAATTCAATTCAGCCTTCTTGAGAGCGCGACTTGCATAGGCGACTACGTATTCAGCTTGGGTGCCTTTCCGTTGTGCCAAAACTGCACCGAGACCGATGCCACTTGCATCGGTGTGAATTTCTGTGGCCGCAGCAGAGTCGAAGTGACGAAGAATAGGTGGTGAGGTCAGCAGGCGGCGCAGCTGGCGAAATGCATCGTCACATGCAGGTGACCATGCAGATATGCCTTCGCTGTTGGAAAGCAGACTCGTGAGAGGTGCGATGATGGACGCGAAGTTGCGCACGAAGCGACGAAAGTAGGAGCAGAGACCGACGAAACTTCTTAGGGCTTTCAGTGATGTGGGCAACGGAAAGTCAGCGACAGCTCGAAGCTTATCGGGATCCGGAAGAACACCGTCTCTTGTGATGACATGTCCCAAGATGGTTAGTTTTTGTGCTTCGAAGTGGCACTTTTTGGAGTTGAGTTGTAGGCCTGCAGAAGTTAGACACGTCAGAATCTCGTGGAGGCGAGCAAGATGTGTCGGGAAATCAGATGAAAAGACTACGATGTCGTCCAGGTAACATAAGCAGGTTTTCCACTTGTGGGCACGCAAGATGGTGTCGATCATGCGCTCAAATGTGGCAGGCGCGTTGCAGAGCCCAAATGGCATGACTTTGAACTCATATAGGCCATCCGGCGTTACAAAGGCTTTTTTAGGGCGATCACATTCAGCCATTGGCACCTGCCAATACCTACAACGCAGATCCAAAGATGTAAAGTACTCGGCGCCTTCTAAACACTTAAGAGCATCGTCTATTCGTGGTAGCGGGTAGACATCTTTTTTCGTAATATTGTTTAAGCGGCGATAGTCCACGCAAAATCGTACAGTGTTATCTTTTTTCTTGACCAGAACCACAGGTGATGACCAAGCGCTTTGAGAAGGCTGTATGACTCCACGTTTAAGCATGTCATCTACTTGCTCCGTAATGACGCGGCGCTCTTCGGCGGAAACGCGGTAAGGACGCTGTCGCAGAGGCGAATGTGAGCCGGTGTCAATAGTATGAGTGATAGTCGTGGTGCGGCCCAAAGCAGGTTCTTGAAAGTCGAAAGAAGAACGAAACTTGTTAAGGAGAGCAACAAGTTGGCGGTGATGAGAGAGGGGAAGGTCTGCGTCAATAGCATTGTCGAAGGCTGACGAACTTGATGGCTCAGACGCATGAGTGATTGCAGCAATGTGACATGGCGTTTCGTCGGGAAGAATAATATCATCGGTATGGTCGACAGGTTGCACATATCCTAACGTTTCACCACGAAGTAAGCCAATGGGGTAGTTGCAGTGATTGGTGACCAGCATTACGGTTAAACCAGACGCAATTGTAAGAACAGCAAATAGGAGAACGATGCCCTTGCGTTCAGTAAAAACCGGAGATGGCGTAAACACCACCGTGCCGTCAGGTTGCGCCACACATGAAAGGCTAATAGGGACCGAAGCTTCAGGAGGCAAGGTGATGTCGTCATCAGCGGTGAGTTTGCAGAGCAGAGGAGAGCGGTCTGGTGGTGTAAATTCACATGATGGCACAAGGGACACTTCGGCACGGGAACAATCGATGATAGCTTCATGACGTGATAAGAAATCTCAACCCAGGATAAGGTCATGAGAGCAAGATGGTAGAACAAAAAACTGTACGACGTACAAAACGTCTCGAATGACGACGCGCGCCGTACACACAGCCGAGGGATGAATGCGTTGCGCGCTAGCCGTGGACAGCACCAAGCCACTGAGAGATGTGGTCACTTTCTTCAGTTTCCTACAAAATTTTGCGTTCACCACAGAAACGGCGGCCCCGGTATCAATTAACGCTAATGTGGCGACTCCCTCAACATCGACATCAACAACATTTTTCGGCGAAAATGGAGGCCTTGGGAATTGCGCACAAGGTGCAGTTCTTGTCTCCGGAACTGCACTGATTAGTTTCTCTCCTCAGGAGGTGGTCGACGACGCATAGGCGATGGCGATCGGCGACCAGGTGTTGAGAAACGAGCAGTCGATGGGTGGTGATCCGAGTCGGAGTGCCTCTGTTCATATCCAGACGTGGTAGTCTGCTGCGGTGCGTAGGTAGGAGCTCCAAAGTATGCGTGCGCAGGTGTGGGACGGCGGCGGCAGAAGCGTGCAATGTGGCCAGCGATGCCACACGCGAAGCAGATGGGACGATTGTCTCGGGTGCGCCACTCATTAGATGGACGGAAAAAGCGAGGTGGGGGCCTGTAAACTGGAGGCGAGGCCGGAGGAGGTGGAGCCGATAAGGCGACTGGATGCGGTGGGGGCCGCGCGACCACAGCTGCGTAGCTGAGAGGTGAAGGCGGCGCAGTTGGTGCGTAGCCAGCAGTTGAGAGATCAGATGGCACCAAAGTGCATGGGTAAGAGGCCGGAACTGTAGGGAGGGCATTGAAAATTTCAGTGCGTATGGCCTGCTGCATATTCGAAGGGAGGCTTGTTGTGGGCGCGTCACTATGCGGCAGCAGGGAGAGCTGTCGGGCGACTTCCTCCCTGATGAAGTCTTTAATGTGGTTCGACAGAGTTCCTTGGTGAACGTTGCCATATGCGAGTGCGACGGCCGAGATTGAATCTGGTGATGTGACACTCTGTCGGGCGATGGAACGCTGACGACGCAATTCATCGAAGCTCTGGCACAGGCTTACGAGGACTGCTATTGTGGTCGGGCTTTTCGCCAGCAACATCTGGAATGCGCCATCCTCGATGCCTTTAAGAATATGTCGAATTTTCTCTTCTTCATGCATGGATGAGTTAACACGCCTGCAGAGGTTGAGCACATCCTCAATATAGCTAGTAAAGGTCTCGCCAGGCTGCTGGGCTCGGTGGCGCAGACGCTGGTCAGCGCGGAGCTTGCGGACCTCTGGTCGGCCGAACGCTTCGGTCACGAGGGTCTTAAAGGTGGACCAGCTGGCGATGGCGGTTTCGCGGTTGGTTAACCATAGCTTGGCGACGTCAGCCAAGTAAAAGATAACAAACAGCTTAGAGTCATTGTCCCATTTGTTGCTGGCACTCACGCGTTCGTACAAGGAGAGCCAGTCTTCGACGTCTTGCTCACCACTGCCGCTGAAGATTGGTGGGTCCCGCTGACGGGTAGCACCGGGGCAGGTCGACGGGGCAGCCGATGATGCTGGCTGTGCTGGGATGGGCTGGTTGGCGACTGCGTCAGTCATGTTGCACGGTGGTCTTTCGGCCAACTTGCGAGAGCGGAGCTCCAGGTCTGCCTTGGGATCTCAGCAGCCTCCACCAAATGCGATGATGTTTAATGAAACAGAGGAGCGGCAACGAGGTCGCGACGGAAAATGGGCGAACAGCAAGTCTGGCAAAGGCGGCACAGGTTCTCGCGCAATCAGAGCACGGGCTTTTCGTTGTCTTCCGAAGGCGCACACGCGTTGGTGCGTATGCTCCACTACACAACGAAAGACCACCGTCCGGGTTTTCTTCGTGCTCACCGGCAGCCGCTTGCTGGTTCCGTCTGCCTCGTATCGGCTTCGCGCTACATGTTTGAGAACAGTTGGTGCATGAGGTGGGCGAGGAAAAGTATTGGCCCTAAATTTCTTACTTGTGGAATTCCACAAGGGAACCTTAAACGTTATTTGTTAGTGCTTTATTGAATAAATGCAACTCAATCGTGTAGGTAAGTGCGAACAAGTTGGGATGTGACTCCCCAAAATTCTTAGTACTCCATATTCTGTAAGAAAACATCACACGTGACACCGTAGAAGGCCTTGCTGAAATCTACATATAGCCAAACTGCCAATGTTTTATTTTCTTCGTGAAAATGGATGTGCCACCAGCGTCTTTTGATGCGCGCCAGTCAAACAGCGTAAGGTCCTGTGTAATGAACGAACGCAGCCATGTGTGAACCAAAGCGCGCTTGGAAGCGCTCCAGTAGTTGCGCGTGGGCACACGTATATTTCATAGGCCCATTCGATGCACCCTGCACTTTCTGAACTGATTCATGATGGGGCCGTTTGGGTAGCAACAGATGCGCACTCGAATACAAGAGTGCAGATCTCGTGCAAGTGTAAGCCCTATGCTGCTGGCCGGCTCTCTCGCGGGTTGTGGGGGCTGCAGTTCGTAAAATACGGTGCCGCTAACATTCGTTGGCATGTGCAACTACCGTAAAACGTTCACTGTCGTACTTGGACGCCTCTAAAACAGACAAGAATGCAACCGACTGCGTCGTCTGCTGCAGCTGCGGTCATGTTGTGCTGCATAGACTCGGCACTAGTTCACGAGCAGGTGCAGGGAATTGGTGAACTAGCCTCGCACGGCAGCTCCATTTTTTTTAAATGAACAACATGGTGCCGACGCCATCATCTTGAACTCGTGAAAATAATGTCTAATGGCAGTGCCTCCACGATCTGGTTCACGAAGAGCAGCTAAAGCGAATGTATATATCGCGTGTTTCGCACGATTGCGTTGATTTTTTCCCAACAACAAACAGGAATATTTTAGGGATAAAACAAACTTTTCATTTGGGCTTGTTTTAAGCGAAGTGCAACATAAGTTGATGAGAAAACAGGGGAAGATTTAGGAAACTAAAGTTATTTAGGTATGTTGCACTTATTCATGAAAAAAATGGGTTGTATGCACACATGACCACAACCTGAGGGTATAATAAATAAATGATTAAATAACTAATATACAACGTGTAAGATTTTCCTACAGCGCATATTTTTTTGTAAATTTTTTACCAAAGTGTGATGCAACGCGTGAAAAAAGTCATAGCCGGTTAGATAGATAGCGATAGATAGATAGATAGATAGATAGATAGATAGATAGATAGATAGATAGATAGATAGATAGATAGATAGATAGATAGATAGATAGATAGATAGATAGATAGATAGATAGATAGATAGATAGATATGCTCAAAGTCGCCGAAGTTCGCTAAGAAATGCTTGGCATTAAAAAAAACGTTGCGGAATACTTCCTGCGTCGTGACATCACTTTTTTCTTCCTTTTCAGGTGCTGATAAAGAAACCAGCACCGACTTCATAGCCAACAGCGTGAACATTCTTCAGTTCCACGTTCCAGCTCTCCGTCTGCGATTCTTCATTTAAAACGTTGATATTATAATAGATGTTATTGTTGATTTACATGCCTTGCTTTGAAACATGGCTACCTGTGTTCTTGGAATTCTGACGCTACTTATAGAACTTAAAAGCACGGGGTCCACAGATCATAGAATAGGATGAATGGATCCACGCGAGCTTAAGGAGATATATCTGGAAGTCATTTGGATAGATTGATTTAATATTAACATAGAAAAAGGGCTTGATGTGAGAATTCGATGAGTTCTGATAAGTAAAAAGGCGCAGTTCTGTCTACTCTAAGCAGGCCGCGGAAACTTAGCGCTACTTTCGGTTTCAAAGAACATGCACGCTTGGAACGGTTTCTGGATCCTAATATCCAGTTGAACGGAGTGAGGTTGATGTGAATGTTCGCATTTGTAAGCTTTCAGAAGTCTTTAGGAATAAAAAAAAATTCTGTACAATTGTAAAGAACTTCACTTTTGTTTATATGTCTTTTATTATTCCATATTTCGTAAATTTTCCATCAAGCGAAGAGCGGGAAGTGGTTGCCATGCGTTCCCAGCGCTTGCCTCCGCTCCTTCTCGCCCCTCGATCAGCAATGTTAGAAGTTGAATCGCGCTCCGTTATCTGGCTTGCAACTACGGACAAAATAAAGACAGCAAGTTTTGGTGGGCAGGTAATGGAAGCCAAAGTAAGCTTCGCCGAACAAGTCAACCATCCATTCGTCGAAGATGGCCTAAATGGGCAGCACGTGTTTTCCGCGGCTCTGTATGGTGTGCTAGCCTGGAGATTTCTAGTTCTGCAAAGGTTTTTCAGCATTTCCTAAAGGCAGCGGGTCAACACTATAATTCAGACCGATTTTCCGAGCAGGCATTGATTTGGCATGAGTACATATGAGTAAACCCAGTTCTCTGCAAGCCTGACTGGACTGACAGAAGTGCAGGGTCGCTTGTCTAATTGGTGAAGACGGCAGCCAAGCTCCTGTCGGAAAACTACGTTTATTGAAAGGCTTGAATAGAAGTTGGCTCGGATACATAATTTTAGTTTCTTTTACCATTTGCGTGTAGTTGAAATGATGCCAAGTAATTGTAGGCTACTTCTTGTTCATAAAATTTTCGTATCTGCGGTTTCAAAACTTGTGAGCCTTTACTTCTAACAGTGTCACTTAAGTACACGTGATAATTTAAATGCTTTTAAAAATATTACAGAGAATGTTAATAGAGCCAACGTTGTGACAAGTGAGCTTTTCTTCGTCAAGGTAACGCTGTTGCTCTGACGAAGACAAGTCAACTTGTTAAAACGAAAAACCTTTTGATCGCTTCAAGCCTGTCCATGTATCTGAGCTTCAGTCTCATCGGGTGCACAAGTTCCGTGAGAAAACTATGCGCACCTTCATAAAAAACGTAGCCGAGTCAAGTACGGCGTGTCCTACTCGCGGTTGTTGATAGTTTTCACACTGGTTCGGATATACTGGGTTCTACATTTTCTCATTGTGTCCATATCAGTTGTAAATTAAAGCTGCGTATATAGATTAACACTTTCAAGCTACATGAATGTATGTTTTTTGCAGAACATGCAATAAAAAGTGCATTTCATTTGTGTCGATTGAGTTTCGTGTTAGTGAGAAATCAGTCTGCATAACTTTCGTTTCTTCGCCACGCCGCGGTGTTCCAGTGACTATGAGGTACTCGGCTGCGGACCCACAGGTTGCGGAATCAAAACCCGGCTGTAGCGGCTGCATTTGCGGTGGAGGCGAAAATTCTGCAGGCTCGTTTGATGAGATTAGGGTGCATACGTTAAAGAACCCCAGGTTGTCAGTGTTTCTGGTGCCTTCCGCTACGGCGTTTTTCATAATCGTGTATGGTGGTTGTGGGGCGTTAAATCCAATTTTTGCCTCTTCATAAAACACTAATAAGATTTCAAAAAAACAGGAAAGTATTAAGGCTGCGTTGCTCAAGCAGCCAGGTAAACTGAATGATGGAACGAGCGCATTCCGCTAGCATGCAAAGTTGGCAAGGAGAGCTTCCGTGACATCCCTGCTTATCTCCATTTTTCGTCCTTTCCTTCTATTTGCAGACCTCACCAGTGACGTCAAAAAAGAAATTTTCCGCTCGTGGTTTATTTCTAGTAGGATGCCCGGTAACCACCAGTGTTGAAAGTGGCACTGCCGAGAGCGAATACATGGGAGGTATAGGGAGTTTCCGCCCCCTGCTTTAAGGAAGAACACGCCTCAGCTGGCTGCGCTCAGTTCCAGTGCATTAAGTGCGGCCACGTATCGAAGCATAGAGACGCATGCGCACATATGCCCACGGGAGAATAAGGATGAAATGTTTAGACACTTAAAACAACAAAAGAAGAAGGAAGAAGCAGAGTCAAAGGGCGTCACTCGATACTGATTCATTTGCTGAAGAAACGCTGAAAATATCTACTCGGCACCACACATACGCAAACATCACTGCCTCACATAATCACTACACATAGAAACAAGAGGGAGTGCGAAATTCATAAATAGTCAATCAACTAAAAGTAAAACTGAAACTCAGACGTGCGAAAAAGTCCCGGTGTGTCACTTATACAAAATTATACTTTCTTGTTTTCCGGGCCAGAGCTTCTGAGCTTTTGGCGAAAACAGGAACACTTGAAACCATCGCCTCACGAAAGAACGAATGGCAATCTGCAGGAAATGTGATGCTAAGTATTTCACAAAGGCAGCTATTATTCCCTAACTCTGGCGGCCACACCGGCCAGTTTGGCCGATGTGAACCCGACCACAACTAAGCGAGACTTCATACACCACGCCCACCGAGCAATCTACGTACGTCAAAGCGTGTTTCTTCCGAAGGTGGAGGGCCTCGATGAGCATAGGTCAGGTATCTTACATGACTGCTATGGAGCTGCTATAGATTCCTGCAAAAAATGAATACTGTATGAGAAAAACCAATATAAAGCATTGTATTAAATAACTTTAAGCTGTAAGAACACATGACATGAAGCCTAACGAACTATTAAAAAAATATGATTTCTTGTGTCTCTTTATGACAGCTATATAACATAGTGTTGGCTATGAAGATATCACAACACGGATTTTAAGCGTGCGATGACGCAGAACATAAATCAATCTAAACCATATAATAGGCACCGGTATTTTTAAGCAAGACACACCAACGCAAGCCTTAAACTTTTTGATTAAGACAATACGGCAGCTAACTTATTGTATCGCACTACATTCCCTTTATTACACGTGCGTACTGTTTATTCGGTGGCAAAGAGCGGGTGACGTGTATGGCAGCTGGTATAAGAGCCTCCTGAGGATGTCTCCTTCAGCAAGCACAGCAATGTTTCCCCTTGGCCGAAACAAAAAAAAACTGCGATATCATATACAGGATTGCCCACCTGATCTGTATCCGTTATAAGCAGATAAAATATAATTTATGATGGTATGTGCAAATCAGTACTTTTCAATGCGAATGCATATTTCGTTGTCGGGCTATGACAGGCGGCCGTCGGAATCCGTCCACCGTCCTCTGCCATAGCAACAGCCGCGGGCGCGCGCATCCCTAGCTACCGGAACCCCCACCATGCTACACTTCGGCGTAGGTAGTTGTGAGCAATAGCTGCGAGCGCGCGCGCTTATGCCCGCCACGTAACCGGAGCCACCACCTCCTTTACTTTAACGTGACTCGCCAACGCTTCAATCCACTGCGCTTGAAATGCGTTTGCAGCGTTTGTGCTGCCAGCGTTTGTTAAGCGTTATTAGACTATAGTGCCTAGAATATACTTACTAGTGTGCCGACCGCGGCCGTCGCGGTGGCACGGAGGATGATGCCTTCCACCGGCGGCCACCAGACGGTGATAGCCGCCGGGACCATGCTATGCCGAGCCAATGGCCGAGCGGCCCGAGCCAGAGCCCAAGCGGAGTTGTGTCGACGGCGTCTCTACCACGGCCGCGGCCGTCTCTCTGCCAACGCGCGTGCGACAGGCGCCGATGGACTCTCCCAACCCATTTAGAACTGTAGAACGCAAGTTTTGAGGAGATGCGTAATCAAAGCAATATGTTTTTCGTTGCACTATAACAAACGTACGTACACTCTGTTATCATTATTACGGTACACTAAATCGAGTGTTTGACAAAAAATTACCAATAAATAAATCAATGCGCGTGGTTTCCGAGAAAAAAAGTCAACTTTGATGAAGTTCAACAAAAGTCAACAGTAAAACACGTGGCATTTGGTTGATTTACTTATGCTACAACATTTAGTCATTATAAGCCAATTTTCCTATTGCTCAAAGGTAAGATGAGTTCTTCACATGAACTTCAATTCTCCAATGACGTTGATGCCAGTTAAACTTATTAAATGTAAATACTTTATTTCATAACTAACATGGTCCGACTGCTACAGCACATCATTTTTAAAATTTTTGAGAATTTCGGACACATTTATTCAAACACCTGGTACCGATGTGGACATTGTCGAGTGGCGCAAGAAAAATAATGAATATAATGCAACAACATTAATTGATTTGTGGGGTTTAACGTCCCAAAACCACCTTTGATTATGAGAGGCGCCGTAGTGGAGGGCTCCAAAAATTTTGACCGCCTGGGGTTCTTTAACGTGCACCCAAATTTCAGCACACGGACATACATTTCCGCCTCCATCAGAAATGCAGCCACCGCAGCCGGGATACGAACCCGCAACCTGCGGGTCAGTAGCCGAGTACCTTAGCCACTAGACCACCGCGGCGGGGCGATGCAACAACATTAAAAGCTCATTTCGTTGAAATGCCGGTGTCGACGACATTGGTTTGAGCGAGAAACCATCTTGGCCATGAAAAGAAATTGAGACCTAAATAAAACGAAGAATACAAATTTTTAGTTCAAGTTTTTCCACTGGGAATATCAATGATGGTACCATTGTACATTGACTGTAATTATGAAGGAGCGCTAATTGTAGCAACCACTAAAATGTTTCTCACTAACGACAGCCGCCACAGTCTTCGATCCTTTCGCTTTATGTTTTAACCTACTCGGCTCACAGTTCTGAGTCTGCAGGACCACTGAATAATAAGATGCGCTGGTGGTTAAAGCAGTATGTACTCACACAATATGAAAAAAAAACGGCCACTCTTCTTGCATTTTCTTTTTTGAGACAACATCCTGGTTTCGTGAAGAGACAAGCGTGAACAACGCACAGAAAAAATAATTGGCAGATCTCACGTACAGTGGGAATCGATGATATGCGAAGGCCGAATGAGAAATCTTGATATGTCACTTTAAAATCGGCACAACGTTACGAGGTGGAGGTGAATGATGCCGTACGTGATTTCCGTGCCATGAATATCATGTTTATATGTGTCGTTTACATTCGTCATCTAATTACGTCACGCGATACCAAATTGAGTATATGTGGTGCTCGCGGCTGCGAGCACGCTATGAGCGTGGTATGTTGTTATGTTTTTACATGACGCGCGTGTCAGGATTATCATGTTTGCAACAGACATATATTTCGGCATCCATTGATGTCACGTAACACCAAATTTGGTATACCTGGAGCTATCAAAACGGCCGCAGTGCATCATAAAAGGCTCAATATACTCCAATGTAGCATTGACGCGCACGCACGCTGGGCACAGAGACGCTATATACGTTAGCAAAACGCGAGCTCTCTATAGTCTGACCCGAGGCGCGATCTCCAGCGTCCATCGGCGCGGCCTGATGGGAACCGGCGCGAAATGGGACACGCTGCATTTCGCACCGATGCGTTATCGAGACAGCACTGCGTCTCCATCTTTTTCGTCACAGAGGGACGCCGGACGCGCTGAAACGCGCATGCACCAAAGCAATGCCGCATGGCGTGTGCCTGTGAGTATATGGCAGGACAATCGGGCGGCGCGGCAACGCCGTCGTGATGCGACAAAATGAACGCCGTCGAGCATGCGCACCGCGTCACGTCGAAATGTATTGGCGCCTTGACTGTGGCATGTAGTCTTGTTCTCACATGACACGCTTCTTATGATTATCTTGTTTGCTCAGTCCCATACCTTCGTCATTCATTGGCGTCACGTAATATCAAATTTGACATATGTGAAGCTAGCGAAACGGCCGCGAGCGCATCATCAGTGTAGCATGCAGTCTTGTTGTTACACGACACGCATGTTGTGGTTATCATATTTGGATGTGCCATTTACCTATGTCGTCCGTTTGCGTCACTTAATACCAAGTTTGGTACATGTGAAGCTAGCGAAACGGCTGTGAGGCATCATGAGCGTAGCATGTAGTCATGTTGTTACATGACACGCACCTCATGTTTATCATGTTTGCACCAGTCATATACGTTCGCCATCAATTCACGTACCGTAATACCAAATTTGGTAAAAGTGAAGCTGGCGAAACAGCCGCCAGCGCATCATGAGCGTGGCATGTACTCATGCTGTAACTTGACACGCATCTCATGATTACCATGATTGCACCAGTCACACAACTTCGTCATTCATTTACGTACTGTAATACGAAATTAGGTATATGTGACGCTAGCGATACGGCCGCGAGTGAATCATGAGCGTGGGATGTAGTCATGTGTTTACACAGCACGCATGTCACAATTTTCATGTTAGAGTCTGTCGCTTGTGTTCGCCATGCAATATTGCCATACCATACTAGTTTCACTACATACCATGTGAACGAAACCACCGAGGGAGCTGCCGGACCATGACATTGACAAATCATGACATTCATGACACACATGTCACGATTTTCATGGTATTACTAGGTAAAGATGTTCTTCATACAGTCATGTTATGCCAAACGAAGTTTGGTATTCATACCGTTATCCAAATGGCCAGAAGAGCTAAAGTCGTAGATGGCTAGATAGATAGATAGATAGATAGATAGATAGATAGATAGATAGATAGATAGATAGATAGATAGATAGATAGATAGATAGATAGATAGATAGATAGATAGATAGATAGATACGCTCAAAGTCACCTAAGTTCGCCAAGAAATGCTTCGCATTTAAAAGAAATAGGGCAAAGACATGCGGAGGCATGCGCTATGTGCGTAACAGCAGAAATGCCCGTCAACTACACCGCAACCGACAGGGTTAACGAACGCGCACCCGAAGTGCATCCAAAGCGCAAACGACGCGCGCTCTCGGTGGCCCCCGCCGCTCGGATAGAACAGTCCCTAAGAGTGTCGCCGTCTGGTGGCCTCCAGAGGAAGGCATCATCGGCAGTGCCAACGTCTCCCATTGGAAACGCTCGGCAGTTAGCATACTAGTAAGTATATTCTAGGCACTATAATTAGACGCCGACATTATGGCCATCAGGTACAATGACAAATGCACTGCTTCGCCACTCCTCTCGCCATTCGCTCTTTCTCCTTTCAGCGCCCCACTTTCTCATCCGCTCGTGCCTCACACTCGACCATTCGCTGGGGTGGCACCTCTCAAGAAAATCTGGAAATGTGTGGATATCCCCGGACCAGGCGGCTCACCTACCCGGCTGACGAAACCTCGAACATTCAGGTGAGCCACCTCGTTCCCGTTCCGGGGAGGTCCTCGAGAATGGGCTGGTGTCCTTTCACGACATAACGAATCATTATAAACTAGAGCGGAGGTTTCATCCACCCCCGCACAAGCGGTTGACTAAGGCGCAGGAATGCGTTTGGTGAAAGCTGTAGGCGCGATCTCTTCCAATCCCTTACGTGTTGATCAAGATATACCCGGAGGAGATAAAGCCGCAATGCAAATGGTGACAGGCTGTGGCAACATATGATCACACACTTTAGGAATGTAGCATAGTGCCGCCGCCGGTGGATAATTTATGCGTGATCCCTCTCTTGAGCACTGGTAGGACGTGTTGACCAGCTCAGACCCAGTCGTCGAGTTAAAAAGGTTGTGAAACGCTCGCTATAAAGCGACAATGCGAAGCCACCGGCGTCCACGCGCACTAACTAGGTGACGTCGTCATAAGTAATTATTCGCCTATCGAGGAACGCGGAGCTTTTTGGTACTTGCGTGTATGCAACTGGGACACTCGTCAGCGTCTTTGTCATACGCAATCAGCGCTAACTTGAACTCTGACGTCATATTAAGCAGCGTCCTTATGGGATACGGAAGGCAGACGCTGATGAGCGCCTTTTGCGCGTGCTTCATATGCCATAGAGTTCCGCGTTTCTCAAAGCTTCTGTGCAGATCCACTCGCGCTGATGATACAGTTAGCGAATGTGGCTGCTGGTGGTGCCGCATTGTCGTTGTAAAGCGACGGTTTCACGACCCTAAGGGTCGTGGAGTGGGTCACACTGATCGCCGCCAACATTGGGTCGACGATTCCGTCTAACACGGAATCGTCCGCAGTTGCTTTCTGACGAAGTAATGTTTTATCATCCACCATGGAAGTGTGTGCTCGAGACGCCACTGTGAAACGCCAACGCCGAGCCGAAAACGCTGTTTGTTTTGTTCACTTCATAGTATTTCATGACCAGGCACGCTAGCTACTAAAGCTGGAAACGCATACCGAGTTTTTGAAGATAAAAAAAAGTGGAAATCCCACGTACAGTGGGAATCGATCACATGCGAAGCACGAATGAGAAATGTCCATATGTCACTTTAAAATCAGCACAACGTTACAAGGTGGAGGTAAATGACACCGTACATGTCTTCCGTGTCATGATTATCATGTTTGGATGTGTTGTTTACCTTCGTCATCTATTCACCTCACGTGATACCAAATTTTGTAGATGTGAAACTAGTAAAACGACCGGTAGCACTCTATGAGCGTGGTAGGTCGTCATATTCCTACATGACAAGCATGTCAGGATTATCATGTTTGCACCAGTCAGATAATTCGTCATCCATTTACGTCACGTAACACCAAAACTGGTATATGTGGAGCTAACAAAACATCCGCTAGCGCATCATAAAGGGCCCAATACACTCCAACATAGTGTTGACGCGCGCACACGCTGGGCACAGTGACGCTATGTTAGCAAAACGCGAGCACTTATAGTCTCACGTGAGGCGCGACCAGCGTCCGTCGGCGTCACCCGACAGTAACGAGCGCGAAATGTGACACGCTGCAGTTTGAGCCGATTAGTTACCAACACAACACTGCGTCTCCCTCTTTTCGTGATGGAGGGACGCCGGACGCGCTGAAACGCATATGGGTCAACGCAACCAAGTGCGGCGTGCGCCTGCGAGTATATGGCAGAACCAGCGCCTGGCGTGGCAACGCAGGTGTGACGCGACGAAATGAGACCCGGCGAGCACGCTCACCGCGTCATGTCGAAATTTATTGGCGTATTGACTGTGGCCTGTAGTCATGTTCTCATGACACGCATCTCATAGTTATCATGTGGACACCGGTCACATTAAAGCCCCTGTACCTTCGGAAAAGTACAGCATTCTTTTGATCTACGCCGCTTCCTCCTCTCCACGCCTCTGATAGGGCGGCTGTGGTCACGTGGTAGCGCGCTCCCCTTCTCTCGGTATTTTGTTTCCTTCGCCTCTCGGCGCCGTGTTGAAGGCTCCAACGTGCCATTTGCTGGGTATTCGCCGGATGTGAAGTGCACGAATTGTGAAGCGCATGTGTGCATTTCGCTCGTTTTGTCGCGATGCCGGGTTGCTGTGCGTTTGGCTGCCATAACCGTGACACCCAAGGGAAAAATTTTTTTGCCATTCTGCGCGAAAAAGAGAATGCAGGTCGTCGCGAAGTCTGGCTCCACAGAATAGGTCGAGTAAACTTCGAGCCGAGATCGGCGCGGCTTTGTGAGGTAAGTGCTCGTGAGTTTTTACTCTTGACAGGCGCCTTGCTTTGCCGTGTGACATATGTGGTGTATTACTTATGCAATGTCACGGAAAAGTTTGTGGAATTTGTCATGCACCAAGACAGTCACTTGCTCGAGCAAGGGACTGCCTTGAACACCAGATGGTCGAAATTTCGGGAGCCCCCCACTATGGCGTGCCTTATAATCATATGGCGGTTTTGGCCCGCGTATTAACTCTGAAAGAACGTGTGTCATGCACTGCAACACTAGGTTGTGTTTCACACATTCTACTAACCTTTCACTGTGATATGCGGATGGAAGGGCGAAGACAGAGCAAGCGTCAGAATGAAAATGCGATAGAAAAAAAAAACTGTGCGCAGAGTTCATCGAAGGCCGTGCATTTACGTGCAGCTCCTCCATCATACAGTGTAATTTCGCGAACCACTTCTGGGTGACAGGCAGAACTTTCTGCACATTCGGAACATGAGCGGGGCTTTATTTAAGCGGACCGCGGCTCATCGGCTGACGTGTCATCATGAATTAGCACGTCAAACATTCAGCGCATAAGTTTCAAAACGCTGCGGTAGTTGCAGCAGATGCCTCTTTGACGCGCAGTAGAAGAAAGCAATAAATATTCAAATAAAGCACGGCCATGCGCTCATTTTAATAAACGTTCGTTCATGTTTAGAATGTTCTCCGACGCCTATAGTGTTTAGCTGCTGTGATAAGATTTCCACCTGACTTGCTTTCTTTTTAGGATCACTTTAAAAAAGTGAGTTTCAGCCACTTATTCTCAACAAATTTGGAGTCAAGAATTTGAAGAAGAATGCGACACCATCGATATTCTGTCACAGGAAGCAACCCCAACCGAGAAAGCCACCAGCTCTACGTAAGCTGACACGTTGCAATTCTTTATATGTGTTGTGCAGGTCATACATCACGTGCTAGAACCTCAGAGTTAGGAGAGTCAAGCTGAGAAAGTAAGGGCAATATTCCAGAGCTGAATGGTGGTTTTGGGACGTTAAACCCCACAAATCAATCAATCAATATTCCAGAGCTAAACGCACAAGCACTATCAAGTAAATTATTTTTAAGCTGCTAAACGCACCCTTTAAATCTGTGTCCTTGGTACTAACGGGTCTGCTACTACCTCAGCTGATTTACATCTCCATATATCAGACATCTCCTGGCGCACAAAAAGAGAGTTAGGTGGTGCGCACACCCACATCATCTGGGAAAATGAACGCAGAAATAAAAATAATCATTACACACAGGCGTATGCGAGACATGGCACGCGGCCACGGCTGGACTAGAAAGGCTGTGGCTAAAGTGGCAGCGCTAGCGCGCAACCGGCCTGAAAGCTTCACGCATCCACATGGAGCGTTCGAGGGGGCGCCACCATCGCTCGCGAAAGGCGCGCAGGAGAGGAGATGGCGGAGGGGAGAGCAGTTGGCGCTACTTTTACGAAGTGGAGGGACTTTAGGTCACATACCTTCGTCATCCACAGGCGTATCGTATTACCGAGTTTGGTATACATGTGAAGATAGTGAGAAGGCCGTGAGCGCATCATGGGCATAGCATGCAGTCATGTTGTTACATGACACGCATGTCATGTTTATCATGTTTGCACCAGTATCATACCTTTGTCATCCATTCACGTCCCGTAATACGAAATTTGGCAAGCCGCCAGCGCATCAAGAGTGTGGCATGTAGTCATGTTATTACGTGACATGCATCTCATGATTAACATGTTTGCACCAGTCACATACCTTCGCCATCCATCCACGTACCGTAATACAAAATTTGTTATACGTGACGATCGCGAAACGGCCGCGAGCGCATCATGAACGTGGAACGTAGTCATGTGCTTACATGACACGCATGTCATGACTTTCATGTTAGGGTCTGTCACTTTTGTTCTCCATGCATTTATGCCATACTACGCCAGTTTTGCAAGATGCCATGTAAACGAAACCACCACAAGACCTACAGGACCATGAAATGCACATCATGACATTCATGACATACATGTCATGATTTCTATGTTATGACTAGTCAAATATGTTTTTCATTCAGTCATGTTACGCTATACCAAGTTTCGTATTGATACCGTTATCCAAACGTCTAGGAGAGCTAAAAGTCGTAGGCGACTAGATAGATAGATAGATAGATAGATAGATAGATAGATAGATACGCTTAAAGTCGCCGAAGTTCGCTAAGAAACGCTTCGCCTTCAAAACGCCCCGTGCGGAGAACGGCGCTATTGGCTGCACAGTGTAAGAAAAATCACAAGATATCCACGGAGTTAATGATGATGACTGGGGTGAAGCGTCCGTCAGTTCGTCTGCGTTTGCCCGTCCGTTCGTTCTGCTTTCGTCCAGGCGTCCGTTCGTCTGTGGGTTCATGCGTCTGTCCTTTCATCCATGCGTGCGTTCATGCATCCGTCCGTCCATGCGTCCACCAGTGCTTCCATCCGCGTAGCCGTACGCCAGTTCGTCTATCCGTCCTTCCATGCGTCCGCCCGTCCAACCATGCAGCATTCATCTGTCCATCCTTGGGTCCATCCGTGCATCCGTTCATCCATCCGTGTGTCTGTCAATGCATACATCTGTCTGTCTATCCGTCCATCTGTCCGTCCGTTCATCTTGCGAATACTCGAAATCGCGCCATCTCGCATCTTTTCATCATATAAGCATCATAAAGAAGTACCACAATTCAGTGGACATTCCAAGAACTAAACGAAAAGTGGCTACCTACTATTACGATGACTACTAATACTTCCACTACTACTACTACTACTACTACTACTAACAATACTACTACTACTACATACATCGCGGCTGCACGATCCACGGCAAATGTAGCTTGGCCAGTGAAGAAAGTCACAGCGTATCCACGGACTGAATGATGTCGAGTTAGGCGAAACGTCCGTCAGTCCCTCCGTGTTGCTGGCGGTCCGTTTGTGCATACGTCCGTCCATCCGTGTGACCATACGTGCGTCCGTCCATGCATCCGTCCATCCGCACGTGCATGCGTCCGTCCGTGCACGCGTCGCTCCATGCCTCCGTCCGTGCATCTGTCTGTGTGTACGTCCATCCGTCCGTGCTTCGTCCATCTCTCCGTTCATGCGTCCATCTGTCCGTGCGTCCTTCCGTCCATCCATGCATCTCTCTGTCTGTCAGTCAGTCAGTCCATCCATCTAGTGAACACTCCAAGTACGGCCATCTCGCATCTTACATTCATCATATCAAAGTACTTCCATCCAGCGGGCATTGCAAAGACTAATCGTGAGGTGCCTACCTACTGCGACTACTACTACTAGTAGTACTGCTACTACTAATACTTCCACTACTGTACATACATCAAGGACCCACGGCCTAAAGAGCTTCGCCCCTAAAGCGCCCTTTCAACGCTGGGATCCCGCGTAATGCATTTGCATTTCCTGACGAGGGAGGTGGGGGAATTTTTTTCATAGTACGAATGCTCACACCATGAAACATGCTTGCACCTTGAATATATAATCACCTTTTTATTTTAAAGAAGCCAAGTGAATAACATTCCTCGGTGCGTACTTACAGGATGCACCTTCCTACTGGGCTTTGACCCACCGCTGAGGCAGAGCAGCTTAAAGCAAAACTTCAAAGCTCTGTTTTGCTTGTATGTGCGAGAGCACTACAGCATTGTGCTTGCACTTTTTTCACGTATAAAATAATGAACTGTGCATTAGCATGGAGAGGTAAACAGTGGTACAACAACTGAATATACAAGGTTATTGCCTCAGTTCAGTTCCAGCAGTAGAATAGATAAAAAATTTTGCGAAGAAATAAATATTTATGTATAAAATATTCAAGTACAATAATGAGAAGGTAAAAGCGAGCGAAAATTTATTGTTTTACACAAATGAATTTCCTTTTTTTCGAGTAACAAAGTGCAACGATATCCTGCCTTGCATCTGCACGATGCAGCCTCTATTCATCTGCCCTTGATTAAAACCTCGACCTAGTGAGGGAAAAGGCTTACACCACCTGCTTGCAGCGCAAGGGCGGCGAGAATGACTTCGTCCCCTGGTTGCTTGATATGCTGCATACTCGAACGTGCTCGGCTTCGTAGACTGCCTCTTCTTCCGTCAACAGCCGTGAGGTGCTGAACGAACTGGTTAATGACTGGGAAAGAAATAGTCCCTGAAAAAAAAAAAGATATGTTAATTGCAAATATTCGTGAAACAAGCGATGCGCAAACAGATTGCAACATGCTGGCATATTATCACACCAGACCAGTTAATATCGCACTCGAAGATAAGTACATGAAGCGGATGCGTAGATTAGGAAGAATAAAATATTCGCACTGAAGTTACACTTGTTGAAATAGATCTGTCACACATCATCGTCCAACGACAACTTTTGGCCAAAGGGGCAAGCCAAACTCACCCCGATTGTTGTGAAGTGTTATTCAAAAGAGCTTCCGTAATACAGATACTCTCATGAAAGGTCCCGCGAAATCAGTTACTAATATCAACACGCCGTTTGCACTAGATTATTTGATTACGCTGCAAACTAAGGCGAGGCGTTGCCGTAAATCGTGCACGGCAGAGAGCGCCGATCAAAACGGTACCTCTCGACCAAGCACCCTCCTGGCAAAAGCAAGAGATAGGTGCGCGATGTCGAGCTTGCCGAAGTAAACACAAATTTACGCTAGATGTGAGGATGCTTAGATTTACAGAATATCAAAATTTCGTTACAACTTAATTTTCCCAGGGTGGCCTCCTCTGCATTCAGTGTTCATGGCTCCGCGCGCACTTGCGCCGCGTGCATGGCGCGGCCGTGACAGAATGGATCACAAAAAAACTTTCTAGGCGAACATACCTAGCTTATACACAGCTAATGCAAGCTCATTCAACGCTTGCCAAACGCGAAAAAAAAAGACGGATCAACTGCCCGAATCTCTGGTGGCGTCAAACAGTACACTATCGGTACCACGTGATGTCGTTTTATACGTCACACGAGAGTTTCGGGTAGATGGCGCCACGGTATATCCTTGCCCCTACTACGATACGTAAGACGTATCGATGTGAGGCGTGTATTGGCTGATAATTCCAATGCCGACGTATTGCTGCGTCCCTTGCTGCACACAAATAGCAACCCCCAATGCTGAAGGAAAAAGGCAAGCCGTAAGGTTGTCCCCTTGTTTTATTTGGCACTTCTTAAAAAGGATTGCTCATGAAAACGTTGCAAAAACCGTCTTTCTTCAGCGTTCAGCAGTTGAGGGAAGACGACTACAAAAGTTACTGCACTTCTCACTAGGGAGCATTAAAATAGCGCACCGCAAGCCCTTCCGGTTCAGTCACGGCTACTGCACATGTGTTGTAACGCGAACAGCCCCTCGCGTTTGCGGCCCGCCCGCAGAAAATTCGAAATAGCAGGCACGTGTGTGACCCGCTAACGTTGTTTTTGAGGCTACAGTCACTGCGATCGTGCGTTGCGGTTCGCAGGAGGGAAAACGCTATTCTCCAACTCATATGGTGCACGCCACTAAAGCAACGCTCGCAACACCTGCAAACGTTATTATAAATCTCCGTACTTGCTTAGAAAGGAGAACGCAAACACTTGTTTCGAGAGGAGTAGCCGGAGCACACGCTAGAAATGTCATCAGATTGAATAAAATAACAGAGGGCTAACTTTACGCTTTCTTCCTTCAGCGTTCCAAGTTTCTCTCTGCATCAAGGGACGCAGCAAAACGTCGTCATTGCGAATATCGACTAAAACATGGCTCAAGTCGATGTGCCTTACGTACACGTATACGTAAACACAAGCGGACTGTGCGTACTGCACCACGCTCGAGGCTCTAACGTGACGGTACGCACGGAACG
The DNA here is from genome assembly GCF_043290135.1 of Rhipicephalus microplus. Taxonomy (NCBI): domain Eukaryota; kingdom Metazoa; phylum Arthropoda; class Arachnida; order Ixodida; family Ixodidae; genus Rhipicephalus; species Rhipicephalus microplus. The sequence continues at coordinate 211,092,600 of NC_134702.1, forward strand.
GCTGACAGACGGCAGCAATTTTTCTCGAGGTCTATGCGTAAACACACGCGGACCTCCGTGAACTTTCCTCGCGGTTTTTGAGCGCTAAATGCAGTTTGAATTAACAGTACTACGCAAAACTAGTTTTCTAAAAGCATTTCATAAAATTTTTCTTGTATTCAATGAGCAATAAAGAGAAATCTTACACCATCGTCTGTACCTCACTTGCGTAATAGAGGAGGTCGTGATCGGTGCGGAAAGAGTGCAAAGCATTACCGCGGCATACTAACGTAGAGCCGGGGTAACCGTGATCAGGAAGGCGGTCCCCCAGGGAGAATCGCAGGCGTGTGCTGATCCCTGCCACTGCTCCAAACTGGGGCAGATGGGGCTCTCAATTTTTGGTAGTGGGGGATTGCGTAGCTGCTTTCCCCCTAAAGGTGATTCCAAAAAAAGGTTTGAAGTATAAGTTTCAGGTTTCCTGCGTTGAGGTTTCGGTTCGTTGTGTAGTGGTGGTTAAAGCATGCCTGTGTTAACTTGCAAGAAAGCAGTGTTCATACTATATATCGTCTCATCAGGCCTTTTAATCGCCATAGATTCTTTGTATGGTCGATGACTTGGATGATGTCTTTGACGTTTTTTTGCATTACGTAACAAAAATTCCAGAGCCTGAAAATCATGCTGTATGTGTTGTTGCATCCGGAGAAAGGAATCGCAGTTTTCATTATTAAAAAAAAAATCTGCGCGAGACAATCAGGACGGGATAGACCAAAAAGATCTCGTGCTGTTTTTATGTTGTCGTCTCGCGCTGTTTTTTTTATTATTATGACAATTGCTACCAAGGAGCTCAATTTTACACGCTTCGCGATTTGCGCTGTATTTAAAAGCTAATCTTGGTTCCTGCTGTTCCGTGACGTCACAACCCGGCATGAGCTTCTCGTCACGTGCTCGCGTAAAATATCGACACGTTGCTATGTCAGCTCCGAACCATGGGTTGGTGCAGGGGCGGCAGTAGTGGGATTAAGAAGAGAGATGCTCGACGCCCCCTCCCCCTCCCCAAAAAACAAAAACAAATTTCGCCTACTACTACAATACATAGCTTGCACGCGACGTCGCTGTTGCTGTGGTCCTGCTCAGCGGCCGTATTTATGAACAGCCACTTAAACGAGCTGGGCGTGTGAGCCGTATGGGGGGGGGGGGGGGGGGCATCATCTCACTGGTTGGCACAAGGCAGCCGTTGAATGTGGCGTACTACTTAGAGTTGTTGGAAGCGCGTTCTCGCTACGATAAGGTGCACTTAATTGCGCACAGAGTGGATCCGTTCACCCTTAACCAGAATAGGGACTACTTCAAATATCTCTGCCATCCCAGAAGTATCGCATGGTGACATCATGAACATGTTCGTTTTCAGCACCGATTTTGTAACTTAGGCGAATGGAAGGCTTTCAAATTACTACAGTGGAATCGCACTACTATTCACCAGTGGCTGGGAAAACAGCCTGTCTGGTAAGCTGCTTGCTGACCGTAGAGTGATCGTCTTTGCAGAGGCAAGTTTAATGGTTAAACAAATTCATACATACGCCAGTCCCGAGTTATCAAATAGCGATGCATGAACGCTGCCTAATCAGCAAATGCTGATGTTTGCGCTCAGTTCTCACGCGAGTGCATCAAAGTGCTCACACGGGGGCACCTCGATGTATGAGAAGCATTTTTTAGCGAACTACGGCAAATTTAAGTGTATCTATCTACATCTATCTGTCTATCTATCTATCTATCTATCTATCTATCTATCTATCTATCTATCTATCTATCTATCTATCTATCTATCATCTATCTATCTATCTATCTATCTATCTATCTATCTATCTATCTATCTATCTATCTGTCTGTCTGTCTGTCTGTCTGTCTGTCTGTCTGTCTGTCTGTCTGTCTGTCTGTCTGTGTCTGTCTGTGTCTGTCTTTCTGTCTGTCTAGCCGCCTAGTACTTTTAGCTCTCCGGGCCGTTTAGATAATGGTATCATACCAAACTTGGTATGGCATAACAGGGCTGTATGAAGAACATATTTGACTAGTGATTCATTTCATGGTCATGCTGCTCATGCGGTGGTCAGTTCGTTCACATGGCATGTTGCAAAACTGCTATGGTATGGCATGATTGCATGGCGAACACAAGTGACAGACTCTAACATGAAAATCATGGCAAGCGCGTCATGTAACAACATGACTACATGCCACGCTCTTGATGCACTCACGGCCATTTCGCTAGCATCCATGTGGCAAGTTTGATATTACGCTACCTAAATAAATGACGAAGGTATGTGACTGGTGCAAACATGATAATCATGAGATGCGTGTCATGTACAAACATGACTACATGCCACAATGATGATGTGGTCGCGGCTGTTTCACTAGCTTCACTTAAAACAAATTTGGTATTACCGGACGTGAAAGGATGATGAAGGTATGATACTAGTACAAACATGATAAACATGAGATGCGGGTCATGTAACAACATGACTACATGCTACGCTCATGATGCGCGCGGCTGTTTCGTTAGCTTCACATGTACCAAATTCGGTATTACGTGACGCGAACGGATGACATAGGTAAATGACAGACCCAAACAGGATAGTCACATGCGTGTCATGTCAAAACATGACTAAACGCCACACTGATGATGCGCTCGCGGCTGTTTCGCTAGCTTTAGATATGCCAAATTTGGTATCACGTGACGCCAATCGATGACGAAGGTACGTGACTGGTGCAAACATGATAAGAATAAGATGTGTGTCATGTGAGAGCATGACTCGATGCCACAGTCAAGGCGCTAATACATTTCGACGTGACGCGGTGCGTGCTCGCCGACGTTCATTTAGTCGCGTCGCGGAAGCGTTGTCACGCCAGGCGCCGGACTTGCCATATACTCGCAGGCGCGCGCCGCGCTGTGTTGCTGTGACGCATGCGCGTTTCAGCGTGTCCGGCGTCCCTCCGTCAGGAAAAGAGGGAGATGCAGTGTTTAGAGTTACCGTATATGCTACCTTTAGGTAGCAGAGTTGCGCCACTGTTTTCCGGGCGCCGCTCGCTCCGCCTAGAGGAGTTCAGTGACCCTATTCGCTGAGCCCATCACGTGGTCGTAGATGGTTCATTTGCACTGCGGAGAAGCCAAAGCTACGCAGATTCCGGACAGAACAAGTCGGGTTGACAACAGCTGTTGTCATTCTCGCCGCGCTTCTTCGGTGTTGTAGCCATGCTGTCTGTTGGTCACGAGAAATGTGACAGCGAATGCATTCCGTGTGGAATGGCACTACGTAGAGCCCATGCGATTAGACGCTGGAGCAGCGGGTGTTACTATAAAAAGATTAGTGTTCCGTCGGAAAGAATAAACTTCTGCCCATTGTCGTCTGCAGGATTCTCTCTTGGGGGTTGCATTGTTGGATCGCGGTTTAAGGAGAGCGAGAGCACTGGTCTAGTTTGGGTGAAGGCAAGTGCTGTTGTGGCTTGAGGTGGGCAAGTGGCCATTTTCCATTTCTCTGCTGACGCCCATGCGCTTGGTTTTTTTTTTCTGTCCACGGCACAGCAAAACTTGCTCTATTTGTATTAACCACAAATGCAGTAGTGAATACGTTACACATGAGACTTGGCCAGCGTGTGTCAGCTGCATACGTCCAAATAAGTCTGGTGGTGAAAACGCTAAAAAGAAAGGGCGAAATTAAACTATAACTACAGTGTAGACCGCTTATAACGTAAGTCACGGGAGTTGTACAAATCCGCGCTATTAGCGGTACCGCGTTATAACCAAAACATGCATTTTCGGCCTTTGCCTATGTCAAAAGAGCAACCCGGCTTTCAAGAGCAATTTACTACACTTTCTACTCGCAGACACATTCAACACAATCACAACACCGCACGGAAACAAAGTTCTCAGGTCCGGCATCAGCAGAAGAACGCCGTTATTTTCGTCTGGCGATGCTTGCGAACAGCGATGCGAACTATTTCGTCTTCCACAAAGCTTAAGCACTGAAGCGATTTCTCGCTCAAACTGTTTTTCGCGCAGTACGTTTTCACTTTAGCGAGGTATTCCAATGCATCTTTTCACGGGAAATCTGGTTCTGGCGTCGGGTCAACATCGTCTTCGCCGTCCAACTCGTCGTCCGTTGCAACCTCCGCACTACCGTGCACCGCTGCGACGATCGCGTCATCTGTGCTCGCTTCCTCGCAGACAGAAATCTCCGACTTCCCGGTATCGGCGAATTCTTGGAAAGTGTCGGTGGCGGTTACAAAGTTGCTGTCAACGAGGCAGGACCACACGTCGTCAGTGTCGAGGGTCTCATCGGCGAGCGACGTGTCGCTCTGCTCATCGTCTTCCAGAGCTTCTGCATTGCGCACGAAGCCTGCCCTCTTGAAACACTTGCTTTTAGTATCGGTCTTTACCTGCCACCATGAAGCGACGGCCATGTCAATTGTGCCTCTTAAGTTCACTTTAAGAGGTTGCTGCTGCTGCATGCTCAGCAAAACTCACTCGCAAATGCGCTTTTTGTACAGCGCCTCTACGGTTGCGATGACACCCTGTTCGAGAGGTTGACTTTTTGCTGTAGTGTTGGCGGACAAAAACTTTAGGTTGACTGCGGTCATCTTAGGCTTGACGTTGTGGGCCGTGCAGTTGTCGAAGATAAGCACGACCTGCCGCTTCTCTGCCACCGTATCCTCATCAAACTTGCAAAGTCAGCTGGTGAACAAATCCTGCGTCATCCACGCCTTTTTATTGGCTTTGTAAGTCACTGGCAGGCACTCTCGCTTTTTAAAGGAACGTGGCCTTGCCGACTTACCTATGACAAAGAGGCGACGCTTGTCGCTCCCGTCCAAATTGGCGCGGAACAATACAGTTATGCGCTCCTTTGAGACCTTGCGGCCGGAGCAGAGTTCGCCTTTCAGCGCAAGCGTGCGGTTGGCCAAAAGGTTATAAAATAAACCAGCTTCATCTGCATTATAAATGTCTCTGTCAGTATAGGTCGACAGCATACTCTCCAAGTTCAAGCGAAGCCAGACTTCGATAGACTCGTCATCGACAGCGCCGCTTTCTCCGCACACCACTTTGCCGCTGATGCCATGGCGATCTTTGAAACGCTGAATCCACCCGTTCAGTGGATTGAAGTCGTCGTGGCGTAAAAGAGCTCAAAGACACTTGGCCTTTTGTTAGAGCATGGGGCCACTTACTACTGGGATGCGCTGAGCCCTGACTTCGCGGAACCACCTGAACAGCGCTGCGTCCACGTCTTCGTATTTTGACGTACGTATTCTCTTCCGTGACAGGGAAGACAAATCGTGCTGCAGTTGCTGCCGCAGTTTGTCCTTGTTTTTGTAGATGGTCGACACGGTCGTGTCGGAAGCGCCGTATTTCGCCGCCACCAACGCCTTCTTCAGGCCACTCTCAATGTCCCTTATGACGCATTCCTTAATCTCCAGCGATAAGGCACAGCGTTTTTTCACACCGCTTGAAGACGCCGCCGACGCCATGGCGACAGGAGCTACGCAACACACGTGCTATGTGCTCTCAGACGGCAACGACACGGCGAAGCTCACACAGCAAATCCAAAGAGGCAAAAGAAGGAGGTTGAGAAAAAAAAAGCATGCTTCCGCTTCTCTCCCCCGCTCCGCGCAGCGCGCACCCCGCTCCGCGCAGCGCGCAACGCTACCACGGCCGCCACGGTGACGAAAACACGCTTCCTTCTTCCAAGACACGTGTTACAAGGTCTCCCCGACCGCCCCGACTCCCTACCTACTGTACCCTCTCTTCTCCTCCGCAATGTTTGACTTTTCGCGGCGGTCTCCACGTGCGCCCTCCCACTCACACTCCCAACGTTCCGGCGCGCCGGGAACGCCGCCGGGAAACCGTGCCGACCGTGCTCTGATAGCCTATTTTATTTTAGCGCGCCTAAAAACTCCGCGCTATAACCGGTATTCTCCTTCGCGCGCCTATGCAATAAACGGTCGGCCTATACATTGAGCTCTATGGGCGACATATCAGTGGTTAAAAAAAAAAAACACGTTATAACCGGTCCCGCGCAAAAAAAGCGGTTACGTTATAAGTGGTCTGCACTGTATTCGAATTGGCAATGTGTTGCTGCTAGGTTGTGAATTCAATGCAGCTTTGAAACTTTAAGAGCAAAAAATGTTGGACCCAACAGGGTTGTTGAACAACGATTCACATCAATTGTTATAATCCGCGATCGTACTAAGAGCGTAATACGAGAGCCGCTCGTAACGCGGGCCTCACACGGCCACTCTCGATCGCCATCCAGCTCGATTCAGTTGAAGACTGGAAAGCTTTAGCTGGTTAGCTCACACAGTTAACGAACGAGCCCAACGCAACGAAAACATTCCATCCCTAACTCCCTCATAGAGATCAAGAGTGAAAAAAAAACAATAAGCCCCGCCGCGGTGGTCTAGTGGCTAAGGTACTCGGCTACTGACCCGCAGGTCGCGGGATCAAATCCTGGCTGCAGCGGCTGCATTTCCGATGGAGGCGGAAATGTAGGCCCATGTGCTCAGATTTGGGTGCACGTTAAAGAACCCCAGTTGGTCGAAATTTCCGGAGCCCTCCACTACGGCCTCTCTCATAATAATATGGTGGTTTTGGGACGTTAAACCCCACATATCAATCAAAGAGGGAAAATAATTAAATAGAAAAAACAGCGCCAAAGAAGCCGAAGCTAATGTGTGACCTACTGTATATATATATATATATATATATATATATATATATATATATATATATATATATATATATATCACTGGTTCAACGATCTGACGCACGTTTTTTTTTCATTATTACGTACCAAAACATCAACATACAATCAAAACATCCAGGTGTGACCAAAGCAACTAGGTTTTTCTAGTGCTTTCATAAAAAATTAAAGAGAAAAGAAAGCGAAAAGAATAAGTAAAGCAACGCTAGTACTCTGAAGCGTGACTGCTGCTCCTACGCGGGTGGTGAGTGGCTTTCCCGCAAGACGTTTGAACCCAAGATTGCGTATCTTGGCGCAACTCTGCTGCCTAAAGGTAGCATATACAGGAACTCTAGCTGTGTTGTCTGCGTAACGTATCGGCGCGAATTGCCGCATGTCGCATTTCCCGTCGGCTGCCGTCGGGCCGCGCCGAAGGTGCTGGTCGCGCCTGGCGTCTGACTATACATTGCTCACGTTTTGTTAAAGTAGCGTCACTACGCCTAGCGTGCACGCGCATCAACGCTATATTGGAGTATATTAGGCCACTCATGATGCACTCGCGGCCATTTTACGAGCTCCACATTATACCATATTTGGTGTTCCGTGACGTCAATCTATGACGAAATATGACCGGTGCAAACATGATTATCCTGACACTCGTGTCGTGCAAGAACATGACAACATATCAGGCTCATAGCGTGCTTGCGGGCGTTTCGCTAGCTCCACATATACTAAATTTAGTATCACGTGACGTGAATAGATGACGAAGGTAAACGACATATGCAAACATGATAATCATGACGCCGAAGTTATGTACGGCATCACTTACCTTCACATCGTAACGTTGTGCTGATTTTAAAGTGACATATCAACATTTCACATTCGTGCTTCGCATATCATCGATTCCCACTGTACGGATCTGCCATTTTTATTTGATTGCGCCTCCCCATTTGCGTGTTCCTGTTTTGTCCTTAACATAAATGAATGTACGCAGCACTAATAATTTAATCACTGCTTGTGGAAAGTCATCGACAGGGAGCCGCATTCGGATTCATCTACATAAACGGGTGCCTTGATCTTGTTCAGCAGCAGAAATAGGCGACGAAATTTCATAGCGGCAGAGGGGAAAATGAAGGTTGAAAGTTGAGATGTACTCATTCGCATAGGTCATGCACAATTTGCTCTGGACAGCAGTTTTTGTAATGCAGTATTGTCTGCCTTTTTAGGGGCGAAGCTCTTTATAGCGACACCCGCTCGTCCCTCGTAGCTGTTGTGGTGTGTAACAAGTATACCATTTTGACCTTTAAGGTGGTGCCGGTGAGAGATTTCTTCTGTGCGTTGTTGAACAATAAAAGATAGTGCTCAATGTACATGCCAATGGCTGCTAATGGGGAATGAGAGACAGGAGCATTCGGCTTTTAGTTAACGCGCACGCTGCGATCCCCATTAGCAGCCATTGGCATGTACATTAAGTACTATCTGACAAGAAAGGGTTGCTACGTTATACTCGCTGGGTGTAACCTCCTTAGTTTTAGAAAGGTTTAGCGAGCGTTGGACCACAGTGCCATGAATACAGTGAAATAGTATATACCATGAACTCGAGGTGGTTAAAGGTGGGAAGTAGACCCAAAGCGCAAGCTGTAAGAAAGTGTGCGTGTGCTACCTCTAGTTTAGTCCTTGGATTGTTCGCTGGTTGGCGGTGCTTCTATATGGGGAATATATGTTGAAAAGATGCGAAATGGTGGTACTTGGAGTGCTGAATAGATGGACGAACGGACACACAGACAGATGCATGGATAGGCGCATGAACGGACGCAGGAGCGGATGCATGGACGAACGCAGGGAGGGACGCACGAACAGACGCACGCATGGACGGGCGGATGGACGCATGGATGGTCACGCAGGCGGACGCATGGATGGACGGAAGCAAGAACGGATGGACGGACGAATGCTTCGCCCCACTCTCCATCATTCACTCCGTGGATATGCTACCAATTTTTTCTTCTACAGGAGAACGGGCAGCGGTGGTGCGGGGGCATCGGCGGCAGCACACGTATGCAAAGCCGGCTTAGCTGCTGCGTCCACGATCGCCGCGATGACATGTCGTCGGCGCCGTTCAAACTCCGCTTGCCACTTATCGTGACGCAGTCGTTCTTGCGCTCATACTACACAGCGCCTCTATGCTTGAGCATGCTTGGAGCCGTAGCCGAGTCTGAGACGGCGCCCAATCTAGGTTCATCTTATCGAACAACACGGATGGCTTTCCTACAAACACAATAACATCTACGTTAATTACGCAGACTTAGTTGGGCATACGTAGCACGTCTGCATACGTAAAGAACGCGCTGAGGTGTCATTGCGCATGCTCAGTACGCAAGACAACGCACGGTTTGCTACGGGCATCCGTAAATATTCAGAAAGACTGTATAGCGTCTGTTGCTGTCTCATTGGGCTGTGCGGGGTCACGCGTCTTGTCGCATTGACAGTGGGCATCCGCACAGAATATTCAACGCGTGGAAGCGTCAATGCGCACGCCCAGTGCGCAAGACAATGCGCGTATTCTCGCGGACGCCAGTACGTTTTCAAGGGTTGCGTAGCGTCAACTGCGGGCTCTGCGTGTTCTCGAGCCTTGTCACGTCTCCTCGCAATTTTCACTATGGCTATGGCTTGTGTTACTCTGTGAGGTGTGGTGGTGGCACAACTAACCGAGTTCAGTTCAACCTAGCTGCAAAACATTTCCACTCTATGAGACAGGGAAAAAGTTTCCAGTCAAATTTGTTCCGGCCGGAAATAAAACCCGTTTTGGCCGGGAACGGAAATCATTCTGCCCGGAAATGGATGCCATTTTAGCTGAAAAGAGAAATCCGTCCAGCCAGAAACAAAAGCGGTTCTCGTTTTAAATAGAAGTCATTCTAGCCGGAAACGTGAAATCTTCGTACAGAAACGTTGTTCTGGCAAGAAATTCTCAGCACTCTAAATCGGCAAGCGTAATGTTCCCACGGTAAAAGTGCCTGTCCTGATGTAATAAGGAAGCCACGTTTTAGCAAAATATTTATTACCCTCAATATTAGTCTTTTGCCTGCTTCATATCCTCTTCTTAAATTCTTCTGTACCCCATGGGCAGCCGCTGTCACATCTCGGTGCTCGGTTTTGCTCCATTAAACCAGGCATTCTACCCCCCCTCAAGGACCGCGCCTTGAAATTCTCAAGGAATCCTCAAGAACCGGAAATCCTCAAGGACCGCGCCTTGAGGATTTCCGACCTCGTCAAGCGTATAGGGGGCCGTGCTCAGGTTATCAATGTGCAAGGAGTCAGTGCGCCCAGAGAGTAAGGCGCGGACATGGTTATAAGTTCTGGGGCCTACTTGTAGTGCCTGCAGTTGCCTTAAGATGGCATCCTGTCAAATTCTATCGAATGCTTTGGTGAGGTCTACTGCCAGAATAACTTTAGTATGGTGGGGAATGGTATCGTCAAGCACGTCGTGAGTAATTCGGAGCAGGGCATCCTGCGCAGAAAGATGCGCACGAAATCCTTACATACTATGAAGAAAAAGTTGATTTTCTTCCATGTATATCAACAGCCTAGCAAGGATTATGCGCTCGAAGACCTTGGCAAGACATGATGTTAATGAAATGAGACGAATATTGTCGATGGTGATGGGTTTGTGAGGTTTGGGGATAAATATGATTTTCGCGTGTTTCCAGGAGGCAGGGAGGAGACCAGCTTTCCAAGATTCATTGAAGTAGTTCACTAGATCAGATATGGAAGCATCATAGATATTTCGGATGGCAGCGTTAGTAATTTGATCTTCACCGGGTGCTGTATTACGTAATTTTAGTAAGGCTGCGCAAAATTCTGATTCTGTAATAAGGGCATCAAGCTGGGGTTGGGGTGTGCCAGTGTACACGGGGTATTTGGTAGGACGACCAAGTGTGGTATAGGTGCATTTAACCTGTGTAAGGAACGCATCGGTGTCCTGCCGATGTTTATGAGTGAGGCGGCGCATGCTAAGACGCGTCTGGTTTTTAGATTGCGTGGGGTCTAGCATCTGACACAACAGTTGTGAAGCGTGGGTTGTGGGGGGATTTCCAAGGAGATTTTCACAAATCTGAGCCCAGTTAGCTTTTTAAAGGGTTGTATTGTGCTGCTTAATTTGCGCTTGAAGCTGCGTGAGTTTGACTTTAAGTTTCCAGTCGTGATTTTGAGCTTTCCACCTTTGCGTAATGATATTATGAGCTTCCAAAAGATAGGCGAGCTTACTGTCTATAACAGGGATCTTCCGGGTTGTATCTAGCGTTTGGGTATTCTGGCGAATATCCTCCTGTAACTGCATAAATCAGAAGTCAAAGTCGAAGGGGGGCTTTGTTGGCCGCGATTGCCTGAATTTACGTTGCTGGTCCCACTTAACTCGCCTCACGGTAAACTTACGCCGAGGTTGTTGATAATTAACTGCAGTGCGAATTAGGTGGTGGTCACTGCTCAGTGTGATTTGCGTTCTTTCCCATTGCAAATCGGTGATATTTCTGCCAAGCGTGAGGTCTGGACTAGTACCAGCTGTGACACTGTTACCAATCCGAGTACGCAGGCTGAAATCATGAAATGTGGTCATATAGAGCATCAACGCTTCATTGCATAGGACTGTGCCCCTGTTGTTAGTGCGCCGATAGCCTCAGTCCACGTGAGACCAATTAAAGTCGCCCATGATGAGTAGAAGATTCACTGCTGCCAATTATGCGGCGAACTTGAGAAGACGAGGAAGTAATTGAACAGACTGTCGTGCAAGAAGATAGCAGTCAAGAACAAAAAGGGGGGACCGTACAGGGTTAGGCGGTAAAATTTCAATGAAGGTGTGAGCGATAGAGGAAGTGATATCATGCTGCACGTAAGGTAGTGAGTTACCGACGTATGTTATTACGCGAGGAACATCTGTTGAGTCTGATGATATAACAGTATAGCCTGGCAGTTGCCTGCATACATTCGCATATCGAATTGCAATGAAATCTGCTGGGAACTCAGAATTGTTAATGATTTGCTGCAGAGGGTCACGCTTTCAGCGGAAGGCCCTTCAGTTCCATTAGTTATTTGTAACGAATTACGGCCTGTAGGAGGAGCCTTGTTGTAATGCGGAAGGGCGAAGCAGAGGTTTTGTAAGCGGGGCTGTGGGAGGAGAGGCTGGTGAGGGCCCAGATGTAAGATGAGCTAAAATTTCTTCCACTTTGGTCATGATGTTCGAGAGGAGATTAAACAGAATACGGGTAAAGGTAGCTTCTACCACACTGTGACATATCATGCTGCACATAAGGTAAGGAGTTACCGACGTATGTTATTACGAGAGGAACATCTGTTGAGTCTGACGGAATAACAGTATAGCCTGGCAGTTGCCTGCAAACATTCGCATCTTGAATTGCAATAAAATCTGGTGGGAACTCAGAATTGATAATGATTTGCTGAAGAGGGTCACGCTTTCACCGCAAGCCCCGGCAGTTCCATTAGTTAATATGTAAATAATTACGGCCTGTAGGAGGAGCCGTGTTGTAATGCGGAAGGGCGAAGCAGGGGTTTTGTAAGCGGGGCTGTGGGAGGAGAGGCTGGTGAGGTCTCAGATGTAAGATGAGCTAAAAGTTCTTCCACTTTGGTCATGATGTACGAGAGGACATTATCCACGGGTAAAGGTAGCTCCTACCATAATTTGACATTGCGCAGTGACTTGCGCCGTAATGCGCTCTGTGAACCTGGCTTCTAAACTTTTCTGCGAGATCCTGAAATTTCGCTTCCAAGTTTATGGGTTTGGCTGGGCTCTCATCAGGCCTCCTTTTTTCTGATGAGGCTGGTGAGATGGGGTGCGCAAAGATTGGGGCGGTTGGGGTGGAAGTGGCGAGGGCTGCCCTGAGCTTTACCTCTTCCCGCAGAACCTGCTGTTCCGTGTCCTGGTAGGTCGTGCCGCCCGCTCCGACAGCCCCAGAAGACCACGCAGTCGTAGACGGGTGGGTGTTGCCGAGTAGGGGAAAGTCCTCTTTGGTAGGGAACGTTGTCTTCTGAGGTGGAGAGCTGCGTCGTTTATTGGCAGGATTTCTCGCCTTGCATGATCCAGTGCCTGTGATGTGCTGGCCCCCACAGAGAATGCAGCTTGGGATACAGGAGGGAACATCTTGTCGGTCATGCTTGTCTCTGCATCGGGAGCACAGGCCACTCTTGGGGTGGGGGCACACGTCGTATCTGTGGCCCGGTCGGCGACAGTTTGTGCATGCATCTGGGCTTCCCTTGTACTGGGTGCACCTATACACTATACTCATGCAGCGTATAGTGTGAGGTACTGGTTCGTACGCAAAGGTAATCAATATGGAGAAGGTCCTACCCATTCTGCGGGCAGCGATGATATCAGCGTCTGGGTTACGGGTCTGAAGGTCTTTCAGCATCTGCTCCGGAGTTTCCACCCAGTAGGCTTGCGAGATGACATCGCGCACTGAAGCGGGTGGCGGTGCTATGTAGGCGGCGACAGGGTTGCTGGTCTTTCAGAGAACTAATTCTTTGAGTTGAACGAGGTGTAGGGTGGTTGTCTCATGACAGCTAGCGACCGTGAACGGGTTATTCGTAGGGTGTATCCGGGGCTGAAGCTCTGTAAGGTCCCTGCCTGCAGCGGTGACCTGCAGACCTCGCATGAGTGGCTGCGCCATGGCTCCGTTCGAGGCGAGTCCTCCTCTTGGTCGGAAAGCGACTCTAATAGTGCCGGAAGGGATCAAAGGAAGTTGTTTACGTCGCAGCGTGACCGCCTGTGCCACGCGTAGTTGTTCTTGCTGAGCGCGGTAGCTTGGCTTGAAAGACGCAGGGGCAGCGTCGGCTGGAGCGCCGACAGAAGACGGGTTAGGCTTAGCGGAAACCGAGAATGAATAAGAGGGTAGAACTTGTGTTTGTGGGCTTGGCTGTTCACCTTTGTACGCACGGATTATAGGAGTCCATTCACTGAGTTCATGCGCCGCTGGGTGGCTCTCTTCGCCTTCCGTTTGCACATCCATAGCTGTTGCGTCTGGATACTGCCGCGGGGATTACAGGGCAGCCAAGGCAGAACCCGGAGCGGTGGTGGGGTTGCCGAGAAGCAGACTTTACAACGTCGCTGCGACCCAGAAGATGCTTGTATTGAAGAATGTCAGCAACGGTGGCAAAACGCTCTCATTTAGTAGCGTTTAATATATCAGGTGCGGGACTTGAGCACTGCGGTCACACGAAAAGAAGGCATTTTCTCAGCAGATGTAAGGCACGTCTTGCTTCTCGAACGCGTCGTGCGTCTCTCGGTGATCACCACACATGTAGAAGGAAACGCGGTTCGATATCTGTATGGGCACCCGGCAATGCAGTTTACGAGATCTGATGGTAGCGACGGAACGCATAGCCTAGCGAGTAGGCGCAGCAAAACCGAGTCTTCCAATGCGTAGCCTAGCGAGTAGACGCTGCAAAACCGAACTTGCACGTGCATATCATTTTTTTTAGTTGTGAGCAAGGGGGTCACGGCTGATTATGTAAGCGCTCAGGAAGCGTTCTTTGAAAACGTGCGAAAAGGGCACTGACACTTCAGCGTGTCACTGTGTTCAGCGAGCGTTCCATTTTATTAGTATCCCTGGCGGTCGGTACCAACAATGCTGAGGCGGCCCAAAGAGCTTCGTCGCGCCCTCTGGTTCACTGTGGGGTGCCTATTGACGGAAATAAAACTAGCGTATAGGCAGCATATAGCATGTAAAACATTTTGTTTACCTGAACACCACCACCAAACTCTATCAGACTTCCCCACATGCAGTGGATGATACAAGTACGTAGTCTACATAATTTGCTAACAGTGACATAAAAAAATAGCAGCGTTGTGCACAATAGTTATGCTGGGGTACGTTTGCCTAAGCCGCTGAAGTGCTTTCAAAGACAGGCACGTGATGAGTACTCGATGCTAAGATGCCTTTGTTTGTGATAAAAAACAGGATCCTAGTCAAATACAGCAGCGGACCACTCGAAGCTTAGCTTTCTATAGTCTGGCGATGCAGCATGCTTTTTCTCGCTGGCTGCCGGGGCTCAGTAACAATGCAATTTATACCTGTTTTGAGAAGGAATGATCAATTGTCTTTGATTTTTACTTATCATTTATTTTGACTCACGCACAATTTTAGTTTTCGCACTTGCCGCTATCTGCCTACAATAAACGTGCCTGTTCAACATCCCTTGCCAGGTTTCATGTGACAAACAAGATATGGCTTTGAGACACGCTGTAACGTGATTATCTTGATTAACTGTGAACGCTTGGGGTTCTTCAATGCGCTCATATATCTTGTGTCACTGTTCTTCAAGCTTATTTTTCGTGACGATATAAATGCGGCCACCGTGGTCGGAAATCTATCCGGCGCCATCAAGGATAGGAGCTCGACACCACCCGTGCTATGCTGTCGTGGTGCTTGATGAACGTCCAGGTTCATACATCCTTCGGACACGGTGCATGTATGGTGCCAGAAACAAAATGATGCCGCAGTAAACTTCCCCTGTAATGTTTTTTGTTGTTTTCTTACTGTAGAAGTGGGCAGTGTGGCATTCTCACCGCACCTGCTTATCAATAGGGGCCTACCAACCGTCACTAGCTCAGTACAAAATCAGGCACGCAACCAGAATATGATGAAGAGGTAGTCGCCATAACTGCAGAGCACTGTCCCTTCGACACCACATCCATAGAAGCAGTTTACTCTGCGCAGCTTCTCTCCGCTTTCGGCTGCTATTTATGTCAGAGTAGCCTTCGCACAAACTTTAAATTGTTTTTTAAACCACAGTGCTTTATTGCAGGCGCAATGGCTTTTCGAGTTCCCCGTTGCGAAATGAATGGCTGCAGCGGCAATCCCGCGTTCTCTCACCGCGGTACCCAATCATCTGGAAGCGAGCGGCTGAGTTTTGTCGCGACTCTCCGCCAGGTGCTGTTTTTCGGCACGCCACCTGTGCAGCGCTGGTCTTCCATGCTCCCTAATGGCTGACATAGTAAAAAAAGAACCCAACAGTTATCCGCTTTCCAGCCCCCTTGAACGAACTCACTTGTCGTGAGTGCCCCCTCGCAACACATCATAACACCGCTCAGGCTATCGACCCTCCATGTTTGTGAATACTCTTACTATTGTGCGCTTGTAATGTTTAGTCACCGTTTTCTTACTGATCTTATGGGCCCATGTGGTAGTATTTTATGCCTGGTTCTTCTCCGTCGTTTTCTTACGTTGAGATAGGCAATGTGTGTGTGTGTGGGGGTGTGTGTGTGTGTGTGTGTGTGTGTGTTTGTGTGTGTGTGTGTGTGTGTGCGTGCAACAATGCTTAGATGTAGAGTATATAAAATATTATGGTACCACTCGCAATGTTTTTAAGGCCACGCGCAGTAGCTTGTTCATTTTCTGGCTCGCAAGTTCTCGCTAAATATGATTTGCGCTGCAAGGATGGCGGTAATGGTCAAGCATGTGTTACGGTTGCCTAATGCTCGCAAACCAACCTAGACTTTCTTTTTGTGAATTTAATAAACAGGGGGAAGGGGGTGGCTCCTTGTTAGCAATTAGCCAACTCAGATACGTGCTCCTCTAGCTCGATTTTGCTCTTATTCTCGATTTTCTGCCGGGCCACATAACGTTGAAGTTTTTTGCCGGACCCATCTTTAATCCATCTTTAGCATTCCTCTAGTTTTCTTCACTAGCATATTTTTACTGATTTGTCATGAACACTGCTGAGAAACTCGATAGCGTCTGTAAAGCACAAGTAGCGAAAATATTTTTTGTTAGTACTTAGTCCTATTCTTCCCGTTCTAGATTTTTAAATATTTATTTTGAATGTGTTGTAAATAACACTCGAGAAATTCTTTAGGAAGAGGGCGCATCGTGCAAGGCGTCCGGACGAGTCAAGTATGTTGACTACGTAGCCGGGGAATGAGGTCTGTGTGACTATGGTGAACGGACGGCCGTAAATGTAGGAGTGAAACCGTTGAACGGCAAATACTAGTGCGAGGCATTCATACTCGGATACAGTTTTGTTACGTTCGGGCTTGTTTATGGAACGAATTGCGTATGCTTCGACATGCTTTTTTTTTGCTTTTTTCCAGAGCTTCCAACGAGAACGGCACCGATGCCGGCACTACTTCCTGTGTGTATGTCTGTTGGAGACGAAGGGTGAAAGTGCCAGGTATTGTCTGTGAATTTAAGAGAAACTTCAGCTGTCAAAAGTGGCATCACACTCAGGTGTTCACTAAAAGAGATTGCTCTTGCGTAGATGATTCGTCAGGGGGCAGCAGATATCCACGAACCTGGGTATGAATTGCTGAAAATATGAGCAGAACCATCCGAAGCTGTTCCACAAATTTATTTGGCTCAAATCTTGCAATGACTGCTCTCTTCTGAGGGTCTCGTCTGATGCTTTTTCATCGATGATGTGACCGAGAAGGGGGGCACAGGCTTTCAAACAGGTGCCATGGAAGAATGTACTCTGGCCATGCTTCTTGACGACGAAAACACGACTTATTTACGTATTTACAGGTGTTCAATAGACTATGCATTGAGACATGCCATAGCATGAGACGCGACAGGGCGAATCGAAGGCCAGAGAGAGGGCTCCGATCCCACATGCGACGCGCTTTTTATACCCTTCGTCCGTACACGCGCATCTCCTCAAACGCAGGCTGACTGTCCCAGCGATGCCGATGTGCGTTTTCTGCAGCACACAGAGACGCCTCTTGCGTTGCTGCAGTACGCGGACAGCGTTTGCACTTTACGCCGATGAGCATCCCTTTGATGCCATGCCCTTGTTCTGCTGGTCATACTAGTCCGTTCACCGCCTGGAGAGGTCACGTAAGGGCTGCAGCGGCGCTGCTCTCTGAAGTGGCCGTTGTGCGTCTTTTCAGGCATCCTACTGACTGTAAACCACAACCCATAGACGTACAACACACCGCACACCTTCGCATCGCACAGCACAAAGCACGTCGCACAAGCGCATTTCGGCGTCGCCGCAATCAACCGCGCTCCCACGCTCGCTGGGCTCCAGCAGGCAGCTCCACTGCTGCCCCGGCCCGGTCACTGCTGCCTGGCTGTTTCCTGCTAGACCATGGTGCGAAGCGCAGCAGAAAGGCCACAGTTCACAATCTGTTCCATCGTGCCCTCCGTGCTCAGCTTTGAGGCCAGTAGGCGTAGCTGGACTTTGGCTTGAGCGGAAAGTGGTGCACTCAAACCCTATATCGATGCCGAGAAGCCCTCGCTTTCCCGAGGATCACCAGGTGTGAAGTTTTTTCTGGGCTCCTTGCTTAACTATTTGCACGCGGAAGCCTACACTGCGATGGTTACCAGTTGACGCTGAAGTGATTGCGTCCCCAACCATGCGAGGAAAACCTTTCACATGCTCAACAGACTGTAGATAGAAGGCCTTGAAACAAGTTCTTTGCGATGCATGTCTCAAAACCCGCGTTGAACCGTGCACCCGGATGCATTAAGAAATTGCTTTCCACGACGCAGCATTGTCGAGGTCCCAATCAAAGAACTTGCTCTCGGACGCATGAAGACGGGAGCGTCCGAACAATCCTGACCTGCATACTGCTGAAAAACATTTATTTACAGATGTTATTTACAGGGAGGGTGGGAGCGGTCCTTAAGGGGCCGCCCCGTACAAACACTAGGTGGGCTCCCTCTTACGGGAGCCCATTGGCGTTGGCCGCGGCCCGGGCACGCTCGACCAGGGCCCGTTGTGCCGTCAGGTCAGAGCAGCCGAGCAGGGCTGCCTCCCAGTCCTCCCGCGAAGGGTTGGGTAGTGGGGTGAGGTTTGGGGTTTTTTGGCATGCCCACACCATGTGGAAAATGTCAGAGGAATTTTCCTCACAATGCGGGCACTTCCCCGTGCAAGCAGGGTCAAAGTGTTTTATGATTGCCGGGCACAATAGAGTTTTAGTATAAAGGCGAAGGAGGATTCGCTCCTCCGCCTTCGTGAGGCCCTTACAGGGTTTAGGATAGACGTTATGGCCGGATTGATAAAATTGTGTGATCTCCTTAAAGGTGTAGGCAGGATTGGGTTCGAGTTCCGGATCGGTAGGGGACGAGGATGGTGCCCGCAGAGTGAGCGCGCGGGCAGCGGCATCGGCCGTCTCATTACCATCGAGGCCCGTGTGAGCCGGAGCCCATATGATCGTTCGGTGCGCGGGGGCTCCTAGGTAGCTGCTGTTCTGCAATATTTTATAAGCATGGTACGGAATGTATCCCTGTTCAATATTGCGACAGGCACCCCTTGAGTCGGTGATGATGACCCTCGAGTCCTGATCTGCGGCGGCTAGTGCGATGGCGATCTCCTCCGCGTGCGTAATGTTATGTGCACGGAATGTGAGTCCGTTTACAACGGTGTTTTCGTGGACGACCGCAGCCGTATACCAACCACCATGGTGCGGGCCGGAGGCGTCCACGTAGAATACCCCGAATTTGTGGCCGTAGTGTCGAGCCAAGGCTTCCGCCCGCGCGAGGCGTCGGCCAGTGTAGTCGTCTCGGGTCATGTTAGCCGGAAGAGGGCGCACGTGCAAGGAGTATCGCCAAACTTCTGGAATCCGTACGCGCTCTTCCGTGTGTATTGAGTGATTGATGTGAAGCCGGGCAAGGAGGCGGCGACCCGACGGTGTTTTAGAGAGTCTAGTATATTGGTTTGTCAAGTGCGCCTCTCTCAGCTCCTTGAAGGTGTTCACCATTCCCAAGCCCAAAAGGCGCTGGTTAGAGGTGCTGACAGGAAGGTCGAGGGCGCGCTTGTAGATTTTGCGGAGAATTACTTCGAGTGCATTCTCGTCAGATTTGCGTAGGTGGAGGTATGGAGCCGAGTACAGGACTCGGCTGGTTACGAATGCATGCGCCAGCCGCAAGGCATCTTTGCATCGTAACCCTCCGCGCTTGTTGGAAACCCGCCGGACCATCCGGCCCACCTGGTCCCCCACCTTACGCAATTTGGCCAATGTTGTGTCTGCTCTGCGATTTTTGTGTATAAAAAGCCCCAGTACTCTAATCTCATCGCGTTCGGGTATTGGTCCGCTGTGAAGGGAGAGGTCGATCTTTGCGGTGCACTTTGGTGAGGGGCGTATGTGCACGAATTCCGATTTGGACGGGGAGCACTGAAGGCCGCAGCGACGGGCATAGTCATCCACGATGTCCGCCGCTTGCTGCAGGCTTGCCTCCATGTCTCCTGCCGAGCCGCGTAACGCCCATATGGTGATGTCGTCGGCGTACAGCGCATGCTGTATGCCTTCGACTTTCGCCAGCTGAGCGGGGAGTCTCATCATTGCCACATTGAATAGGAGGGGCGAGAGGACCGCTCCCTGCGGAGTCCCTCTCGTGCCTAATCGGTAAGGGCCGTGTTCAATGTCCTGAATCCGAATGTATGATTGTCGGTCAGTGAGGAATTGTTTAATATAGTTGAAAGTGTTTTGGCCGCAATCCACCTGTGAGAGATGTGTTAGAATAATTTCGTGGGTCACGTTATCAAAGGCCCCCCTCAGATCCAAAGCGAGCACAACTTTGTCATTCAGGGGATACTCGACTCGATCGAGGATCTCATGGTCGAGCTGAAGCAAGACATCTTGCGCGGACCGGTGTGGGCGGAACCCGAACATGGTGTCTGCAAATGCATTTTTGCTCTCCAAGATTGCGGACAAGCTGTAGCGCACCATCGTCTCCATTAATTTTCCCACACAAGAAGTAAGGGAGATGGGGCGGAGGTTGTCCGCGTTAATGGCTTTGCCCGCTTTGGGTATGAAGGTGACCAGGGCGGTCTTCCACTCAATTGGTAGGCTTGTTTTCCCGATCCAAATGGAATTGATGTAGGCAAGGAGCATGGTGTAGGCCGAGTCAGGAAGATTGGCAAGTAATTTCACGGTAATTTTATCCCTTCCCGGCGCCGTTCCTCGCCTCATTTTTGCTAGGGCTGCCTTCAGGTCGCGTAACTGGAACAGTTGATCCAGCTCCGCGTTCTCGGTACCTGCATACGAGTACGCCGGCCCTTGGGAGTCCTGCTGAGTGCATAGATATTGGTCTCGGAGTTTACATGCCAATTTGGCTGTGTCTCTGTCGAAGCTGTGAAATGCTCGTTGCAGATGCTTTTGTGTCTCTGTTCGAGTTTGGGTCGGATCAATCAAGGCGCGGAAGAGGCGCCAGGTACTCCGGCTGGACATTTGTCGAGCGGCCGTGTTGCAACGGTCCACCCAGTTAGAGTCAGCGAGCTGGGTCGCGTACTCTGCTGCTCGCTGGGTGAGCTCAGCGATGCGAATTGTGAGCTTTCGGTTGTGTTTTTGCCGGCGCCATCGGCGGACGAGGCTGCGCCGGGCCTCCCAGAGGTGAAGGAGATGGTTATCCACCGCCGGAGTCGCCTCGGAGAGTTTAATTTGTGTTTCTGTGGAGCGTAATGAAGAAACCAGTTGCTCGGACCATGCATGGTATCCTTGCTCCTCAATGGGTGTCGAATTGGCGTATATTTGCCGAAACTTCGTGTAATCGGGTAATTTTGCCTCTCCGTGGGGTCTTGCCAAAGGGTAGGTGCGATTGGTGGTGTTGAGTATGCAGTGGTCGCTGCCGAGGGTCTCTTCAGCCGAGGGTCTCTTCAGGTAAGGTCCGGACATGTGTCCCGGGTCACGGAGTTACCCACGCGAGTTGGGTAGGCAGGGTCGGTGTGAAGAGTTAGGCCCAGCGTGGACATAAGTTCCGCCAATTTACGTCCACGTTTCTCTTCACGTGCATACCCCCAGAGTGTGCTGGGGGCATTGAAATCACCCACAATCACCAGAGGGTCCCTGCCCGCAGCCTTTAAAGCACGGCTAAAAAGGTCTGCGAATGTAATGTTGCTTAGTTTCGGTGAGCAATAAATGTTTAGCACGTGCAGTGGCGGGTCCTGTTTACGCAGCGGAAGGAGTGTCACCATCACGTACGAGAAAGCTGGCTTAAGGTCGAGATCAACTAGGTTGGCCGTATAATTTTTGTGCACGCAGATGCAAGATAAAGGGTCCTGCTGAAACGCAGTATAGTTTGTGAGTGTGGCAGCACTCCCTGGCTCCTGGAGGGCTACCACAGCAGGAAGGTTTTGAAATGCTGCGAGGAAAAGCCGGAGGTTGGCGCACTTAGTGTGAGCCTTAAAGCCCCGACAATTCCACTGGGTGATTTGAATGGGAGTGGCCGTATTGGATCGTGGGGACTTCCGAATTTTAAGGGTGCCCGCCATGGTCAGTGGAGTTAACGAGCGATTGCGGTGGCGGTGCTCCCGAGCCAGCACTCGCGGGGAGGGGGGTGTCCTCAATTCCGTAGGCGGAGCAGCTGTCATCATCCTCAAATTCGATCTGTCGTCGAAGCGTTTTAGGGTACCGGCCAGACACGTCCTTAATTGGGCCGGCTCGTTTGGTGAAACGCGCAACTTAATGGTCTATCAGGGTAGGGATGGTTTCTGTCATTTTAGCAATGGCGGCATTTACAGCCGCTGAGATTTGGGTTTCGAGGACAGTTATACGGCTGTCCATACGGACCTCAAGGGTGTTCACACGAGCCTCGAGTGCGGCAACCGCGTCTGCCGCCCCCGCCCCGGTCTCACTCTCCATTACCTCTACTGCGGGGGGAGGAGGAGGGGAGACTAGTTGGGTCTGTTTGGCCTCGGCTTCCGCTAGTCTTTTCTGTAACGCTTCGATTTGTGCCTGAAGTTTGGCAATAATATTTTGGTCGGCGTTACGCGATGAAGAGGGGATGATAGGGAGGGATGAGGAGGCAGCTATACCCGTACCACCCACCTGCTTTCCGTTTTTCACGGCGTTGGCCCATGGCCCGGCTTCGCCGCATGGTTTCGCCGTCGGCTGCTTTTCGAATCCTCCAGTAGGGGAAGCGGGCTTGTCAGTCTTGGCGACTTCCCGGCGTGGTGGCTCACTGGGAGTCTGATCTTTGCGTCGTTTCTTGGAAGCCCTTTTGGACTTTCTGCCCTGTTGTGCGGCCACCTTGGAATTACGGTACTTGGCCGTACATGCTCGAGATTTTGTGGCGTGTGCTCCACCGCACACAGAACATACAGGTACACATTCATGAGGGGCCCTTACCCCCTCCTCCACAAGCGGAACCTGCTGTCCACACAGGCCACACGTATCCGGTCGTGGGTTGGGACAAGTGTCCATCCGATGGCCGACGACACCGCACTTGCCGCAGGCCGGGATCGTCCGGTAGTAGGGTTTGACGGGGATCAGCATTGCGTCGTAGTGAACAAAGCGTGGCTTCTCCTTGCCGGCGAAGGTTACACGCGCCTTGTTCGATGTGCCAAATTTACGCACCTCGACGATGGTGCCTGACCTCCAGCGTACGCTCTCTCGGAGCGTCTCCATCGTATCTGTGTTGCGGACTACAATAACTCCGTGGCAGACATTGCTACCATCTTGTCGCAGGTACCCGTTGAGCAGAACCTGCCTGTGCTCGATGTTTACCACGACGTCCCCGATCATTTTGTCCGCCGTGTCAGGGTCCGGGGTGTAAATTACGATCAAATTTTGCTCTCTCGATGGAATAACTGTCAGCGTCTCAGCTCGCTTGGGCCCGAGGTATGCCTTAAACGCAGTCCCGTACCAGTTCTCTGAGAAAGCATCATACAATGAGATGCACTCTCGTGGCTTTACGACTATTACATAGTCATCCGGACTCGGTTTCGGAAACAGGCGAGGCTTCCATTTGGTGAGAAACTTGCCCTTGCGTCCCACAGCGCGCGAAGCGGGAGGCTGCGTCTTGTCAGCTGGCGTGCCGGATGCCGAAACAGCGGCGGACGCCGCCTTCTTGGCGTTGGCTTGCGAGCGGCGTTCCACCGCGTCGTTGAGAGCTTGGCTCCGAAACCTCGGTGAAGAAGCAGAGTTTGGCGTTTCGGAAATCGTAATCGTTTCCCACGTCATGGCATGCGGGTCGTATCCACGCTGCATGAGAGTAGCGTCCATGTTGCCTCGGAAAGCCGGTCCCACGCCGCCGGGCGTTGGCGTCGCCGTTTGGCCTAACGGCGTCGCCAACGTGGTCGGGTGATGATCGGCCGTAAAGTTGTCAAAAACGGGCCCACCTGGATGACACTGGTATCCACGTGTTGCCTGTGAGTTGCCGAAACGATTGATGCTGGTCTTGACGGGGTACTGTGAAGTTGCCCGTGGTTCCAGCCGAAAATCAGCGGAGCCGAAGCGCAGCACGTCCTACATCATCGCGCGCTTGCAGCGCGCCTGACCTGCATACGCATGCTCTCCTTTCGCTCAAAATCTAACTGACCAAGTATCCTTCAAGAAGTTCCCTCTGTAACAGCAGATACTATGAAACATTGATCAGCTTCCTTGCCACTGAATAAACTGTGCCCTAGAACTGCTATCACATTGGTTGCTTTCTGTGACTGTATCACTGCATGGCGCCCAACCGATAGTTCCAGTTTGGTTATCCTGCTCAAACACGTCGCTATCCATTGCCGAAAGCACCTTTGGATGCATGTTTTATGTCTTGGCCAGTAAGTCCGCGCACTCATCCTGCTCAGACAAAAATACCGCATCAACCCTAAGCCGAGAAAAACTTTTATCCACGTGTGAGTCGTCCTGCTTTTCGGCTATGCTTGTGACGCCTGTTATCACCGACTGGCAATAGATGCTGCACTCACCAACTACCTTAGCCGCGCCTTCCCTGTTTATCGTGCCTGGTCAACCTTGACTCTCTTTTTACTGTACCCTGACCACCGGAACGTTTCGCCAGGACAATGCGAAGCTCAAGCCTCAATCGGTCTATTTTGCTTTCATGAGCTGCAGCTTCCTCTTTACGCCTGGCAGTCTCTCTCTCAAGCGCAAGCCGTTTTCTTTCTTCTGCTTCCTTAAACCACTCACCAGGTTTGACAATTATGAGCTGACAAGTGCAATGCGTAGATGAGGCGTTCATGATCACGCCTCATCTCATCTTCATGATCACGCCATGGTCTGCCGAAATTCGCAACACTACGCACCGAGGAAATGGGCCAAATTTAGGATGAAGGAGGACGCGCCATAGACACCACCGGGAGTGGCCGCGTTTCGCAAGCACTCCGGCAAAACTCCTGTTTCTGACTGCTTAAGTCATTCAATGGTAACTTGAACAAATGTGAAGCTTCCTATAGAATATTAGACGGAAGCGATTTCAAGTGAGTGCTTCACATTTCGCGTCCACGAAGATCGACTTTTTGGCAGTGTTCGACTACCTCGGTGGGCCTACTAACTAGGCCTACCAACGTGGTCATCCACGAAGCAGAGGGAGGGGAGCTTCCCTCCGCCGAAGCTCTCGACGATGATGAAGGCAGCTGGCGTCAAGTGTATGCCAGGGCCAGAAAGTCCGCTTCATCCCCGAAGAAATCGACGCCTGCCATGAACACTGCGCAAGAAGAGTCACAGAAAGCTCTCCCATCGACTGGTCGCAGTGCCTCCTGACCCCCTCACCTTCCAGCGGACAACTACAAAATAGCCCAGTGAATACGTGGAGGCCTCAGCAGGGCTGACACTCCACTTCCGAAGCTCATACATTACGACCTAAAAGCGGCGGCGCTCACAAGCTCCCTACATGACCAATACCGCATCAACTCTGTAAGTAACATTCTGCTCATAAGCACATTAGACTCGGCACGCACCGAAGCATACCACCGTACCAAAAATCCATCAAGATGGACGAGCGCAGCTTTGAAGTTGTCCCCCACATTACCGATCTATCGAATACCTGCTTAGGGGTCATCCGTAGTATTCCTATGGAACACACATCTGAAACCATCTTGTCAAGTCTATTGAACTATGACAGACTAGGCCTCATCCTGAACGGACGTCGTATGGGTTCCACAACGTCCATCTTGGTCACCTTGAGAGGTACGCGCGCACCTTTCTACATAAGTTATCAGGGTGGCATCACCAGATGTGTACCGTATCGTCATAAGATGGAAGCCTGTAATCTTTGCCGCAAACTTGGCCACAGACCAGGCGTATGCTCAGGCGCCCCTCAGTCTTTATGTGCAATGTGTGCCATTCCGAACCCACTCCTTGATCACGAATGTGAACCTAAGTGTGCGGTGTGCAACAGTGACCACCCCACCGGCTCGCCCCAGTGCCCACAGCTCTACAAGCCCAAACCAAAGCACGCACCTTCAACTTTACAGCAAGATGCAGGTCCATTCATCGACCCAAGCACATGTTTAAAGAACGCCCCTAGAGGACGCTCACCCAGTATCACAAGACAGCAAAACCGAAAAGCCGCAGCCACAGCCGCAACGAAAGCATTCATCAAGACCCCTGCCCTCGGACTGGCCCTGAACACGAGATGAGCTGGGCTGATGTAGCCTCCCCTGAAAGCTCCATTCAAAATCATCTCAAACTATTGCAGGAGGAGATGGCAACATTGAGGGCAGAAAATGCAAAACTACGCCTAGAGCTTCAGTCCTTCAAACAACCATCTACCTCCCCACACCTCCCCACCTCAACTTACACCCCTACACCTATCTCACCACCACCAGCTCCTCCTTCAACCACCCCTATAGCTAGGCACCCCGCTCAACCACATGCGCAAAAATGAAAAGTCTCGACTCGCACATTGCCATTCGATGAGCGAGTAGACCAAGTCGAAGCGAAACTAGAGAAGGTTGACAAAGTTAAAGAAAAAGTAACCAAACTAGAGGAAAAACTAGGAAACTTTGTTACCTCCTCCACAGCTTCCTTGCAGAAGCTATATGAATCCGGGGCCTTGATACAACAAGCCATGTTACCCATGCCACAAACCATAGATAGAGTCACGCAGTGGATCGACACTGTCCACGCTACCATCCAGACCTTGCCCAATCTAAGCCAAATTAACCTAGCGAAAATGGCTCCTCATAACCGCACTGAAATTTGCGTATGGCAATAGAACTGCAGGGGGTTTCGCAGAAAAAAGGCAAACCTCCTGCAGTAGATCAACTCGCAAACTACCCCTCCCCCAATCATTGGGTTACAAGAAACAAATGGTGTAGTGCAGCTGCCAGGTTACAGAACGCATCAAAACCCGACTGATACCACCAAACCAAACAATGCTGTCTTAACTCAGAATCACCTTACAGTTACTTATTCGAAATTTGCTGTCATTGACATTGAGCACGGCTTTCTCTAAATACTACCTGATAAACTTGACTCGCCATTCTTGTACATTCTCAACGTATATAGTAGACCACAAGAGCAAATGCAGCGCTTCGATTCCCTATTTGCCTGAGCTACATCCTCGGCAGGCAAACACACCCTCCTCATAGTGGGGGATTTCAACGCCTCCCACCGAGCGTGCGGTTACACCGCATCTACACCGAAAGGTGGAGCCCTCTGGTCCCATATTCAGGCACACCGTTTTACACTGCACAACGACCCTGAGGCGCCTACTCGTTTGGAGAACAGTGTGAACAAATGTATCCCCCGATCTTACCCTCACTCACAACGCCCCCACAATGGTTTGGACTAACAACCAAGCTAATCTTGGCAGTGATCATTACATTATTAGCATTACTTTACAACTAAAACACAGACCCATCGCACCCAAACCACTGATGCTCACAGAATGGGACAAATTCAGAGAGACCCGGAACATCACCGCTCCCTCACGTATTGCAGACTTTACCGAGTGGACTCAACAGCTTCAAAAAGATGTTGAAATTCACATGAAAACTCTACCCTTCGACACCCCAATAATTACTCTCGACTCCAAGCTTCTCCATATGTGGGAAGCAAAACAGTCACTTCTGCGACGGTGGAAACACCAGCGCCACAACAGGAAACTCCGCATTAGGATAGCGAAGCTAGACCAACAAATCGAGCGATACGCGACTATATTGGCGGCACAACAATGGGGTCAACTTTGTGAAGGAATGCATAATCACCTTAGTAATAAACGAACGTGGCAACTTCTTAGATATCTGCCGGACCCCAGCACTACACGCGCACGACACTGTCACGCTATCACTAAACTGTTGCACGAACACAGTGACCATTTAGGACAGCTCTTCGATAAGTTCTGCACGTTGCCTTTACCTCAATTACGTAAGTATTCTATACCATCTTACACAGGGAAACCTAATTAGTCATTACATGCACCGATAACAGAAGCGGAAGTTACGCACGCCCTTGCAAACACTCCGTACCACGTCGGTTTCTCTCCCCGACCGCGTTAACAACAAATTACTTAGAAATCTTGACCCTATTTCTATTAAAGCTTTAACTGAACACTTTAACGACTGTTATGACACAGGCACCCTTGCACCTTCGTGGAAAGATGCCAGAGTCATATTTATACCTAAACCGAACAAAGCTGCCTTAGTAGAAAATCTGAGGTGCATTTTCTTTTAACGTCGTGTCTCGGAAAGACACGATGTTACATAAATTGGTGCCTTATTCTTAGAGTATCACGCATTCGTGCTCTACGTTTATTTATCCAAAACAAGCAACCTAATACGCACGCTTGTAGCTTAACGCAAGATCATTGAAAACGCTTTAAGTATGACAAAGAATCTCAGCCAAAAATGGAGGGCTCCGAGAGTCAGAGCTACTTCATGTAATACAAGTTTTGTGATTAGTAAAATCACATATACCCTCCCTTACCTTCACCTTAAATTAGCAGAGGAAGAATCGGTTAACACCCTCCTCCACAGAGTTTACAAATACGCGCTAGGCATTGCAATTAATACCTCTAACGCACGACTTCACCAGGCAGGAGCCATAATTACCCTATGTGAAATCTGTGAAGACCATTTAACAGCCCAATACGCAAGGCTCACGACCACTAGCACAGGTCGCCACATTTTATCGTCTACCCGAATTAACTTCACCTCACTCACCAATGCTATATACAACATTCCCCAAAACATACACAAAAAATTACTGACACCGCCTCTTTCTAAAAACATGCATCCAACATATCACACTAAGCGTCGAATCCAAAGTGCAAAACCTTTTCAGAAAAATTGCATGAAGCCAATGACGTGCTCTATGTCGATGCGGCAGAATACCCATCCTCCTCATCCTATGCCCTCTCCGCTCTCGATTACAACGGCAAGGTGCTCACGACGAAATCCATCACTGTCAACTCTTCTGAGGAGGCAGAGGAGGCTACCATCACTTTAGGTCTATCCATCCCTAATATCACTATGATTGTGACTCCAAAACTGCCATATGCAACTTAAGGGCAGGTCGCATCTCATCAACTGCCCTTTCAATTCTTAAGAAACATCCTCCTACGCCAGACGTTGCTCTCATATGGACGCCCGCGCATGTGGAGTTTAGTGGCAATGAGGTGGCTCATACCTGTGCTCGAGGAATGACCAACCGAGCGCAGACCTCTGATGGCGCTTTAGACTACGCAGCCTTTTTCAGTGCGTGAGATCGTCTTTTTAGCTTCCACGATGTACCAAATCACTACCGCCTGCAGCGCACTATATGCCCCCCCCCCCCCTGACATCATGGAGCTTCGCGCTACCATGAAATACTAAAGCGCCGGTTGCAGACGCGAACGTTTCCTACCCCATATTTTCGCCATCTTTTACACCCTGCGATATACCCCTCCCCTTTGTGCATTTTTTGTCAAGAAAGAGCCAATCTAGACCATATCATGTGGGGGTGTACTCGAAACCCACCACCCAATTCTCTGTACATTAGTAGTAAGGAGCAGTGGGGGGCTTTTATGTGCAGCTCGGTGCCCGAGGTCCAGGTCAGGATTAGATCTTGGATTGGGCCAAGAGGATAGCGAAGATCTACGCTGCGTAGGCTCCTCTGATACTCCACCGCCGCACTTTTCACTCTTGGGATGAATAAAGCAACGCCGACTAAATTTCAAGGCTGAAAGGCTGCCGCAGTGACGTCACAGGGTGGGGGCCCAGTTACGCCGCGAACGCGGCGGAAAGCCTGTGTTTCGTTCACGTTTTAGGAGAAACAACGCTCCCGCTCTCGCAGCTGCTGCGGCTTGATTGGGCCGAATAAAAGATGTGAAAAAAAAGTCTTACTGAGCATGCTCAGTTGGGCAACTGAGCCCCCAACCTCTGACGTCACTGCGGCAGCTTTTCGGCCTTGAAATTCAGTCGGCGTTGAATAAAGTCTTTCTCCTCCTCGTCAAGATGAACGCTGCTCCCCCCTCCTTTTGCGGGCGCGTGCCTAGAGAATGAGGGCATGACGTGCGCGCACGAATGGTCCTACGTGCGCGGTAATGCAGTGACTTTGGTCATCTACGTAGACAACTTTGCTCTGACGTTGTCAACAGCGCACCACGTGACATGGCCTAAATAATTTAACATGACATGCGTAGTTCATGTATTCTGTTGCTTGAATAGATTAATAAAACTTGAGATAAACCATGAGACGCAATATGGAAATGTGCCCGTCTTTCGTTCATTTGTTTCCGTGAATTGCAACGAGATGCGGGGCTAATGTGCCAGCGTTTCGCATGCGTTCGTGTCCGCGCAGTCAGGGCATCGAGCAGATGACAGCCGTGAACCGCTCCTACGCATTCGCGCACTCATTGTGCTCATCTATTCTACCGCGTCTAAGCCAGCGTTTCCAAACCATTTCGCAGAAACAGGCAGTGCACCTCAAAACAACGCTGGTCAAAATAAATAAATAACTAAATTCCGCTCGCGTGCACGGGGGAGGGGGGGGGTCGGACTTGTCCGGGCACGTCATGGGCACGTGACCTGTTGGTCGGATGCCGGAGAGGGTAGGAAAAAAATTTGGCTTGCGAAGGCTACGCGGAGAAGCGGCAAGGGTTTCGAGATTGTTCGTGCCGCTTCAAAAAACAAAACAAAAAACAGTTTTCTCAGCTCGAGATGAAGCGTTTAAAGAAAATCTTGCAGCAAAATGTTCCTCATCGGACACCCAACAACTTCCATGGTATAACTAAAATCTGGTATGGGGCCTGGTGAGTGGCCCTTTAAGCCCGGCCTGTATGAGCTCCCAACAATGACAAACCCTCTCCTCATCTGCGCTAGAATACTGAATCCCCTATATCAAAAGCGGCTTCCCATGTATAGCCGCCACGTCAAAACCAAGCTCCTCACACAAAAGCACTAAATCCGGTTTTTTGAACCTGTTGAAAACCATGGAAACCCAGTTCAGACTTCGCTGCTCAAGCTCTTGTGAAGGCACCTCTGGTAAATACTAGCCTTCATGAAGCAGTGACCAATCTACCCCTTTAACATCACCATCTACCCAAAACACCTGGTAGAATCTCTACGTAAAGGAAGCACTCACCAGCATCGATACCAGGAAAGAACACCATCGAATCCAGCCAAATCCCGCCGCTGCCAACCAGTATATGTGACCGAGGAGCCAGGCACAGGTTTTGACCTAGACGCTGGAAATAGACGTACTCGGACCAGGCTTCTTAACGGCAAGAACACACGATTGAAGTACATATTTACAGGTGTTCAATGGACTAGGCGTCGAGACCCGCCTTAACACGTGAGATGACAGGCCCAAGCGAAGGCCGGAAGAGCTCCCATCACACAAGTGACGCCCTTTCAATACCCTTCGTCTGTGGACACGCGTTTCTTCAAACGCAGGCTGTGTGTCTCAATGACGCTGATGCGCGTTTTCTGCAGCGCACGAAAACACCCCTTACGTTCCTTCAGGACGCGGACAGCGTTTGCACGTTACGCCAGTGAGCGTCTCTTAGATGCCGTGTCCTTGCTCTACCGGTCATAACAACCATGAGATGTCTTAACGCTAAAGCGGGGCACTCTGCGAAATGGCGCTTTTTTGAATTTAACACAAGCCCAGCTTTTTTGATAGAGTGACGCACAGTAATTAAACATCCTTTCGGTGAACGCATGAAGAAGACGAGGCGGGACTGGGTCACGAGCAGCTCGGTGACCCTGTTTTTGGCTTTGAGCTGTTGCTCTCGAAATCCTTGTTCATCGTTTAAATAAGCGCGTTCCATCGCCACAAATGTGGTGGAAGGTGCTAGGTAAGCCAGCTACTGCCAACCGGGACTGCAGGGCAAGCGTCTGCTAAGGACGGAACTGCAACAGTACAAGCTTCACCGCAGCCATCGACTAGCAGGCTTGCCACCACTGCCCCAAGAGATTAGCTCGGACAGGGATATCCAGCAGCCGTCCATGAGGGCTTCGCCTTAACACTACCGAGCCACGCATCTTCACAAGAAAACTTGGCGATGACTTTATAGAATGGCTCAGCCACTATCAACGGGTGAGGTGAGAGATTGGCTGGAATTGAGCAAGTCAGTTGTCTCACTGGGTCTATTTCTCGACTGTAGTGCATTAGTAAGATTGTCGAGGTATTCACGAGGACACCTCGACAACCTGGGACCGATTCACTGAGAAAATCAAGTATTGCTTTGGCGACCCCGCGGCGAAGAAGAAACGAACAGAGCACATGTTGTCACAGAGGTAAGACTTGCAGAACGTATATTGAAGAGGTGCTAAAATTGCACAAGCGTGTCGATGCCAAGATGGCAGAAGCGGATAAGGTGAGCGACACTGTGGAAGGAATCGCGGAACCCGTTTACCACTACCTTATCGGCAAGGAGAGTCATGAATTTATGTCTGATCTGACCATGCAGTGCGTAACCTTCGAGGCCTTAAGGACTCGTCGCATAACTTCAAAGCTCAGACGCCTGGCGAATGCCACGATAGTCGCCACTGTCAATGTTTGTCAAGACGCCTTGCATGCTGAGCTTTCTTCAACGGTTCGCCTCATTGTCCCAGAAACGGGCGTTTCGCTTCATTGCCACAGAAACGGGCGCTACCGCCACCTTTCTGTGGCAGTAAACGCCCGAGACACGGCGCGCGAAAGACCAACTACAACCATTATTGCTGCAAGTTTCGTCGAGCGCAGCTATGCCTATCATGGTCCTCAGCTAAGGGCTCCACCACTGGCGTCTTATGTCGAGCCGGCTCATGCCTTCCGCAACCACAATGGTACGGCTACAACAGCCGTTCGCCTCCACTTGTTCTTCCATGGAGGCAGTGTGCTGCGTATCCTAAACACTCTACACCTTCTCTACGCCTCATGCACGGCCCGCTTGCTACCAGTGTAGTGTTCGTGATCACATCGCCCGATTTTGCAAATGCGACGTCACCTATCCGGCATTCGCTACGTTCTACAAGTATATCCACAATCGAATATGCGCGTCGAAGCCAACAGGCCGACTACACCTACTGGCCCCCAACCCAACTGACGAGCGGCATGCCTATCAGCCGAAACACCGCAGTGATTTGCCCGGGTCTGTGCTGCTTAACCCCGCTTATCATGCGTCCTAACTAGCCGGCGCGGCCGGTTAGCCAGGACACACGATAAATAGCTGGTGCGGCCGACGGAGGCGAGGTCGCTGAACGTACCGTATTTCACAAAAATGTATGCCACCACCCGTTTCTATGCTTCGAAACATGGTTCATGTACTTGTTTACGACAGCAATATAGCTTGTTGACGACGTTCCGAAAATGAGGTAGGCAGATACTGGTGCAAGTGTTTCAGTGAAGAGTTTGGTTTTGAGGAATGTCTTGGTCGCAATGTTATGTTTCGTATGGGGCGAACCTTCTACCTTTCAGGAATTGAGCGGTGCGTTCTTGCGACCAGTCGGCGTCTGCACTGTGCCTGTCGCAATCGTCGCGTAAACATTCACGGTGGAATTCGCAGTAATGGCTCAAACAACGCAGGACGGTATCCTTGGCACAGCCTTTTTGTTAGAGGGATGTGTGACCATGCATTGCGGAGCAGATGAGGTTAAACTGTCGACTCTTGCCCAGCCGCTTGTTAATCACGAAGGTAAACTCATTTTATTGAAAGATGCCCTTTGCCAGCGTCGACCACGGCCAGCGTACAAGGTACTGCTTCGGAAACAGACTCGAGATTGAGTTTACGTGACATTGTGATTGTGCCGTTGACCATACCATGTGTCAAGAGAAACCTATTTGTACTACGCTGCGTTACATCTCTCGCAGACGAGAATGCTCAATTTTATGTGAAGAACAGCTCACGCGAGTCAGTTTTACTACCGGCTGGGATAAACCTTGCCTTTAAACAGAGTTGATTGATATGTGGGGTTTAACGTCCCAAAGCCACCATACGAATATGAGAGACACCGTAATAGAGGGCTCCAGAAATTTCGACCACGTGGTATTTTTTAACGTGCACCCAAACCTAAGCACACGGGCCTACAACATTTCCGCCTCGATCGGAAATGCAGCCGTCACAGCCGCGAGTCGATCCCGCAACCTGCGGGTTAGCAGCCGAGTACCTTAGCTACTAGACCACCGCGACGGGGCCCTTTAAACAGAGTAGTATCTCTGTTGCAGCCTTAAGCGATCCTGCAATGGCGCACCAATGAAACTTTCAGTATGGAATCTGAATTTGTTAGTATGATTGGCAAATTCTTTTTCTCGCAGAAGCGCAGAGCCTTGGTTGCACTATTAACGAGGCATGCTATCATTCGATTTTGCCTAGAAGAGGCCAAGGGCTCAAATACCAAAAAGACGTACTCGTCGCAAAATCAACAATGGTTCTGCTCATCCTCTCCGACAAAAACACTAGCATGTATCCGCGTCGAAGCGCAAGGCTAGTGCAGAACAAATCAGCGAGACGCCAGCTACCGGTGTCAGTCAAGAATCGTCAAGTCTCTGGGCTGAGCCTGTTATCTTGGTAAAAATAAATGACAGGTCCTGGAGGTTCTGTGTTGTGTTGATTAGTGGCGTCTAAACTTTATAATCTCTAAAGACGTGCATCCACTCCCTCGCATCGGTAATTTTATCGACTGCCTGAATTCCTCTTTCTATTTTTTGGCGTATTGGCAGATTAATATAGATCTGTCTGACGAAACAAACATGGATTTGGTTACGCCAGACGGTTTTTTTTAATTTAATGCCGTGCCATGTGAATTGTGTAATGCCTCGGCAACATTTTAACGATATTTAAATACCGTCTTGCGAGGCCTCAAGTGGAAAATTGTTTGTCACCTGTACGACGTGACCATTTTCGGACGAAATTTTCAGTATCATAATCACTGCCTTGACCTTGTTTTACCATTCTTAGAGAAAGCCATTCTGACACTGAACAAAAAATTTGTCGCTTCGGCGAGCGTGCAGCACTGGTTTTGGGACACCTTGTGAACAAAGCTGGCGTTAGAGACGATCGTGCATAGAGTTGACGCCGTTAGGCACTTCACGCAGCCGCAGTCTCTCCGGACGCAGCAAAGCTTTCTTGGCCTATGGTCTTACTTTCACCGCTTTGAGCACGACTTTGCTGAAAAGGCCCAGCCGCTGATATGCTTGCTGCACAATGACGTCCAGTTTAAGTGGACACCAAATTGTGAGTCAGCATTTAGTCTATTACAGTTTTTCATCACTTCCGAGCTAATAAACTGCTCCACTCGACCTCTCTGTTCCCACGGAAACCTACACCAGTGCCAGTGTAGTTCGTGTCGGTATGGTGCTCATTCAACGCCACAAGAATGCTGAACACGCCGTCGAACATGCAAGCTGGTTCCTGAGCAAGCCAGAGCACACTTATACAGCTACAGAATTAGAGTGCATCGCCGTGGTTTTCGCCGTCCTCAAGTTTCGGCCCGGCATCTTCGGCAGTCACTTATTTGTCATCGTCGACCATAACCATCTTTGCTGGTTGGTAGGCCAACGTGACCCTTCTGGCCGACTTGCGTGGCGGGCCCTATGATTAGAAGAGTTTGACTATATGGTCAGATACAAAAGCGGTAACGGCCACGCAGACGCGGACTGCCTGCCACGGCTTCCGATACCAATGACGGAGTGCGAATCCAAGTTCGGGAAGCATATCAGCGCTATTGACTCTCATTTCGCTGGCCTGGCGGCTTTCAAGGCGGAATATCACGAGGACAGGTACTTAAATGACTTGTTTGCCTCCGTGAATGACCCCGCCTGTTCGAGCTCTTACGTAGTTCGCGATGTCGTCCTTTACAGCCAAGGCACTCGTTTTTCTGGTAGTTCCATGCTCTCTTCAGCCCCAAGTTTTTTTTTATTCCGCCACGACGACGCAACCAGCGTACACATGGGCTTTGCCAGAACGTTTCATCACATCCATAAAGGTTCTACGGGCCCGAAACGCAACGTGACATGAAAAAATACGTAGCGGTTTGTGAACAATGTCACCGTCACAAGCGTGACACGACTACGTCAAACGGACTTCTACATTCCGTGCCGCCTCCTTGCTCTCCTTTCGAGATTTTCTGGGTTGACCTTCTTAGTCTGTCTCCGAGTTCAGCCGGTGCCGATCGGTGGGCTATCGTCTGCGTCGACCATCTGTTGCGCTACTCTGTAACTGCGGTAATACCTACTGGAAGTGCCTTTCAGGTGTCGTAGTTTATAATTACCTTTATACTTCTACGTCATGGTAATCCACAAGTCGTCATTAGTGAACGTGAATGCCATTTTGCAGCTGTTGTTGTTGAAGAGATCCTACGCCTGTCTGCCAGCCTGTTCCGCCATGCGACCCCATATCACCCACAGACTAATGGACTCGTAGAGTGGATGAACAGTACGATAACAAACATTTGATCAATTTATGTTGACGCCAAGCACTAAAACTTGAACGAAGTACTGCCCTACATCACATACGCATACAACACCGCGAAGCACGAAGCAACAGGATAACGTTGCGTTGAGGAAGAGCGCAAAAGATTATCGAGTACGCGTCACAAAAACGCGCGGCCACGATCGGTGAGCAATCGGCGAGGAGGAGCGCCATGGTGTATATTTACATCGTGGAGCTAAGAGCCGGTACCGTCAGTAGCAGTGCTGGTGGGGAGCGCTCTAGTGATGGAAAACTTGGTCGCATGGCCTATAGCAATGGTCACTCACTTGCTCCCATGGTTTGGTTCAAGTAGCGATCCGATACTTACACCAACAAGGAAAAAGGTTCGGTAGAAATGGAGATCAGATCAAGGACTCCAGGAGAGGGCCCGGTAGGTCACTTCCGACGTTGGCATTTATCGTAGGAGTCCACGTAACGTCGAAAGGACCAGTCGAGAACACTTAAAAAAAAGCGGCGCCAGACCCGGTCGTACGTGCTAGACAAGCCCAAGTGGCTGGGAGTCGGTTCGTCGTGAAGCTCATGTAGAATTAGCTCGGAACCATCCGGCTGTACGCTACGGTAGTACAGCGTGGCATTTAGAAGGACGAACGTGCGGAGTGATGCCTCGTTCGCGTCAGATTCAAGACGGTCATTGAGCGACCGCAAGAAAGCATTGCGACGCTGTTTTCACCAACCTGAAGAAACCTAAGCATGGGCGTTGCGTGGGGCTAGGCTCGACTACCAATCCGAACAATCTGTCGGGTTGGCCAACAGGGTAGCAGGAAAAGCAATCGGCGTCCAGATGAAGGTGTCCAGACTTGTAAGCAAAAGAATAGTAGTACTCCTGAAGACACAACACCCAACGACGGAGTCGTCCAGTAGTGTCTTTCAGGGAAGAAAGTCAACAGAGGGCGGGATGATCTGTGACAACATAAAATGGGCGGCCATACGTTGCAATTTCGAAACCGCCCAGACAAGCACAAGGCATTCTCGTTCTTTTATAGAGTTGTCACGCTCAGGCTCCAAAAGGGGACGACTCGCATGAGAATTACACGACCAGTGCCTCGCTGATGTTGGGCAAACCTGTGCCGATGTCATGACCGCTAGTGCTTGTGAGCACTTCTGTAGGAGCATCTGGGTCAATATGTGCAAGTATTGGTGGTGTCATTAGTGCGGTGATTAGTGGAGAGAAGACGTCAACTTGGAAAGGACCCCAACAAAACGGGACGCCGTGTTTGAGAAAGTCAGCGTGTCCACGTGAGAGTGCTGCAAAGTCCTTTGCGAACCGGCGAGAGTGCGATCATAGGCCCACAACACTTCGAACATCATAATTAGAGTGCGGAGCGGTAAAGTTTCTTACTGCGCGTACTTTCGCCGGGTCTGGTCGTGCACGGAAAGTGTCAACAAGGTGACCCATCACAGTAATTTGACAAAGACCGAAGTGGCACTTTGACAAATTCAGCTTGAGGCCGCCTTGTCGGTATAATAATAGAATGGTGGAAAAGCGTTCAGTGTGTGTGACGAGCTACGTAGCAGTATATTTCTTTCATTTATATAATTCATGTTCGGGGTTGGTGGCTTATGAACAAGGTATGTTTAGGGGTGGCATTTGTCAGCCTGTTCCTTCCCAATTTTTTCTGTGTCTTTGTGTTCTCTATGTATACAAACAAAATAATATTATTAAATTAGCGGGATAAACAAAGGATGAATTAATGATGGCTGAGTGACACACTTGCGCGCCTTTCAGGTTTTTTTGCTCTTCGACTTCGATCTTTACTTCAACTGCATATGATGTCCAGATGAAAAGAGCGCTACAGCGCTCTTTTCATCTTTTCAAACAAGGACAGAAAAGAGCGCTACAGCGCTCTTTTCTGTCCTTGTTTTTTCGCTTCCGTAGTTACGAAGTAACTACTTCTAGGTTGCGCTGTTCCTGCATTCAGTTATGTCCTACCAACTTGCCCAAGCTACCAGGCTTAATAATATACCATTTAAAACCCGGCAGCATAGCGTATTTATTATTTCGATTGTTGAAGGCGCATATCACAATTTGAATCGCATGACGTTGAATTCGAAAATGCCTTCTTAGGTAATCAATACCGTTTTTCTCTTGCCAGCTTGGTGCATTAGAAGTTGCCAATAACCGAATAAATAAAACAAACACAGGAAGCGAAGCCATAAGAAAACAGTCTATGGTATTATAAATACGTGGCAGTAGATAGACATTCTGATTGGTAACGGGATACAGCTGGCGGTGGTCCAAACAGAAGCTCCATGTACCATGTTTTTCAAAATAATGACCGCGTGGTCAAGAGCCTCATGGATTCTTGATTATGTCACTTCGTTAGCATCTCTTGCACTTGCTATTTTATAATCTTGCACTCTGATGGGGCCACTCTGTAAGGTTTCTGCCATATGGGATGTGCCGACGATGTGTTGATCTGATGACGTATTCAAGATGCTGGAATTGAAGACATTTGGCTGTTTTTGGTGAAGTCAAACACCTGACCGGGCTTTGTGAGAACGTCAAGCTGGGTGCTACATTCGCTTTTTGGCTTAGTGGCTTTCTGATCATTTGTAGGAGTACTAATACTTTTGAACGTCGATAAGCTACATGTCTCTTGTCGCCTGCATCTTCAACTAGTGCAATAAATGTCGTAAAGGATTGGGTTTGTATACAGCAAGTTTCGGATCACCAGGCAACACTACAGGCTCCGATGAACTGTTTACGGCCCACGCCGATGTAATTTTGCTAACTACCGACACTAGCAATGGGGAACTAAAATGGTCTCTTTCAGACAGGCTAAATGAATAGGCCCAATCGTGGCGTCAACCATGGCAAGGTTGTTGAGAAACCAAGTCAGTGCTATTCACATGGCCGAGAAGGCAGAAACAACCGTTTTCAGGAGACAATAAACGCGCAGTCATAACGCGATGAATGCTACACGAGTGGAGCCGGAAAACTCGCCCGAAAAGGGGCCTTTTTCTGCCATCAACTGTTGCTCCACACTCGTGCAAAAAGTATGGTGTCAAAATATTATCATGCTGGATCGCGCGAAAACAGTAAATACTGTGGCAAACTGTTTGCCGAGCAAGAACACATTGGCAGTACAAACTCTCACAGGACACAACACTTCACCATTCACACAAAGGAATGTCATACCACTTTTCAAACAAAAGATCACCTTAGGCCCAAGAGCGATTTTAAATTTTGGATTCATCACACAAATAGCCGCACCTGTATCAACAAGTGCCACGGTAAGCCAACCGTCAACAAGCAAGTGAACATTGTTTTTTAACATGCACACTGACGGAGGAATATTGGATCATAGTGCTCGGGATCCTGCGGCCTCACCCGCATTGGCCACGCCGACTAATTTTCCGGTAGCAGTGATTGCGTGCGACGCCGTGGCAATGGGGATCGTGGAACACGTGGAGCTGGTGGAGATGTCAAGCTTCGATCGGACGCCGGCGCGGGTAACGTTAAACGGAAGTTGTATCAGATGGTCCTGACATAGAGTACGCTAAATCAAAAAGCTAGGTAGCCACGGGCAAAAGATCTCACTCGCATAAAGGACGGTAGTTGCAAAACCGCGATGTATGACCCGTGACAACACAGCTGTAGCACACGGGGAGAGGTCGAGACGCTCGTGGCTGCTCATAGTAAGCAGCCCTTTGAGTACACCAGAATGGGAGTAGCATCTTTTCACATGCGCTGTAGCCACACGATATTCGTCGAGGGAAACTAGATGGATGCAAGCGTCGTACGTCATTGCAGGGTGGCTGATACGAGAAATCACACTGCAGTGTGCCTCTGTATAGTTTATCAGAATCTGCCAAATTAATCAATCATTGCCTTGGAGCCCGAGAAGCCGGAGTTCGTGCGGGTTGTGCGCCTCGTACATAGCCGCCTTGAAAGTCACTAGATTCACGAGAGTCGTTGGTGATTTGCTGACATCGCAGCGATTCTTCCGTCACAATCTCCCAGATCATCGACGCGAGGTCATCCGACGCTATGTTGTCGACACTAGCCATGGTATGAACGTTAGAAAGGCTGCCGAATTTCGGCACTATCAGTCGCAAATTCAGCGCAATAAACGTGTGACAACGCTTCCCTAAGCCGGATACGGAGGTCAATGCCTCTTTTCAAATTAGAAGATTTTACACATCTTCCGCTATCTTTTACAAAACGCCCAACCTTATCCTCTGCAGGCATCCCATCATTCTCCGTGATACAGAACTATAATATTTCTTCTGTAGGAGGAACGCCCACTGCTGCAGCCACATCAACACGCTAGCGCGAGGAACCAGCTAGAGCTGTCTGGTTGCTTGCTGCTGTGATGCTGCCCGTATAACTGTCCCGCTCTTGCTGCTACTATCCTGACGCTGCCAGCACGTTTCGCCCAGTGTCTACTTTGGAGGCTGCTGCACTTTTCCTGAGCCCTGGAATTGCGTGAGAGGGTGGGCGAATGCTGCCGTCCGTCCAGCCTGACGACGCTTTCTCAACAACATCCTACAGCTTCGCCTCTAATGGGCTATCCCGGTGCACAACTCATGTGAAAACCCAACATATTCAGCGGCACCAATGAGACAGATGTTGAGGATTGGCCGGGATCCTATGAACGAGCAAGCGCTACCAACAATTGGGACGATATCATCAATCTCGGTACCTTGAATTTTCATTTAACGGATGTTGCCAAGTTGTGGTACAGAAACCACGAAACCAATATTTTCATTTGACCGACTTACAAAACCTGCATCTCAGCTGTTTCCGGACACGCTGGGTTACGCAAACTTTGCGAAGAACAATGACTACGAATCCGATCTCAATAAAATGGTGAGAAATCCACCAGCTACATCGAGCACATTCTCGACCTCTGCTGCCGTGTGAGCCCGACGATGGTGGAAACTGACAAGGTACGCCATAT
Organism: Rhipicephalus microplus; assembly: GCF_043290135.1. NCBI lineage: Eukaryota > Metazoa > Arthropoda > Arachnida > Ixodida > Ixodidae > Rhipicephalus > Rhipicephalus microplus. The sequence goes on from NC_134702.1 coordinate 211,133,775, forward strand.
CAATTTAGTGTTTGCAAAAGGACCACCAACAGTCCGAACTATGGACTCAAAATCTGTGTTTATTCCAAAAGACACGGACTTATACATAGGAAAGGCACACGTACACAACGTTCTCTCTCGCGTAAAATGAACAGAACGAAACTGAAACTAAAATGACATCACAACATATTCTCTTGTTTATCGAAAGAGGTTAGTGGTGTTAGTATGTATGCGTTAGAACGAACTTTACAGAATATATATACATAATGTACACATGAACTACTTCTACGTATAGTCCTTCAACCATGCATGAGGTCACTGATCTCGTGGCGGTCGCGCGGCTGCTTGTGCGATAGCAGTCTGCGCCGGCACGAGCTGAGACTGCGCACATCGGATAGAGTTGAAAGCGCTGTAGTAGTATTGTCCACAGTCGCTTGCGTCGGATTGATAAGGTGGAAGTCCACCTGCCGTTCCCAAAAATGTTAACTGGTATAGGAGAACGTGCATGTTGCTTGACGGAAGCGCTGTAATTGAACAAAATTTGTCGAGTAAAAGGTCGAGTGTGAGTGTGGTAGCGATGTGACAGCGAGAAGTGTGTGACAACCAAGGATGGCCTGCATGGTCATCAAGTAAATGGGCGAGTGGTAGCTTAAGTTAACAAAAAGGTAATGTAGCGATGGTCAGGGAGGGTCGGGATATCTGAGACTCGCCAACGAAATCCACTTTTTTAGAAGGCCAGAAGATGCGAGTGTGAGGTCTATCTACAATTGTGCGTAAGGTGTGACAAAAAAAAGTGGGAAAGTGCAGTCATTAAGAACTGTTAAATCATTTGCAATGAAGAACTCCGGCAAATAGGAGCCCCGAGCCTCAGCGGTTGAATGGCCCCAAAGGAGACAATGACAGTTGAAATCTCCTGCAATGATGAGGGACTCGCCGTGTTTTAACGAGAGGTGGTGCTGAATGTGGTCTCGTATGGGGTGTAAGGAACCATGAGCGGGAGCATAGGCAGATATTAAAGTGAAACACAGAAGTTGTCTCTAGTAGCTAATCGCGACTGTGTTTTCCGTTACATGCATAGGGAACAGGTCGAAGGGAGAATTATGCACGAAAAGCATTATGTGAGGTGCACTAGATGTATGAAACCAGGCGAAGCGTGGAGGGATTCCCCTGACGTGGCCAGCACAAATATGCGGGTTGCACACGAACGTGTAGTGTACTATTTTGTAACGTGAGCTCAAAGAGTTGCTTGGTTGCGTCGCGCTTGTGGTCCAGGTTGGCCTCTGAATTGCAGACTACTAAGACTAGCCAAAAGGAGTGGTAAAGAGTCAAGGTCTGAAGATTGGAAAGGAAGTGTGACGCATATCGAAAAAAATAGAGAGGAGTGAAGAGAGAAGAATAGCAAGTGTGGATCGGAGCGATATGATGGAAGGGGGAAGGAGAGACGGTAGGCCTCGAAAAGAAGGAAAAAGAAAAAGTATAATTACCTGGAATTTCGAAAGGCTCAGAGAATATTCCTAAAATGAAAGAGGAAAAATAGAAAAAGAGGACGCCGAGCAGCTTGAGGGGGAAACTGAAAATGAAGCGAGAGTGAGGGAGAAGAGTGGAGATAGCTGAAAAGAGAAATAGGAGATGCAGAGTCGTGGCCGTGCGCCCAACTGGTGGCACGCAGCGTGGTGTTAGCCTGAATCTGTACGCACCCACATCCGGTCAACGCGATCAGGTGGAATTGGACAAAGGGAATTACCGGGAGGGTGTGTGGCAGGAATGCCCACTTTGTGGCATTCAATACAAGAAATACCCTCATCACCGAGACGTAGTGTCCAATTGCCGAGGGAGTGATTGGATCTGCACTTCGCGAATATACATTGTTTCTCGTCACTACCAAGTGTACAGGAACACTTCTAGTGCCCGTAAGTCGCACAAAAAGTGCTAAAAGAGAACATGAAAGTCATTAGCGAGAGTGCGAACTGACCAACCAATAATAGCTCGACGTTTAACTAATAGTGCGTGCCACGAGGACAGATCCACCTCAAGGATGTGTGTAAGGTTGCCGGAACGGTTGCGGTAAGACAAAGCAAGCTTACAAAGAAGATGCATTCAGCTGCATATTAGGCTTAGGAAGTGTAAGCTGAAAGAGTATGTTTGTGACAGGAGTGTTAGAATGAATGCCCATAATCTCAAGTCGCGGATTGCGCTATAGCGGGATGCAACAGAAATTGTGCAGCTCGTGATAGGATTGTGTTCTAAGGTAAGCTTGACACGGTCGCATGAGGTTGGTTGTTGGTGAGAATAATGAGACCAGGTCGTGTTTTCAGAGTGACGAGTTCGCCTATCTTCTTCTTGCCAGGATCTATATCCGCTTTGATAAGTTTGGAAATTTCAACAGCGTGTGAATAAGTAAGCAAGGGAGGTGTCAGAAACATGATATGTTTGTCATCTTACGCTGAAGATTCTGGCAGAGAAGAATTGGGTTCGTTCGAGAGCTGTGGAGGCAGATGCCGACCGATCGACCGGCCAGGGCTGTATGTTACGACGGTGGGCGAGCCCGCCTCTGCACCTGATGTGACAGAAGCCTCCGTAGGCCCGCGTGGTGCAAGAGCAGTAAGAGGACGTGTTGAGATGCCAAGAACGTTTGGTGTGATGGATTTTTTTGTCGAAGCCTGTTCAAGCGATCAGCATGACCAGCAGCAACAACACTTAGGTTAGCAATTTCCTGCATATGTGCCCATAAAATCCTACTATTTGTGAACAGTGAGCATCAGCAACCTTACAGGGAGCGTTGAAAAGAATGTCATTATTTGCTTTTGATATTGAACAGTGCCCCGCCGCAATGGTCTAGTGGCTAAGGTACTCGGCTGCTGACCCGCAGGGTGCGGGTTCGAATCCCGGCTGCGACGGCTGCATTTCCGATGGAGGCGGAAATATCGTAGGCCCGTGTGCTCAGATTTGGGTGCACGTTAAAGAACCCCAGGTGGTCTAAATTTCCGGAGCCCTCCACTACGGCGTCTCTCATAATCATATAGTGGTTTTGGGACGTTAAACCCCAGATATCAATCATTATTGAACAGCGTGATGAGGGCATTTCTGTGGAATCTACTCAGATGTTAGAGGCGACGTGCATGCAGAGGGGTGGGCCTTAGGTGAATCAGAAACAGGGGTAGGGACGGAAGGAGCAGTGATTGCAGAGGAGGATGAGCACCTGATAACCATCAGGTTAAAAACGGTATTTTTCAATTAGTGCGAGCCACGCGGGGCAGTGGACGCAGGAGCAACTGGAGGATCGGCACTCGATGTGGATGGCTCAGACATACCCAAGTGGATGTGTGGCATCCATTTCGACGAAGATGCCAAGAGCTGGAGCCTCAACCCTCAATTTCCGAGAAAAGAAAATATCAAGGCGCACGAATGCCAATTGCAATGAAGGCTCGGATGGTTTAAGAAGGCCGCGACAGGAAAGAGAAGTTTAGAGAGTGGCAGTAAACTGACCTTTCAAGACAAGAAGTAGGGCCGAAGCAACCCACGGATCGCACCGACCAGTATTCTCACTGGCCATGGCAGAGAACTCCTCGGAGAACCGGAGCTTTGGTCGTGCGATATTTTGATAGACAACGGCGGCAGCCCAGCCAGGTGGCGGCTGCGTCCAGGAAGTAGTACTTACGCCGTCAGGTTCTTCGCATCTAGCCCCTCCACCAATCTGTTACGTGCACAGGAAAGCTTTAAATGGGAGCCTAATGAGAGCGAAGGCACGGAAAAAGAAAAAAAATAGCCTGGAAACTGTGACACACACTTTTTTATTGCGAGACACACTCAACCTTAAGGTATAGCATTTTTTTGCGTGTATGTGTATTGAATGTGAGCCGTTGGACCGGTGTTCTGAATGAAGTGAAGTAGTTTGTTGTGGAATGTGTTGTCATGTATCCAGCGGTTGTAACTGATTGTGTCGCGTTAGCAAGGGCTGCCTTGAACGAGGTGACAGGAGCATTCCAGCTGTAACCTTTGACATGTCCGTAGAAGGTGGCATGTGTCGGCCTCTTCACTAAAGTGGTAAAATACAGACACGTCACTGATGAATGCAACCAGTTCCATGGTCATACAACGGCCGGTGTTACGGCCACGCGTGCCCGAAGTACAACTTCCTACGCCCTCGTAAGGTGATAAGGGAAGAGAGCAAATACATGGGGGATTAATAGCACTAGTATCCTGCTGGAGGACACTCTTATGGATATGGAGTGAGTATAGGGGTTGAGGTTGAAGGGGAATAGCTCCACGCGGGGGGATCGGCCAAGAACCGGGTATTTCAAACGAAATACTTTATTTTGATAGCTTACGACTTCTAAAGGAATGAAAGGGCTCAAGGAAAAAAATTTTTATCGGAAATTGACAATTGAAATGAGGAATATAGAAACATGAGCAGATATGTTCAGCAGCAACAGTAAATATATGAATAGACATGGCAATTTGGAAGCAAGTAATTTAGGTGTAAGAATTGGTTGTATAGAATAACTATTTTTGAACTTTTATTAAAGTCCTGCATTGCATCAGCAACTTTTTGTTCACGGAATCCTAAGAACAAACCCCCCTAAAAAGTACAGTTGGAGTGCTTTCCTCCGATCTTATGAGATGGAAGGCGGAACATAACCTAGTTTCGCGCAATGTGACATATCTTTTAGAAGATATGAGACAATGTTCTATTATCACAGGGACGCCACCAAACGAACAATTAGGGAAAGTAGACAGACCAGCTTTGTGTGATCATAGTTCAGATGAGGAGTTTGACACCAGTGCTTAGTGATTCGACTTCAGTTTCTCGCGTGCGAAATATGATTCTATTGCGTTCAGTAATGTGTGGAGCTAGCGAAACAGCCCCGAGTATGCAGTGAGCGTAGCATGTAGTCACGTTTTGGATTACCAGCATCTAATGATAAGCAAGTTGGAACGTGTCATTTACCTTCTTCGTCTATGCACGTCTCGTGATCCCAAAGTCGGTATATATGGAGCTAAGGAAACGGCCGTGAGTGCGCTATGAGCGTAGCATCTAGTCACGTTTTACATGACACGAATCTTATGATTTTCATGTTTGAACCAGTCATATATCTTCGTCCTGCATGCACATACCATATTACCAAATTTGGTATATGTGAAGCTAGCAAAATGGCCACGAGTGCATCATGAGGGTGTGCATGTAGTCATCTCATATGTAACATGCATGTTATGATTTCCAGGTTGGGGTCTCTCACTTATGTCCGCCATGCAGTAATGTCATACCATACCATTTTGCTATATGTCATGTGAACGAAACCACCACAAGAATTGCAAGACCATGAAATGTAAATCATAACATTCATGACATGTCATGATTTTTATGTTATGACTATTGACTTATGCTCATCGTAGTCGTAATATGCCATACCACCCTATTTAAAACTTCCACCATAGAATTGGTGGATTCCAACATCCACGATTTTGGTGGTTTATGGTACTGGAAATCATGGTGGCACATGGTGTATGGTGGCGTATGGTGGATGCTAGAGTGCTGGCAATGCCGAGGCGCGAAACAGCGCCAGAACCACCATGACAAGCTGCCACTAAAAATAAAAATGATTGTACAGAAATCGATATAAAAAGCACCCGAAAAGAACAACCATGCGGATTTTAACGTGTAATCTTAGGATTTCCAACAGAACACACTAACTACTGCGTCATGCTGACACCTGGGAACTTTGTTGTTAAAGGGAGTGTCTACCGTCCTTCATTGCTCTCCAGTCTTGTGCCTCAATAAAAGGCGTACCATGTGAAGTGCCTAGCCTAGCAGCAGTTTCTCTGGAAAGTGCGTCGAAATTTTTAAAACGGAATTTTTGTGTCCGTGTTGTGTCTCCTTCCATCGGTGGGACGAATGCCCAAAACACTGGTCAGTGCCGGTAAAAGTAGAAAACTGAAACTGCGTGCGGATTTCGCAGGCTTCATCAAGTTTGGTTATTAATTAAACAAATACCTCAGGGATCGTTTTAGGCACGCACACACTTTTCTGTGGCTCTCATGAGCGGCGGCGGACGCCGCGGTCACGTTTCTTCACCGTTCGGAGGCAGACAAGCAGTGCAGGCAAGCGAACACATCGCCAGCAGCGCCACCAGGTGCCCATGTGAACGCGTGAGAAAAAAAAGAGAAAATTAGTCTCTGTCGCAACACAAAGCTGCCTCAAGTGCATAAAATACAAATTCAAGTTAAAGGTGATTGTTTTCAAGCAAAATAAATCTACGTACAAGAATATCTTGTACTACCAATAGATTGTCAAGGTTGACCACATTCGCTAATGGGTGACGCTAGTGGTCAACTTTTATGGTCTTTCAAAATAAAGTTAGTATTTATTCGCTTTTCTATGCATGAAAGCATGCTCGGTGTCGCCGATGTGATGAATGATCTTTTCATTTGTGGCATTATGAGAAAAAAATTTTTTAGCACTAGGGAGTCCCTCTAAATGACTACTCAACTTACAAGCTAACTTTTCAACTTCAGTTTTGTTTGTTGCGTGATTGAGATGGACGGCATATGTATCAGCTACTAAGATTTGTACATTTGTTAAACATGAACAACTGCTGCCTGTAACTATTGCCACATCGATAATGGCAACAGCGCCATCGTTTTGTTACAATTTACAACCGCAAAAAAAACAACAACAAATCTGTGGACTGAGGAGCAGGTACAGTTTATCAACGGTTACTGTCAAGTTTAATATTCATTTCTCGCTCCATACAAAGGGCGACATCTACTCGGGCTTAAAGACGCTTCAAGGCTCATTCAATAGATATGCCCACACAATCGATTGTGATGTTTTTCGCGCAACGCACAGCGCAGTCGTGCCAGCACACTGCTGTAGCTCTATCGTTTGAGATATGGGAAACATAACATATCGGCTTGGCCAAAACCAATGCAGTTTGCCGGAAACATTATGCTGTCATATTGGTTCAGTGCGCATACGAATTTGCGAGTCTGTCTTCTCGAAGAACAGCCAAGGAAGTGGCGGCTCATGCGACCGGCGGCTATCGGTTAAGGGAGGCGTACGTTTGGTGGAAGTGCAGCAAGCACGTCACATCGATGTTTGCCGCTTCTTGCGCAGACACCGTAGACAATAAAAAAAGGCTTCATTTGGGTTAAATTATGCCACGACTGTGCAGTATTGTCATTATTACTCGTCAGAATCGTGTATTCTGAAACCCAGGAGCGCCGATAACACTTGTATGGGCACAGTCGGTAGACCTAACCTATGGTGGAAATCATGATGGTAGAACAGAAGGGTGAAAGTCAAACTCGCTGGGGCTTATCTCGACGCACGTCGAAGGTAAGAGCTTATGCGTATTAGCGTTGCACGTACTTCCTTAACTTACGGCAAGTAATTGAGTGGGCGAGAATTCCCAGAATTGCGTTTCTAGCGTGGTGACATCAAGTTACCGCGGTTTTTTGGTCTACCAATGAAAGAGGCCATTGTGAACTGGAGTTTATTTATTTCTCAACAGCTGCGCGGCGATGTGAAACATTCATTATCACTGTTTACAGCGACACATCTAGTCTTCTAAACATCACCACATCCTACACATCGCGGATGTCAAACTGATGTAAGTACGTGCACGAAATGTAAATATTTATGGCCGCATTCTACGCTCCACAACAACTGAAGCGTTGTTGACACCACGTGAATAAAAAAAACGTGCTAGAAGGTTATTGAGCAGCGTTGTTTTCTTTTGACCGTATACACATCTGTCTGCGCATTCAACAAATAAGGGATTTCGCATACTGTCATGAGCTTTTTCATCATGCAACCATCATCCACCAAGACTCAATCACGCCACCGTCATCCAGCTGGTTCACCAAGCCTTCCAGCAAACACGTTTTGCAGCGCCACCATCAGCTGGCATTACACACTCTCACCACCATTGGCTCCCCACCACCACCTACATCTGCCACCATTTTGTCCTCTCTCGTCCTCATCAGCCGTGCACAACAGCTTCCAGCATATCCACTATTACTTCCACCGTGTCTAGTGTTCTTTCCACCATATCGACCAATGATTTCAGCATCCACCTACCCAGGATTTTCAATAGCGCAATTTTCGTATATATACCTTTTTTACTTATTTATTTATTCAAAATACCTTACAGACCCAACAGGGCATTGTGTAAGGGGAGCATAAAAGAAATACATACACGAATTCGTAGAATTTCCATACAGACAATAACATGAACTAATTGTCATTTATTATACAAGTCCTAACAGGAATAACAATGAGAAAATATTATTATTATTTTTAATAGGAATAGAACGGCAATGAACATCAGATGAGTATACGTGTGAGATAATGCCATAAATCAAGCTAAAGAAAACAAGCACAAATTGTGAAAAGACTTTCCATTATTCAGAATAAAACATCAATGAATAAAACACAACAGAACTGAATGACATGTTAGTATTCAAATCATCAAACAAAATAAGTTTAAAATAAGAGAAAAAAAAAGTGAGACACTAGTAGTGAATAAACGCGTAGGTGCCTATTTCGACATGAATAAAACGAGCAGTGAATTCTGAGAATGGGTGAGTAGAAGGTACCGGAATTTTTCCCGATTGCGTTCAGCTACGATTTCACCTGGATGGCTGTTCCACATGCGGATGACACAGGGAGTGCAGATGAGTTAAAAATGTATGTTTTACCGTATATGCGTGTGAATGAACGATGATTATTTAGTCTCTTTGATGTGAATGCAGATGTTTGCAATGTCCTTGATAATGACCTTGTTTCATGTACATATTTATTAAATAATGAAAGGAGGTTTAGATCACGTCGGCTGATCAAAAGGGAAAGTAATAAGTTTTTAAATTTTGTGTTATGCTTGCGCTAACGGCCAAGAGAGCTAAAACTTGTAGGCGGCATAAATAGATAGACAGATAGATAGATATATAGATAGATAGATAGATAGATAGATAGATAGATAGATAGATAGATAGATAGATAGATAGATAGATAGATAGATATATAGATAGATAGATAGATAGATAGATATGGGAAAAGTCACTGAAGTTCACTAAGAAATGCTTCGTATCTACAAGTTCCGTGTGCCCTGGTACCCACACTAACGTAACCAAATGTATATGTGGTGAAACAAATGATTTACAAGTGAGCGCAGAAGCAGCGTCATCCTTCTCCCTCTCTTCCTCAGCTTCTATTGGTTTCCACTTGCAGGTACACTTCTTGATAATATTTTTACGCGGAATATTTTTTTCAGGTGATCAGTTAGCACTAATCGAGACACTACGACAGACAGACGCAGGATTGCAGGTCATCAGGGTGGCGGATGATGTTGTTTCCCGGGGGATTGGCACAGCCTACTATGGGTGATGAACCCCAAAACGTTCGGCAGAAGATTATGTGAAAAACAAAGAAAATAAAAATAACAGTGTGGAAGGCATGAATATGCGAGAAACACTTGCAGAAATTTAGTTATTTTAACGAAAGGCTAGTTAAGCTAGTTTTCCATTATAGAAGCGAATGAACACATACAAGATAGATGGAGGAATAAAACATAATAAACAAATAAATAGATATATTCATAATATTGGCATTGCAAGCTTTTTGCTTTCGATATAAGCCCATGTTCAGCCCTGCAACAGCAACATTGTCGTTTTTGTCCACACGGCGCAATTTCAGCGGCAGTTGCCGAGTGGCATTTTCATACTGAATAAAATATATACCTTTCATTACTAATAAAGAGCAACAAATAAATGAAAGGGTAAGCCTCATAATTTTTATTTGTACACCAATTAGTACCTGTAGTACCTTTCTATTGCAAGGTCATATTTATATCAGAAGCACAAAAAATGCTTGACACAACTTTGTGTATAAATATTAAGTGGCCTTGAAAAACGTGACGTTGGTCAGCTGAATTGTATGTTTCACAGTAAATGTATGAAAAAAAGGATACGCGCGAATAAACGTACCGACGGGCTTGTCTGTACGGAAAGGGTAAACACGGGGGCAAACATCTCAATCTATTTTTTCTTCTTTGTGCATTCCATGTTGTTTTTACCTCCCTGTAGTAAGAAAAAACACTAGTGCGGAAAGTAAGCAACACTTAATGCGGAAAGCACAGCGCAAGTAAGTAGTACAAACGAACCTGTTTCTAGCACGTGCTCTCGGGAAACAACATAAGAAGGGACAAGCTGCAAGGACGGCGCAACGTTTTTCCACCAGGAGCTTTCAAGGCAACGAACGACAGTGACTGATACCGTGCCGGCGCCGCAGGAGATACCTCTCACCACATAGCAGTGATTATCGGCGGTATAAAGATTCGCTTGTGTCGGCTGCGGTTTGTACACGCAGTGGTAATCAGAGTGTAACACTCCAGGACGAAGAAAGGCTACACAGTTCAGCCGTAATCAATTAGGGTGAAGACGTAACCTAGGAGGCGCGCGATTTTTAAGACGGCAAAAGGTAAGCTAACAGCTTTTGTTTTTGTCCCAGTAGTCATGGGAGAGCGCCATCTCGAAACCAGTTTTTTGAAGGGACAATAACTTTTAGGCGGACAGTGTTTTAACCGTGCTCCCTTCAATTTGCAGTTTACTTATGGCAAAACTAACGAGAAAAAAAGCACAACTTGCTTAGCAGACCAGAAAAAAGGCATAAAAGCATGTCAAGTGTCTGTCCCCGGCTAACATAAAAACCAAAGACGCAATATTAGCAGCAATATCAACAGCGAATAAAGAAATAAGAATAAATTATAGTCACTACTTGCAAGTCACATGCATGCAACGAACAGAACAGGTGACAGATTGGGTGTAGGCATTGCCGTCATGAAGTAGTATATGCGATCAACTAATGGCACGTGGTCTCGGGAACTAAACAGAGCATGAATGTGATTTCCAAATTGAACAGCTGACATAAGGCTTCGAGAACTCAGACAACCAATACTTGAGAAGTTAACAAACGCCTTAGGTTTGCGCTCAGTGCTTTCCTAATTCTCCACGAATCATTCAAAAAGCCATCGCATAGGATAAGTATGTGCCTCAGGTCACGGGATCGAATCTCGGCTGTGGTAGCTGCCTTTTCGATGGATTCGAAATTGCTGTAAGCCCGTGTGCTCAGATTTGGATGCAAGGTCAAGAACCCCAGGTAGTCGAAGTTTCCAGAGCCCTTCTCAACGGCTTCCCTTATAATCACATGGTGGTTTTGTGACGTTAAACTCTATATATCAATCAATGAATTACAATAAGTACGTGTGGACCACTGCGCAGAAACCTGCGCAACATCGGGCTCGTCACTGGTTAGCCTGGTGGGACACGGTCATTTGCTGCCACACGCTTCCGATAAAGTACAGCGCCACGGCAGTTTCACCATAGAGAAATATACAATACAGGGTGTCCCACATAACTTGAGCCAAGAATTTGAAAGTGAAAGGCACTTAGAAGCCGAATTGATCTAAACGCATACTACTTGCACTAACCTGTAGGTACCCAGGCTATTTTTTATTTCTTTTCATACTAATAAATTTGTATTTTTAATTACATATCTTTTTTTAAAAATTGGGTTTGGAACCAAAAATATGAACACAGATGTAGAGCACTTTCAGAAACAACCGACTAAATTGTTTCCTGTACAATATGTCTCACGATGTTATTTTTTCCACATTGTAAAGAAAGCCCGCGAAACGTGAAAAGAAGCGCTGTGACGGACCGTGAGCGCGCTGCTATACTGCTGCGCTAGGCTTTTTTACAACGCGGAAAAAATAACAGCGCTAGACGTATTGTACAGGAAACAATTCAGTGTATGGTTTCTGAACGTTCTCTGCAGCTCAGTGTTCATATTTTTGGTTTCCAGACCATAAGTAAAAAGATAGGTAATTAAGGATGAATAAATAATTAGTATTGGGGGAAAGAAAAAAACAGCCTGAGTACCTACAGGCTAGCGCGAGTAGTACGCGTTTGGTGCAATTCGCCACTGAATTGTCTTTCATTTTTTAATTATAGGCTCAAGTTATGTGGGACACCCTCTATAAAGGGTGGCCACTGGAGCCTTTTCGTGGCCCTGCTAGAAAGAGTGACCAACCACTAGATTGTGTTCCCACTATCGCTTCTACTCCTTCATCAAGACATCTAATGGCCGCCTCAGGAGGACAATAAAAACCCAAGTTTGGCATCAAATCTTTGAAAAGAAGTTTTATTGATTTATTCAATTTTTTAATATCCCTTCTACATCGTGTCCCGCTGAAGACGTTTAATGTTCTATCAAAAATATCAGTGGAGCGTGGCTAAAAAGTGTTGTCTTTCTGCGTTTCTTTTGCACGAAGGGTGCGCAATCATGCGGTTTAGATGTGCTGTATATACTTTCCCTTTGTAAAAGCATGAGCGTGTAGCTTAGTGGTAAAAACACTCGCCTTCGGAGCATGAGGGTACAAGTTCAAATCCCGGCATCGAAAAGAGAAATTACTGTTATTTAATTGGCGCTGAAGACATTATAGGGCCTCGACAGCCACTCATGGCGTTGTAAGCAGTGTAGTAGCTCGGCCACTGTGTTCTATGGGAGCGTCCGCTCTTTATGTAAGTTTGTTTCTCTATGATTTTGCCAGAGGCTTACGTCTCCACTGCTGGCTATAAAACCTGAGCTGCCAACCACAGCATTCTGATTGTTTCTCCAACCTTTCGAGCGGAGCGGCGGCGTGCTTGCCGCGTTGCTGCAACCAGGTTAATAAACGATCGTTACGTTTTATGTTGAATTGCGTCCTTCTACCGGCATGGCAAACCACACCTGGCAACGCGGAAAACAAACTTACCGCCTCGCCAAGGCTGACAAAGAAGGCGTCACAGCTCTTCGCCAACAAGTACAATTTCAAAAGCAACTTGAGGCCCAACAAGAGCCGTGGTCGGACCACGCCCCCCTAAGCTCTGCCCCAGCGGGCGCCACCACTCCTGCGGCCACCGCCGACACGAACATCCGCCACATCGTCGTTTGGGGTGAAGGTGCCTGGCGTATGGTTCACCTACGTCAAGGCCCAGTTTTCGCTGTCGTGCTTCACAAAAAAGGCGACCCGTTAAAATTACATCGTCGCGCGATACGACAACGAGGTCCAGGATATCCTCGTCCACTCACCAGTGACCAACCGGCACGATTACCTCAAGACAGAACTAGTACACCACCAGTCATCTTTGGATCAACAGAAGGTGCGACAAGTTCAGTCCGCAAAGCTCGCCGAACGCAAACCTTCGCAGCTGCTCCGCCACATGCGCGTTCTCACGCACAGTATGGAACTCCTGAATATTTCGCTCCAAATTATTTGGCTCCATCGACTTACAACGCACGTGCAATCAGTTTTGTAAGCTTAGCTCACATTTCCTCTCAATGACTGCCGAAATCGCTGACCGCATCATCAAGGTGTTTGTGTCACAGTCATCACCCACCACCACGCAGGCTGTCATCGCACCGCTGAACACCATCGAACTTGCGTGCCGCGGTGACAACATCGATCGACAACTCAGCTCCATTCAGCAATGCTTTCATGGGCGACTTTCAACAGTCAACGATACCAATCGCAAAACAATGAGCGTAACACCACCTCGTCAAAGCAGCCTGCGGAGAAATACTGATGTTACCACCATCGGCAGTTCGGTGGCAGAGCCTTGCAGTGCCGACCACCATGCTCCGCCAGCACGAAACTCCGACGGCAGCAGGTGAGATGGCCGCAAGCTCCCCACTTGAAGGCCACTTAATCTTCAGTTTACAAAACGAGGGCACGTTGTAGACACCGGTTCTTACATCTGCTGACACCCACGAGCTAATCTTCAATATTTTGGCCCGCCGACATATTTTGACCTCAGCGCGGTGAACCAGTTCACAACCAAGACGTACGGCTCAGTGTACGTGCACATACAGCTTAACCTTAACCACGACTATCACTAGAATGTTGTCATCGCCAAAGTCGCTGAGCCAATCATCGCTTCAGACTTTCTGGCTCTCTACAACTTCCTCCCGGACTACCGCAACGACCGCCTCATCGATGTGACGACTGGACACTCCACATCAGGCCAGTGATTGACCACCCAAGAGCCAAGCATGTAGGTACTTAATGTCAACAATCACTTGCTGTACTATGGCATCCTTTCAAAGTTTCCCGGCTTGACGTGTCCTAGCAGACAGCCATGCAAAGTGCAGCACACACCCGTGCACTACATCTGGACCACTCCAGGCTCCCCGGTTTTGTGCCACACCCGTCGCCTTGTGCCAGATCACCTGCGCATAGCCAAGGTCGAGTTCGTAGCCATGCTCCGAAAAGTCATAGCTCATCACTCCGATAGGCCATGCGCCTCACCACTTCCTCTTGTTTCGAAGAAGACCCATGATGGGCGACCATGTGAGGACTACCGCGCCCTCAACCTGCACACTATCCTGGACAAGTATCCCGCCCACAAAATACAGTGCTTGGCCCATCGCGTTCATGGCTGCCACGTATTCTCCGTGCTAGACATGGTGAAGGCTTTACCCGTAAATCTTGACGATGTCCCCACAAACTGTAATAATAACTCCTTTTGGCTTGTTTCAGTTTCCCGTCATGAGCTTTGGCCTAAGGAACACACGGAAAACTTTTCAGCGCTTCATCTACGAAGTCGTAGCATGGCCTCTACTTCAGCTTCGTCTACCTTGAGGACATATTTTTTTCACCTGACGTCGAATAACACAATGGGCACTTTTGTTTGTTGCTACAACCCCTCGACGACCACGGCCTGTATGTCAACGTTCAGAAGAGGGGGCTCGGGGATACCACCGTCTATTTTCGTGGCTACGAAGTTTCATCAGAAGGAACTCGACCCCTGCTTGAAAACATCTCTGATTGCAGAAGCATTTTCAACCCACCAAAGCTAAAGACAACTGTTTACTCGGTATGCTGAACTTCTATAGAGATTTTTTACTGCATGATGCCGACTTCCAGGAACCATTTCAAGATGTCTTGGCTGGTCTACGAGGAAACCGATCTGTCCTTTGGACACAGACTGTCACACTCCTGTCCCACCCCCTGCCAGACGCTCCCTAGGGATTCTTCACGGACGCCTCTATTTTCACAATCGGTGCCACCCTGATGAACCACGTGGAGAACACCTGGCACCCTTTGGCATTATTCTCCAGGAAACTCTCTGCTCAGAAGGTGACCCATTCAATGGTGAATTCTACCGATGCGACTCAGACAGCTGCAAAAACGAGTTTTTGAGCTTACACAGAGAACGTCTGGAGATATACGTAGCAGTTCAGTACTTTCACCACGTTATAGGAGAGCAGCACTGCACCATCCATACCGACCACAAACTTCTACCCTACGCATTCTCTCAACGTCCCGATAAACTGCCGCCTGTTCAGCTGAACAAACTCTCGTTCATCGCGAAATGCACGAAAAACATCTAACATGTCAGCGGTAAAGATAACGTGGTCGCCGACGTGCTTCACGTGTGGCCACCATCAGCTCGGTGCAAATAAAGTCGGACGTCCTCACCGAGGCTCAGACCTCAGACGCCGAACTGCAGGAACTTCTCAAGGGCACGTCCTCACTACAGCTACACAAACTCCCCCTTTCATGGTCGACGACAATCTTTTGCGACATGTCGACAGGACAAAGCAGGCCCTACGTACGCCTTTCACATGGCCGTGGTCTTTTCAACTAGCTCCACAACCTCAGCCATCCCAACAGGCGTGGCTGACCGCTGTGTCTGGCTTTCCATGCAGCGTGTCGAATCTTGGCGAATCTTGGCGTGCTCCTGCATTCACTTTCAACACAATAAAGACACGAGGCACGTCACATCACCTGTCGGAGTATTCCCTCAGCCATCCGGTCTGTTCGAGCACATCCACCTCGACATCATAGGGTCGATTCCTCCGGCTGGACCCTACCGGTACTGCCTCACCGCCATCAAGTGGTACACTCGATAGCCTGAGAAATGGCCCCTCGAAAAAATCACCGAAAAAATTGCCTCGGCCTTCTTCATTGGCTGAATGGCCCATTTGGTGTGCGCCAACACGTGACCACCAACCAAAAGTGACAGTTTGAGATTTATTTATTCAGGCTCGTCGGACTGACCATCGGATTTCAACGCTTGAGGACCACCAGCTACCACATCTGTGCCAACGCACTGATCGGGCGTTTCCACCGACAATTCAAAGCCGCCTCTGTGTGCCACCCGGACTTGACCTGGCTCGAGGCCATCTCAGCTGTCATTCTCGGTCATCGCTCCACCTTCGAGCCGGACGTCCACGCTACACCAGCAGAGCTCACTACGGGGAGGCAGTCCCTTTATTTGATGAATTTCTTGCAGCTCTGTTATCCAACCCTACGACGTCAGACTCCACTGACTACATCGCCCGGCTCCGAGGCATCATCGCCGCTTTACGCCCGTCACGTGTAGCCCACCGCAAGAAGCCTACACCTCTTGTGTTCAAGAAGCTATCATCGGGCACGGACGTTTTCCTCCGCGACACCATCCGCTAGCCTTTCCAGCCTCCTTACAGTGGACACCGCCTAGTCGTCTATAGCAACGACGAGAACTTCACCTTGTGCCTGAACGGGAAGGATGTCCGTGTCTTGATTGACTGTCTCAAGCCGGCATACATCACTTCGAACGAATCGTCCAGCGCCACTCCATATACGGGCTTCCTGCCACCGCCGCTGACGTCACAGCCCACTCCTTTCTAGACACGCTGTGTACGTTCGGTAGACTTCCCAGAGTTGTACATACCCTGAGGGCTCTGCACTACGCGGGGGGGGGGGGGGTTGATGTGGCGACCACTGCACACAACCTGCGCAGCTTCCACCTCGTCACTGGACAGCCTGGTGTGACACGGCCATTTGCTGCAACACACTTCCAATAAGGGACATCGCCACTGCAGTTTCACCAGAGGCTCATGTCACAACTGTGGGCTATAAAACCCAAGCTGCCAAACTTGACTTTATGGTTGCTTCTCTAACCTTTCGAGCGCGGCGGCTGCATGGTTTCCCCGCTGCTGCTACAACGTTTATAAACGATTGTTACGTTTTATCTTAGGACGCGTCGTTCTATCGACACAGCATCCCAAGGTATATAGGTCGGTAGGGTGCCTTCCATGTATCCCCTAATCAGGAAAGTGGTACCTGCAATTTAAAAGCGGGCGTAGGCATGTTAAGTGAAGGTACTTTAGATGAAGTTACGTCGGTAGTGTGAGTGTCCCTTGGGTAAGTGACATTATTTACTTCTCTGCAAGTATAATCTTTCAAGTTAACAACAAAGCAAACTCATGCACAAGCGCATATAAAAATACGCAGGTTATGCCTGATGAAAATACCGTGCGCTTTAGGATGCGTTCATTTTTAAGATCAACATTGAGAGATCGTGTACGTTTTTGTACAGCATGTTTGGTTTTTTTAATGTCAGCCTCAGATAAGGCATTTATAATAAGGTTCTTTTTGTATGTTTGTGAAAATTGCTGACCAGCCAAGTTTGTGGCACATGTTTTGGTGTATGAGGATTCTGGTTTCGAGCTACAGCGGGAGTGCTGGGTTGCCATCAATAGTGTAGTTAATCCAGTGGCAACCTGCAGTTTATGTACATGGTTGGTTCGCCATGTCAAGCAGTGAAAAAATTGAAAGGCACTTTATAAATTCCAAAGTTAGTTCGGCGAAAGTTTGCGACCATTCAGCTCTCTTTACCAAGCCTTTTTCCACACTCAGTGGGATCGCACACAAAGGTTCTTTCATTTTTCATTTTTACTGCGAATCACAGGTAGACGTGAGGCTAATCTGCCTCCGTTTCTCATACGCTCGTATTCTCACGTTTTGTGCTTAGTACAGCCGTCATCCACGTTATAACGCTCATGAAGCTGATATATCCTTCCGCATGAAAGAGAAATGCCCCAGCTGGCACCAGGCCAGGGGACCTGACGAACAACGGACCCGACAAGCATGTGACGTTCAACACATGTGCCTTAAGATGTAGTTTACATGGCTATCGCTTGGAATTTGCAGAACAATAATGGACCTCACTGGGCGAATAGAATCGTTTTGGTTTAATCGAACCACCATAGGAGTATGAGAGGCACCACAGATGAGGGCTCCGGAAATTTCGACAACTTGGGGTTCTATAATGTGCACTTAACCCTAAGTGCACGGGCCTCAAATATTTTCGCCTCTATCAAATATGCCAAGGCCGTGGCAGCGATTCGATCCCGCAACAGTTGTCGAGCAACATAACAAGTAGTTCATCGTTGCGGGTCTCCGTGTTACTTTAATATACATGCTTTACCTTCTGCCCGCCTCGTTTCTCTCCTCATCTTCACTTCGCCCTTCGTATGTCTTGCTGCTTCATATATGCCATGCCACGCGCTAGCCTTTCCCTTCCCCTCTTTATTACATCCTTTCTCCTCACCATACTTTTTATTTCTTGCGTTGTTGCACTGTATATCTCATTCATATAAAAATTAGGCAGCCAGTTATGCAACCACCATTGGCATTGGCTCGACATATGCCCGCACAGAATATTTTTCCAAGACCTGGCGTGAATCTGTGCAGAGTGCCTAGGACCGATTTGCGCTGCGATCTCACGTTTGAACATTTGCATTCGTGATGTCAGTGCTGCTAATGTCGGATATGGGGGGGGGGGTGAGGCTTCTTAGGTTCTTGCCTTGTCTTCCGTTGTGGTCATAGTATAGCAAGCACTTTTCTTGTCAACCTCTTCTGTCCGTCTCTTTTTTAGTGCGCTTCAACAAAATTTTCAAATATAGTGATAGTATACAACCGTTTCTATAGTCGAAACTGATGTGAGAGACAAAAAAGGCTGTACACTAGATTTCAATGGAGACGTGGGCTAATTTTAATGTCACAGACCATTGATCTCGGGGAAAATCACCTGTCGGGAGGAGTACTAATCAGTTGATGTCTACTAAAATGTGCCTATATGTTGAGGCTTCTCAAGCAAACCTGTTACAGAACGGCACACGTTGAAGCAATGATATTCCCAACGAGTTGGCCATATTAAAATTGTAACTTTCCACCCGTATGATGGCTGGTTCTTAGATTTACTTTCGAGCCATCTCCTGCACTCCAGCAGTTTTCTAAATCCTTTTGGAGTGCTTAGGACGACAGGAAGGTGATATAATATAGCATGTATTTATACCCTAATGTCCTTCAAATAATATTATGTGGGACAACGTTGGGGTAACGCACAGTTACCCACCGATTAGACACCTAAAGCTTCACTCATGCATCATGATTACTTCGTTGAGTGGCATGGAATTTCTTGTTAACGCTCAGGTTACCAATGTCTGTTTTTGCCGTCTTGGGTTCAATCACCTGTGGCGCCTACCGCGGCCAATAGTTTACGGCTATGCGCCACGCGAATAAAGCTGATGACGTACGCCATATATGTTTTACACCATTCATGTCATGACCGGACAGTCATATTCACACAAACGTCTCACCTTCCCATCGTAATTTTTATCGACGCGAAGTCATGGATGTGATCACGGGAGCACCCATACCCAAGTGGTTAGATAGACAGATAGATAGAAAGATATATAGACAGATAGATAGATAGATGGATGGATAGATAGATAACTACCAGTCCTCCGCGGAACGCGCAGCATTGTCACATACTAAGTTGGAAGAGCACCCTTTCAGAGCTTCTTTCCAACACTCTTTAGGCAGCTCCTGCAAGCACACTTGCAGGGTACCCAGTATTATCTATGCTCTAAATCATTGCGTAGTAAGCAAGCATTCACTATGCCACACTTCGTCATTCTTCGGAGTAGCGTAGTACCAGCTCTGCAACAGAACAGCGTCTTTGGGGCTACTACAGCAATATTCTATCGTTGTCCCACCGTAATGACCTAGTGGCTAAGGTACTCGGCTGCTGACCCGATGGTCGGGGGATTGGAAGGCGGCTGTGGGTGATGCATTTTTGATGGAGGTGAAAATGCTGTAGGCCCATGTGCTCAGATTTTGGTGCACTTTTAAGAACCCCAGGTGGTTTAAACTTTCCGAGCCCTCCATTACGGGGTCTCTCATAATCATATGGTGGTTTTGGAAGGTTAAACCACACATAACAATCAATCAATCACCAATTGTCTATCGTTTCCGACACGTTACACTTACCTCTAGGACAATTATGATGACTGACTTTTTAGACCAGCCTGGTACTCTATCTTGGTGAGGTGTTTGGCCTCACCCCATTTCTTGTATAACACAATGTGAAGAACTCACGCTGTGTTAGCCATTGAGTGTTGCTTAGTAATGCTTGAGTGCTTGTTGTCATGTGATCGCACTTTTGTTTTTACGACACAATATCAAGAAAAAACCCTGGCGTGGCTCAGTGGTAGAGTACTGAAATTCTACGCAGAAGACGCGGTTCGAATCACATTGTGCCCTTACCGATTTTCATTCGCTAAGCTTTTTCTTTTTAATTTTTTGCGATAGTGGTTATGGTGAACGGCGCACGAGATCCTTGTGGTGATCTCATAACAGCTTTCGCCATATTAGATAGATAGATAGATATATAGATAGATAGATAGATAAAGTTAGATAGATAGATAGATAGATAGATAGACAGATAGATAGATAGATAGATAGATAGATAGATAGATAGATAGATAGATAGATAGATAGATAGATAGATAGATAGATAGATAGATACGCTCAGCATGCCAATAGTACTCATAATGAAATAATTGGGAGCGTGAACTAACAGGACACAAGAGAGATACCATCTTTCTGGTATAATATATCTTCGTTGAATAAACTGAGTTTTAGTCTGCGCTTGTTTGTCTCCTCTCTTGTGTCCCGTTAGTTTGTACTTCCAATTATTTCATTATGAATACATACGAGCTAGCCCGCCTATCAAGCCTTCGGCCAATAGTACGCCCAGAAGTGCTTCGCATTAATTATGCTAGCCGCAAAGTGAGATCCGCTCGGTTACACGCTCTCACTTTTACTTCGTGAAGAGTTGTTTTATATGAGTTTTTGCCGTGGAAGGTATATGAAAGAAAGCCCCCAATATTCCTGAGCCTTGTTGCTGGCGTACAGTTTTGAAAGTCCCTTATGAACATACCTCACACTATGTGATGATACTTGCAAGTACAACTAAATGAATTAATAACAGGTAGACTAGGATTATTGGTGAAGGTCCATCTTCGTACGAAGCGCGAAACTCAACCAAGACCTACACTAGAATAAAGTACCCCAGGTGAACGCAATTTCTGGAGCCCACCATAGCGACAGATGAGGCCTATACTGTGCTACAGAATGGGCACGTCATTTGCTATCGGGGCTTGGCAGACAGAAGAGAACTGGGAGTAGGGTTCCTAATTCACAGAAACATAGCTGGCAACATAGAGGATTACTATAGCATTAATGAAAGGGTGGTAGGCATTGTAATTAAACTGAAAAAAAATACAAATTGAAGGTAGTACAGGCTTACGTGCCTACATCCAGCCATGATGACGCTTCAGTTGAAAGCTTCTATGAAGACGTGGAATCGGCAATGAGTAAGGTGAAAACACAGTATACTATAGTAATAGGCGACTTTAATGCAAAGGTAGGGAAGAAGCAGGCTGGAGACCAGGCAGTAGGAGATTATGGCATCGGCACTAGAAACGCCAGAGGAGAGCTACTTGTAGAATTCGCAGAACGCAATAATCTGCGTATTTTGAATACCTTCTACCGAAAACGAGAAAACCGCAAGTGGACATGGAGGAGCCCTAATGGCATAAATAAGAACGAAATAGACTTTATAATGACTGCACACCCAGGAGTCGTGCAGGATGTGGAAGTGGTTGGCAAGGTAAGATGCAGTGACCATAGAATGGTACGGGCTTGAATCCGCCTAGACTTGAAGAAGGAACGACAGAAACTGATACGCAAGAAGCAAATCAATGAGCTAGCACTGAGAGGGAAAGTACAGAAATTCAGAGTGTCACTGCAGAACAGGTACTCTGCTCTTAGCGAGGAAACCAACCTTAGCGTAGATACAACGAATGATAATCTGACGAGTATCATCACGGAGTGTGCAGTGGAAGTTGGAGGCAAAGTAGCTAGACAGGACACCGGCAAGCTTTCCCAGGAAACGAAGAACCTAATTAAGAAGCGTCAAATTATGAAAGTGTCAAGTACAACGGACAAAATAGAACTGGCAGAGCTTTCGAAGCTGATTAATAGACGTAAACTATGCGATGTAAGAAGGTATAACATAGAGAGAATTGAGCACGCTCTGAAAAACGGAGGAAGCGTCAAAGCAGTGAAGAGGAAACTTGGGATAGGCAAAAGGCGGATGTATGCACTAAGGGACAAAGAAGGCAAATTAACTACCAATATGGATAGGATAGTTAAAATAGCGGAGGAGTTTTACAGAGATCTGTACAGTAGCCGAGACAACCACGACCTTAATACTATAAGAACTAGCAGTAACCCAGACGACACCCCGCCGGTAATGATAGAAGAAGTCAGAAAAGCTTTGGACAGCATGCACAGAGGCAAAGCTGCTGGTGAGGATCAAGTAACATCAGATCTGCTGAAAGATGGAGGACAGATTGTGTTAGAAAAACTAGCCACTCTATTTACGAGGTGTCTCCTGACGGGAAAAGTACCAGAGTCTTGGAAGAACGCTAACATCGTCTTAATACATAAGAAAGGAGATGACAAGGACTTGAGGAATTACAGGCCGATCAGCATGCTCTCTGTAGTATACAAGCTATTCACAAAGGTAATTGCTAGCAGAGTAAAGAAAACATTAGAATTCAATCAACCAAAGGAACAAGCAGGATTTAGAACAGGCTACTGAACAATTGACCACATTCATACTATCAATCAGGTAATAGAGAAATGCTCAGAGTATAACCAACCACTATACATAGCCTTCATAGATTACGAGAAGGCGTTTGATTCAGTAGAAATATCAGCCGTCATGCAGACACTGCGGAATCAGGGCGTAGATGAAATATATATATAAACATTCTGGAAGAAATCTACAGGGGATCAACTGCTACCATAGTGCTTCATAAAAAAAGCAACAGAATACCAATAAAGAAGGGTGTAAGGCAGGGGGACACAATCTCCCCAATGC
Organism: Rhipicephalus microplus; assembly: GCF_043290135.1. NCBI lineage: Eukaryota > Metazoa > Arthropoda > Arachnida > Ixodida > Ixodidae > Rhipicephalus > Rhipicephalus microplus. The sequence continues at coordinate 211,156,857 of NC_134702.1, forward strand.
TATTCACTGCGTGCTTACAGGACGTTTTCAGAAGCCTAGAATGGGAACAGTTAGGGATAAGAGTTAATGGAGAGTACCTCAGTAACCCGCGCTTCGCCGATGACATTGCATTGCTGAGTAACTCAGGGGACGAATTGCAACTCATGATTACGGAGTTAGACAAGGAGAGCAGAAAGGTGGGTCTTAAAATTAATCTGCAGAAAACGAAAGTAATGTACAACAACCTCGGAAAGGAGCAGCGCTTTGCGATAGGTAATAGTGCACTTGAAGTTGTAAAAGACTATGTCTACTTAGGGCAGGTAATAACCGCAGAGCCTAACCACGAGATTGAAGTAACTGGAAGAATAAGAATGGGGTGGAGCACATTCGGCAGGCACTCTCAAATTATGACAAGTAGATTGCCACTGTCCCTCAAGAGGAAGGTATATAACAGCTGTATCTTGCCGGTACTTAGCTACGGAGCAGAAACCTGGAGACTCACAAAGAGGGTTCAACTTAAATTGAGGACGACGCAGCGAGCACTGGAAAGAAAAATGGTAGGTGTAACCTTAAGAGACAAGAAGAGAGCAGAGTGGATTAGGGGACAAACGGGAGTTAAGGATATCATAGCTGCATTAAAGAAGAGGAAATGGACATGGGCCGGGCATGTAGCACGTAGACAGGATAACCGCTGGTTATTAAGGGTCACCAACTGGATTCCCAAAGAAGGAAAGCGGGGTAGGGGGAGACAGAAGGTTAGGTGGCCAGATGAGATTAAAAAGTTTGCGGGTATAAATTGGCAACAGCAAGCACAGGACCGGGTTAACTGGCGGAACATGGGAGAGGCCTTTGTCCTGCAGTGGACGTAGACAGGCTGATGATGATGATGATGATGACCATAGCGGCATCTCTCATAACTATATGCTGGTCTTGGGCCGTTAAACTCCAAGAGTTATTATTATTATTATTATTATTATTATGTATACGAAAACGAAGAAAACACTAATGCCTAATTTGAGCGTCACACAGCGCTCAAGTTCAGCGTTTTCTCCTCCTTCCTGTGTATATCCGTGTACCATTTCACATTTACTACGATGATGTAAGTAAGATAGCAGCACCTAAACTGTTTTGTATATTCTTACACAGCATGAAGCAGGAATCGACTCCTGTGAGGGTAATCCTGGTGACAGGGTCAAGTGGCTTCCTCGGCCAGCACGTGGTTAAAGAGCTGCACGAAGATAAGCACACCTCGATCCGAGAAATACGGCTCTTCGACAACCGGCCTTACGTGAACAAATTAGGTGAGGCCCACTGCAGGGCATAGACTCTCGTCTATGTGCACTGTCAATAAATAATCACGCAATATAAACACACCTGACAGGCTATGCACACGACTTCTGTTTACGTTTGATCACCTTGGGAATTGTGTGGTAGTGTGCATCTATTTTGCGGCAGATGAATTTTCTGGATGCCTAAAGTCCGCTTAAAATCAGCCAATAAACGAAACTCATTGTATTTTTCCGCTCGTGTTGACCTTCCTTCACCAACTGTTTTTTTTTCATATTGTATAATAAACTTGTCGTGTAACTGCAATGGAGGATCTTGTTGCCAAATATTGAAGCCACAGTTTCGCTGCATGGGCGAAACAGCACACGCAATAGCAATAATAAGGGGTGTTGTAGAAAGTAAGGCTAGCAGCCTACTCGTTTATCGAGCGCGGCTGCTGTTTGTGCGAGCGAAGGTACCATTGCACTTTCATTGGCAGCAACAAAAATTCTGCTGTGAAAGTACAGCCTAAAAAGAAGTGAATTGTCTGCTGGTCCCATCAAAAGGCACCCAGCTCAAGATATCGAACGGCCAATCTCGGTCGTTCAAATTATTGCGTTTTACTGGCGGTATGTGACAAGCAGCCTCTGCCTTTCATTCACATGCACCTTTTGCACGATGAAAAACGGTGGCTTGGTCTATCTCTAATTGAGGTTGGTTCGTTGGCAATCCTCGCACATATAACATACAACGATAGGGGTGTTATTATCGATGTGGACATTACACAGAACATCACGGCGACAGTGATTGCGAAAATCTGCATAAATTTAGCACGCGTAGTTACTATTGCAACAAAAGCCATACAGCTTTAGCATTCTCACAACAAATTGTACAGGAATAAACAAGGAAGAGAAAGCACGGTTTTTTATGCATTTTAGGCGCCATTGGAGCGAAATTGAAAACCAGGACGCACCACAAAAAGTAGATGCGAAAAATCTTTTCTGTGGCCCGTTCTGGATTACACTGTAATTTTCGTCTTAGAAGCGATTTATCAACTAGGCCGAACAGAATGTTTATTGAATTTGTTTTCAAGGAACCTTAACTTGTGAAAGAAAACGAAAAAAAATGATTTCGTTTTGACCAAGGACCAATAGAGTCTTCGATACTCGGCTTCCCCTTGGCGCGCTGTTCCGCGTAGTGCCTCCATGCACTTAGTAGAATGCCATCCCGAGCATCACGGTCTTGTCTGTGGAACGCCTGCATTCAGCTTCCTTAGCTCTAGCACGGGGATCAGCTTGCTGCCGCCGCGCCTGTTTACGGTCCGCTTTTTGATTAATATGTGGGGTTTAACGTCCCATAACCACCATGTGATTATGAGAGACGCCGTAGTGGAGGGCTCCGGAAATTTCGACCACCTGAAGTTCTTTAACGTGCTCCCAAATCTGAGTACACGGGCCTAGAACATTTCCGCCTCTATCAGAAATGCAGCCGCCGCAGCCGGGATACGAACCCGCGACGTGCGGGTCAGCAGCCGAGTACCTTAGCAACTAGACCACCGCGGCGGGGCACGGTCCGCTTTTTCACGTAGCGGGTCGTTCCTCGGGAGTCTTGATGGTAGCCTCTGCCATAGCTCGCAGAAGCAAACGATGAGAGACAAGCAGACGATTTGTAGCTACAAAGCAGTGGTGGCACCTGAGACACGAAAACAGTGTCTTTCTGCCAGCTGGATGCCCCGGACACGACGCTACTGGCAAACCTTAGGGCCTTGAAGCAAATGCAACGTTGAGCTGATCTACAAAATATGGAAGCGGGTATTTGAACTCGACGCCACTGCCTTAGTCGACTGTAAAATTAGTACAAGCTGTTACTTTTCTTTTGTCTAGTAGCAGTGAAATTCGGGCGAGCGTGTGCTTGAACATAGTGGTAATAAGAGCGTGTAAGCAGACAAGAAACAAGAGACAGAGTTCCACAGGCGTGCCTTTTCTTATGGTCATAGGAGGAGGGGCGCGCAGGACTCGCAACACTTTTGTCTTCGGTGAAGGGCAAGATAAGTCAGTCAAAGAAGCCTAAACAGAATTTCGAAACCTTTTACAAACCGTTGTTGAACCTACGTTATAATGAATTTCATTTCTGCTCGTGATACCAGAAGAAAAGAGAAGGCCTAAACGCATGGCCGACTGAGCTACGAATATTCGCCAGAAGTTTGACTTTGCCGAAACATTACAGCGCACGATGAGGAGCGGAATTATCTTTGGCTGAAAAGATGAAAAGTTTCAAGAAATGATCATTTCAGAGAATCCGTTTTTGGCCAAGACATTAGAAACCAGCCGTGATCACAAACAAGAGAAAGTATGGTGCGAGCAGATAGAAACAGGCAACAAAAGCCACAAGAAGATTTTCAGAATAGCTCAATTTCGACGCTTTGAAGATGGGGCTATAAATCTTAAGGCTATCAGTGAACCCAACTAGAGTTAGTACCTGCATAAAATGTGTCAAGTAGAATCACTTCGCTATAACGTGCCCAAGCAAAAGTGCCCCACAAAGACAAACATAACGACGTAGTGGTAGACGCCCAAGAGCAAAGCTTTTGAATTAAAGCTTTGTTTAGGAATGACAAGAACGACGAGCGCCGGTCAGCAACTATCAACATAGAAGGAAGTCTTGTCAGATCGACACCGAAATTAATCGCTTGGTGATAGCACGAAGCATGATATAGCAGATAATAAACATAGAATACGAGCGCTGTGACGTCATTCTAAACATCTTTTTTTTGGTGATCAAAGAGTAGCTAAAGGTACATCCGCCTCATTTAAAACATACTTTTTTGTTGTGGAAGGAGACGTTCCACAAGCCGATCGGTAGCTGATTTGATTGATATGCGAGGTACAGCGTCAAAAAATAACCAAATGATTATGAGAGACACCGTAGTGAAGGGTACCGGAAATTTCGACCACCTGGGGTTGTTTAACGCGCACTCAACAAAATCTGAGCACAAGGGCCTACAGCAATTTCGCCTCCATTGAAAATGCAGCCGCCGCAGCAGATATTAGATCCCCTGTCCTGCAGGTCAGCAGCTGAATATTTGTTCTGGTACTAAGAATAGCATCAGTGGAGACGCGAGAGCTCTATGAAGTATGGAAAAATTATGGTGAGGTTTTCGACTGACTCGGGCGCCTAATTGTATTCTCTACCATATAAAGCTTAAACCTGGTTCCCAATGAGGCAAGGCAAACTAAACTCTATATAGAAGAAGAACTGGTAATATAGATAGTTACTAAGGCAAGAGAATGGGTGTTCTAAATGGTCGTGTAGAACAATAGTGAGAAAGCACGCATTTGCCTCGAGCCTACTGAGTTGAACATAAAGCTTCTAAGAGAACACTACCCTATGTCAATGCTTGAACACAATGCACTTTCTTTAGCGGGAGCACTGTATTTCTTGGCACAAGATGCCGCTTTAGGTTTCTTGCAAATGAGGTTCGACGAACAAAGCTCAAATGTTCGCTAAATGAGCACCCCGTTGGGTCGGTTGAGATTCCTGCGTATGCTGTTTGAGATAGTGTCCGCGCCAAAAATTATCCAGCGAACAGTTCCCAGAGTATTGGAAGGCTTCGAGGGTACTGCTGTAGTTATCGACAATGTTCTCGTGGGGATAGATAAAGGGAAGAGCACTACTGCAACATTATCAACGTGGACACCGATGCCGAGAATACAACTTCAAGTTGAACCAAGCAAAATGTCATTTTTTGCAGAAGTCTGCCAAGTGCCCCGGTCATGTTTTGCCTCGTGACAGACAAAGCGCGGATCAGGAGTGGCTCGAAGACATACTTCATGTTCCACCCCGAGGAACTAGAAGGAACAAGAAACGTTGCTCGGTGTCGTTACCTTTGTATCCCGTTTTAATCCACCTATGTCTGAAGCCACACCTCCACTCCGCGAACTTCTGAAGAAGGGCTCAGCATGGGTCTGCGAAGACCAACACAAGACTCGTTGTGAAGCTCTTTGTGAAGCTTTAGGAATAACCTTCGCCCTCGAGTGCTAACAGAAGAACAAGCCCATTATATATTCGGTAGATTCCAGCCAAATCGGGCTCGGTGCCATAATAATGACAAACGGTCATCCACAAGCAAACTCATCGCGCTCTCTCTCTTAAACATGACAGATACGCGCAGAGAAAAAAAATACGTGGTAATGATGGTACATGTTTATCAAAAGTTTCAGGACCACGTGCTCAGGCAGCCCACACTGAAGTCCAATTGCCAAGCACTTGAGGTGATATTCAGGAAAAAATTCTCTCTATGTTCACTTCGGCTTCAACGCATGCGCCTCAATCTCCAGAAATATCATCTGGTAAGAAAATATCCGCAGCATAAGGGCTTTTTATTGCCGTCGCATTACCCTGGTTCCGAAGTTTTACGATGATGAGAATATACGGCGAGAATTTTTATGTCTGTATAAAGGGTTATATTCTAGTTTCACACAAATGCCTGAGCCAAGTCTTGCAGAAAAAAACAAAAAACTTATTTCAGCGTGAACTTTATGAATATTTTATGTATTTTATTTATTTATTTACAATACTGCTACTCTCCTTCGAGACAATGGCAGTTGGGCAATACAGTAATTTTTCACACACACAGAAAAAGGATGTAGACGTAAAAACATGCAAGCATAATAACAGGACATGATGATCATATAATCATTGAGCAGTACAGAAGTTAAACGTTAATTATGTTATTAATACACAATGTATGCAATAATCACAAGATACAAAGCAAGCTATAGCCATTATACAGAGCTGAAAACATGCCGAAAGGCGACAGAAATAAAATACATGATTGAAGAAAGGAACTTATGTTAGCATTGGTATCGTGAGGGAAAACTTAAATGGAACAGTTGTGACAGGAATAGCAAGCACTGAAAGCATACTTCAAAAATAGCTATACTACTGTGAAAGGAACATTGAAAAAGGTGTTGATTTAACTAACGAACAGCAGATCTGGACCGGTGCGCCTGCATGCGTATAAACTGTTATGCGCGCCCAGTTTTTTCTATCTGTGCAATAAATTCTGATAGCGATTGGGAGTTTGTGATAGTGGCATCAAGTTGGTTCCATTCCGCTATCGCGCGCGGGAAGAATGAGTACTTAAACGTGTCATTCCTACATGCGTATTCTGACAACGTGTGCGCATGTTTATTGCGAGTTTGCCGAGCCTGTGAAAATGAAAGGTATTTGGATGAATCTATCTTGTAGTTATTTTTTACTAGCTGGAAAAGGAATTTTAAGTGAGCTTGTTTCGCTCTTGTGGACAGCGTTTGTAAACCTGACTGAGTTAAAAAATGTGTTGGGGAATCTGTGCGTCTATATTTGTTGTAAATAAATCTTACAGTTTTCCTTTGTATTGCTTCTAGTTTGGTTATACTAGTCAGCGAATACGGAAACCAGACAGTGTTTGCATATTCTAAAACTGGTCTTACGAATGATGTGTAAGCTAGCAGCTTCGTTGGCGTTGTTGAGAGCGGTAGAGTTCGTTTTAAGAAGAATAGTTTGCGTAGCGCCTTCGAAGTTATATTAGCGATGTGTTTGTCCCATTTGAGGTCAGAAGTCAGTGTAACCCCTAGATATTTATGTTCCTCAACTTTATTAAGAAGTGTGTTATTAATGGTGTATGGGAAGTTGGATGGTTTTGTTTTCCTGCTTACGGTCATTATCCCTGATTTTTGTGTGTTTATTTTCATCTGCCATTCAGAGCACCAATTAGCCACGACAGCTAGAGAATCATTAGGCATAATGTGATCGTTGTAATGATTAATTTCTCTATAGATTACACAGTCGCCCGCAAAAAGCTTGATGTTGCTAGTGATGGTAGCAGTGATATCATTAATATAGAGCAAGAAAAGCAATGGCCCAAGTACCGAGTCTTGGGGAACGCCGGATGTTACTGCTACTGTGTTAGAAGACATCTGTTCATAGAGTACAAATTGTGACCTGTTAAATAAGAAAGCTTTTCTCTAAGCGGAAAGTTCTCCTATTCCGAAAACATTTTCTACTTTAGCTATTAGTTTGGTGTGGTATACACAGTCAAAAGCCTTAGATAGGTCGAATAGAATTAAGTCAGTTTGACCACGGTTATTAACTGTAATGGCAAGGTCGTGAACTAGTTCAGTAAGTTGAGTTACCGTCGATAAACCACTTCGAAAACGATGTTGGTTAGGGGAGAAAAAAATTTATGTGTTCTAGAAATACTGTCATGTGTTTTAAGATTATGTGTTCGAGTAGTTTACATGATGTGCTGGTCAATGAAACAGGCCTGAAATTTGAAAATTGTGCTACGTCTCCTCCTTTATGGATCGGTATCACCTTTGCGATCTTCCATTCGTTAGGTAGTTGTGAAGTCGTGAGTGATTTTCGGAAAATGAGACCAAGATATTTGCTACACCATTCTACATATCTTTTCAGGAAACTGTTCGGTATATCGTCTGGTCCACTACTTTTTTTGGTGTCGAGCTTAAGTAGCAGGTTGAAAATCCCAGCATCAGCGATGTCTAATTGGTCGACTTTCGTACGATGTTGCTCTTCTATTGGTGGAATAACGTTATCATCAACGGTTAACACCGATCGAAAAAAATCGTTATATGCTTTGGCCTTAACAGTTTTTTCTTCTGGAAGAAGATGCGATGCTGCTGTTTTAGTGGCGCGAAAGTGATTCCAGAACCTGCAGGGATTATTTAGAAGGAACGTAGGTAGTGTCTCGTCAAAATAGCGTTGTTTAGCAAGTTTAGCTTTGTGCTTAAATTCCGCGATGGCATCCGGTAGCTTTCGAATTCTGGATTCTCCCCCGCCTTTTGTTTTTATTGCTCTAAGTAACCTTTTCAAACGTCGCTTCGCCTGAATAACTTCGCGCGTGATCCATGGATTATTTTTTGGCGGGCGTTTGACTTTTGTAGGTATGTGGTGAGCGATACAAAAACGTACGACAGATTTGAAGTGAAGCCAAAGGGAATCGACATCTACTGATGTATTCAACCCCATTTCTGAAAAATACAGGAATTCATGAGCGAGATGAGTTATTATGCTATCGTCATCAGCGTTTTCGAAGTTTGTTACAACGGATACAGAAGAATGAGTGCGCACACTGGTACGTCGTGGTCAGATATTCCACGGTTTACATCAATTCTTTTGCGGTTTATGTCGAAATGGTCGCTGAAAAATATTAGATCAAGTATGTTCTCAGTTACTCCCTGCGAGCGAGTAGTCTGCGAAACGACCTGATGAAGACTGAAGGTTAGCATCAGGTCAAATAACACATCCGAAGCTGATGACGTATAGCACATACTATCCCAGTTAATGTCTGGAAAATTAAAATCACCCATGAGTACAACACGTGAACCATAAGCATGACGTTGCATGTAATCATGAATTGCACTGATAGAATCGTCACCCGAGTTTGGGGTTCGATAAACACAACCTAACAATATGCTAGTACCGTCACAAAGTAGTTTACAAAAAACCGCTTCAGCATTTTGTACCTCTGGAAGGGCCACGAAAGAGAGGCCTTTTCTTATCAATATTGCGACCCCACCACTACGTGTGGGGCGATCTTTTCAGATCACGGAATAGTTGGGTGGTGTAAACTTATAATCTAAAACATCAGGCGTGAGCCACGTTTCTGTGACGGCTGCTAAGTGAGGCTCATAATCGATGATCAAGTTTTTAAGAGGTTCAGGCTTATTAATTACGCTTCTAGCATTCACTGTGAGAAGTGTTAGTTCGCCTATTTTGCAGCACGACGAGTAGTGGCTCCCTTTTTTGTTTGGTCGCCGGGTACGTTCGTCGTTCTCGTTACACGGGTTGTTTCTGAGGCAGCTTCCGCGTGTTTTTTCTTAAGCGGAACCTTGTCATCCTTTTCGTTGCTCCAGACATAGGCATGATTATTAATATACAGCTTGTCAAAAACTAAGGAAACCTTTTCGTTGTTTTCTCGATTTGCCTTCGCACTGTTCCAAAGTTTTCTCCGAATTTCACGTACTCGTTTCGAAAAGTCTTCTCCAATAGATAGGCTTGTGCCACAAAGTTTATGTCCCCGTTTCAATATTGAAAATTTCTCTCTTGAGTCTAGCAGCTTGAGAATTACGGGCCTAGTTTTGTTTGGTTGGGCTCTACCGATGCGATGTTTGCGTTCAATTGCTGCAGGCTTTAATTCGAGGGTGTCTTCAATTATGTTTTTGTTCCCTGCACATTCAAGTGTCAAGGGAGTCTCGCCTTCTGCCTCGGGAAAGCCATATATTATCAGGTTAGCTCGCCTGCTGCGATTCTCTAGATCGTCAATTTTTTCTTGCATAGATTGTATTACCATTTTCATATTTGCTATTTGTTCTTGACATGAATCCACTTTTTCTTCTAGCCTCGCGAGCGAGTCTAGTTCCTTGTCGATTTCAGGTAGGTGGCTTTCCTTTATCTCTTTGATATCTGCCGCGATTTCTTTTAATTGCTGGCTGATTTCAGGGCCTGGGTTCGTCTCAATGTCTCCGCCTAGCAGTAAAAGTTTAAGAGTCGGTACAGCATGGTCAGTCACAACAGCACATAGCCATGGGCACGGCAGCACAAGTAAGAAAGGGTTGTTTGAACGGATACACTTTCCATATTGCCTTCTCCCCTGCAGGATGAAGACGAGCGGATTGTTAGGTGGTTGCATTCCATGAGTGCCGCCGTGCCCAATGGTGCCGTCCCTCGTGAGATGGGCTTTTATAGCTGGGTTGAGTGGTGGCGCTGTGCGCAGGCAATGCGAATATGTTATGCACCCAGCATCCACGCAGGTAGACGACGAGCGACCAAGCATGGAATCCCGTAGCTTGACCGGCAAGGAATCTTGTGCGCAGACACTGGTGGCGTTGACGCCGATGGTAGCTCCGATCCTTACTGGTGGCCCAGAACTCGGACCGACGTGGAGCAGCAGTCCGAGAACGAGCTGTAGGATGAAGACGAGCGGATTGTTAGGTGGTCGCATTCCGTGAGTGCCGCCGTGCCCAATATGCAATATGCAAGTACAAGCACGCCCAGTAGCAAGGATGGCGTCGCTCCTCATTTGCCTCGATACTGGAACATTCGTTATGAACTGTACGCGGAAAATGGCATGGTGCTACCCAGAAACAAGCTCGTTATCCCTGTGAAATTCTTGTCTTCATGCTGCGCACGTGGAATGGTAAAGGATGAAAACACGTGGTCGTTTCTGTCTTCTTTGGTCATGCTTGGAAAGTGACGTAGAAGAAACAACACGACACTGTGATTTGTGCAAGGGCATAAACCTAGAAACGCCAGAATGCCACTGCACTGTCATGAAACACGAAGTTTGCATTGATAAGTCATTGAAGCAGGGTTTTCGCTACCATAACGGGAATGAATGCGTGGTCTTTGTTGAATTTTATTCTTTGTCGTGGAAATACGGACTCTGCAGTGTTCATCAGCGAGGAGAGTGATGTCTGCCTTCATGGCTGTCCTTACGCATGGTTTCCCAAGCCGACTTATCCCATACAATGTGTGTCCGTTTAGCAGTGTATAGTTTCAAGTTTTCATCACTAAGATTGAGACAAACCACGTTCGATCAAGTCCGTGCTGTCCTCGCTCCAACGATATGGCCCAAGCAGCAGTGTAGGAAGCTAAGAAATGATTGAAGTATCAGCTTGGTTCTCTTGATTTCTATATTGCCTTGCTAGATTAGAGGAGCACTCCACGCGCCAATGGTTTCAAGTCTCTCTCACAGCGGCTTATAGGGCGGCTGCAGAACCATTCTATTGGCTCTGAGGTTGCGGCTACTCACCTACAGCCTATAATGGTAGAATAAAAGGACGTTTAGCAGCCCCTTCTAGACATCTGTCCCAAGCAATGTACTTCCAAGACTCTAAGACTAGGGTTCCAATATTCTACATAAGCTACCACTGAGTACAAGCGCCACTGCGTATAATAACGTGCCCTCAGGAACATGGTCACCCACCTGAATGAACTAGCGAGGTGACAGCCCTTGCTCTATAATTACAGATGAGGATGTACGACAGCTAAAAAAGATGAGAGAACACCTACAAGAGAACACCTAAGGCCTTCTTGCACACCCATCGGGCAAGGTGCAGTCGCACTTCTCCCTCCACTCTCCGAGACATCCAAGACGCAACAGTCATCGCGAAGACATCGAATGCTTCTTCAACTCCCAAGCCACCGAAACCCAGCACGTTATTTAGCTTCAGGCATTGGCCTAATAAACATGAAAGAGAGACGCAACATAACAATAACGTTATTCAAAGGCATGCACACGCTCAAGGCCAGCGATGTACGCTCCTTCCTTGGGACAGTATGTATAATTTATAGTTTTCTGGATGAAATAAAGCAGTCTTTTTACATACGCACCCGTCTGGAGCGTGCTCCGTACTCCCAGCGAGGCTGCGCATATGCAGAGCAAGAGAACGACCACCTGTACCGGGGAGCTCTACGCCGGCCCGCCACTCTCGTCTCTTTCAATGGACTTCACCCACCCTTGCAATAGGGCTTATATCAACTCTCGTTTCTCTTCCTTTTCTCATCCTCGCATAATATATGCAGCGTAATGTCATCACTGCCTCCATAAGTGACTATTCTACGATTTTGTTCTGCCCCGCCGCGGTGGTCTAGTGGCTAAGGTACTCGGCTGCTGACCTGCAGGTCGCGGGATCGAATCCCGGCTGCGGCGGCTGCATTTTCAATGGAGGCAACAATGTTGTAGGCCCATGTGTTCAGATTTGGGTGCTCGTTAAACAACCCCAGGTGGTATAAATTTTCGAAGCCCTCCACTACAGCATCTCTCATATTCATATCGTGGTTTTGGGACGTTAAATTCCTCATATTATTCCATGAATCTGATTTCTTTCTCGCCCATCTCCGTAATGCCGAAGATGACAAGACCAACCTAGCGAGGTTTCAACTGCTCCGCTGAAAAATGAACTACGTTATCACTTGCACCTTCCAGTTTGGGAAAACATTTATGTCTTTGAAACAGTGAAATATTACCCGCAGCAATCGCTTAGTTTACTGTGTAATCATTGCCCGCACTGTAACGTCCGAATCAGTCTACTGACAACATTCGGGCAAATTGACGGTCGTAATGCATCGTGAAAATGGAAGAGCGATATCGAGGATACAAGGTAGGAGTAGTTGATGTGTATTCCTCATATATGGTGTCCTCATTTTCCCAATGTCCTTATCAAGGTACATTAGTGATTACCAGCTGCAGCACGATTGCTCGTGTGCAGCATGACTGCACTTAGAGTACTTACATGTGGACCTTCTGAGAAAGTCGTGATGTGTCGGAAGTTCTTGAAAGCGACAGGTTGCGTGACTCGCAATTACTGCTTGTACTTTGCAGATGAGAATTGTGTTTAGAATTACAGAGAACTCAACTGCTCAGGTATTCGTTTTATAGGACAAGTGGTGCAAACAAATACCTAAGTGGCTGAAGTAGACACAGCACATGTGTTGTTTGCGTGCTTCCCTCTCTTGTCTCTGTCAGCATGCCCTGTCTTTTAGGAAGAATTCGGTACCCTTGTTCTCACTCACCCTCTTTCCACTACATACAGGTTTTCCTGTCTCCAAACACAAGGCTACAAAAGAATACGTCGGGGACATTTGCGACGCTGTTGATTTAGGCGCTGCACTGAGCGGAGTCGACGCCGTCATTCACTGTGCGTCGATCGTTGACTCCAGATTCTTCGCGGACTGTGAAAAGATGGAACTGGTCAACGTGAAAGGTAACTGCTGTAGCAAGAGAGCACACAATGAAGAGCCACACTTCTTAGGTCGCCATCTTTCACGTCTTTACTATATTCATTTTTCCTTCTCTCTCAGCATTTCAATTCACTGTTTCTTCTCTCTGGCAGATTGTCACTCTGACTTGTGAAGCCTTGTAGGCTGGCAAAAATATTAGTTTGTTCACTTCATCAAACAGCGGGGTACATCTCAAAGCTGTTGTGTAGGAACGGTTGGGATGAGCTACCATAGCTTAAATGCGGTGCTTCAATCCACCAGGATAATTGGAGTTTATGCTTAAGTGCTGTTTAATTTTTTGAATAGCTCACTCCCCTCGCCAATTAGGTGCTGTATGATATGACACTGTAAACCACGATGCTTTGGTCCTTCATAGAGTCGGTGACTCCTAAAAGCTTGGTTATTGTTACCAGTACAATTACACTGCCAATTTTTGCCAGGTTTTCAATGAAACATCACAATGTGAGCTTCTTTTGTTTTCACTTTCGCTAACACTATCGTTGTAGTCTCATCGATACACAACAGGAATGCTCGACTGTTTTTCACACTTTGAGAGTTTTTGTAATACTTCAGCGAAGTTTATGTTACTTACCTGAAACGGTGTAATAGAGTGCTGAAGTAACGCCATCTATGACTTTGGCTGTTTAGGCTTTACTTTGTAGACCCAGCATTCATGACATGACTGCACGTGTCTTTTTGTGTTTTTTATGTCCTGCCATGTGAAATATTTAGACAGCTCCATGTAAGTCAGCCAGCAATTTGTGGCCTTCAAAGATACAGAATTTTAGGAGTAAATATGAGAGACGCTGCTGTTCTGTTTTGTCTTCGTGTTTTCAGCCGTAGTTTCTTCCCATTATTTGGCTGCACTGATTGTTTGCCATTGTGCAGTAGCAACGCCTCCTAGAAAAACTATGTCTAGAACGTCGCTCTCTTTTCAATTGGGAGCCTCTTGCCAGCTTGCAATCTCGGAGGCCATGCCTCCTGCCTTAAGTTGCGACCTGCCGACGTGTGAGACCGCTCACTTCTGTACCGCTTAGTCACGTGACATAACCGTACTGCTCTGTCTTGTGACACCACGGCTGCTCGAGGCAATTGTGAGAGCATTGCTGTGTTTGCAAGGGGCAGCCGTCGGAGACGCTCACCTCCGTACCGAGGGAGGAGGGTAAAATCAGAGGGTATGGCAGCGGGTTCGCGGCTCACGTTCCAGGCATAATTTTCTTAGGAGGCATTGGCAGTACTTATTATGACTACCAATCTGAATATAGCGTCAGCGAATTTCTTTGAAGTTCTTGGGTCATGAACAAAGTGGTTATTTGCGCCTATAGTAAGATGAATTGGGTTCTTGTTTCGCTCAGTCACTTGTCGAACTTGCTAGTCACTTTACGTTTCTTTGGGATTATTTGGGTTTTTTGAGCGCATTTAAACATTTTAGTAATCCTCACATTCACAAATGCGCATTTGCCGTTGACTAATAGACTGTTTGTCTATCACATTGAGTTGTTGAGTGTTGAAGTCAAACATGTGTTGAGGGAATGAACGAGTAACGTTAATCGTGCACGAATAAACTTGCCTTCAACCGATTAGAGATTACCAGGAAGACAACGTTAGCAAAGCAACTTTGTGATTTTGTTTATACTTGCGCATGTTTTCGCTGTACAAAATATTTTGGCGATTTTATAAATGGCCCTTCGTACTTGAGTGACGTATTTTATTATATAAAATATTTTCAAGAATGGGAAAATTTGTCATATCTCTGCTTCTTTTAAAATTTTTTGAGATGATTATTTGCTCCTTTGATCGGTAGAATTCGGCAACACTGGTGATGATTCACATCATTGTCTAACTGCAGTCACTGACTTAGCCACTGAGTGACATTTTATTTTGGCTATGACATTTTTGAATGTGAACAAGTACTAGGTGGTTAGTGTAGAAATTGATTTTTTTACCTTTCAGGTAAGAGTAAATATACCAAAGAGCATATAGAATGACCAGTGCTTCTTTACGTTTTGTCATATAGTTCCCATTCACTTTGTTACGAGTAACGGGGTAATCAATTATGTAAAGGTGGCATTTAATTTTATAGGTTCCATATCGCCAGTAGTGTATTGCTTCCGTTCGGTAGTGTGACGTAACCTGGTTTATTTTGAATGGTAAATGAAAGTCTGGTTCAGACGAAAGGACTGGATGAGACGATATAACTCATGCCAGCTCTTCGTAGGTATTTGTGGAGTCATCTGTTCAACAAAGTTGTACATGTTGCAGCATCAGTCTCGTCAGATGCTTCGTTTTTAGAACGTATTCATAAAACATAGTCATAGATCTTCAAACAACCAGAGAGCTCCAAAAACACACGCATTGAGTTGTAATCAAAGGGCTTCGAAAGTTTCTCGATGCATGTCACTGGTTCCTTCTTAGCGTTTGCCATCGTGCTGTCTTAGTGCTCGCCCCACAAACGTCACTCTACCTCTAAAGAACTCACTTTTCCTAATGTTCACTTTGACTTCGGCTTCTGATGAAGCTGAGAGAAACTGTGCCCCATGTTTTCCATGGAGATTTTCCCAATAGAATAAAAAAATGTGGACATTACACGTACATGTAGTGTATGCATCCTTGTAGACATTACAAAATATTTTAATAAAAGGGTGTAGGGCCGTGTTAATTATTTTCTGAAGCTAGCTAGGCCAGTTCTTTTTGACGAATGGGAAATACCTGCATCCAGCATATTGCCTAAGTGTTCTTTCAGCATCCTTTATTTTCCCTGGTGGTTCGTATATTTTTTTTGTGCAGCCGTTGTGTCATGCAGTTGAAATCGAACTTCAAACTTTTGATCTACCTGGAGGATAGCCCGCTGTATTGAAAAATTCAGAATATTTATTTTGTTTTTTAATTCATTCGTGTATTGATTAGTCGTACCTACATCGCCCAAATGCCTTTACTGTATAGGGGGACGCAGTTGTACAGTCGAAAAAGGCACACTTTTTTGCAGCAGGGCGTGCGCATTCACGAAAAGCAAACATCGTGTTTTCGGCAATAACTGCAAAATGGCGCAGTGAGCGCGTGGCAGCTCTCATCTCTCACTTGTACTTTGGCCCGCATAGAGAATAAGGGTGTGTACGCTCGATCACGCTCCCTTATCTTGCAGTGGGGAGAACCGTAAGTCTTGGCTAGCCTTTGAGTTTCGTCAGAACAATTCTGTTGTAGTTACCGGGTGCACAAAGGTCACTTCAGTCGTTGCACAACCTCCGTTTGTTAAAAGGGCGCGCTTTTCGGACATCGCGAATAACCAACTGAGACGCTTATTCGTGTTAATCTGTACATGTGAGTACGTTTCGTGCGTCCTTTGTGCGTCAGAAACGCGGGGCACGTTTCAATCTGCTTGCCATTCTGCGCGTGACCTTCCAATCAGTTGCTATCGCTTTCATTGCTTCGCCTTCAGCAAAGCTGTAATTTTTTTATCAAGAACATGAAAATAGGAGTGGTGAGTGCTATATCACAAAGCTATATGAGACCTCTCGTGTGTTTAGGTATTCATTTTCGACTTTCCCCTATGCTCCAATGCAGGAACATCTAACGTGGTTGAATGCTGCGTGTCTCAAGGAGTACCATACCTTGTGTACGCAAGTAGCATAGCCGCGACGCCACTAGTGAGAAGAAGTCGGCTGGATGTACCCTTTTCAAAATACGTTGGAAAGTATGGTGAAACCAAGGCACGTGCAGAGGGCATTGTGGCCACTTACAACGGACAATTTTTGTCTAGTGGTACGTTCTGCAGGAGCACAAAGTTATTCTGCTCTTGTTTTCTTAATATTATAGGGAGTTTGACACTCCGAAATCATGATTTATGAATATCAGAAACGCCGTAGTGCAACACTTCGGGAAATTTCAGTCTTCTGGTGTTATTTAAGGCACACTGCCTCATAGCCTAGTACGCGGATATCTACCATCTCGCCTCCATCGAAATGTTACTACAGTGACCGGGAATAAACCCACAACCTCACGAGTGAGAATACTTTATTTACAGTAAGCACATTGCAGAGCTTACGGAAGGGGCACGAGTTGAAGGCAATTAGACTAAGAAAGGTTGCTGTTCTTCTGAAATTCTGGCTAAGCTTCAAAGTGAGCACGGACAAAAGCATACAAAAATTATTGCAGGGGTTTCATAGAAATGGACAAGCAGCCTGCAACTGTACATGCAAAAATTCTCACATAAACAAAGATGAAAAGTTTACATGATACATTCGCGAAATTAGACGTCACTCGCCTGAGATACACAACCAAGTGAAATTCACAAATATATAAGAAACTAACGAATACAAAGTGCACACAGATGCACCGAGAATAAACTTTACATCTTCCAGTAAAAATATAAATTACTGAATAATTGAGGGAGTGTTTCTGGCATCAAACTCCGCTTATTAGTGTGGATAATCTGTACAAGTAAGTGATTATTAACAAGTCCTTTGTATTTGAAAGGCTGTTTTGCTGGCCTTAAAGTTCAATTATTCTGCTAGGGAATTTATCCCTTTAGGTACTAAGTACGCAATACTTTGCCTCCCATGATTGGTTCCTGCATGCTCTCGGTGCTCGTTTCGTTAAGTCTCGCATATCGTGGTGTAACTTTACGGTACAACTTTCCTCGTATCGTTCGTTCTGTTATTTAACTGAAGAAATTAAAAGTAATATAAGTGATTAACCCTGACCATGAAATGTTTGATGAACAATGTAGCAGTTTGTGTCTTTCAAGTTTCCTCTGTATTTTTCAAAACGACAGTATTTTCTATTACGTAGTTATGAGCTTTTTGTAATTTATTTGTGGTGTTGTTCCCCAGACTAGCATCTCATAAGTCACTTTAGAATTGAAGAAAGCCTAGTACATACTATTTTTAACTTTAGTGGGAATAAGTGAATTGTTCTAAAGAAACAACCAACTATTCGTGCTAATGCGCTAATTAAATTGTTCGCACGCGTGTTCCACGTCAATTCCTCCTGAAATCACGTACAAGAAAATTTTTGTTCTCTAACGCGTGCGATGCCATTTCCTTTAAAGTTTACCGTTATGTTACTGATAGGCTTGTTTGTAGGCCGGAATATCATTTGGGTTGTTTTTTCGCATTCAAGCGTAGTTCATTTTGCTTTAACCAAATTGGAAGGTGGCTTAGGTAGTTTTTTACGCTGACTTTAAGTAATAAATTGTCTGATGAAAAGAAAAATTGTATCGTCTGCTTACATAATAACAGCGTTCTGGAAGAATTTTTCAAGTTACCGTGGAAATTTTTCACTGGAAGATTGCCTCACAAATTCAATGCCACAAAATTTTTAAGAATGGAGGTGCGAGTTGAGACGCTGCGTTTGCATTCTCTATTCTCTCGTCCTGACGAAAGTGCTTGAAGGTAAGCAGGATGCAATGGCAGAGGCAAAAAAAAATACGTCACGTGTGCCTCCTGACCTTGAGCACTTTTTCCTTTTTTTTCTTTGATTGCGTGGCTTTTTCAGTGTGATCGTGCACGCACGCGTGGACGAGTCGTGCTTTCTGTGGCGATATCTGTAACGACCGAGCACGCCATGTTTGAGTCAGCCAATAGCTGATAGATGGCTTTGTATGAGTGTTCTTCGAGCGCTTTCTGTCACTTGTCGAGAGAAGAGAAAACATTTTTTACCTGACAGTGATAATTTATTCGAAAATTCCAGGCATCGTACTGCGCTATAACTTTCAGCTCGCGTGTTCTTGGGCAGCGTTTTCTGACCATCGGCAGCGTTGTCTGACCATGCTCAAAAAGTGTTGCAGGGTCGTTTTAAGTTAACGGGAAGGAGCTATATCGTCAATGTTATCCATAAGCAAGGAACAGTGCTGTCTCCAGTATGGGCCCTTTGGGTCAGCAACCAAGCATCTTAACCACGTTTCCACTTCGGCAGACTCGAGTTTTTTGAACTTAAGTATTTTTTGTGCTGTATTGAAAATCAATTGTGAGCCACTCAACTGGAGGTGACTTGAATATCTTGACTTGGGTATTTTGATAGAAAAAATGGAAAAAAAAGATTTATTGAAGAGTTACGATAAAAAGACGATGGCGTGTAGGATGTTTATCTTCAAAAAATTATGAATAGGCCATAGAAGTGTCCACAATGTCTATGAAATTACACTGGTTGAAAAATAAACATCTTTACTGAAGAGATCTCTTAAGCACGCACCACCAAATACCAAACTAATAGCTTATACAACCCTCGTCAGATCTATGCTAGATTATGCCAGCCCTGTCTGGTTCCTATATAGCCACCGACAGAATAATTAATTAGAAGCGTTTCAAAGCAAAGCAATAGGATTTATTTTAACAAGTGTAGACTGAGTCACTGATACACCTACTTAACAACGCTTGCATTTTGACACTACAAAGCCGAACAAAACTAACAAGGCTAAAACTAACATTTTGACTAAAACACAAAATATTAGAAATAGATACCTCAAAGTATATATCTTTTTTTTCGCAACAGACCGACCCGTCATACTCATTCCCCTACTGTGCCGATTGCTCTTTCAACACTAACTGTTTCTAATCTCATTTGTTTCTTCAAAGCGTTAAAAATTGGAACGCCCTAAAACGTACCCTAGCCGCTGAATCATCCATAAACCTATATACAGCTGCGATTAAAAGCGAACTGCTTGCCCTTACAACATCGATAAACCCGAGAAGCGAGGAGTCTGTATCGTGTTATTGAAATGGAGTTCTTGTTTTTATGATGGTAATGGTTTACGTGACACCTTTGATCCACTTATTGTTCATAAATTATTTCAATAACTTGTTGAATAATTATGTGTACTTGTTTACCCTAAGTAATCTTACAAATGTATACCTTATCCTTTTCCATTTGTTTTCAGTCGTAAAATAGTGCATTTTTTTCAATGTTAGGAAAATCGTTTGATTTTCTGTTTTTATTATGGCTTTGTATAATGTAACAACAGCATGTCATATTTCAATTCAACTTCTTTGTGATTTTAACGGTTATGATTTTGTGTCCGAGTATGTTTTCATATTCCCTCCCCGCTTCAATCTCAAATAAGATTGGCAGTGTTGTTAAATAAATGAATAATTTGGGTGCGCATACAGAAAATTTTCAGGTGCAATGCTGCTTTTCTGGTGAACAGTTCGTCCTAAGGGATTAATGGTGTAACCAAACGTTCCTAATTTAGCCGCCATTTATATTATAAGGGATCTGTATGATTCCCCCCGGATCATGAACAGGTCTTCTATACTAGCGTTGTTGCATTTCACGGCAAAGCTGACCTAATTGTTGAAAGTCTCTTTGAACTTAAGCAGTAAATACGACATCAGTAAACTGTCGCGCTTGTATATATCTTTACAAACGTATCTGCCATCCGGTGTCAAGGAATGTAAAAGATGTTAAACCAACGCGGACAGGAGGAATTACAAACAGTGCCAGTGCTGGCTCACGTGCAAATAACGATTTTGCAGCTCACTGAAATCGCAGCTGTAAAGAGGCCCGTTCACTCGTGCTCAAGTAAGATTTGTACCCGCTAGAAGAGATGACCTCAAAGAAGGGAGGTTTTGTTGTGGACGATTGCGGCCGCATGACCAAAAGTAGGAGAACGGAGAAGAAAGAGAAAGTTAGGCATGACCTGGAGAAATAAACTTTGAGTGCTTGGTGCAGGTCTCGGGCTCGTTATTACGCGAGAGCTTTCACCTCAGAAGCATAGCGCTTGCAGTAAACAAACAATCTGCAGGTGCCAGCTTGCTGGAGATTCTGGAACGTAGAGACAGCAACGCCAGAACTGGAAATGAATTACTGGCTAACAGTTACACCAGGGCGAACTTACAGCTTCGTTTATTCGCACACAACAGCCATTTTGCGTAGCGAACATTCCTAAATGAAACAACGCTGACATGTTAAACAATGTCGACAGTGAAGATTATTTGCGAGCGACCAAATACAAAAATAGTTAACTACCAAATCAAAACCTGAGCAAATCGTAAGATTGCCTCAGTTAGTACGGACAAGTAATCCCGGCTGATTCTGGATCGAGGCTCCCTCAGCTCTGCAGGCTTAAGTTCACGTGATTGCGTCAAGGAAGTTTCACCTTCTTGGGCATGCTTAATGTACATTCTTTGTCGCCTCAATGTAAACCCCACGATAAGCAGTGTATGGTTTCTTTGCAATGATTCTTTTCTTTTCGCTTAGGAAGGGGGCGACTACGCACGCTGGCAATCCGCATCCCACCCTTGTACGGGGCAATGGATCAAATATTTATCACTAAGTGCCTACGGATCTCGAGGCTCACGTTCAACTATGTCTTTGGCCTCGACTACGAAGTAAAGGTGAGTCAAAGGTGTCGCCAGATTCCAGAATGAGTCGGTGCAAGAACACAGCCTCCTTTTGAGCATTGAGCATTGAACACTGCCTCATTTTGAGCAAAAACACTGCCTCATTTTGAGCACCTTAGTTTCAAGCTCAAGGCGCAGCACAGTATTACACTGACAGCTGGTATAAGATCAAAGTGGCAGCATCGGTGTAGTCACCCACCGCCGGTGGTTGGCGTATCAGCGATATCGTAAGAAATAAGAAAAAAAATAGATATCCGGAACTTGAGCCCTGC
The DNA here is from genome assembly GCF_043290135.1 of Rhipicephalus microplus. Taxonomy (NCBI): domain Eukaryota; kingdom Metazoa; phylum Arthropoda; class Arachnida; order Ixodida; family Ixodidae; genus Rhipicephalus; species Rhipicephalus microplus. Next base: position 211,178,494 of record NC_134702.1, read on the forward strand.
TCCTCTGAGTGGCTGCCGAGTGTTACACGACAATAATAAAATGTGCAATTTCACACGCCAAAACCAGCATGGGATTATGAGGGACGCTGTTGTGGCGGAATCGGGTAATTTTGATCGTCTGGTGTTCTTTAGTGTGCACTGACATCGCGCAGTAAACGGGCTTTTACCATTTTGCCTCCATCAAAATGCGATCGCCGCGACCAGGAAGAAACCTAAAACGTTCTCTGTGCATTCGGGTCACCAGGCGAGAACCCCAGCCAGTGACCAACCGAGGTGGGAAAGTGTGTGGTTTACAATAGTGTCATGCCGGTACTTTTCGCACCTTTTCATAAGAAAAAACTTATATATGCTTCATATCTAAGAGATGTCACGCTAACATGTGTAAAATATAGCGTGGTAGCAGAGTGACTTCTCAACCGCGCGTTACACAACGTGATTTGCTTAGCGAGCAGGTCATTTAAAGCTTTCAAGCCCTTGCAGATGGCCGAGCCATAATTTCTCGTCGTCCCCAGCCCTAGCGTCAGCAAAGTACACACAATGTGTTACAAATATTTAGCGGACGCCTGGGCTCTTCACGGAATAACGAATAATATCGTACGGAAGGGGGGAGAGGGGGCGGCTTCCGAATCTACAAAAAACATTATATTTATGAGTTAGTGAGTGCCATGTAAGTTGGCTTGTAGTAGCTGCCTCCCAAAAGTTCACAAATTGCTCCAGAAAGGCCGCTCCTGCAGTTTTCGCTGGGGCAGCCTGCGTGTTTCGCGCAGACCTGGTATTTTTACAGTAATAGCGAGTCGCTTAAACGCATTTTGAGGTGATTGAAAAGCGATAGTACAATGCGGTTACGCGCAAAGCATTTTTTTTCTGCTGTCATGATCAAGTGATTAGGTCTTGTGAACAACAGAAACCATTATGTTTTAAGCGCTGAAAGTGTGAATAAGTACCTCTTTGTTAGGAACTACAAACAAAAGAAAAAAATACATTGCCATCGAAAGAACGTCTACAGCTGGGAAACATCAAGTAGATTTAACCCTTCCCCCCACTGCGGGCGCATGCTACTGACAGGGAGTGCACAAGAGGCTCTTTCGTCACCTTTTTGTTTTTAACAGCAGAGCTTTTTAAGCCAGAGGAAAACAAAACATGTCGCGCACACAGCGAACTATCACCATTGGGAATGGGCTCTACCTAGCAACGCTTTGGAGAATGGGAAGTAGGAGGATAGGGGGACGAAAAGTTGTGAGGAGGAGGAGTAGAACTGCACAAAATTACCTTTATATCTGGGCGGAATTTTAACCAACGCACCCACTCCTCGACTGCGAGCATCGTATACTTACTCGGCTATTTCGGCAGGCTATAAAAAAACGAGCATTTAAGTGAATAATATGACTGCATTGAAAGAAAACTCTGTGATTGTGCTGCTACGGGCAAGAAAACGACCAAAAGGTAGAATGAAATGGAATAATAGAGAGTGAATGTAACATAGAGAAACAGATGGCAACGAAACACGCAGAAATGAATAGAGAGGGAAAAAAACAAAGAAAGCATATGATAGTTTGAAAGCAAGGAGGTGAAACAAATCGAGAAGCTGAAGAAGAGTGCTACGGGGGTGAGAAGAAGGCGAATAGGTAAAGCGCAGCGTAGTCGTGTAAACTACAGCATAGCAAGCAGTGGGAAAGAAATTATGATGACGAGGAAAGGAACGTTACCAGCTCAGATTCTGTGTTAGTAATCGTAAAAAAAGTGTGCTGCAGTCTCAAATGTTTCCCTCTGAATAAAAATCTCCGAGTATAAACGCGAGCATCTTTCTCGTGCAGGGTATGTACGCTGGCAACGCTGCGTACTTCGCTGTTCGAGGCATTGAGGCACTTGCAGCTCCCGGGTTGAATGACGTTTCTGGGAAATACTTGTACGCTGTGGACGAGACGACTGATATTTCGCTGGTGCTCGGACCCGTCGCCGAAGCTCGCGGCTTGAGCTTGTTTCCTTCAAAGGTGCCTACCTGGCTGCTGCTCGCAATTTCCTGTGTCTTTTGGGGCGCCACGATGCTGCTCAGTCCACTGTTCAAGGTTGACTCGGAGGTCGTGCCCAGCCCTATGGAAATTGTATTCATTAGGCGTTGTCCCCCTTTCGACGGCAAGGAGGGCGTAGAGAAGCTGCACTGGGAACCAAAGTACAGCGTTCATCAAGCAATCAAGGAGTCTCTAGGCTATTACAGAAGTTTGGAGGTTTAGAGTTTGGCCGCGCAGTATATGTGAGGTTGTGCATGTAATACTGTCGTAATATGTGGGGCAGGGACTCCAAAACAGAACTGAAGAATGACAACAGTGTGCCGTGTGGAGGCAAAGTGCGTGTTGTGCTGTGCGGGAGCGAAGATCACATCATCGGCAGCTCGTATAGAGTAGGCTGAAGTAAGAGGAAACACGGGAAAAATTGGGACATTTCGACTTTGGCGGCCTCTGAATAGGTAATACAAAACCATTTTTTTTTCGTTTGGTTTGTCCAGCTATAAGTGCTGGTTCTGTTCTATTTTTTCATGTGTAAAAGTTGATGATTGCTCACAGCGTTGACGCTGGAGATATTGCCCGGTTGCTATCAGTATTTTCGTGACCCGTCAAAAAGAGGCAAAATTGTGTTTGACCGAATTTTCGGATCCATGCATAAAAGTACTGCTGCGTCAGTACAGCAACGTAAATATTTTATTTGGTACTTCAAACTACGCGTTACCTAACACCAAAATTTAGTTTGTTTCATACTCTGGTAAAAAGCGAGATCTTTTTTAAATTTTGGCTTGTGAGAGGGGCAAAACGCGACAAAAAGGGCATTTATTTGCGTTTGAGAATGTCTTATTACTCGAACCATTAACTTGCACTGATTATAACGTATATTCAATTATTTAGGGGCTTTATACACGCAACAGAATATCATATGAAGTTTCCTGGAAGAAAACGGCATGAAAAAGGACTGATTGCCACTCAGTGCATAACTCCCTCCATTCGCACTGCATCCAGGTTTTTTTGTGTTCCCAAGGATGCTCTGAAGAGACGTACAAAAACGTATAATAAATGGTAGAATATTCAAGTTAAGTCAAACGCAAACATGTCTTTCTGAATAAAAAGGCAAAAATATGTGAAAAAGATACTTCAAAACATATCTGGCTTTCATATGTTGAATAATATAATTAGGTAAGACAACACTTGCACAAAGAAGGACTGGCGGTGTTTGATTTGCGACGAGCTTCAGAGCAACGCAACATCGCATTCTGTCAAGATTTAATGCGTATAGTTAAGACTGCGCAAGGGCTCACAGAGTGACTGGCCAGAGTTTCTACTGCAAGAACCTCAGGAAATTGTTTTTTTTTTTCATCCGGTCTCGTTTTGCCCCACAGGCTCAAGCATTTTTCATTTATTTTAAATAACATATCGAAGGTTGCAATCTGCCAATATTTATTTAGCATATACCTTGCACGCAAAAAAAGTTTCGCAATGAAGTTTACTGTAAGCAGTGAAATAGAAATAAATATTCACTATTTTGAAGTTCTCGTCGCATTTTACTTCACACTGCCCTACACTTGAGCGTGCACAAACATTTGATGTGCTTTTTTTGCTTTTATGCATTAATTATTTTAAAGGCCATAACATTTTGCAAGACCAATAAATTATTGACCTATCCCCCACACTGACACAGTAGAAGGCGAGCAAAAACAAGAAACGTGGTTTCAAGGGTGCGAGACCCGTGCCTTGGTGGTCATTTGAGACCGAGCAGCGTTCGACGGCAGACTGTTCTCAGCCAAACGTCTGCTCTGAGGAACTGGGTGGCGACCTCTAGGTGCTGAACTCTAGACGCTGGACTGTTTCTGGACTACGGATGAGTGACTAAACCCTGTTTGCCTATACGTGAAATGAGTGAAATATAAGCGCTAACCTTCTGGGTTCTTGCTGAAGCGGTTCTGCACCTTATTATCAAACAACTATTCACAAATATGTGACGGCTGTTTACCTTTTTCAGGAGTCAAAGCTTGTCGTTGTCCATTGGCCGGGGATGTTGATAACGCTAATAACAATGAAGAATGGTCACCTAAACACGTGCACGGCACATGCAAGGTACCCAATATAGGCCATAACAATCGCGCTGTTGACGATAAAGAAGAAGCGCGTTGGCGCTGCAGGTACCGGATGACGATGACGACCATCAAACATTCTCTTTCGGCCATGGGTTAAAGCGAACGTAAAATGCTGGAAGTGGCACCAAATTGAAAAAAAAATGCCAAACGTACTTAAAATTGAGAGACTCCGTTTTTTGGAGACTTCAACGGCGATCCCACAGACAATGACTGGCGTTTACTGTATATGATGACTCTATACACAATGATTAATTTCGCATGACTAGAAACAACCTAAAACAACTAAAAGAACGTGCAAAGACTTCATATTTACCAACTTTAGGCTTGATCCTATTGAAGAAACACTGGCGTTACATTTCACGCACCACAAAGTAATGAGATAATCTAAGCATTACAATGATAATGAAATTAAAATGAAAGCAAAACAAAATGCACAGCTCAACACAACGTACCATTCATGACCATTAAAGGAGCCGTGACACGATGTCACACAGGTCCCGTTTATTAGGGAGGCGATCGCCGGGCTAATTCCAAGAGCCGAAGTATCGGCCCCCCGAACCGCACCACGAAAGCGTGGACAATTTAGAAGTGGTCCTTTTTGGCGCGCCAGCGGACGCCGGCTGTGGCCCAAAGAACAAGTCAGAGCCGAGAGTTGATAAACAAACAAATTATATTCTCAATAATGGCAGATCGAAAACAATACGCAAAAATGCACACTCCACAATAGTTGCATACAATATGTCACCAATCAAACCAATCAATCAACGTACTACACAATACAATCAGCCACACTCAAAACAACGGACACAGACAACGATACGCACTACAATGCAGTCGCATGCATTGAACGACCAAGATACTTAAAGACTAAAGAGATAGAAATCCTATTCAGTCCAAAGTTCTTGGGACCAAAGTCGAGATGATACTCTTCCGAGAATCACTCACTCAAAGTCCAGCGTTGTTGTCGTTCCGCAGCTCTCGAAGTTTCTCTTCCAGGAAACCTCCCGTCTTCAATTGGCCACTCTTCAAACTTCAACTTCTTCGCCGGAAACGTCGGCTCCACACACGCAGCTGTTGCCACGCGTCCTCGCTCAATAGCGGTAAACACTCTTGCCGGTAGCTCGAGTCGTCACCCCTCAGGTGTAAATCCTCTTCATCTCCGGCCTCGTCCCTACGGACCAAAAACCTTCGCCGACTACACGGCGGAATCCCTATGCGCTCTGGCGTTAACTTCCGTCTCCTCCTGATTTCTCGTCTCGGCCGCTCGATTAAATACTTTCCGCGCCACCTTCCAGAACGTTCTCCTCATTTCGTCGGCGCGATGCGCAGCGAAGGCTGGGGAGAGGCACGAGACGGTTCGACTGCCCTCTCCGGAAGATGATTCACTCGGTCTGACCCCGCCTCCTTCGTTCTAGAAAAGTCGCGGCCTTGCTGGGCCGCCGATGTGGGGTGAGGAGGTTCGTCTGTGAAGCCATGCTTCTGCGGGGAGAGCGCGCGCCCGGGAGCCTTGGATGTTTGCTTTCTTTTTTTTCTTTTTACCTCGCGGCGTTTCTACCGCCCGTTGTCGCAAGGATTTGGCGGCGCGCTCTTTTTTAGCGCTCGTTCTGTGACACTGCCCCCCACTTTAAGAATATTATCTCATAATATTCAAAACCACACAAACGAGCGCGAAAAGTCACCACACACTCTCACAGACTGTAACACCATCAGTCGCTCATGACACTTCACATTCACAATAGATCACTTAATACAATCGTACATTGTAGTTCAATTCCACAACACATGAAATATAGCCACAGGTACATGAGTACAACACTCCACCACACATTCCAAACAATACAAACGTACAAAGTTTTGTCTATACAACAATTATACAACACTATACATCACATCATCGCACAGAACACTGACTCGCTCGACATACACTTGAGACACAGGATAACAAGAACATTAACACAACATATGTCACTCAGCCCTGCCAAACACAATCTGATTCCACCTCAGCACCTATCCTGAATACTTCGAACAGCGCTTGCGCCCCTTTTTGCGGTGCTCGCTCGATCTCTTCTTGTGCTTCCACGTTCTTTTTCGGCGAGCCCTTTCCAACGACGATATCTGAGGCGTCGTCTCAGCCATCGTTGTCTCTTCCGACACCGTTAATGCGTCATTACATTCGACGGGTCCTGTCTGTTTATTTACCCGCTTGATAATGCCTCTACATTTTGCCCGGCTGGCCAACGCCGTCTCCTTTACACTGTCAATCGGTTGAGGTCGTACCGACGGAAGTCCGGTTGTTCGGCCCGTGAACTTATTCGACCCGATCGTCTTCTCCTTCGCTGTCTCTTGCGCCGCAGCTTCACATTGGGCTCTAGTGAGATCCGTCCCGGGATGCTCCTCTACTGTATTTCGCGGCCGCTGTGTTGGCGAGGGCTCTATCTTCGGGTCTTCTCCCAAACATTCTGGATCACTTAGCCCTCGCGCCCCGTCAATGTTTCCGATGACAAGGTCGTAAAGGGGGGTCGTCATGCACAAAGCGGTAACCTTCCCGCTGAAGTACGGGGTTTCCACCTCAATCTCTGCTTCGGGAAGCATCCGAACTGTACGGTCAATTAGGCAAACCGGTTTCGTTCTGCCCGTCAACTCACTTTCCCGTACCAAATTTCTCCGCACGATAACAGTGGAACTGCCGGTATCTCTTAACACCGTAATCTTTTTGTCCGCAACTTTTCCAGGTAGCGTGGGCATTCCTTTCGTAACACCGGTTGGCTGTTTTGACATTACAGCACCCACAATAGGAATTTTCTCCCCATTCTTCAACTCTACGAATCCATCAGTGACGGCATTATTATCAGATTTCGGTGCCGCTTGCACACAGGATACCTGGTGAGTTTGACTCACTCCGTTTCGACATGCGTCTGCTTTGTGCCCAGTCTGACCACACTTGAAACATTTTACTGTCGTAGGGCTCGTGAAGATCATTCGACAGTTTTTCGCGCGATGACCCACTCGGTTGCACAGAAAACATCGCAGAATGCTCTCTGGTGCACGCTTCTTTTCTTCGGGAACCAATTTCTTCGAATCATCAGGACACTCCTTCTTGACCTTGGCCAAATTAGTGCCACCCTGCGCTTCCAGGAATTGATCAGCCAATTCAAGCATGTCTTCAAGTGAGTCAGCCTTCCTCTCTTTCAAGTACAGTGACAGACTTGGGTGGCAACTAGTAAGAAATTGTTCTCTAATTAGCAGCTCTCTAAGCTCATCGTACTCCTGCGCTTTCCCTGAAAGTTCAATCCATCTGTCGAAATAATGGCAAAGTCGGGCGGCATACTGCGTAGCCGTCTCACCATCAGCTGGTTTTCCTGTCCGAAATCTGTCCCGGAAACCTTCTACAGTAAATCTAAATCGCTTCAGCAAAGCAGCTTTCACCTTTGCATAGTTGGCTGCATCGGTCGGCGTCAGCCTACCGTACACTCTGAGCGCTTCACCACTCAAGCAAGTACTCAAAGCAGTTGCCCATTGATGTTCCGGCCAATTCTGGCTCCTCGCAATCGTCTCAAATCTGTGGAGGTACGCGTCTAGGTCGTCCTTCCTTTCATCAAACGCTACGAGCAGCTTGCTTCGGTTCAAGCGGAAGCCGTGATCTTCCCGTTCGCTGCTTTCCACTCTAGCGTGGACGGGAGTTTCGCTTCGCTGTTGCAAACGGAGCCGCTCGAGTTCCATCTCGTGCTGCCACTGCCGTTCCCTTTCAGCCATCTCCGCTTCTCTTTCTTCTCTCGCCCTTTCGGCTGCCAACTTTTCTCTCTCCAGCTCCAACTTCAATTGCTGCTCTCTTTCTTCTTTCGTTCTTTCAGCTGCAAGCTTTTCTCTCTCCAACTCCAACTTCAATTGTCGCTCTCTTTCTTCCTTCGCCCTCTCAGCTGCCAACCTCTCTCGTTCCAACTCAGCTGCTTTTTCTTCCTTGGCTCTCTCAGCTCCCAACCTCTCTCGTTCCAACTCAGCTGCTTTTTCTTCCTTGGCCCTCTCAGCTGCCAACCTCTCTCGTTCTAACTCAGCTGCTTTTTCTTCCTTGGCTCTCTCTTTTTCTTCTTTTTCCTTCTGGGTGACCCACTTCCGTAGTTCGGCGCCAGAAAGACCCATCTTCTCACCAAGCGCAACTAACTTTTCGAGATCCATTGTGTCTCGCAACTCGCAAATAAAACCTTGCCGCGTGCAAAAAGTATCTGCCTAAATCAGTCTATCGGAACACTCCCCTGCACTCGTTAACGAGAACACTGAACAACACACAAAATCGTTCCGATAGCACTATCAACAACTCGAGGCTCTTTCTCACTACTTTGGACACACTGTGCACCAAAAGGTCCTGTCGCGGACGCCAGATTAATTGTCACACAGGTCCCGCTTATTAGGGAGGCGATCGCCGGGCTAATTCCAAGAGCCGAAGTATCGGCCCCCCGAACCGCACCACGAAAGCGTGGACAATTTAGAAGTGGTCCTTTTTGGCGCGCCAGCGGACGCCGGCTGTGGCCCAAATAACTAGTCAGAGCCGAGAGTTGATAAACAAATTATATTCTCAATAATGGCAGATCGAAAACAATACGCAAAAATGCACACTCCACAATAGTTGCATACAATATGTCACCAATCAAACCAATCAATCAACGTACTACACAATACAATCAGCCACACTCAAAACAACGGACACAGACAACGATACGCACTACAATGCAGTCGCATGCATTGAACGACCAAGATACTTAAAGACTAAAGAGATAGAAATCCTATTCAGTCCAAAGTTCTTGGGACCAAAGTCGAGATGATACTCTTCCGAGAATCACTCACTCAAAGTCCAGCGTTGTTGTCGTTCCGCAGCTCTCGAAGTTTCTCTTCCAGGAAACTCCCGTCTTCAATTGGCCACTCTTCAAACTTCAACTTCTTCGCCGGAAACGTCGGCTCCACACACGCAGCTGTTGCCACGCGTCCTCGCTCAATAGCGGTAAACACTCTTGCCGGTAGCTCGAGTCGTCACCCCTCAGGTGTAAATCCTCTTCATCTCCGGCCTCGTCCCTACGGACCAAAAACCTTCGCCGACTACATGGCGGAATCCCTATGCGCTCTGGCGTTAACTTCCGTCTCCTCCTGATTTCTCGTCTCGGCCGCTCGATTAAATACTTTCCGCGCCACCTTCCAGAACGTTCTCCTCATTTCGTCGGCGCGATGCGCAGCGAAGGCTGGGGAGAGGCACGAGACGGTTCGACTGCCCTCTCCGGAAGATGATTCACTCGGTCTGACCCCGCCTCCTTCGTTCTAGAAAAGTCGCGGCCTTGCTGGGCCGCCGATGTGGGGTGAGGAGGTTCGTCTGTGAAGCCATGCTTCTGCGGGGAGAGCGCGCGCCCGGGAGCCTTGGATGTTTGCTTTCTTTTTTTTTCTTTTTACCTCGCGGCGTTTCTACCGCCCGTTGTCGCAAGGATTTGGCGGCGCGCTCTTTTTTAGCGCTCGTTCTGTGACACACGATCACCCAACAGTTTTCTGTTTTTAGCAGAAAACGGAGGTAGAGGAACAAATATGCCTAGACATGCGCGAAAACTGGATATTAAAAGGCTATTTCAGCGTGAAACAAGCCGTATAAATCGTCGGCCATAAACTCCGCCCAACTCCGGCGACCGCAATCTTGCCGTGGCATGCATGACGTCACGAGAGGCGCGGAGCAATGCTGTCGTCTGCTTTCAAACAGCCACCTACCACACGCTGTCAGTGTGTTGCTGTGTTGCTTTCCGCGTAGTCCGCAGGCTAGGTTACGAGCGGTATCTGTGTTGCGGCGTGATACCGTGGTACCATCCCCATGTCGTCGACACCATCAAACGATTCGGGCAGTGGGTCCCCTAGCCGCCGGAGCAGCGACAACGTCGTATACGCTGCGCCTTTCGATTTTGACCCAATCGCCACGAGCTCAAGCGACGACGAAGGCGTAGAAGACGTGGCCAACCCGGTTGACAATCACCTCTGCGTAGTAACAAACGTTGCTGATGGTCTTCCGCACTGGTAAGCAACCTCAATTTATTACTTGAAGCGTGCATGGTTTCTTGAAAAGTGAGTCGCATCTGGGATACGGGTGTTTGTCGACGCCGCATTCGCGAGCTGGCGTTACCTCGCGCAATGAAATTCGCCAAGTGAGTAGAGGTTGGTCCTTTATTTTTTGCGCATGTTCAGTTCCCAGAGAGAGAGAAAAGACTTTATTCACAAGGTCCTGCGTGGGGTATGTGCCAGCCTCGGAGGGCGCGCTCTCACTTGCAATGTTCTATTCTATGCAGTCCTAGAAACACTGGGCCACGAACTCGAGGGTTGGACCTGACCAGACGGAGGATACTTGGATTCCCGCACCCCACGCTTGCGGGTCACGAGTTACCGTACTCCTTTGCCTGGCCAGGGCCCCCTCGAGCCGGTGGATCGCCCATTTTTGAGATTGGCAGTCCATCGAGCGGATCCACCACTCCATCTGCGCTGGCAGTTCTTGGCGGGCGTTGCGGTCGTTGGCACCAGTTACTCCTCCATTAGATTCCCCAGCCCTGCCGCACACATCACCGTCGGCACCGTCGCACGAACTGCCGCCCGGTATCGCTGCACTGTCACACCTCAGTATGTGTCCTAGTGTCGCCAGTTCAGCTCCCAAGCATTGCTCTTGTCAGGCTCCTTCGAACATACCTGAAGAACGACACTACTTTTCCGGCTCCGTACACTTTGGCACCCACTTTGGCACTACACGGCCGACACAGCGGCTTAATTTCAACCACTGCTGATCACTTCGTTCGATTGACAAGTAGAGCAAAGCTGAGACAGCTCGATTGCCCGCGCAGCTAACTATCGAACCAAATCGTCCTCCGGCATGCAGACGCTCTGTCTACGTCACGGCTTGCGAGCGCACCAGTGTTGCCCGACTCTCAAGCCACACGCCTGTTTATACCAAACATTCAATTATACAATAATGACTCGACCAAATGCACTGAAATATCGCCAGCCTGTTTGTGAACGTACAAGAATTAACCCGCACGTGGCAGACTATGGTCGGATATTAGGTATCATGACCTCTTTAAGTGTTGCATATAACTATGGTGGCTAGAATTGGGAGGTGACGCCAGCGCCCGCATATTCGCCGAGCGCGCGCGATCCTCGTTTTCAAGCGTCGCCGCGACGGCCACCACGGCGCTCCTGTCGGCATAGTGATGCGGGCGAAACGCGCGCTCCGCGCTCTCTCGTCGACTCGCCGCTGGGTTCGCTGGTTCGCCTCTGGAAGCGTGTCTGGGTGTGTGCAGTTTTCCGCGTTGATGTCTCGCTTATGGCAAAATGTATTTAGTTGCTGACATGACAGTGTGAGTGCCGACCTTAGGATGAACTCCAGCACTACGAAAGCGAGGCAACGCCACTGCTTTGCTCCTGGCTGCACGAGCGGCTATGTGTCATCGAGGGAGCAAGGTCAGCGTGCTTCTCTTTTCTCTGTTCCCAAAGACCCTGCCCTCTTCGAAGCCTGGCAACGAGCCGTACCCCGTGCCGACAAGTCGTTGGACGTGAAGTCGGCGCTATGTGAGCTTCATTTCGACGAGCAGTTTATTGAGCGTTTTTGCACTTCTTGAACGTTTTCTGCACTTCATCTCGGACTTCCCACACCTTCTTAAATGTGTGAGGAACACCTTTGTTCGAACGGGCGTGAAACTGCCAGAAGGCCATGCCAGTGTTGACCCTATTGACTGTGCCCGGAAGCTTGATGAACAGCATGACACGACTCTCAAAGCCATGCCTCATATTAGCAAATCGGTTGTGCATCCCAATGGCTTTGAGAAAATGAGGGTAAATTATGCAGTGCGGCTTTACAGTGATGAAGTCCTCAGAGGCCTTTTCTTGTACAATGCAACCATCGAAGAAAAGCATGGGAGCACAGCGGCGACAGTCAGCTTTGTGGAAAGAATGAGAAGGCTCATTGAGGCCATGACTTCAAGGTGCAGTTCGGGTGCACTTAAGCCTGGAGGGATGCACGAGAAGTGCATCCAAAACTTCTTGACTTACCTGGACGATTGGGAAACAGCTGCTGGCTCCGGAGGTTTCCTAAGCCGCAGTACAGCCGAGGGGCTTCGTGTTACCTTATCAAGCACGCTACACCTTCTCCGCTACCTGACGATGAAGTTGAACTTCAGCTATATGATGACATGCCGCTTGAGTCAGGACCCCCTGGAGAGGCTGTTTGGAATCGTCCGACAAATGTCTGGATGCAATGATCATCCGACTGCCTCCCAGTTTCTAATCTCGGTCAACACTTTGAGCTTCCAGAATTTGGCAAAACCACCGAAAGGAAGCAATGTGTCCTCAGGACTGCTGAGAAGTCTGCTGGGAGCTGACAACGGAAAGGACCTCACTCCTCGGAGGAAATTAGACGAGCTTCTTGACGTAGGAAACCTTGCCGAAGCACATGAAGTGCTCAATGAATACGGCCACGGCACCGAGCATGCAGACATGGTCGTGCAAAGCAGCGATGCCAGACTCATATTCTACATGGCTGGATATGTGGCAAGAAAAAGCGTTGCAAGCACCAAATGTGCAGAGTGCAGCCAGCAGCTCCTACAAGGCGAGAACGATCCATCTCCAGCTGCAGCATCCCTCACGGCTGCTGTTGACCGAGGAGGCCTGCTGTACCCATCAGTCAAGCTCAATGAACTCGTGACCACTCTCGAGAACACTTTTACCCACTGCTTCAGTGTTACAGAAGTCAAACCTGACAGCATCATGGACTTGGTTTCCTTCTTGCAGTTAAGAAAGCTTACACTTGTTGGCTGCCCTGACCACAGTATGTCCCTCACAAACAAAATTATCAAGTTTTATGTTCTTACTAGGCTCCACTTTCATGTCAAAGCCCAGAACAGCAAACGAAACGCTAAGCAGGAAAGAATGAAATTGCTGAAGCTTAGACGCGTGCTCTGAGTTTGATATTGTAACTTTAAGCTCTATTGATTTTTTTTTGCCGAGTGGAAAGTGATTGTATGCCTCTTATTACTTAGTGCCAAGCGATGCGCTGTCTGTGTGCAATGTTTCAATGTTTTTAACTACTCCCGAGCGTATGTAAATGTGCGTATTTTTTCATTTTATTTTATTTTACCCTGTATTCCATGATGTGCAAGAGATCTTCCTAATAATATGATGTGCAATAAATATTTGTTTTATTTTCCTCGCCCAGAACATTGGTAATATTTTTTTTTAAAAAAACGCCGTCGCCTTGCACTCCAAAATACTGCAGGGATATGCGAACGAAAGCTTTAATTTGCGCAGATTCAACGTCACAGAAGTCTTGCAGCGGCAGCCAATTTCTTTTAATGCTTGAAATGGCGTTCTATCAGCCATCGTCACAGTGAGTTATCTGAATCGCCAATTTATCTGAATCATGCTTCAGCAACAGCATCTTTGAAAGGTCCGCGCGCTCAAGGCGCGCGCGCGTAACTAGCATCACCATTCCGCCGACAGCGCCACCGCCGCGCTGCTCGAAACGAAGGAGCGGCTCCGAGCTCCCGTTGGCGTCACCTCCCAATTCTAGCCACCATAATATAACTGTACGGCCCCGCCATGGTGGTCTAGTGGCTAAGGTACTCGGCTGCTGACCTGCAGGTCGCGGGATCAAATCCCGGCTGCGGCGGCTGCATTTCCGGTGGAGGCGGACATGTTGTAGGCCCGTGTACTCAGATTTGGGTGCACGTTAAAGAACCCCAGGTGGTCAAAATTTCCGGAGTCCTTCACTACGGCGTCTCTCATAATCAAATGGTGGTTTTGGGACGTTAAACCCCACAAATCGATCAATCAACCAATATAGCTGTACTATCGGCGTCAAATGAAACCCGAACAGCGGAGCGCGTGTTTCAAGCATTAGAAACAGTATAGTGTTGGCCGTCCAGTCATCACCATTGACAGGCGTGCAGATCCGGTTTGGCAGCACTGCGCGATCCCCCTACAGTGCGTTATCTCGTTTCTGCTCTAGTTTTCGTATAGTGGTATTGGTGGCCATCGTGGGCGTGCCAAGCGCTTTCGATCGCATCACTCGCAATTTGTTGCTTTTACTTCAGCGTAGCAGTGCAATCAGTAACTTGGCACAATCAAACAAAAAGAGAAATATAATCACTTTGCGGTTGATTTTCAAACGATCGTCGCATCTAATTTGCCAGTGCTGCTTCACCTGCACCCTCATTTAAAAGACCTACCCGAAAACGCGTCACTTTAACAGGAAATGCCAAGCGTTTCTTCGGAAGAAATAGCGCAAATTGTTTCGCTTTACCGGCACGATGTGAAACAGCGTGAAACTGCCAGCATTATAAACCGACCTTTGTCGACTATAAAGAGCATTAGCCAGGAATTTCATTATGATGGACTCCGTCATGACAAACCGTGCTACAATACTCGCCTTCGGCTGCAGTAGTTTAACCTCTGTTTTTTTTGTTCCTTTCAAATACCGTGCCTGGAACACAAGCAGAAATTGTTCACTATAGGGGGATCGCGCAGTGCTGCCACACCGGATATGCGGGCCTGTCTGTGCCAATGACTGGTCGACGGCACGCACTATGTCATTGATAAGGCTTCTGCCATGCGCTCCGCTGTTCGCATTTCATTTGATGCCGATAGTACACCGCTTTGTCACTCGTTTACATTGGGGAGTGTGCAATGTCACGGATGATTCGCGGTAAAATGTAACGATCCCACTGCTTCACGCCGTCATTACTCGATCCATAGAAATGCGGTGATTTTTTTTTCAGAGAATGTGGGCTAATTTCAGGAAACTGTTATTTTCCTGGGTACTGTTAACCGTTGTCAACAAGTGTCTTGATGTTTTCCATTTGCTATCGTATAAATTCACTACTAATATGCCGAGCATTTCAATTTACGGAATTCTTTTGCGTGAAGAGCTCCCTTGGAAAGCGTTCTCTTTACTGATGGACCACCTCTTTAAATAAGTACAGCTTCGAATTCCACACGCATCCGCGTTAAGCGGTAAGCCCCTAAGCGAGAGCTCCAGCATAAGAAAATAAGACCGTATGAGGAGAGGATGGGGAGTAAGTAAACAAGTGATTCATTGCTGACAGTTCGACCGAAGACAGTGATGGTCTTACAACAGTGATGGTCTTACAACAGTGTATAACCTATGCTACAAAATAGCTGTCATTTAAAGCCACAGCTGGCATATTGCGAAATCACGTAGCCATTTTTTTTCGCCGGAACCTGTGAGTTCTAGCTATAGTTAGACGTGATTCAGCAACAATGCACCTTAGCAATGTATTGTGGCAGTTTAACATAAAATACAGCAGTTAAAATAGATAGAGAAACCAGTGAAAGTGAAGTGGCTGCGTTACATTGAAAAGTGGTCTGTGTGTTTCGCAAGTGGCATCATCTAACTGCGCTACAGCACATAGGTACAGTAGGCCGTGGCTGATGTCCCCTTCTTTTCTAAATTTGTGTCCTGTTCTTCAATTAGACGCTGCTCCACGATGAAAAGCCTAAATAAAACACAATCAACTTCTAATTCTGCCGACTTTAAACATCACGCTGCTTGTCTCACGATCAAACTGTGTCAATCTGTGATCAGCGCTTCTGTTTCAGCGATCATCCAGGTGGGGTTGTATCCATGATTCAGAGTGTGGTTTTTTGCTTCTTATCTTTTAATAAGACTGCATGAATATAAGTGATATGAGGCACCATTATCTGGTGGGGGATCTATTGATAGAGAAAAGTCACTGTTTGTAAATTTATTTGAGTATAGTAAAAAAGAAATAAAAACTACTTGCACCAACACAGAAGGATTAATTACCAGCCACACACACCAGCCAGTACAGTTTTTGAGCTACACAGTCATCCGAAAGACATAGTGAGCGCTAACAGACAGGAACGTGAGAGAGACGAGAATACAAACGCATTGAAGCCTCTCTTACGTCCCTGTTTGTTAGCGCTTATTATGTCTCGTGTTCCATTTACGAACAGGCCCAAAGATGGCAGTGCTACACAACCACACGCAGACAATGTGGTTTATATAACCAGAGTATCTTCCACCACCGTTCCATGCTTGTGGGAATATTCTTGCTCAGCATGAATAAATAATAAACATTTGGAGAATGTGCATCAACATATTACGGGTTTGTAGATAGCCCTAATACGCAAAGATTCATTATTACAAACCGCGCCTGATAGATAACAATTCTAAATTTAGCAGGTTTCAGTTGTGAGCCGGTACTTCTTTCGTATGTGCCGCAGGTACTATAATCCATTACACATTGAGCCCCTCAGAGATATTTTAGGTAAACCAATAGCCTTTGTGCAATCTTAAATACTATTTGGACGGGTAGGACGACCTTACAGCTCCATTTTTGCGAATTCTGGTCAGCCATCAGCATAGGCAGGCTGAAAGTTCAAAGCTCATTTAGACTCACATATGAGATATACCTCACCGTTAAAGCTCACTCCGACTCACACTGTCTGGTGGTTTTCTCAACTAGAATCACTAGAACCCAGATTCATTAACACTTTCCTCGATTGAACTCCCCGGGACTCAGAATAACTGAAATATTACTCACATTGACATACTCAACTCTCGATCAATCAACAAATCAATCAAATTCGTTTGTATTCGTCTTACAAAAAGGTAAAAAAGTGGCGAATAAAATCTATCTTCCGACAGTTTGACGAGCCCGTTGCCCACATATACAAGGGCTCACGGCAACACAGCGACAGTTTTATTTACATATAATTTCACAAAAATCAGCAATAAAAGTTACATCATTGTAATTAATGGTGCATTGTTTGAAAACAAAGGTTTGTACAAAAAAAGCCAATGCAAAAAAATTTAAAATAAAAAATAAAAAAATGAATAAATATGCAACAAAAATGAATAAACACTTATTACAATCAACAGCGTTTACAAATTTAAAGCGTAACTTTCCTGATGAACAAAAAAACAGATCAAAATGAGTTAATGTATGATGATTGTGAAGGGAAGGCAAGGTATGGCAAAAGCATTGCAATGAATAGTTTAAACGCGCGGCTCGTCCCATCATTCAGTTTTTTTTTCAGGCTAGCAATCTCTCTTAGGCAACCCGAATTTTTTATTTCAAATTTAAAACGTACACTCAGTCTCTAACGATACAGCTGATGAGTGGTCATAAGTTGAGCACCAATAAACAAGTCAGAAGTTGCTGGTCAAAATTCACATTATAAGTGCTCTGAGTGGAGTTTTCGTAGTTAATGTAATTTTGCAGGTTAGAAAATGTCGTTGTGCCCCAGATAAGTATGCAGTAATATAGATAAGAGCAAATCAGTGAATTCGAGATAAATACTTGTAGACAAACAAGTACACAAAAAAGTAGACAAGATGATTGAGGCGGCCAACTATTCATGTTATGCCCGCACACCTTTTAATTACTGCATTGACATGACTATCATGGGACATACTAACAGAAAATACCACTCATAAATTAATAAACGATTTCAATATAGCGAAAATTCGAAACTATATCTGCATAGAGGGGGGGGGTAATTTCTTATTATTCGGTCGGAGAAAATTAGCATTTGTTTTATTTTCATTAAGTTTCATTCTATTAATGACCATGCTGCTAATTTTTATGTCTGATTACAAATGCCTATGAGGTCATGTATATTGTTACCAAAAAAGTAAATGATAGTGTTGTTGGCATATACAATGACCTTTGCACTAGAATTGATACATACATCATTAGTATACAAAATGAACAACAGAGGACCTAATATGCTTCCCTGCGAAACTCCGCAGGTCCTCTTAGAGCCTTTGAAAGTGGCTTATCGGTTTTTTTATTTGTTACCGGTTTTAGGTATGACTTTATCAGCTTTAGTGCACAACCCAGTACGTCATAACAACTAAACTTCTTTATTAGAATTGCATGATTATCCAAGTCAAATGCTTTGGTATAATGAATGAAGACTTCAATTGTTATTAGCCTCTTTAGGAACTGCGTTAAAATACACTTTTTCTGTTGAACCAATACCAGCGTTGAGGATTTATTTTACGCAAACCTAATTGGCATTCTGTGAGTACTTTGCCACGAAGTTTATGATTCGCTTACGTATTAGCTTTTCGAAAACTTTTAAGAAAATTGTCAAAATAGAAATAGGTCGGTAATTTGCTAGTTCATTATGATGATCTTTTTTGTATGACATTACTACTTTTGTGAGTCGCATTTTACTAGAAAATGCGGAAGCATCCAAACGAACATTGTATATATCAACAAGAAAACGCACTAGGATATTTGTAATAAATTTCACTGCTTATCTGGACACTGTCTATGTCACTGCTGCTACTGTTATTCAAGCTTTTATTTGTGGTTAATACCACACTTTATGTGTGGTATTACACACATACCATACTTTATGTGTGGTAGTATTAAAACAGAGATTTCACAGCGCGTGTTCTAAAGAAACAGGTACATCAAGTGATATTTGGCCAATGGCTACATTCGTTATGAAATGATTCAATGCGGTAACCTGTTCAGGACCAGAAAGTTCTTTACCACCGACTTGAAAGTTTATTGTGTTACACTTTGTTCGGTTTGGATTCAGTAACACATTCAACCTACTCCAAAATACCTTGCGTATTCCCGTCTTAGTCCTTGAAACCGATGTTTAGCTGTTTTTTTGCGAATTGAAACCTGTAAGTTAATAAATTTCTGCAATGCTTAAGCACATTCAAAATTTTTGGACCTTGAGAAGCGATGAAATTCTAATATCACTGATCTTTCTTATGAGACTGTTTGCTAAATCGGCCGTTATTCATGGTGGCCCATTCTGACTCATGGTTCCATCTGAGTCTGAGCGAAGCTCAGTGAGTCGACTAATGAGTCCGTTAGTGGATTACTAGCTGTTTCTTCCAAGGTGCCAGTGCTTTTGAAGACCAATATCTCGCGTATGTGGTGCTCCACCTGGCGCTTTTGCTCTGAGATCTTCAAATGCGACCTTTGAATTCCGCTAAGAACTCTTTTATAGAACGTTATGAACCACATGAGAGATTCTTACGAGACCTTTATTTGAAAGAAAATGGGAGAATATTAATGAAAATCCCCCTCGCGTAACTCACGCATGTGTTGAAATGATGCTGAGCTGGCACATGAACGCTATTGCATTGATGTGTGGGCCGACCTAATTAATATATAAATGTGAGCCGACTGATAATAATGCTGAAGTGGATTAGAAAGAACAATAAAGTTCGGCAACTTAGCACGAATCTCACTATTGACGTATAACTCGATCTTAAAACTTAATCGTACGAATCCTTATTAAAGTTTCATTGAGATGGAATCATACAAATATTCTCGACTGGTTTTCACCGTCGTCTCCACAACCGTCATTGATGTATATGTATATGTATGTATAAATTGATTCAAGATACATATAAAGTGCGTGCGCAAGGCATGTGCTATGCCCTCAATGTTGCCTGTCGTGTACGTGCGAAACAACATGGTGCAAGAGACCGCACGAATCACACCTTTTCAACTTGTTTTTGGCAGAACAGTTACGACGCCCCGTTATAGAACGTTACCTTTCAATGACAACTTTGACCAGTGACTTTACGCAAGCAGCTGAAAAAGCAAGGCAGCAAAGCGCGACATCGCATTTAGCAGCACTAAAAAGGCGATGCCGAGCGGTATAATTTGCCACGGAGACGTCAAGTACGCTCCTGGAGACAAAGTATGGGTATAGACACCCATACGCATGCGTTGGCTCTCTGAAAACCTACTTCGACGTTATCTTGGCCTCCACAAGATGCTTCTCTTGCTTGGTCTTTTGAGCTATGAAGTTGTCCCAGAAGATCAAGTCACATCAACCAAGTGGTGGCATCGCACAGAAACTGCACATCATACGAACGAAGCTATGCCATGACGACAAATAGTAATCAAGGAACACTGCTGGATAAGGCCTGCTATTACCAATAATAACTATAAAATAGGAGCCTGAAACCTACACAAGCATCGGGACGATGGATTCTAAGAAGGGGAATAATGACGCAAAATACTTTTAAAGCTCATGCGCCAGCCGTGTGCTATTCCTTTAATGTTGCCTCTCGTGTTTGTGCGAAATAGAGTACGCGAAGCACCAGTGGGTACTGCCAAGATAGAAGCTGACAACTAAGGCGCGTGTGAGCTGCAGCTGCGCGGAAAAAGAGAAAAAGACGAGGTGATGAACTCAGAAGAAGCCAAGGTGTTGTGGGCCCAGGCATTCTTCTCTTACTTGTTTGTAGTGCACAAGTTTGCCTATTTTAGCTATTCTTCAAAGTATACTGCTCTAACTGGGCGTGACAATATATAAAGGAAAGGATGCGCTAGCCTCCTTTGTCTGCGGAGCGGACATCGCCTTTCCAGCCGGGATTGTCTGTGCGCGCGCTTATATCATGAGCGAAAAAAAAGGGGGGGGGGGGCAGGGTTCTGATTGACACGTTATCGCGGCAACAATGAGCGTGCGGCTTGTGTTCCCAACAGCAGGTGAGAGCTTCTACTGGCAGTGCTGTCTTCGCCCCCCCTCCCCCCCCCAAAAAAAAATGGTGCCGAAAGTGTACTTGCATTGGCCGTGTTCTCTTACACCAGCGTTTTGTAGAGTGAATACTGTGGCTGCACCGCAGAAAACTTGGTCACTTAGCAAGCGCAGGCTTACTGCAAATATTATTACTCATAAAAGTGCTAAACTTGCTTCATAGTACTTTAGGATATGTTGCTATTGCATTCATTGTTTCACCCTTTTAGCGAAACTATGATTTTTTGTCTCTACCAGACTCACTTGAACTCACACTCAGCACGATATTAGTCGCCCGGACTCACTCAGACTAAAACTCACAGCTCAATCATAGTGTGATGAGTCTGAGTGAGTCGACTCATGAGCGATTTTGCCAACTTATCGCAGGGCGGCGCGTAAGGGTGTTTGTGTTGCTTGAAATCGCTTTAAGGTTGCATATTTGTTTACAGCGTAGACGAGTAGAACAGAACTTTGGGAAGGAATGTCGTGAAGCAAGGTAATGCGTTAGTGGTGTCATGCTATGATTTTTTAACTGTCGCAGGGATCATTTACTCCTGAATGAAAACACTTGTTTTGAAAAAAAAATTACGCTGAAAACGTAGATGCATGTTGCCCTTTACTTGATCAGGCAAAGTTACTGTTCTAAAATAATGGTTACTTTTACCTCAATAATAAATTATTAGAGTCTGGTCATGGAACTATCCCATGGTGCTGAAAACTGATCATGTCAGCAAGGAAATTTTATCCTGTAACGATCTGTCAGTGACAGTTACGTAGCTATGGAAATAGTGCATACATAAAATTATAAAGTGCTTTAAAATGAAATTATATTTACTGAAAATTGAAACTAGTACAAAGGAAATTGCATTGCAGTGCGATGAAGCACGAGTTTTTGTATTTGGCACGTAGTCAGTGCGTGGCACTCCAGTCATTTGTTGTCCTTGCTGATGTTGTGCGCGAACCAGTTGATACTCGTGGTCCAGCTGTTGCTGAGGGCCTCCTCGAACTTGGCGCGGAAGTGGGCCAGCGCGTCGCCCTCGGAGTAGTCTAGCACTAGGGTGTCACGCAAGTAGTCCAAGTCCTTCTCCGAGGTCAGCTCGGGCATGCCCGTGGTCAGCATCATGGCGAAGAGGGAGATGATGAGCGACCCGTGCCGTCGCAGAATTATGAACGCCTCCTCGCACAGCTGCTGGAACCTGCGATGTCGCGATCGAATTTTCGTGCCTGTGCTGATTTCGTAAGTGCGCTGATAACAGTTAGTCGGCCTCCCATTTGGCTGACTAATTGTTATGCAGTAAACCTGAATTTTGAGCGTAATATTTATTTGAGAGCGATAAAAGAAACTGAGGAAGAAGTTCTCAAAAAACACTGCGTGGGAGGAGTAACTACTGCACACACTGCAGTGTTTGCGGGAGTGTCACTGCACCGTATTTTTTACGTCCATGTTTACATGCAGACGTTCAGCCTTGAATGTTGTAACTGGACTATGTGTAAAAATGCAACTCAAGTCCCTCTTATGACCTCGAAAGACAGGCATATTATGATGGTGCCTGGTAACATGTATAAGTAGAGGAGATAAATGTGAACTTTTTGGAACAACCAGCAAGAGCGAAATGAACAATATCTTACGCGTAATTCAATCAAAAGAGACTGTTCGGAATGTATTTGACGAACCATGGCATTAAAACACAAAAAAATTTCACGAGTATAGTTTATTCAATTCGTGATTTCATGCTCAGCTGAGTGATGCGCAAAATTACGAGGCAGAGGGCACCCTAAAATAGGAAAGCCCGTGCGTTAAAATTTTTCTACCAGATTATTACGAATGATTATACGCGTTGAAAACACTGGTATATATATAACAAAAATATAACATAAGTTATTTGTGCAAACAATCACTTTTCTGCCCGAAACAGCACACCGTGCCCTGAAGGGGGTCACGTGGGCTACTTGAGCCTGACATCTAGTATAGAATGAAAGGACACTGCACACCTGTTAAACGAAGCGCTCTTGTTGCGGCGTCCATGGGTGATGACGTGTACAAAGTCGTGCGTTAGCACAAATGGCACCCGCTCCCGCTTGATGCCGAACTTCTCTTTAAACTTTCCGAGGATGTGACCATAGTCAATGTGGAAAAGCTGCGAGAAAACCAGGGTCGTCTTTGAATCAATTATTCTCTCCACTAGGTGTACGTACACAGAAACAAGCCATTTACACTGCAATTACATATAAAAAGGCGAACGCAGATTACTATCGTTGTACCTGCTTCCTATATTCGTCAAATTTCACGTCAGAATTGCTGCCAGCAAATTGCCCAGTCAGGATAAGCAAGAGTTAAATACTACCGTTAACTGTGAGTAGGTACTGTGTTATTTTCTGGCTTGAATTTAACGGGCAACGTAGGCAAGAAAGCTTAATTACTTATGTTTTATGAAACCTAATTGCTTAAGATTTATGAAACTTAGTTCTGCTGGCAGCACCTTGAATTGAAAACCATTACCAACTGTAACGTTTTTTTTTTTTTAATTCAAAGTACGCGCATTGCCCGTTCACGTGTAAAGAACTGATTTGTGTGATATCTTCTTATGCAACACAAGAACCTAACACAAGACAAAAGACTGTTTCAACATCTGAGTAAACGTGTCGTGCTTTAATAAGCATTCGCATAAAGCAATGAAGTTGGTTGTTAGGTTTCGTTACTTCAGTGAATAATTCATTGTCTTCCTATGTGTAGCTACCTCCAACTCACTTCCCTATCTCAGTTGTGAAAATTTATTCGTTTGCCATTTTGTATGTCCATGTGTAGGGCTAATGAGCTGCTCTCTTCGAAATCGGCATCCAACCTACAAGCATGGTATCTTGATGTGCGCTGTTCTTTTATACATATCCTGTCAGCGTTCTCCTTAACGACTTCGCGCTACCTCGCGCCGGGTCACATGAGGTAGCTCTGTACCGATCAAATGACTATGCCACCAGCAGTGCTGCTTCAAACCCCCAGGTTTAGGCGCACATAATTACTCCGAAACCTACATGATTTGGCCGCATATAATACACACACAAAGTAAAGAAACACTCAACGACAAGCACTGGCGGCACTTCCAACTAAAGTAGACCGGGCGAAAATCCAGGCTTAAGTAACAACATACAGACATGCGCAGTCTTCACACAGCCTTACGCTATACAGCTATCGAACAATCTCTCTTCGATAAGTACAATGTCACCGACGGTTCTCTGATACAATTTTCACCTTTCTTTTTAATGTAATATGCGTCCATCAACTCACGCGCAGTTTTATGCCTACTTCTACCCAGAATCTTAACCTCGTCAAAACAAGGTACACACCCGCAGGCTTTACAATGCATAGGCGATTGTGCCAAGCCATCTTTCATTAAATTTATTTCATGCTCCCTAACCCATTCATTAATGCAGCACCCGGTAGTCCCGATGTACGAGTTGCCTCAAGAAAAGGGAATCTCATAAACAACGCCTTTGGCACATTTCCCGTACATCGTGCCATGTTTCTTGCCGTAGCCCTGGCGGCTCGCCTCCACCCCCCGAGCAGTTCTCGGGCACAGCTGAGCCAGGTTTATGAGCGCGGAAAAGGCGACAGGTACCCCATACCGGCCTGCTACCTTTTTCAAGTTGTGGGAGGACTTATCAATATAAGAAATCACTGCAGGTCTTACGCTTTCAGTTCCTTGTTCCCCCGTGGCAGATCTAGTACCTTTCCTTTTTTTTACTGCAAAAGCGCTTCGTAAAAGCCCGTAAAACTGGCTCAGCTGTGCCCGAGAACTGCTCGGGGGGTGGAGGTGAGCCGCCAGGGCTGCGGCAAGAAACAAGGCATGATGTACCGGAAATGTGCCAAAAGCGTTGTTCATGAGATTCCCTTTTCTTGTGGCTACTCGTACATCGGGACTACCGGGTGCTGCATTAATGCACGGGTTAGGGAGCATGAATTAAATTTAATGAAAGATGGCTTGGCGCAATTGCCTATGCATTGTAAAGCCTGCGGGTGTGTACCACGTTTTGACGAGGTTAAGATTCTAGGTAGAAATAGGCATAAAACTGCGCGTGAGTTGATGGAAGCATACTACATTAAAAATAAAGGTGAAAATTGTATCAGGGAACCGTCGGTGACATTGTACTTATCGAAGAGAGATTGTTCGATAGCTGTATAGCGTAAGGCTGTGTGAAGACTGCGCATGTCTGTATGTTGTTACTTAAGCCTGGATTTTCGCCCGGTCTACTTTAGTTGGAAGTGTCGCCTGTGCTTGTCGTTGAGTGTTTCTTTACTTTGTGCGTGTATTATTTGCGGCCAAATTATGTCAGTAAGCAAGTACCAACTAGGCCAACAATCAGTATTGTTACTCCGAAACGTTCCAGGAGGTATGACAGCCACTGTGCCTCACTTTGTGGAGCACCCATCGCATTGTTCTAAGGTCCCAGGTTCAGTGCCTGCTAGCGGCGAGTTATGTCTTTGTCCACTTCCAGTTATTCACATTTACATTACATTTACTGCTAATCCCTACTCTCCTCAGCTTCATTGTCTCTTCACATTATTATTGTGTCTACCAAAGAAAAAGGAGCCCTTCATGATAAATAAAAAAATAAAAGCTAATGTGGTAACTCATCTTTTCACCTCTGAGTCATCTCAATATAGAATAATTTAGCAACGTTGCTGAGGTGTAAACTTTCTCTCTTGAATTGAAATTGTTATTGAAAGGGCATCTGTCAAATTTTATTATGTTTTTGGTACTTCGTAATTTCTGTTGATTTTTGCTGCAAATCATAGAAATTCTTTTTTATTTGCTCCATGCCTTTTTAATTTTTATTGTGGTTTTTACATTCCTTTCTTTTCGTGGTTCAGACACCTGATAGGCTTTGTTTTATTTATTTGCAACCTTAACCCTGGCTTGCATTGCAGTAGTGCACTATAACACCTTATATTTAAAATTTCTGCTGTGTAAAAATCTTTTTATGCCATCGTGAACATTATTGATTGATCGATTGATTGGTTGTTTAATTGATTGACTGATTGATGCACTCACTAGATACTTATGGTCTCACATGGGCGGTTGCTTAATTGTCCGTCAAACAGGACACGTGTTTGAACTTTGGATAAAATTAGTCGAGGCTATACTATCCAATCGCCATGCTGTGTCGTCTCTAGCATTATGTTGTCCATTTGCGCTTGAAAAGTTGTCACAGAAAACACTACATCCTGTTCTGCCCGGCGCAAAATGTGCTGAAGGCCTTTCTGTACTTGGCCTTTCTGGCCTTTCTCATTGACGTATGGGATCGTCTTTCTCTGCGAGATGCTATATTTGCCGCATGTATGCTTTGAATTTCCCCAAGCCTTCTGTGCTTTGGTGTCACCTGGAAGTGGCACGCCAGATTGTGCTCCTTCATCCCCCCCCCCCAAACACACACACACAAACATGATTTTTTTTCTAGCCATGGCACACGAATCACAATGTAACACACCACGACCGCACCAGCTTGGCCGACCGCCTATTTACCTCCTCAAAGAGGTGCTCCTCCTGGAAAAGTTTCTGCCTATGCACCTTCTGCAGCGTTCTTTTTATCTTATTTTTTAACGTAGCATAAGAGCGTGTCATTGCTGGCTAACAAAACTAGCTTCACTAGTTGGCACTGTTTCCATCCCTGGCACACCATCGTACTTCAAAAAAATATCGCTAGATGTTGAAAAGCTGCATAGCTCCTGCTGACGTTGTTCCACGTTCTCGTCAGGTCGGTGTTTATAAACGTGTGCAGAGTTTCTGAAGCGAGTCAGTCTAGTTGAAGGTTCAAACATTTTTCAGCCTCTGAAAGAATGGAATGTAAAATGATTTTAGGCA
Organism: Rhipicephalus microplus; assembly: GCF_043290135.1. NCBI lineage: Eukaryota > Metazoa > Arthropoda > Arachnida > Ixodida > Ixodidae > Rhipicephalus > Rhipicephalus microplus. The sequence continues at coordinate 211,205,017 of NC_134702.1, forward strand.
TGTGGGTGATACACTATGTCGAGTCTACTTTCTTTGTCCAGTATAAGTATGACGATATGTCCAACCTCCTCTCATGCTTGGTGTGGCTTCGCTTAAGTGATGTTTCACCCGTGCTTTGTCAAGAAAAGACAGCTTGAATGATACATCCTGGGGACCACACAGCTTGTAAGCACTATATGCACGTTTGTGCACATTATGTTTTTTTATGCAATAAATAAAATCGTCATTTACAAAAACTTGTGGAAGACATGACGCCCGCATGGGACTTGTCGACACTAACAACGGACGCCTTCTTTTTCCTATGTCACAAGATGGCCTTCACCAAACGGCACTCTTAACTGGTCCCCTTCTCACGCGTTAACTGTTCGGCAAGCCGCTTAGCTGTAATGATTGTAAGAGCACAGCTGGCCGGTGTGCTCTTAATATGACTATCGTGCATCACCTACATGATACTGAATGCTTTTTTATCACGTATGCAATGACTTCAAAGTGACTTTTGACTTCTATGTGAGTTTTACCTAGATTCATTCAATAGATAAATTTAGCGTAAGCACAACCTGACCTGCAGGTATAGAGATGGTCCTAAAGTTTCATTATGTGGTGTGGCTCACCTCTCCATTCGCCTTGATCATGATGTTGTCACTGTGGCGATCTGCCACACCGAGAACGTAGGTCGCCACGCAGTAGCCGGCACACGATAAGGTGAAGTTCTCCACCGCTTTCTTCAAGCTGCAAGGATTCAGAGAGCTCAATGAGAGAGTGAAATAGTTAAACATATAATATTAACAATTCATTTTGTTAAAAATCACAGGATGCCTTGTTTGTATAAATATTGGTATACTAAATTGAAAAGAAAGAAGGATGTTCACACGAAAGACTGGAAAACGCAAGGACAATATTTCGTCATATGGTGGGAAGAGGGGGAGGGGTGCACATAGCATCATTGTGCACGCACTCAAAACGCACAACCTCACTACCAGGACTTCATCTCAAGCCACTGTTGACCAATCGCAGAGCAAGAGATTGGTGACCCTGGCTACCCGCTGATGAAATTGCTTACAATTTGGTTTTAATGAGCTCATCTAGTAAAAATTAAATGCAAAAACCACGCAGATAGAACTACCCGAAAGGGGATCTAACCCTGCATGCCCACTGGCGTTGGTCGTTACTGTAACACACCAGCCTCTCTTAAGTTATGTGGAAAGAAAAAGACAGGACGCTGACAAATAGTGTGTCAAAAGTATAAGAAAAAGAGGTTTTGGCTTCTGCACAAAAGCCTGGTTAACTATACTTCTGAAAACACGTGTTTATCGGCAATGTATTACCACCAGCATATAAACATTCACCTGTGGGATGGCACGATGCTGCCGAAGATGACAGCGAAAATTTGGCAAAGATGCCCGTATAGTCGATATCATCACACAAGTTTGAACATGAAAACTTTGTTAGCGCGATACAGTTAACGAGCTTGTTTTGCCGAAATTCTGGCATCGGCGTTGGCGTCGGTATTGGCGTCGGCGTCGTTGGTTCTGGGCGAAAAAGAATCGTGGTCAAAAAAACGAGAACGATGCATTTAAAAGAAATTACGAAAATTTCCTGGGTCACAGTGGGGACCGAACCAAGGCCGCGAGTCTACTTGCGAATACAGCGAAAAGACCGTCCTCTGCTTGGAAAAGCACTGAAAGTAGCTTTCATGCTTTACAAGCACACTTGTCCTGTATACGTGCTTCCCAATGCAACATAAAATTTTGCACTAATATTGCGTGGTGCAAGCGCCCATTGTCAGTAAAGCACGAGAACATGTTATTATCATTATGGCTTCATGCTCACTCACTATACAAAAGTACACACGCTGCTGCGCCCTTAAGGCCACGTAGTGGGTGCATAGCAAGTTCGAAAAGATTTCATGCACAAAGTATTTGATACACGCACTGGAAACAGGATATCACTATCGCGTTCAACGCCTAACGGTGAAGCTCTAGGGCCCCCCATTTTTTTTACTGTTATTCCTAGTCGACAAAGAACGCAGAAGCAGAGGTGAAACGCACACCTGGTGAAAGTAAACTTAACCTCGTAAGTATATTTTGGAAACATCCGCAAAAACGACCGTGTACGCATAATTTTATATTTTGGAGTCGTACTGGTCAGATCCACCTTATATTAAGACGTTATGTATTTACCAAATCGTGGGACTGAATAATGGTGCACTCTGTTCTATCTCACTGCTCTGTTCTCTTTCTCAAACGTTCCCTGTGCACTGAAAAAGCAAATTTCTTTCAAAATGCAATACCAACCAGCCCAAGTAGCCATCTTTTGAATAATGGTTTGTTTCTGAACTTTTACAAGTGTACGCACACTACAGTTTTGGCATTTCGATTGCGTGGAAATGTAACCACTTTCACTAGAAATTGAGCCCAGATACTCCGCAATATTGTGGCACCTCTGCGCTATTACGCTGGGCACGATCGCCTACAACCCAGCTTTATGAAAGAACTGGTGCTTTTGGCGCTGTTTTATTACATGCGCACCACGACAGGTAAGACATTTGATTTCCTATAGTGAACTAAACTTATCAATCATTCGAAGTCTTAGGCTCTACGTGCACAGAGCATAGGAATTTATCAATCTTTGTGTTGAATATTATAGACAGTAAGTTTCCAACTCATAAGCTCAGGCCACATCCGTGGTACACTAAGCTACCGTAAAGGGTCGTATTATGCGTACCTCTCGGGTGTCTTGTTGTGGTCCTTGATCCACGCCAAGAGCGAGCCTTTTTTGAAGGCCGATGTGGCACTGGAGTTGTGCAGCTTCTGTATGTTGGCGATTGTGTTAGACCGGCGCACCACCTCGATCAAGCCTACGTTGTGGTCCGTGGACAGGCACTGGTACGGGATCATTCTGTTTCGAATAGGAAGGAAAGCAGGCAAAAGGCGTACATAGCGAATTGGAACATCAGCGCAGCATCGTTTGTCACTTCTTGGCGCAGGTTAACTATGCAGACCTCGAAAAGAAAAAGCATTTTCTTTAGCGGGTTGTATAGCTTTAAATTCGATTACATTTCTTAGTCGGGCTATGTCAGGCATCCGTCGGGATCCGTCCAACACGCTCTTCTATAGCAACAGCTGCATGCGCGCGCGTCCTTAGCAATTGGAGACTCCCCCCCCCCCTTGTTACGCTTCAGCGTCGGTAGCTGTCCGCAACAGCTGTGGGCACACGCGCTTATCCTGGCCCCTAGCCACCGGAGCCCCAACATTGACATGAACGTGCCTTGCCACCGCCTCAATGCAGTGCGTTTGAAACGTGTTTGTAGCGTTTGTGATGCCAGCGTTTGTGTGACGCTGATAATATGGCCGTCAGGTACAATGACAGGTCCAGTGCTTCGCCGCTTCTTCTGTCACCGCTCGCTGTCTTTCCTCCTTGTGCCGCACTCTCCCATCTGATGGAGTAAAACAAGCGTGTTACTTTCGACCATTCGCTGGCTGGGTGCCTATCAAGGCAATGGCAGAAGTCGGTGAAGGCAACATATCTGACATCAGCGGTACCCTCTTTCGGCGCAAAAAATTCCTTCGCATTTCCTCATGATTCCCTTCAGGGAGGTGGGGGCATTTACTGTTACGGCTCCTGCACACGGTTCTAGGCATGCGTATGCAAGCAAAATTTCTCCGTATGCCGATAACAGCGTTCGCGTGTCGCAACACATTAGTTAAATAGAGTTCTTCTACAGCGCTGATTGTGCAGTAAAATTTTCCCCAATGAGGCTTGGCACCGGGTCTACTAAGTCAGAGGAACAATTAGATAGGTGAAGCGTAACTTGCCCATATTCTAGTAGCGATGAAGACCACGCTGTGACTGAACATTATTTTTGCAAAGCTCACCACAAAGCAGCGTAGGTATTAAAAAAAAACAAATTTCAGCTCGTATGAAAGAACGAGCATTATAAAATCTTCTTTTGTAATGGTCACATACGGGGAGGAGGAGATATGACACACTACTGCCTATAATCTCGAAGGTGTTCACGACCAGTGAAAGGTCCTCACTGGTCCTCGAAATTTGGAAGCATTTGATTCAGTAAATGTTCGACAAAGTGTATATATTCGTTATCTTGTCATATGAAGTTCCCGCCTTGTTGTAAACTAGCCGTTTCTGACCTGACACTGACTAATTAGAGAGAAATCACAACGTGAAAATATTCTTTTACTGTTTTCTTGTCGAACATTGTGAGTTGGCCTCCACGTCTGGCTGAAATCAAATGAATCAGGTAGTTTGCATTTGTTAATTTGGCGCTATAGTGACAACCGTCAAAACACCCCTCATATTGTCAATAATGTTCCTCGTACAGCTTTGGGAGAGTCAAAGAAAGATAAATAGAGCGTATGTCTTGGTGTCTATGGGCCTAGCTTTGGAAGGCTTACAAAGAACTGTTGTGGACTGCGCTGTTTCGTCCTAACGCCTTGTAGTATAGATACAGGCCTTGTAAAGAAAACCCGAATAGGCAGTGTAATAAGTTTAGACATGTCTTATTTTGTCTTTCATGGTTTATTGTTACTACTTCTTTGCCGCGAAGCAGCAGAGGAGGAAGGTATGGTTTAACCCTGTTTATGGGCCAATCTCTAGCGTGGGTGTGTTCTACTCTTCTCTACTCTACTCTACTTTACTCTAAGGGTCATAGTAGCGTGGTCCACTCACTGACGCCCACAACGTTAAAATGTTGCTGCCTATTTTATTTTTGTTTCGATAGTGCTGTTACGGCTTCTGACAGAACTCACGCACTGTCGGGTGCAAAGTCGTATGGTAGAACTTGAATCTGCATGCGTTCAGTTTATCTCACGCTTTACCATGCTACGAATGAGTCAAAGTGACTTTATTCGGCGCCTACCTTGCATTATTTTCATATAAACAGAATCTTCAGTTTATTGGTAGCATAAATAATGGCCCACTTACCTAAAGTCATAACCCTCGTCCTTCCAGATTTTGTCCATAATGCGAATCATTTGCAGCGTCAGCATGTCCTGCCGCAAATCTGTTAGGCAAGAATACAGGGTTGTTCAGCCATACCATGTTCAAGCGGAACGCCATATATGAAGAATTTTTGCTGCTTGTCTTTTTTATAGCTCAACAAAACGTTTACTGTGAGCAATTACATTACCCTTACATGTTGGGAAACAATGAGTAAAAGAGTCGTGGCAATATCACTGGTGAATAAGATGTACCTAATTTACACTGACATTATTTGAAGAAAACTTCTTTGTCAAGAGAAATAGTTCAATTGAATGGAAACGAAGCTAGAAGCTGCAAACACAGCATGTGTTTTCTTTAGCTGTTGAAGTACATATACTGTTTTTACTTGATGTTTAAAACGCTTACTGCAAAAAATCAGCTCTAATAACTTGATAAATTTGTTGAAAGAAAAATGAAACCAAAGCGCAGGCAAGACAATACACAAAAGAATACAAGGAACAGAAGTAAGTACGAATACAGCTAGCTTAGGTTTCGTAATTTTTAGTGTCATTGGCCGGTCGACTTCACTATTAACGTCCCCACAGGCCTAAAAACTTATTTTAAAAACAATGCCACGTAAGACGTTTTTACGAATTGGGCCTTATTATTTTGTCTCTGTAAACTGCGCTGTTTATCATTATGTGAAAGTTGTCATAAATGTCATCATTAATAAAGTTATGAACTAAGCTAACTTTTATTGCTGCCTTGAGCAAAATTGCTTTAGGCTTCCAGATAAAACGGTATTTTTGATATTATTATTTTCAAGACATTTGAGCCTGCCGAACGCAGATATAAACGTGGTTCAAGAAAAGCTACTGTTACATTACTCAGTTTGGATTCGCATGAAATATATACAACTTTGGATTGCTTACCGTCACCGTATTTGAAGATGATTGCAATGTCTTCCGCGGCGGAATCACTGTTTTCGAAGACTAGCCAAAGTGGTTTCATTTTCGAGTCCATAAACCGGCATTTTTCAGGCCTACAAGAAGTGGAAGAAAGCAGAGAAGAACGCCAAAATCAAAACTAAGAAAAGTATTTCCACGAATCACTAAAACTGAACGGATTAGACATGATATCTTGTGCGAGAATAAAAAAATGTACGGGTATATATTTACTAGTTTTCTGGGTGCGAAAAAATGGAAACAATTTTTTCTATGTCAGCACCACGACACGACTACGACGCAAGGTGGCTTGGGCCGTTTGACAAACAACACGGTATTCAGCGGTTACTCGAATCAGTTATTATCTTTATAAATGCTGTTATTGCCTGCGCAAGCCAAAAAGTGCCAACTGTCTATAAAAAAAAAACACGCTGTGGCTTATCAGACGTGCCCATGAACGCAGACAGTCTGTGCAGCCATCGCGCCGAGTTTCCGACCCCACGGGCCGAACGCGAGCAACAAAACTGGCTAGGGGCGAGGAATGCAGGGAAGGACAGTCAGCTCCAGTGCCGTGAGGTCTGTGGATGGGCGAAAGATGCAGTCCACTTTTAGTTAACACGCACCCTGTGAATATTCGTTGTTCAACTACGCCTAAAATACATCTCTAAGCGACACTACAGTGCAGCTGAGCATCCAGTGCATATGTATAAGGCATGGCCGGTGAACGGTTGTGCAGAGTGAATAGTCAGTTAGTTGTTTCCATAAGAAACTCGCTAGCGGACGCTGCCTGCGTCGGCGCTTCCTCTTGTGGGCTAGGGTGCGTAGTAGTTTCTTGAGAGCAGGTAGTTCAGCGTTCAACGCAGAAAGAGCGTTTCCATAGTGAATGCGTGCCGCTCGCTCCCTCTCGTCACGCGGCGAGTCGGGACGAGAGAGCGAACTCTCTTTTGGAGAAAGGCGGTGGTCTCTCATGCTTAAGAAAATTGACTGTCACGACCGCAGCAGCAGCAGACGACGATGAACACCGACGTACTCAAAATATTGAAGTAATGTTCTAAACTGTGAACATGCATGAATTTGGATGAAGCCTCACTTAATGCAGCTGAAGACGTGGCAGGGGTCTAGCGGGCTGCACAGGTTGCGGAATGTGATTCTAAATGTCTCCTTTGACATGATCTCCTGCATCGAGGCCACCAGCTTCTCTCGGCTGTCCTGTCTTGACATGGTTCATGTGAAGAGGTTAAAAAGAGAACACACGTTATGCTCTCGCGCACATCTAACATTATGACAGATAATGTTAAGGCCACTTCTAAGAAAGGTTTCACAATGACCATACACCAATGTGTGCGTGATACAACTGCACATTTGTTCATCAGCTTTACTATACATCTCAGGCTGTGAATTGCGTTTTTTTCTCTTATAGCTAGGCACACAACTATAGAATAGGAAAAGGACACTTTGTTCTATCGCGATCACGCAAGCACTAAATACTCATTTTATTTTGACAATACATTAGACAAATGCCTAGACGAAACGTCGCCGGAAATTGCAACTACCAATACAAATAGAGTTAAATGTTGCTCAGCAGTTACCTTAGGAAAAAAGCACAAATTGACGCACTGCGATAGGCTACGGTACCATAGAGCATCAGCTTAAGTGTCACATTTTCTTATTACTCGAGCCTCTTGCTGCCCCAGAAAGTAGCCACGGGCAATTAACTCAGAAAGAAGGCGAAAATGAGTGTGAAACCACACCAAAAACACTTGCGTTGGCCAATGTTGGCTAAATGACTGACTCTAAATTGGTTTGCGCATTTCAAGAGATTTTATTCAAGCAGAACACAGTTTTTCTCAAACGGAATTTGCAAGGATGAGGGAGTAATAGTCTTTTCGCGTAGATTCTGGTTTGCGTTAGAACAAATGCTTCCCCTGAAACAATTTTTAGGAGCTGCGATAGGCTGGACGAACAGGAAAAAGTGCCCACAGGCAAGGTGGCCTTTCGCAGCTGACTTATGGGTCATCTGAGCACATGTGGCCCATATGACAGCGTACGAGATGATAATTGGGACGTGCTGATGAAAAGATGGTTGAATAATAAACAAGTTTAGATTAAAAGATCTACCTTTTTTATGCCTATCTACATGGACGGCATAAATGTGTACTTATCCTGCAGATGTTTAGTGTTCATTTATACCGAACAGGAATACCCAACCGACATCGAAGGGCAGCTCAAGATACCGTAGTTGTATTTACCTGATGGTCGATGTAACGCTGTGCATAGACCAAGTGCTCCATCCATTTGGTATACTGGCACGTATTCACCTTCTATGCTGATGCCATCTGTAGTTGAATATTCCCTGACTGTTAGACCACCTTTAATGGTTGTTTAGGGATAAGTGTGTTCATACGAGTGCCAACCCTTCATGATCTGGCGATTTATATTCGCGAATTTTTTTCTTTTGTTTAAGGGTGTACGTTATAGACACGGTAAAACGCCCTCAAGACTGTAGACTGGTTCACTTAAAAGGATATCGGCTACAGTCAAGTCACTGCTGCTGCCGGCTAGAGTTGGCTGCCTAAACAAATAATCTTGTTGGCGTGTATTTTCGAAAGCTTTTACTATCTGGTAAACTACTCAAACTACAAATAGCGTTTCTTATCTAGCTGACAAGTCGCTAGTCGGAATTTTCCGCTGCAATTTTCGTGGCGTATCATTTTTTCTTTCGTCGATTTAACGGGACACGTAAATCTAAACAGACAATTAAAAGAGATTTTCTCGTAATAATAATCTGGGAGTTTATATTAACAGGAAAAACCTCGCTTCCTGCGAGAAGACTCTAAGTGAGAAGACGCAGTAAGAGAACATGCGCTTGTCAGCGCCTCCTATGCATGCACCACTTGCTATGACATTCAAGATTTCGACAACGCGTACTTGGGCCGTATAGTTGATAATCAGCGACAATGAAACACATTGTGTCCTGAAAGAGCAAGAGATTTGGCACACCAAGTTTAAGAGAGTTTTGTTGAGCGAATAAGGCGAAATACGAAAAAGCACTTTCAAGTATATAACTTCCCGATCATATAATTTGGTGGGAAACCTAAAATGAAATAAAAATTGAAGGTAATTTGCTCATAAAATAGTAGACGTATGATGCTGAACTTAGGGTGCACCTGAGTTCCCAGGGTATATATAATTGATGATTAGACTAAACGTATTTATTGTTTTACTTTACGGTTTTTTTAACACCGGACTTTTGAAAAACTTTTGGTGCTTCACTCTTTTTTTATCAATTTTTCTGAACTTCACAAAGGAAGCTTTCAGGAAACGCTAGTCACGCTCTACGAGGTTTCAGCCACAGCTCTGACAGCGAAGTGCTTAATAGGCGACTTTGTACAGTTTCCACGCTGTAAACAAATTAAGACCCTGTCATTCAATAAGACGGCTGCCAGGAAGACACGGCTCGCTCATGTCTGTGAGTCTGCGGCCACACGACTGGTTCCATTTTTCGAATCCACGAAAAAGCAATATCGGGGAACAGATACAGATTCCTAAAATCCTGTCAGTGCAGCACCAGAAGAAAACACAGGCTGGAATAGCTCTGTTCGCAGTGAGTGAGACGTTATCGCCACGCTCACGAAACGAAGGCTACAGGCAAACCTGCCTTTCTCTTGCTTGCTTCCAGGTGCACTTGCTCGCCCAGCGTGCGCAGCTTGAACAGAGCCTCGGCTTGGCGCAGCAATGCCTCACGGTGCTCCGGCGCCCCGTGGCAGTACGCCTCGAGAATGAGACCGAACTTGACGCTCAGCGCGGCCACGTGCATCTCGCACCTGCACAATGGTGGTATTGATTGATTGATATGCGGGGTTTAACGTACCAAAACAACTGCAGTATAAGACTATGAGAGACGCCGTACAGTGGTGGTATCGAGAAACATGAATGAATGAAGTAATGAAAAAATGAATGGATGAATGAATAAACTTTTTTTCTAGTAGACAGTTGTCTTCGGATGAGGGGGGTGAAAGAGGGGAAGAAATCCCGAGAAAAAATAGCTTCGCTGTTGTCGCCTTTAAAGACTGCATTTTAAAAACGCAATTATGACTCGTTTGTGAGGCACTGTGCACTCAAAAATGTGTTAATACTCTACCTTAGGCGGGCTGTCCTACACCTACAGTATATTCACGGTTCCAAACATTAGGCGGAAACAGCACGCAGGACGGAGTAGAAATCAGATAACACAACTCAGGCGCTGACTCTAAAGTGGTAATTTATTAGCATATACAGATTATTTAAACACTTACCACAAACATAAGAGAGTAGCCGGCAAGAAACCTTGACGATAAAAATAGAAGCATTCACTCTGAGGAACCAGCGCAAGCGACGAAAGGTCAAGTCAGTCAAACATTTACTACTGATTAGGCTTTCTTCATTTTCAGGCAGAGGAACTCATGTTTGGCTGGCGCATGACACTCTTTTTTTTTTGATGTAGAAGGCTTCCGCTATTTTTTTACCGTCTGATCACTCTGTCTCAAGAGCACTGTCATATAACGGATTATAATTGTACCACAGTTTTTGGTATACATTATGGGCGCTGGACATTTTGTCTTGCTTTGGACAATACACTATTTTATTCAGTGTAATGACTGTCGCGAGCAATTGCTTGGTAAAACCACGGCATCTATATAGAAGTCTGGCTGCTAAATATAAAACGCGTATTGGCTCAGACTACACTAACTTCAATAGTTTCTTTCTATCCTTCGCTAGTCATCCTTCAAGCGCTATCTACTCCTCAGCACATATTGCTTCAGAAAACGTGAGTAAATAAAGAATTAAGCGTTGAGCTAGTCAAGATATTATGTTTTTTGTCTGCACGCTGCTGTCTCCTTTTGCGTAGTCGCAAACGAAGTGAACTCAACTTGTCGCGATCGATGTTCATGTGAGGCTAGGCAGATCGGGCATGCGGCTCCACGGAAAAGCAAAGTAGGCGACAATTCCCAATAAATATCTCTCACATATTGACCAATAGACAGCTTCTTTCAATCTGGCGTCACGTGAGCAAACTGCCGGCATCAGGATATATGTCACAAAGATGAAAAACGCCGAGAGAGAATAACGCGCACTTTCTGTGCATTTTCAAATGTTTTTAGGAGCCTTCTAGATGCTTTTGTCAAAACTATGCCGATATAACGCAAACTACTGAGACTGAAAAGGAAAGCACTTGCATCACTTGCCATAAATTTGTGTTTTAATTTGACAATTAAAGCTAAAGGCAAGGAAGCTCAGATAAGAGACTTCAGTTCACAGTCACATGAAGTCCTAAAACAATTGCTCTAGAAAAATATGGTCTAAAATTTAATCCATGCTCTTCACTCTGATGTAGTAATGAGATATGATGAACTAGATGAATAAACTAGATAAGACGCAACTGCCTGTGAAACAGACACCACATCTTCATTGTTTTTGGCCTTTTGCATTTTGTGATAGTCGTAAGTGATGTGCAAAATAGGTATTATTTATTTGGAACAAATGCTTTGTGGTCACATTTATATAGGCCCAACGGGAACATGTGCTAACACCAAGCTGCAGGAATACAGAACATTGTTCAATACAAAGAACAGTTTTCAAGTCAAAATAGATTTAAAATAGATTTCAAAATAGATTTCAAGTCCCATAAAGACAACTAGTGCGGCATGCAGCCCTTACCTTAGCAGCCAGAACATCTGGTGTCCGATGTGTCTGTTTTTCAGGGCCCTTTCCAGCAGAAACTTGACGAGATCACACTCCAGGTAAGACTCATGCTTGAGTGCTTGTACTAGTTGCAAGAGGTACAGGGACAGTTCTTCGTCGCTATTGCAGGAAAGAACAAAAATAGTTAATACAATGATGCGTTATCACGCTTGCAGCGTTCCGTGGTGTGTAGCGACTAATGACAAATAGTAATTCGGCAGTAAGTTGCTGCCTAACTACATTCTAATGAATCTGATGTTTAGCATCATGCTGTCGCAGCCTGCTACAAATATCGTCAACCCGAGCCTTAAGATACAGCTCCGGCCCACACAACCAGCCGAGGAGGTGGCAGCCAAGCACAGCCTGAACGCCATCCTTCTGTGAAAAATGCTGTTTTTCACACAAATAAAGTTACTTCTTCTTCTATTTTCAGTAAAACAGTGGGGCTTAACGATGCTGTAGCTGTTTGTTCTCTGTCTTTCGTCTTCAGTTTTGATGGTGCGATCTTTCCGCCATCCAAATATACACATCACTACAACGTCATGCCGAAGTATTGTGACATGAAAGTATATTTGTCTTGCATGAAGGCACAAACACCCTATCATAAATGACGTAGAAGTCAGATTGACACCTATTGTGGTGTGCTTTAACTGTCGTCATTTGGTTGCAAAAAGGCGCCATGCTGAGGTATGCAGAAGTAAAAAGAACGCACCAGTTTTGTGCTGCAGTGTTATGTCGTGGAACCCGTTTTTCGTTTAAGGAGTAATTAACTTTCAGTCAAACCAATGATATTCTTAATGCAACAAGTAAAGTCGGTATTGTCCCTTGAAGCCTTATCCAAAAGATAGCGGTTGGGGCCGGAAAGATAGAGATGTAGCTTCAAATAAAGTGCCCTTTTGGGCATAATAACCAGCATTTGTTAACGTAAAAATGAATCAATTGTTTTGTAGCGAGATTAAAAACAACTTATATAGTATAATAAGTTCAAGGGCTGCTTAGCGCGCATTGCAGTGAAACCATTGCAATGCATACCATTTTCGGTTTGATGCCCCGCCGCGGTGGTCTAGTGGCTAAGTACTTGGCAGCTGACCCGCAGGGCGCGGGTTCGAATCTCGGCTGCGGCGGCTGCATTTCCGATGGAGGCGGAAATGTCGTAGGCCCGTGTGCTCAGATTTGGGTGCACGTTAAAGAACCCCAGGTGGTCGAAATTTCCGGAGCCCTCCACTACGGCGTCTCTCATAATCATATAGTGGTTTTGGGACGTTAAACTCCACATATCAATCAAATCACTTTCGGTTTGTTTTTTAGTTTCCTATAGTTAATGACTTAAACCACTGCCATGTATAAATATTATTATAGATAAACAATAAATGAATGAATAAATAAATAATAAAAACTAAATAAATTGCTGACTAAATATATAAATAAACTGACTTGGAGTGCCTTATTCGGTAGGTCAAGAAATTGCGGAGAGAAATAAACCTAATTACAGCGGTAGGTGTCGAGTTTGTTTTATACTTTACAGCAGCTGCATTCTTTTTATTTATTAGAAGTAAAGTATTCCCGCTGTGGCCTTCCACTCTAAACGCCGTAAACAGCAGCTCGATGGAACACATTAGACCAATTATATGGCATGTGACAGTAGAGCAAGGTTCACGAAAAGAGGGATGCATAATCAAGCAGAAAAAGACATAGTCATACGTTTGTACAAATATAAGTCATTCCGCCCATGGCAGGAATATTTACCGAAAATAGGTAGAGTCTGTAACTGCAGCCGTACGCCAGTACAAGTATCATCACTCCATCATACTTTTTTCTCAACGACCACAGCAACAAAAATATCAAGAAAAAGATGAATAATAATGATTGTTGTGAATTTACGTCGCAGGCCACCTATATGATTACGAGAGACGTCGCTACTATGAGCTCCAGTTATTTTTAGCACCTGGGTTTACTAACGACCACCAACCACTAAATACACGTGCCTAGAGCATTTTGCCTCCTTTTAAATGCAGCCGCCACGGCTAAGAAAGCAAATGAGAAAAAAAGTGCACCTATAGAACTGGAACAAGTATCAAGAATACAGATAAACATACAAATTATACAGCCTGTAACCCAAGGACACAAAATTAATACTTAAAAGATACATAAAATGTATAGGTTGAATGAAGGGCATTGTTTATAGACTAGTGCTAATGGCTCAAGGACGTAGTAGGTAGATTTATGGACCAGATAAGTGTGGGTGCGTGTTTTAAAAAACTGAGATGAAATATTTGAAATCCTATAGTTTATAGACAAAGCGAAAACGTGGTATAGGCCACTGTCCTGCATTATGACTAATGAACGGGTGATTGTTATGCTGTAGAATTGCACTAGGTTGATGACATTGTTGAATGGTGGAAGAGCATAGTTATCTTAAGTACAGTATATCATCTTCGTACATAATCTGCTCGTGAAAGTATGTGAAAAGCAGTGAATATTGTCGTGGAGTCATGACGTGGCCGAAGGGAGTCGACTACAGATCGAGGATGAAAACTGTTTATTGGGGCCGAACTTGTGGCCAACAAATGAAAAGTAAGATTACGGCGAGGCACTGGCACTGATAGCGGCGGACAGAGCGTCGGTCGTTGATCAACTCACTAGTGGCGAACCGTGTCGGCATTTATACCCTTGCCATCGAATATTATAGCGCTATCACTAGCGGCTACGTAGGTTCCCGAATGTTCTGAAATGTTCACGAAGTGGGCGTAATTTTAACGAAACGACGCACTACAGCCTCGAAGCCTCTCGAACATTGTAGACGCAGTTTGCACTGAACGTAGTGAAATGGAGTGATAACAAAACTTGAAAGGAACGTACTAATATAGGGCAATTTTAGTGACGTGTGAAAGTGGTATTGTAAGTATCATGTGTCGAGTTGTACAGAGCGAAACCTAACCACACTAAAATACGTGTGACGGAAAGATCACTTGATGTATTCTGAGTTTTATTTGTGTAGGGCTAAATTCTCTGCAACGTGATACCCCTTTCCTGCCCGACAAAAATATAAAAGACTAATTGGTAACTTTATCGAATAATATTACTTATTGCTGTATACTAATAGCGTTTTGAAAAGTAAGAACACAAAAATCGGCACATTTGACATAGAACACATACCCGCACATATGTGTGGGCTGGGCTTTTATTCATGTGAACCGCGCAGTTAAGAATGCATCTAAATTTGCTGGACTTAGAGCAGAAAGTACGTTGTTAGTGCCGTGTGTGGAACACTTTAAAACAGTTTTTGTCACTTGAAAGGCACAAGTAGACGTTGCATTTCTCACAACGCGTCCGAGTGCGAGAAGTGCACCCTGCAAGCCTGCAGCAACGTGCAGACGACAAGCTGTCCACTGATGGCCAGTGGTCATACGAGTCCAAACGTTTGTCCACGCCGGGAATCTTCGCAGCTCCAGGGGATCTCTCGGTAGAATGATTTGGCTGCACATTTTCGTTGTTGCTTTCGAGTCTCTTGCGTTTGGGCGACGCGCAAAGTGCCTCAGCGACAGCAAGACGAAAGTCCAAGAGGCTCATTGTGTTGCGTCTGAGCACCGCATCTTTTCGACAGGCGTCCCTGTATTCTAGCCAGCAGTTGGCAATTGCAAGATCCACCATGTGCAAACTGACCTTCAAGGTCCACTTTTTAGTTTTCACTGCCACTCTGTAATATTCAATTAGTTGATCACAGGTATCAACACCTCCCATGCTCGCATTGTAGCGCCTGACAACTTCCGGTGCGGGCACATCGATGTACTTCTTTTTGGACCACCGCTTCACAGGTTCGACATTTGTGGCCCCGGCACAAGTAGAAGCCAGTAGCACCGTCTTGCTGTCTTTCCACTTCACAATAGCTACTTTCTCATCGTTTCGAGTGAGTTCATCAAGGTCACCTTGCTTCATTTCTGAGTCGCTTCTGAAGCGGACACTACGGATTCGGTTCGCCATGATAGTACCCGTACCATCAATGCCTTTCTTCAGCAGTTCGTCCAGAAGAGGAATGGTGGTAAAGTACCTGTCAAAAAATATCGAGGATTTCTCTGGCAATGTGCGCACTAGTCTCAGCACAGCGTTTGGACCCAAGCCAAGTGACGTTTCAGCAAGGGGAGTGGACTTTCCCTGATAGATCTCGAAGTCCATTACTAAACCCTCAGATGTGGTTACAACAAAATTTTTGAGCCCGAGTGGTCTGGGTTTTCCTTTCACGTATTGGCGGAGAGGACACCTACCAGTAAATGGTATGATTTGCTCATCAACTGAGTAGCAACGGGGAGCTCTCTCCAGTTGCGTGCATCGGGTCCTAACCGCATCAATTATTGGCTGAACTTTCCAAAGCCTGTTCACATCGTCTGCTTCTCGCGGTTTTTCCGTGTCAACAAAGTGCAGACTTGACCGTAACTTCTTGAATTCTTCACGTGTCATTACGCTGCTGATGAGATCAAAATGGTACCCTCTTTTCCAATACATGTGTAACTGCGGAAATCGAATGCAGCCCATGACTAAATGCATACCGAACAGCTGCTTTACCTTTTGCGCGGTCGCTTGCAGAGCTTTTCCATGCTTTGACATGTGGTACATATTGGTCTTTTCAGCGGCATTTTCAAAAAACTGCTCGCTAAAATACTCTGAAAAGTAGCTCAATGGACTTTTGACATCTACCAAAACATCGGCCCTTTCGATGGCTCCAGGCGGGTCAGGCTTTTTGGGGAAGGGCTTCTTCATCCAAAAGGTGCGACCTCTATTGTTGCTGGCAGGGGTTGTTGACTGGTCACCTGAGGCAGAAGGTGCGGGAACAGAGTGATCAATATCTTCATCATTGTCACTGTTGCTATCACCGCCGGGTTGATTTGGTTCACGATTTTGAATTTCTGCTAGCTCGTCGTCGTCGTCGTCACTGAATTCGATGTCAGAGGAATCCAGGAGCTTCAAAATTTCTTCCATATCATTTTCGTCCTCGGGATTGAAAATTCCTGCAGGTGAAAACAGTGCAAAATTTATGCATCACAACAACACAAAGTTCGTTGCCGAGGTTAAATGACAGCTATGGCGTTGAAATATTGCACCAGAAACCTGACCAAAACAATTCTGATCCTCACTGTGATTCATGAAAGGTAATAAACGAATAACATGTGACAACTGTACACCTATGCGACGCTAAATGTAGTTCCTCACTGTTTCAGATACAGCTGTACAGCTGTTGTTTCATGCAATCACGGAATCCATAATTTGTCCACTAATTGTACTCATAATTCACGCAAAGTCACATTGTGTCGCTAACTTGACGCATGAGTAAACTCTAAAACACGAATAGGGGACCCGCCAATACGATTCGCAAAAATTTTGCGGAATGAAAAGATATACCGCGCTGTCACAACAGCGCACGAGGGCGCCAACTAGCACTGTGCCGCGACGCATTTCACGACAACAAACGCCCAGCCCGCACAAACGTGCGTGTGGCTTTTTCGCGCGTGACCACAAAACGCCCGCAATCAGAACGAGTAAATTTTTTAGTGCTACATGTTTCCCGACGTCTTAAAATTGCTATGCTATAGAAGATTTTCGGAAAAAAATACGAATATCAAGAAAAAATGCTGACTTACGTTTTGGAGGGAGCCGGCGTAGACGCACATGTTGAGACGCCATGCTTCTTTGAGAAATTCCTCGCCCTCTGGTGGTCAAATTGATGAACTACTGAAAATGAGATATTCTCCGGGACATTGACATTGCTGACAGAGGTCTCTGAAACCGAAACTGAAATAGGTACCGTTCAGTGACTGTTTTCGCTTACCCACACGTTTGTGCGGGCTGGGCCGTAATGGGATACAGCTTCCGAAAGAAATAAAGTTTCATACATAGGTTATTTATGTCAAAGTTCTAAGTGGACTGTTTTTCGGAGCCCTCCACTATGGCGTGTCTCAAATTCAAATGGTGGTTTTGGGGCGTTAAACTCCAAAATATCAATCAATCAATCAATCAATCAATCAATTGGACTGTTATGAAACTACTACACCAACAATCTTGTCTTCCTTGAAAATACATTTTTACGTGCATGATTACTATCTTGTTCATCGCCTCGCATGTTTTTACTTATTAGTAAAACAGTAAGACGCCACAAAAGTGATAAAATAAAAAAAGATAATGAAGTGAAAGCTCACTTTGACCTGCGTATCAACACTACAAGATTTGCAATAAAACAGATGGATGGACGAGTTGGTGTGCGTGCATATTATAACTTTTTACCACGCACAAAACAAAGAACAAAAAAGAAACAGGCAAGCGCTATTTCTCTCACCGAAGTTATTTTTGAAAGGAACAAAACATATAAGTATCTGGGATCCAGCGTAGTGCTTGTGCAAGTCAACGTTTTATTATATATATAGTCTTGCATAATACGCTAGTAGTAGCGAGTCATATTATGAATGGATGTGTGTCTTGAGTAGCGGTGTATTATCTAGCTACTACATTTAAATATTTGTCAAACCAGCACTAACGTTATTGCTGCTAATTTTTTTATTAAGAGTTTGCTTAAGAAGGACTCGAACTTCTGACTTGATCACTTCCGTATGAATGTACTCACTCCATCTGATGAAGACAGCGCACGGCGAAGCTTCTCACAAAGTTGTCTGGGTAGCTGTAGTCCAAGAGCTCTAACGCTTGTTCCGGCTTGAGAAGCTTCCATATCTGTAGCAGCGCTTGCATCTTCAACAAAACAGAACCAAGATATGTGCGAAATGGTCAGAAATGCCGTTAAATGGGTTCTCAGTCACCCCTCGGGCACGGTGAGGAAAAAAAATGAATTCTACGAACAGCAAGCACTATACTATGAGCATAATTACAGCGAAATTATGTATACGTGCGCACAAACGGCTCACACACAGAGCGCGAATTCGCGACATTGTCAACCATCCTGTCTTCATACCGATAACGAACAAGTTCATAGATTTCGGAAGAGGGAAGCTTTGAGAAATGAAAACTCTTACAAAAGGTGTGTCACTCCAGCCAACGTTCTCACTAGTGGTCGTGTCTGGTCATGTCAGGGTTGTTGATGCCCTAAAGAAAGCAAGGCTACTTGTCGCAGTAGGCCCTACCAACACCCATGAATATTTTTCATCTCTCCAAGAATTTTCCATCTATTTTTTATTCAGAGGCCTAGTTCTCAATCAGTTCGGTGGTCGGGTTCCCAGTTGTACTTGGCCATTAAACAACATATTGCTGCTATCGGCTGACAGCTGACAACATCAACAACGCCTTTGGATTAAATGGGCTTCCAGGCATGAGGTGTCACAACAGGTCGGCGCAGGAACGCAATTTAAGACACAGTTTGACACAATTGAAGAAGACAGAGAGGCTGTACCCTAAGCGACCGAAACACTGCAGCTGACGGCCTCCCCGACAAAAAAAATTAGGCAGATCCCACGTACCTTGAGAATCGATGTTATGCGTAGCATGGGGAGGTAAGGTGAATGTATTTTAATTTTCCTATTGAGCGAAGTGTTATGAAGTGGGGCTCAATGTATGCACGCACGCACGCACACACACACACACACACACACACACGCACACGCACACGCACACGCACACGCGCGCGCGCGCGCGTTATACAGCAGCATGTGTGTCACGTTGGCAGTTTGCAGTTCCGTAACGATGCCAACAGCAACATGTATATTAGCAAAACCTGAAGCGGTAAGCTCATATGAAGCGCTGGTGTTTCCGTTGAGGTTTACGAGGACAGTAGCCCTAAACACTGCTACGCACATCTGCCTCAGCGGATGGCGCCTATAACTACAATTGATGTCAACCCGATATGACGGCTGTACCATTGCAGTACATATGTAATGTTTATAAAATTTGATAGCCAGTACTGAAACCAGAATTTGGGTTTCTTGAACATTAGGGTCTCTTCGCAAAGCATTTCAGAAACATGGTGTGGCTCTGTGGTAGAATACTTCATTGCTTCGCAGAATACTAAATTTCTATTCCTGCTGGGACACTGACGTTTTCTTCTTGTAGTCGTTTGGTCAATGCTGCCTATCGCACTTTATTCTTAAGTATCAAACATTAATGTTACACATGTGTGTCCTCGCATTCCTGGGTAGATATGGAAGAGGAACCAACTTCCTTGAAAGAGAAGGTACGGTCCTCAAGGTGGCTCCATGTGGGCAGCGACCCCTTCGGCCCAGGCAGCAGTAGCAGCTGCTCCTCCTTAATTGGAGCTTTAACGAGTTCCTCCCACTCTGACCGTGAGCGAGCATTTTGGGGGCAGGAAAGCCATCACAGCCCTACAATAATTGATTTTGTGTAGCTAATTCTGGGGCGCTACAGTTTTGGCAGATTGGGTTCACCAATCCGCATGTAATAGGCGACAGCAGGTGAGTACAAAGATGAGAGTGAGTTTAAATGCGGTGGACAATCGTGGCCTGTTCTCTCGTAAGGTCTTCATCAGCCGATGAGTAGATGTACCGGTCACTTTTGTGAGTTTGTGATGTTATTAAAAGAAGTCGGTGCCTCACCAGGAAGACTGGGTCCAAGAGACACGCCTCCCAATTTGTTACACCTTGGGCTACGCGGTGCACCTCCTCGTTGCCAGATTGATTGATTGATTGATATGTGGGGTTTAACATCCCAAAACCACTATATGATTATGAGAGACGCCGTAGTGGAGGGCTCCGGATGTTTAGACCACCTGGGGTTCTTTAACATGCACCCAAATCTGAGCACACGGGCCTACAACATTTCCGCCTCCATCGGAAATGCAGCCGCCGCAGCCGGGATTCGAACCCGCGCCCTGCGGGTCGGCAGCCGAGTACCTTAGCCACTAGACCACCGCGGCGGGGCTCCTCGTTCCCAGGGTTCCCCAATTGGGCAGGGGCCAATACTAATTGAATTATACAGTCAGGCTGACAGCTTCTTGAAATCCTGGCTGCTCGGTTGTTGATACTCCCCTTTGAGAGATTAATTATGGCTGTATTCGAGTCACCTAATTCCTTTCAGGGGGAGGCGCTCGTCATGGTCAAAGCAATGGCCGTCTCTATACAGCCTCCATGGCGGAGGGCAACTGTACCGAGGAGGTGTTAGTAATCTGGCCCCCTCTGGTCCCCACATTTACGGTATACCTGTATACGAGTTCATATAAAATGTCTCATCACCTGTGGCACATACTCGCAAACGAGTATGTGCCAAAGTTTTTTTTTGAAAAGTGTTCGATGGCGTACGCGGTGGCATTGTGATGTTATTCATGTCATGACCAGCGCGTCATACTCGTCAAACCTACTTACCCCCTTGTACTAATTTTGGTGAAACCGAAGTTAAGGGGCTCATCATGAGAGCACCCCGCAGACGCAGATAGATAGATAGATAGATAGATAGATAGATAGATAGATAGATAGATAGATAGATAGATAGATAGATAGATAGATAGATAGATAGATAGATAGATAGATAGATAGATAGATAGATAGATAGATAGATAGATAGATAGATAGATAGATGCCAAAAGTGCTAAGCTTCGCATTTAAAATAGTGCCGCTAATGCCCTCGGCATAGTTCTTCGAAGGCGGGAACTTGGCACTACTTTGAACTCTCTCAAACAAGCTCACATTTACACGCGCATTTACGCAAGAACATACGCCACACCCGAGCTGCGTATAGGGTATGTTCTTTGAGTGTATGCGTGTGTGAAACTGCGTGTTTGAGGGAATGCCAACACATGTAACAGCACACAAAACTTGAAAGGATGATACAGAAAGAGCTCAAAGAGTGCCGACTTCCACCTGGTGCGAACAGGTATTAACACACAGGACAAAAGGCATGCGGCCAAAGCAAATGTCAAGTTGTACAAAATTGCTCCAAGTTTCTTCTGTAGCTGCATCAACTCTAGGCCACCGAGTACGCTCGTTTCATCGCAGAAAGCCGAGTGTAGCTCCCGTAGCCGACACGGCTACGACACGGCTCAGCTCCCGTAGCCGAGACGGGTTGCAGGACCAACATTACTGGAGAGGTCTGTTGGCCTCTTTTACCTTTTTAGCTCAGCCTTACAATGAGAGGTGCCTTGTCTGCATGCATTCGACTGCAGCGCGCACTGTTCTCACAATGGAAGAGAGCAAACGTGTCACATGGCGCACGCTTGAAAACATGATACGCGCTGACTTGGCTTCTTCAGGTTCTCTCAAGCCAGCCTGGGTAGCTTCAAGCGCGCTCTTCACTACGAGTGATCGAAGCATTCTACCATTCTCTGTTCGTGCACTGTGGTTAAAGAACTTGAATAATTTCGTGACGATAAATTCGGGAGGTAACAAGCTTTGATACTACGATCATTGCATGATTACCTTGAAAGGTGGAAAGTGTTACTTGAAAAGAAGCAGTCGTTTTTTTGCACACAAATACGCTGAATATAGACGAATACTTCTAATAAAGTTAATCTGGTGCTTTTTCTTAAGGGTGAATGAACCTACGGTCATGCCATAAAATGAGCACCGAATGAATAACAGTATCTTGAAGTTCTTACACACTATATGAACGGAATATCTCACGTGCTTTAATCAAAATTATCGACAATCCGATGGCCTAAGAATTCTTATCGTCGTAGAACAGTTTCCCCAAAAAGAAATACTTGTCGTGAGGCTGTAGCGTGAACGAATCCTCCGTCTGGAATTCTCAGTATTGATTCTGTTCTTTTGGCGTGCATCAGCCATGTCATTTGTGCTGGTATTCCGGAGTGTAAATAATCCCACCTACGCTACTCATTGAGCTGAAAGCCTGCATGATGGCATTCCCTTCACAGTACCTTGAACAATTTTTTTTTCAAATTTTTGACTTTTAAATAATCGACCTATAGTCAATGAATGTGAGGCCTCATTGCCCAGACGTCGGCACTCTCGCTGTAGCGCCTTGACGCACGGCTATTCTATCATGCGTTAATTATTCGTTTTTGTGAGACATAACTACGCAAAGGATCGTAATTCGGAGCCCTGTATACTGGCCTTCACAGCATTTTAGGAAATAACCTGAACATCAATGGACGAAAGAAAGTGGCTTTTTTCATTCAAATGAGCAACCCAAGTACTGCTACCAAGCGCAGCTTCATGCAAAACAGACTTCAGGATGCAGTCAAAAATGCTAACCATCACACAGTTTGGAATACCAGGTGGGGAACCTAGAAGTTAGTTTCATCCGTAAGGTGAACGAACAGCAGCAACCACAATACATTGGACCACCTCGCAAGAAAACTATAATAGCTTTGTGTCCGCTAGGAGTACTTTTAGACGAACGCTATTTAAGTAAGCAGCTCACCTTCATTACGCATACTCAGCTTACGATGTTTTCCTGCAGAAAGTGGATTACTGAAATATCTCGCTCGATGTATTTCAAACTTTTTACTAGGAAAAAACACAGTAATGCTGCAATTTAATCATTTAATTATGAGCTCTTCTATCTCAGACTGGCTCGCAGGCTTTCTGCTCCTTTGTTGGCCATGTTCAGCCTGATTCCAGAATATACGTCCGTAAGAGGGTGTCCGTAAGTGAAAAAATGGTAGCAAGATAGAAAGAAATAAAAAAAAAGCCGCTAGACTTATTTATAACGTGTGCCGTCACGTTTCAACACATCTCTACAAGTAAAATCAAACTGCTCCAACGCTAGGACGGAAAAATAAATCTCTTATGTTGCAAGATCTTCTTTCAGTCATTTAGTTATATGACAGACACATTGTATACGCCTGTTTGTTTGTCTAATACGAAAAAGACCCGCCTTAAATACATTTCCTTTCTCCTCTAGTATAACACTTTTAAGTAACACTTTTTTCTAAAACAATTACCGTATAGAGTAGTATGACTATCAAAGTTATTTAACAACTATCTTTCAGCACTCCGGCCACACACCTGCTGTAGTTCTTGATCTTGAATATGGCCCTAAAGGCTCTTGTGCATGATTGTTCTGAACCATTGTGTTCCATGCTCGAAGTGTACACTGCCATTTTTTCTATTTTGTTTCAGTTTTTGCAGTAGAAAAAGCCATCAAATACAAATACACTCTGCTAAGGCCGGCAGTAAGGGTCGCAGTATTGATTATTTACAAAGTAGGCTGAGGGAGTGGCGCTCGAGCAGACATTGCAAATGTTTTATGACGCCTACTTGAAGTACTCAACACAAAATACAAGCAAAAGTTTCATGTTGACAAGCTAATCAAAATACTTCCAGGCGTACTTTATGACTCGAAAACTACGTGTATATCAAAAGCTATTTGCTTCGACACTACGTAGACACTTTTTTTTTCACACAAACCATCACACAACCCATGGTCTACCATCATGAAAAGATCATGGCGAACAATGGTCGTGGAAGTCTGTTCACTGCAACCAAGGCTTTGAGAGTGGCTATAAAAGCCGAGCCATAAATAAAATTGTAGCAATAACACTGGCTATGATAAATAGTTGCGCGACATTTTGACTAGGCTGCGCAGCTTGAAAGCACTCACCCCTTACGCCATTTATATGGCAAGCCGCATGAATTCATACTGCACAAATGCAAAGAAAACATTTTCGATGCTGCTGATGTTGTTGATGACAAATGTGGTTGATACCTTTGAAAGGAAAGAACAGTTTTACTATTTTATTACTCAGCTGAGGTGGCGTGTCTCATGGTGAAATCCCAGATGCTCCCACGCAGCATTTGCAAGGTTCAGGAATGATTCCATGGACTATAGAACACCACCGCTTCTCCTGTTTCAGCTTTGGTTTTGTTGAGCAGGAAGCACTCATAATTTATGCTTTGACTACATATGCTGTTTTTACTCATTTAGAGCACAGCAGGTTGCCTCCGCTATGGAACACTTACCTCAATTCAGCCCCCCCCCCCCTCCTCTCATGGCGTCCTGTAGTGTGCGCGTGAACACGGCAAGCTCCGTCTTTTTTCTTGATAATTGTTTTTTTTTTGATAATTTAGCACGTCCCGCGCGAATTGGTCCTGTAATTTCGGAAAGTACACTGAACTTTATGGCTACATTATCTCTTCGTGTGTAGTGCTTCTTCATTGTTATATGAATAAAAGTATGCCCATTATGACTTTTCACAGGCATGCGCAAATGCTTCGGTGCAGATACAACACTCACCATGGCAACGTCCTGGTGCTGTCCCCAGCGGAGCGACAGCAACAGCTTGGGTAGCGAGTGTGGAAGCTCGAGACAGTCATAGCGGAGGAACCAGAGCAACTGCTTGTCCTGCTCGTGCACTGGAGCCAAGGGGTCCTGCTCGGCGATCTGCCTTAGCTGCTCGCGGTGGCTCTTGCTCGCGTGGCCCTGAAAGGAAGAATTTGCAGTTATGTTATTCTGTTAATTCATTGCTGGTACGCAACATATATGTATATGGCATATTAACACACATACATGGGTCACCAAATGAATGACGCTACTTTATCTATACAACTTTTACTAGCGATAAGTGAAAATGTAAGCAAATGTACAGAGATGTGTACTTTAAAGGGCATTGCTACGCGTCTTATGAATGTAACAAATGAAAATAGAGATAAGAACCAAGAAATTCTTCCCTTTTATTTCAACATTTCCACATGTCATGCCATCTCTTAACGACAAAGTTCACCGGCGCTGACATTTCCTTTTTTACTTCATGGTATTGTGAGCATATGCAACCCCAGTTAAAGGATTTTTTATTTCTCCGAACATCCACTCTGTCCCCTCACGTTCTCCTAAACATCTGCCTGGTTTGTAGAACAAAGGCACAGTAGAAGGCACTCATGATGACATGAACTCTTCTGAAAAGTGTGCTTTAGTGTGTCTTTGTTCTCGTCGGTACGTCGAAAAAGCCGCGTGTGCGTTTGGAACCAGCTTCCACCACTGTTGCATGTTTTCGACAACACGAGTGTGCTCCGCTTTGAACCTCTCGTTATCCCATAACCACCACTAGCGTTCCACATTCTGAGTTGGCGATAGCCTCTCTTGCTCTTTGCTGTTTTCGTTTTCATGCCACATGTCATTATTGTTGAAGTGTAATAGTGAGGTGGACCAGAAAATTAGCGACCATTGCAGTGACTAATGGCCTGTGACTTACTATTCCGTGTGCCGAGGAACCTTGCTCTTTGACGCAGGAAGCGGCACATTCAAGAATCTGAAAGAATGAACACATATTTCTAATAAATTATGACAGGCTACCAGTAAACAGCATGTTTATTACTAATATTGCACTTGTGATTCAGCAACGAAAATAAAAGATCAGACAGGAAAGAACAATGGGCGTGAAATCCACAAAACATTCGTCATCATCATCCTCAACCTTACTACGCCCACTGCAGGAAGAAAGCCTCTCCCATGAGCCGCCAATACTCTCGGTTCTGTGCCTGCTGCTGCTACTTTATACCTGCAAAACTTTTAAATCTCATTGGCCCACCTAGCTTTCTATCTCCCCTTCGTGCGTTTGACTCCTCTGGGAATACAGTCAGTAACCCTTAATGACCAGCGGTTATCCTGTCTACGCGCTAAATGCTCGGCCCATGTTCATTTCTTCTTCTTGATATTCTAAACCCCAGTTTTTAGGTGCGGAGCATCTAATACTCGAGGCTTGTAGTGCGGCGCCGTCCGCAAGCTTCCTCCTCCTTCTTCCACCATCTGTGCATCTCTTCCTCCTCTACACACCGCGCGCGCTTCACTCCTCCACCATCTGTGCACCCTTCCTCCTCTACACACCGCGTGCGCTTCTCCTCTTCACGAACATTCGCTAGCTGTATAATGTAGCGCGCATGCGCCGTCACGCTTCGAGAACATCGGCAGCTGACGCGCTCGCATGCGCCGTCGTGCTTCGAGAACATCGGCAGCTGACGCGCGCGCATGCGCCGTTGCGCTTCTCCTCCTTCTCGAACATTCGACAGCTGACAGTGCATGCGCCGTCGCGCTGTATATATACTCAAGGTCGGCGCTCGCTCGCTCAGTTGCCGCTCGTCGGTTGGTTTGTACGGCGCGTCGACGTCCAAGGTCGCGGTGAAATGAATTCCAACGAATCCACAAACACAATGATCGACGTCCCTTCGACCAGCGCCGCCCTTTCGCATACGTGTGTACGTGTTCACTCATTTAACACCCCTCCTACAACCACGTTAACCAATTCAGCCATCGACCCAAGTAAGTCGCACTTTAACACCCCATTTCACAACCACGTTAACCAATTTAGCCATCGACCCAAGTAAGTCGCACTTTAACACCCCGTTAACCAATTATATGCTCCGCATCCTCCTCAGTGTTCCCCCGAGGGAAGCTGCGGGCAATTTTTTTCACTGACCCACTCTGCTATGTTCTCGTCTCTTAGGTTACACCTATATTTTACTTTCAATCGCTCGTTGCGTCATCCCCATTTCAAGCAGAACTCTCCTTGCAAGCCTCCACGTTTCTTCTCCGTAGGTAAGTACCGAAAAGATGCAGCTGTTAGATACTTCCCTTTTGAGGGTTGGTGGCCGATTTTCATTCACAATTTGAGAATGCTTGCGGTATATGATCCCCGCCATTTTCATTCTTCTAGTTATTTCACTTTCATGGCTCGGCTCCACACTTACTACCTGTCCTAAGTAGACATATTCCTTTACTACTTCCAGCACCTCTCCACCTATCGCTAAGCTCTGTTTTCACCTGAGACTTTTGCACATTACTTTCGGTTTGTGCATGTAATTTGCAGACCTACTTTACTGCTTTCCGTGTCTATTCCTGCACTCATGGACTATAATCCATCCCCTGAGGTACTTCAAGAGGATAGTTATAGCGCGAGAACAGAACGACGACACAGAGACAAGAAGTACACGAAGGACACGACCTTCTTGTCTCTGTATCGTCGTTCTGTTCTCTCGCTATAACTATCGTCATGTCATACCAACTAGCCCAAGCTGCCACTCTTCCAAGTTACTGCTCAAGGCGATGTAATCAGTGAATCGCAGGTTACTAAGATTCTCTCTATTAATTCTTGCTCTCAACTCTTCCCAGTCTAGGCTCTTGAAAGCATCCTGTAAACAAGCGATGAATAGCATTGCAGCGATCCTGTATCCTGGCCTTACACTTCTTTTTATTGCTATTCCGTTGCTTTCTTTAGGAGAACTATGGTGGCCGTGCATTAACTGTAGATTTCTTCCAGTGTGTTTATGTAAGGTTTGTGGATGCCCTGAGTTTGTAATGCCTGCATATCTGAGTCAAACGCCTTCTGGTAATCTATGAAAACTGTGTATAGGAGTTAGTTGTTCTTCAAGAATTTCTTCATTATGTGAATCATAGTATTAATATATTTTATTGTGGAGTAGCCAGCACGAAATTCTGCTTAGTCCTTTCGTTGATTTATGATTTGCTCTTAAATCTATTAGCTAATATTCTTGTACATAGTTTGTAGAAAGTTGACAGTAAGCTGATCGACGTGTTATTTTTCGAGTTCTTGGCGGCTCCTCTCTTAAGAATTAGGAAGATGTTGGCGTTCTTCTAAGCTTGGTTGACTGATATGAGGGGTTTAACGTGGGAAAACAATCATATGAATATGACAGACGCCGTAGTGGAGCACGCCGGAAATTTATATTGCCTGGGGTTCTTTAACTTGCACCAAAACCTGAGCCCGGGCTGACAGCGTTTTAGGCTCCATTGAAAATGCAGCTGCCGCAGCCGGCACCCGATTCCGCAACCGGCGGGTTATCAGCCGAGTACCTTAGTCACTATACGGCTGCGGCAGGGTTTTTTCCAAGATTTTGGTACCCTTTTTATCAAAAGATACTTCTCATGTAAGGTGGCCAGTTTTTCTAACACAATTTTTTCGCCACCTTTAGCAGTTGCATTGTTATCTTCTCCTCGCCAGTGGCTTTGCCTCTTTGCGGTCGTTCTAGCGCTTTCCTTACTTCCCCTGTGGTGACTGATATGATGTCGAATTCATCTGGGCTTTTATGGCTTCTTACGATATGATCCTGGTTCGTAGGCTTCTGTACAGCTCTCTGTACAACTCGTCTGCCTCATCAACTGTCCTATTCATATTGGTGATGACATTGCCTTCTTTGTACCTAATGCATACACCTCATTTTTCTTTATCCCGAAGTTTGCCTTCGTAGGTTTTATGCTTCTGCCGCTTTTAACAGCTTGCTCAATTCTCTCCATGTCATACCTTCTGATGTGGGCTACCTTACGCCAATCGATTAACTTCGAAAGCTCCACAAGCTCTATCACGTCGATTGCATTTGCAACTTTCATGTTTTTTCGTTTTTTTATTGGGGTTTTTCATCTCCTGAGATTGTTTGCCAGTTTCCTGCCTAGTGACCGCACTTTGGACTTCCGTTGCACGCTCTTTAATGGCACTAGTAAGATTATCATTTATTGTGCCAACGCTAACGTTTGTTACCTCGTTTATAGCAGCGAAATCTATTCTGAAGTGAAACTCTGAATTCCTGCATTTTCCCTCGCACCACTAGCTCATTAGGTGTCAGCGTATCAGTTTATGTCTTTGCTTTTTTAAACTTAGGCGAACACGAGCTCTTAACACTCTACACTAAGGCGAAATTACTCGAAAAAGGAGTAATGGAGCCCAATATGCGCGCGGGATGAACGGGTGGATTGTTGAGAAGTAACCACAGAAGGATGCGTGCCGCGTGCAAACCACTTAGTCTCCCCATTCCATGCAAAGGGATGAACCGCGTGGGAGATGCGGTTCATGCACAAACCGCTGTCGCGGAAACTAGCCGTCCTCCTCTCTCCCGGCTCAGTCTTCCCCCGATTTTGCTAGTGATGGCACGCGCGATCTAGGATTTACGACGCGGTTTTTGTGTGTACGCTTGAATGAGCGTGTGCTGCTGCTTTTACGTTTCGCCGCAACCATGAAATATGGAGCCGGTCTCGACAAGCCGCCACGCCGCGGTTTATATCCCTGGCTTATTAAAGATGGTGACGACCAACCACGACACCACCGGTTGAGAATCAAGGTCAACATAGCGGATGAAAAGACAGCAGGCATATCGGATACAACTGAATGCAGGAACAGCGCAACCTAGAAGTAGTTACTTCGTAACTACGGAAGCGAAAAAAAAACAAGAACAGAAAAGAGCGCTGACTTTCAACAAAGATTTAATATCGGAGTGGTGTACATATATAGGCGAAAAATGAAAAAAATTGGGCATGCGTAGAAGGGCGCAGGAACAACCACTGCGATACAATGTCAGCAAAACTCTTGTCTCTTGTTGAATGGGCTGAAAAACAACTACATATGTAACTTAAAAAAGATCGAGATACGCCATCTCCTTTTTGCAACAACGCAATCGATGGGCAACTTACACATTTACCGTCAAACTTGTTTGTTTGATAAGCTTCAATTATCTCACGCATGGCCTGTGAGTTGAGCTTGCTTAATACCTCGCAACGCTCAAAAAGTGGCACGCAACCGCAGTCTCGGCAGGCAGTGGATTCCGAGGTGTCCTTGAACTACGTTGTGTACATTTTTATTGTGCTCTCTTAAACGGTCTTCAAGGTACCTGCCGGTTCGCCCTATGTATACCACTCCGCACGAAAGCGGAATGAGATATACGACACCAATAACACAATGTACAAAGCGCGTTCTGTGTTTCATAGTGCATCTTTCTTTAATAGCAGCTGGAATATTCACCAGCTTACAAAGCTTTGCAAGCTTTTCTGGGGCGGAAAAAGTAACAGTGACACCAACGCGTTTACCATTTTTTTTTCAGCCGATGCGACACGTTATGCAGATAAGGAACGGCAACACATTTCATGGGAACAGACGCGCTTTGAGGCTGAGATAGCCCTCCTTGATTTCTAATTTGCTTCAAAAGTTTTTCCGCAACAGCAGAAATCAGGGCGCTCGAGTAACCAGCGCTTAAGAGGCGCTCTACCTGTGCTTCGAAACTGCAATGCATCGAGTGCGGGCATGACCTCTTCAGAGCGTTTACCAGGCAACCATTAATGATACCCCTTTTCACCAATTTTGAATGAGCTGAGTGGAAAGGTAAAAGGGGTTTACCACTTCTCAGTGAAAACAGCCAGCACAAATGATTTCTTCTAAGACAGAGTGTTAGGTCTAAGAACCTAATCGAATTTTCAGACGGTAACTCATGCGTAAGTTCAAGAGGATACAAGTGCTTCTTAAACAAATCTAGAAGACTAAGGACAATAACTTCAAAAACAGGATCCATATAATCAATGAATACAATGAAATCATCAACAAACCTACAGACCTTCACAACGAGAGACAAGTCGAGATCTTTTTGAATGTGGCGATCCTTATGCGCGAGAAAGATGTCACTCAGGA
Source organism: Rhipicephalus microplus (assembly GCF_043290135.1). NCBI lineage: Eukaryota > Metazoa > Arthropoda > Arachnida > Ixodida > Ixodidae > Rhipicephalus > Rhipicephalus microplus. The sequence goes on from NC_134702.1 coordinate 211,235,923, forward strand.
CTGGTGCCAAACAGAAACCTATGCAAACGCCGCTTTTTGAATGAAATGTTGCTCATTCCAAGATGCAACCGTTGACTTTAAATAAAATGAAAGCAATTCCAGAAAACCATGAACTGGCATACCTGACGCATTCTGGAAGTTTATCGACCCAAACGAATCAATGCATTCTTCTAAACACTGGAACAGTGCGTTATGTGGAAGTGAATAATATAGATCTTTCACGTCTATTGAGAAAGCCTTCAGTCCTTTGTCATTAGACCTTAAAAACATAATAACCGCCTCAGAGTCTTTTACCAGGAAAGGATCGTCAATAGTTAAAAGGTTAAGCTGTCCTTGTAAAAACAAGGCGACCTGTTTTTGCCAGGTCCCGTTCTCAGAAACTATAACGCGTAGTGGGCAGTCAATCTTGTGCGTCATAGCGGTAAAAAAGAGGTGAAGACTTAGCTTCTTTGATTTGTCAATAGATTTAGCAACTTTATCTAGGCCGAGAGAGCTGCAAATCTTTTTCGCTTTCAACTTAGCTTTTGCTATAGAAGAGTGGCTGGGTTTAAAAACAGAGTTTATAGTCATGGGGGCTTTGTCCTAAAACAAAAAAGGAAGGCAAAACAGCAAAACCACCTTCTTTGTCCGATGGCAAAAGAGCTAAAGACTGGGCTTTTAAGAAAGATACAACTTTTCTAGTGGGCACTGCACTGCTAGGTGGTTTACAGCGTGTTAAAACGTCCACACCATCAGAAACACACCTGTTCATCTCGCTGTCCGGGGTGCGTCGAGCAACTTGTCGTACGAGGGTCAGTAGCTCTTGTGGCGTTTTTCGAGGTTCAACAGCAAACTTTGGTCCAAGTCCCAAGACATCATGCACTTTCTCAGGAAGTTCAACATCACCAACGATGTGTACCCGGGTCTTCGGCAAGATTGGCTTCATTGAAGGGACAGCTCGTAGGCTAAGGAGTGTGTGTTGCCATAAAGGCAAATTAAAAATCAAGGAGGGCGATCTCAGCCTCAAAGCGCGCCTGTTCCCATGAAATGTTTTGAAGTTCCTTATCTGCATAACGTGTCGCATCGGCTGAAAAAAAATCGGTAAACGCGCTGGTGTCACTGTTATTTTTTCCGCCCCAGAAAAGCTTGCAAAGCTTTGTAAGCTGGTGAATAACGCAGCTGCTATTAAAGGAAGATGCACTGTGAAACACAGAACGCGCTTTGTACCTTGTGTTATTGGTGTAGTATATCTCATTCCGCTTTCGTGCGGAATGGTATACATAGGGAAAACCGGAAGGTGCCTTAATGACCGTTTAAGAGAGCACAATAACAATGCACACAACGTAGTTCAAGGACACCTCGGAAACCACTGCCGAGACTGCGGCTGCGTGCCAGCTTTTGAGCGTTGCGAGGTATTAAGCAAGCACAACTCACAGGCCACGCGTGAGCTAATTGAAGCTTATCAAATAAACAAATTTGACGGTAAATGTGTAAGTTGCCCATCAGTTGCGTTGTTGTAAAAGGAGTTTGCGTATCTCGATCTTTTTTAAGTTACATATGTGTTCGTTTTTCAGCCCATTCAACAAGAGACAAGAGGTTTGCTGACATTTTATTGCAGTGGTTGTTCCTGCACCCTTCTACGCATGCCCAATTTTCTCATTTTTCGCCTATATATGTACACCACTCCGATATTAAATCTTTATTGAAAGTCAGCGCTCTTTTCTGTCCTTGTTTTTTTTAGATGCGGAAGCATCTTATACTCGCGCCTTGTAGTGCGCCGTCCGCGCCGTCCGCGCCGTCCGCACTGCCTTAGTTGAGCTAATTCATTACGTCTGATACAATAATCACTCGTTCTCTGCTACTGCAATATTCACGCGTTCATCAAGTATAAGGTTATTTGTTGCACTTCAAAAGCATACATGTGTCCGAGTTAAAACGGTCAAAGTTTCACATTAAATGCACCAGGAAGGTAAAGTATTGGTACGGAAACCAGTAACACAAACATGAGCTTGTACGGTAAAGTTAGCTATTTAAAACCTACGCGAGCGTCGGTGCACACTGAACCATGCCTGTGTATTCAGGCATGTGTCTAACTCTGTTACCAGCCACTAAACTGTTTTAGCGGGACGGCTCAGTGCTCTCCCATAGTTGAGTACGAAGTACTCAAAATCGTTCAACATATTAGATGCGGAAGCATCTTATACTCGCGCCTTGTAGTGCGCCGTCCGCGCCGTCCGCACCGCTTCTCGAACATTCGACAGCTGACGCGCGCGCATGCGCCGTCGCGCCGTCGCCCACCATCTGTGCCGCGCGCGCTTCTCCTTCGAGAACATTCGACAGCTGACAGCGCATGCGCCGTCGCGCCGTCGCCATCTGTGCCGCGCGCGCGCTTCTCCTTCGAGAACATTCGACAGCTGACAGCGCATGCACCGTCGCGCTGTATATATACTCAAGGTCGGCGCTCGCTCGCTCAGTTGCCGCTCGTCCGTTGGTTCGTCGCAATAAATAAAACACCGCCCTTTCGCATACGTGCCGTACGTGTTCACTCATTTAACACCCCATTTCACAACCACGTTAACCAATTTAGCCATCGACCCAAGTAAGTCGCAATTTAACACCCGTTAACCAATTACATGCTTCCGCATCCTCCTCAGTGTTCCCCCGAGGGAAGCTGCGGGCATTTTTTTTTCGCTTCCGTAGTTACGAAGTAACTACTTCTAGGTTGCGCTGTTCCTGCATTCAGTTATGTCCTACCAACTTGCCCAAGCTTCCACGCTTCATAATATCGGATACATTCTTTCAGTTCGACGGAGGACAGAAATCAGCCCTGGATGCTTTCACAAGTAGGTGAGCATTCTCTATTGGGCCGCACTTGTCGGTTGTGCGATACGAATCGTGCTTGCCGGCAACGGGCTTGGTCGTTTTGTATATCGCACGCACGAAATGCACCCCGAATGTTGGCTTCGGCGTCTGTATTTCGCCTGTGCTCTTTGACCACCCGGAAATCGGCTGCCTTGCCCTCGGCCCCCCGGAAGCTCTCTCATCGAGTGCTCGCCTGTTCGCCGCCGTGATGAGCTCCGGGCTGACGATATTGGGCGGAGACCTCGTCGCTGCTTTGCAAGTCGTGCAAAATCCGTTGCGGTTGCTGATAACGAGCTCGGTTGTACTATGTGGTGCGCTGTAAGTGCAACGACACGGGCTGGTGGCTTTCGCTAGCGTTGGAACTGAGTCTGTGAAAATTGGTTGCCATTACAGTTGGCTTCTCCGTAATTCAGTGGCCAGCAGCTCGGCGCCGACCGTTGGCGGCTGCCACGGCGGTGGACTCGCGTTTGCTCGCTGCCCTCGCTCGAGTTTGTGGAAAGGGGCTGCATTACCGTCGATTTTTAGGCATTCGCTCCAAACAAACTCAGCTCTGTTCGTGGCGGCGGCCCAGCGTACAGTCGCTCTACTCTTCGAGGTTCGCTGGCGGCAGACGCTCCACATGCAATGCCGTGTTTGGTCTGGTGTTCGTTTTCTCGAGCTGAACACTCGAGAAAACGCTCGAGTTCTAAGCGAGCGCCAGCTCGCTTAGAACTGGCTGCCTCACTGGCGGCATGGTGGTTCGCGGGGCCTCGGAGTTATGACTGTGACTCCAGCACTTAAGCTGTTGCGCTGCTGCGATCGAAATACGTCTTTGACGATGTGTGGCATCACGTTAAAATGTTTACATGTCCTATTTTACACGTATGTTTTAAATTCACCATGTACGTATTTGTCATACCCATGCATATTTTATTTATTTATTTATTTATTTATTTATTTACTATACCTCAAAGGCCCCTATTCAGGGGTTTTACATGAGGGGTGGACATTTATTGTGAACAATGTCATTTGTGGTCAGTAGAGAGCTTTAGTACATGATCTCTGTGATTGCTTCGTAAAAATGGATGGGGCTGGAGAGGACAACGGCGTCGATTGGGAGATCTTTCCAGTCTTTTGCTGTTTCGATAAAAAAATGAATGCTGATGGGCAGAGTTGAGGGCCTTTTTTGGGTAAACAGCCAATGGGTGGTTGATGCGGTCAGAGTGACAATAGACTTCTTCAATGACTGTCGTAGCAATGCGTGAATGATAAAAGTTATGAAACAAGCACAGCCACTTAACTTTACGCCTTGTTACGAGTAGAGCAAGATTAGCTTGTTTCTTTAGTTTAGTGACGCTTGTGTGGTAGAAGTAGGCCGAATAAATAAACCTTTCCGCATGGTTTTGCATAGATTCAAGTGTATTAGTAAAGTTAGAGAGGTGGGGATCTTAGATCACACATGCTTACTCAAGTTTAGGTCGGACCAATGTTTGATATGTGAGCAATTTGATGGGTGAAGAACAAAAACGTAAATTATGGCGCAGATACCCAAGAACGTCACTAGCATCGTTGCTCACATCCGAAATGTAAGTTGACCATGTCAGATCTTAGGTTAAGAAAACACCCAGATATTTATAGAATTGAACAGATGAAACGTTAGAACTGCCAATTACGTTGCGATGCGGGACGTATGTCGTTCTGCGGTGGAAAGACAGTAATGAGGTTTTAGTGACATTAAGAGACATTAGCCACGTATCACACCAAATAATAATAATACATAGGTCAAGCTAGAGAATTAAATTGTCATTACAAGTGTAAATGGGACGATATAAGACGCAATCGTCTGCAAATAGACTTATGTTAGATTGAATAATATTTGGGAAGTCATTAATGTAAACTAGAAATAGTAAGGGTCCTAAAACTGTTTTTTGAGGCACTCCTGAGAGAACGGGAGATAAACTAGAAGAGTACGAGTGCGTGAATACAAACTGCTTACGGTTAGTTAAGAAATTTTGTAACCAAGTCAGTACAGTGTGATCAAGGTTTAGACGAGATAGCTTCAGAAATAATCTGTTATGTGGTACTTTGACGAATGCCTTGTCAAAATCAAATCTACAGGAACATTTTTATCGAGGCTGGTACTGACGTCGTTAATATATAAGGCTATCTGAGTGTCGCACGAGAGTCCTTTCAGGAAGCCGTGTTGATTGAGGTGGAAAAAGTGCTTGGACATTAGGAATTTCGCTACGTGGGAATAAATAACATGTTCCATTAATTTGAGTGAGATTGGACGGTAACCACTCTGAGCTGATAGATTACCTTTCTTGGTACTGGAATAATCTTTCTCAACTTTCAGTCCTCTGGGACCACTCCAGATTATAGCGATTGCTGGAAAATGAGCGAAAGTATTTCACTAGATGTGTGTTTGCTATATTTTAGGATTTTTGAATTGATGTCATCAACGACCGATGATGAAATGAGTTTCAGTGATTAAATTAGTTTGATTATGCCAATAGCTTCAAAGGTAACTCCGGGCATGACGGGGTGATCGTAAAGAGGAAAATTGGGTAATCCTGTATCAGGTTCTTTGGTGAACGCCGAGCCAAAGGCACAGTTTAATTCCTGGGCAACATCAAAAGCTGGAATAGGACAGTTGCGTTCGTCACGCAAGCTGACTGGTTTTGAATGCTTCGGGTTCATTATTTTCCAGAACTGTTTAGGGTTATTCTGTAGCATACAAAGTAGGGACGTGTTATAGAAAGATCGTTTGACTTTAGCCGAAAGAGAGAGGTAAAGTTTCTCAGATTGGTGATACTTATTCCAAGCACTAGCACTATTTTTTAGCTTTGCTGTTTTATATTGGCGTTTCTTTTTGTTGTTGAGGCATTTGAGGGAATTATTAAACCAAGGGTTAGCTGGTCATTCAGTTACAGAAATAGTGGGAATGTATTTTGCTATCAGAGTCTGCATTTTATTCTTAAAAAGTAGCGTCTTATTGTCAACTGAACGATCAAAAACGTTAGGCAAAAATTCTACATAGAAAGTTATAGGGTCAGCATTCATGCTACAGTAATCGCCTTTATCGTACAGCGTTATCGTTTTTTTATTCACGGCTGGGCTGGCACATGGCCTTCAACTGAAACGTGGATGATGGAGTGGTCAGATAGCCCGGGGTGATAGTTAATAGACGTAACGCTATCAAGATTTGAAGAAAGCACAAGGTCGAGGATCGTGGAAGTGTTGTCAGTCTGTATAGTCGGGGTAGTAACAATCTGTGTTAAACCAAAAGTAAGGCATGATTGATGATTGATATGTTGGGTTTAACGTCCCAAAACCATTATATGATTATGAGAGACGCCGTAGTGGAGGGCTTCGGAAATTTCGACCACCTTGGGTTCTTTAACGTCCACCCAAATCTGAGCACACGGGCCTACAACATTTCCGCCTCCATCGGAAACGCAGCCGCGCAGCCGGAATTTGAACCCGCGACCTGCGGGTCAGCAGCCGAGTACCTTAGCCACTAGACCACCGCGGCGGGGCAAAAGTAAGGCATGTGTTTACAAACTCGGCTTCCGTGTTTTGCCTAGCTGTTGTCGCAGCAAGATTTGACCAGTTTATTGCCGGAAGAATAAAGTCGCGAACAAAAGAATGGATGCCTGGCGATGGGAAGATACTAAGGAAAGAAGCGTTTCGTGTAGATGAATGACAAATGATTGGTCAGCGTCGGGCGGGCGGTAACAAACGCCAATAATAGCTGTTGGTCAAGAATCATTGCAGCGTACAAAGAGCAGTTCAAGAGGGAAAGGAACGTTTCATTCATCCTCTGTCACGTGTGAATAACTATTTTTACAATCTTATTGCACAGCCGTGGGCATACATCATGCAGAAGGCTGTGGCTGTGTGTGCTGGCGTCTGCTATGCCTGTCATCTATCGTTTTCGTCGGACTAGCTTCAGAAGGACTGTAAGAGATTTGAAGGTAAAGTTATTTGCGTGTCATATTTTACACGTATTTTTTATATCAACTTGCATGTACTTGTCATATACCTGTATCCTCCTCTTCTGCCACGTGTGACCATTTTTTGCTATCCTATTGTACAGCCGTGGGCACACAACATGCAGACGGCTATGTGCGCTGGCGTCTGCAATGCCTGTCATCTATCACTTCCGTCAGAGGAGCTTCACAAAGACTCTACAAGATGTCACAACGAGGCCGGAATTGTACATTTCACCACGAATTCTCTTAAATAATAGATAAAGTTCATGTGCATAGAGAAAAATAGAACATTTGAATGCCCCACTTTTGTCTTTCGTTGTTGCAGTGATTGCGAAAGCAATGACACACAGATAGCTAAATAATTTTTTGTGTGCTCTTTTCCCCGCCATTTGTTTCTCACTGCACCGAAAATTGGGCGAAAAAAAGTATTAGGCCGTGCGGAGAATAAATGGAAACGCAATATGTGAACTGAGGTTAAAAAGTCGATCCTATCGAAGTATTTGAGTGGACCAATCGTTCGTCCGGCGGGGTCCAACTGAGAGGAATAATGGTTGCCCGGTAAGGTGTATATGTGAAAACTAACGGTTGCCCCATAAGGTTTAAATGTGAAGACTAAATGTGAGTTTTTTAAGGTGATTTGTGAGACTAACAGTTACTTGCTAAGGTGCAAATGTGATGACTAATTTTTTGTCCCTCGAGCTGGTCTGTGGAGACTAACTGTTAGACCCGTTGCCGTTAGTATCTAGAAGTATTAATAGTAGTGGCAGCCTTATTAGTCCCCAAAAGGACAAACCATGTACTATTTTAGCACGCTCTTGCCTTAGGGTGTATGGTCAAGGCACTGAATCTTGCAAACTACTGCATTATGCACAATGCCTGGGTGTGCACACAGAATAAGTCTATTTCAATTTTAGTTTCCCCATTAGAACTTTGCCGCGTCCACTTCTGTTGCGTTAATAGTTATTATGGAGATTTATTACTAATATTAGTCTCATTTTCAGTGTAACTACAATAATAATGAATATTGTGGCCACCATACCACTATTATTATTGTTAGTACTTTCGTCGTTCTTATTATGCATGCCTTATACTCCAGTGTTCACTTTTATAGGCTAAACTCCTAAAGGTGTGGGTCTGTCCGTCCCTTGTATGTATGTACGCGACCACCTATAGCTTCACCTTTGACAACTGCCCACTACTTCATCCTGGCAAGCATCCCACAACGCACCATCACCGATCCACCACTTCCCCGACAATAAAGCTGTTATAATGAAGGCGGAACGGAAGCCACGTACAGGTACCACTTAAGGATAACAAAATTTCTTCTATAAATATGTAAATTGTTCGTCAGGTTTTTAATGATGTGGTTGGCGATATTTGCGGGTGGTTTGCGGTTTAGCGATAACAACCTTCAGGGCTTCACCCCACTCATCATCATATACTCCGTGGATACGCTGTGCTTTTTTATTGCGATATCAATTATATGGACACACTCGGCTATATTCCGCCGCCGGCATCGGCGTGGAGGTCGGCGTCGATGTCACGCACCGTATATGTATACGTATCTATATATATGAAAACGCAAGAAAGAAAACAAGCCCAGAAAAAAAGGACTCCGGAGCACGGAATCGAACGTGAAACCTGCGCGTCGTAAATGCCAGGCGTTAACTACTGAGCTGGTACGTGTGTGCCGGGCGTTAACTACTGAGCCACTGACGGGTACCTTCATCAACTCTGAAACGGCAAGCTATTCATATCTACCACTCACCACTGTTGGCGGGCATCTCGGGGTGGGGAAAACATTTGTGTATTCAGCATTATCAGCAAGATGGCGCAGTGAGCGCGCGGCGGCCCTCATATCTCACGCGTACTTTAACCCGCGTAAAGAATAAGGGGCTGTACACTCGATCACGCGCCCTTATCTTGCAGTGGGGAGAATCTTATGTCTTTGCTAGCCTTTGAGTTTTGTCGAAACGATTTTGTTGAAGTTGCCGGGTGCACAAAGATCACTGGAATCGTTGCGCAGCCTCCGTTTGCGAAAAAGCCGCGCTTTTCACACACAGCGAAGAAACAACTGAGGCGCTTATTTGCCCTAATCTGTACCTGTGACTACGTTTAGTGCGTTGTTTGTGCATGATAAACATGAGGCACGTTTCCATCTGCTTGCCATTATGCGCTTGACCTTCCAATTTGTTGCTATCGGGTTCATTGCTTTGCGTTTGTGGCAAAGCTTTGACTTTTTTTTGGTTGCCTAATGGTTCAGTAGTTCACAAAATGAGCTGCGGGACATGTGAAGTTAGAAGCTGATGGGCGACCAGGTCATAAAATACAGTGATATGAATGTGCGACATAACCCCCTCTTTATAATAGCGCAGCAGCCTTGCATGCAATGACGAGTTTCGGTTCACATGCAGATGCTGGACCATTTCCAACCGAATATTCACTTAAAACTCCAGATGAAGGAGTCGTTTAAAACAAGAAAGACGAGGTGTAGGATGAGGCCTTGCTAATGACCACCTGCCGGTAATGGACTTCTTCACCAGAGCAGGATTGGCCATTCTGGGCAGTACTTGGTCAACACCTTCCATGACTACAGAAGTTAACACTTGGCCCTCAGTCTCCAGCGGCTGCGAAGCAGCTGTTGAAGGCGGTAGTCATACTTGCGACGCAGCCAAGGGTGCTGAGAATCTATGGGCATGATAGGCTGTCATTGGAGTCTGCACTTGGTTACGTTCAACGCTTGAACGCTGTCTAGTGAGGCTTGTCTGGCTGTTGTATTAGAAAAAATTATAGGGTGTAAACGAGATGTAATAGGGCTCTGTGAAGTTAGGAGGACTCGTGAGGCGATATACAATGCTGACGAACGACCACGTCATTTTCATTTTAGTAGCGAACTGGGGGATGAGGACTAAGAAGAAAGAATGTGCCCAACACGGGTCCTGGGGCAAAGTGGACACGTCCTATGCGATTGTAGATTAGTTGAGAGAAAAAAAACTAGGGATAAAATAAACACTGGGGAACTAGGGTAAAACATTAACAGGGGTAAACCGGGTAAACTGGTTCCGCCAAAACTTGGGTAAAACGGAACGGAACACTGCGAAGCTGCAGTAAAATGAATTATGGAAACGAACATCTCCTATGCTACCATGTTTTAGTGTACAAAAAAAAAACCAGTGGTAAGGTTCGTATACACGAGAATATCGCTGACAACACAGATATAGCATCAGTGAGAGGGTTTCAAGAATCAAAGTTAGGTTTAACAAAAGCTACAAGATGAAGGTTGTACAGGCGTACGCTCCTACATCGAGTCATGATCATTTCTTTGAATGCATATATCAAGACGTAGAGTCATTCCTTAATAATATAAAAACACAGTATACTATTCTGATGGGCGAGGTTAATGCCGAAGTAGGTAAGAAACAGGCCGGAGACTATGCAGTGGAGGAATATGAAATTGGCTTCAGGATCAACAGATAGGAGTTATTAGTAGAGTTCGCAGAACGTATTAATATACGGATCTTGAACACCTACTTCAAACTTTACACACACAAAAATAAACAACAGGTGGTCGAATAAAACATACAAAAAGTAAGTGTCAGCTAAATGGAATTGCCAATCTGTGAAATAGTTTCCTAAGAGCTGTGCGAAACTGTACCACTTGCGCATTGTTGTTCTGGTAAAAACAAAGTTGGCACAGGTGTGCGCATCGTGGCAGACCTCCCCGGCTACGGTTCTGTCTGAGTGCCTCTTCACGCATAGTGTATTTCACTTTACCTAAATGAGCACGCAGACACACAGAAAACATCTCTGTGCACTTCCTCACACTAAAGCAAGAGATAATTGCGAGGTCTGCAACCAACAACCGAGGAACGATAAAAATTGCTGTCTGTCTCCTTATTGTGCGCGTAAAACGCCACGGGGGTGTTGTCGTTATAAAGGTGCTCCATTGCCGACCGAAGGTTACAGAATAGACATCCGGCAGCGGTGCTTGAATATGTTAGAGTCTTGGATACCTATTGATCCAGGTGCACGTTTTGAAAAATACCGGGTCGTCAAAATTTCTGTAGCCCAGTAGTATGACACCCCTCATTATCTTATCACTCGGTTGACAGGTAAAGCCACGGCAATTACTATCTAGCCACCATTTCGTGATTTGCCTTTCACGTTGTCGAATATCATAAATACTTCGTGAAACGCGAAAGGGAAACACTGGCGGCGTAAACAGGAATTGTACAATAACTGTTATCACACAAAAATTCTGTGCTGTACACGTTCTTCCAAATTGGAAAGAGAAGCTTGTACTTCGCAAGTATAGAACGAGTTCCCATTACTAGTTCATCTGATGCAAAAGAAACCCGTTACGCCTGCATTCTGAAAGCTTAAAAGTGTCTCTACACTAGCGTTGCATTTGAATTTTTCTTAAAAATACACAGTCGGATAACAACGAAGCAAAATAAAGTGAGCGGCTTAGAGCTCACATGAAGCTACAAAAGTTATACGGATTTGAAATCACCGACAGAAGGTTATACGTAGGTAAAAGGAATTTAGGAAAACCTATCTAGACAAGTTTTTTAGATACCACCGGCTACACAACCAGCTGGTTTAATTGCAACTTTCGTGCTCATCTATTTGAAGGCCTACACATGTAGCCCGTTTAAAGCCAGTCATCAAAAATGGAGGCAAAATACTGCGCTTCAGAAATTTAAACGGAAACAGTCGCCCATGCACCAGTATATATATATATATATATATATATATATATATATATATATATAGATGAAATAGATGATCAGAGTTTCTTCCGGCTACCGTAATAAAAGTTGTAAACTTCGAGAATAGTGCAGTATAGGAAACAAAACAATAAAATATTTATTTAATCCTAACAGTTTCGGCTGGTGGACCAGCCTTCTTCGGAGGATGTAAGTGAAATATATATATATATATATATATATATATATATATATATATATATATATATATATATATATGTATATATATATATATATATATTTCTTGCACAGAAAACCACACTGAAAGAGCAATAATTAGGCGATGAATGGGTGCTGATTCAATTGTCGAGTTTGAGTAAAATATAGTGTTCAGAAAAGACAACTGCAACTGAGTTGAGTCCCAAGTTCACAGCTTTCCAACATAATTATGTCTGTTTCTTTACCGCTATTTCTATGTTCTCCCTCACTTCTCTCTACATACATCCTTCTATCTCTCTTTTACTCTCCTTAATTCCTCTTCATTTACATTTTCCTTATCCTTTCTGCCGTTTTGCACCTACTTGCTCCCCACTACTTTACAAGACGTTATGATCTGCTAGCGTACGTGGATGTTGCAGAGAAACATATTGCCAATATTTTTGTCAACATCAACACTTCATTTGCACGGTCAGTCAGCGAAGACATAATACTAACAAATGAGAAGTCATCCATAATGGTATTTGAGTGCTTATTGTTACTACCGTTGTAGAGCATGATTGGAAATTGCCTCTATTTGGTATGTTCTCACTGTTGAATGCTGACTATTTACTGCCACGTGTTCGTCATTGGACCGCAATACGAGCAGAATGAACATATCAGTCCTGTGTGTGCAATGAAGTCCTTCAAATTGTAATGCCTGTGATGAGCCTATACTAGAAAAAAACTTATATAGACGAGTGTTGACGACACTCGCCTTGCATAAGCAATGTCAAATCTCGCCTCACTGAGATGTGTTTTGATTCATTGATACGTGGGGTTTAACATCCCAAAACCACCATATGATTATGAGATATGCCGTAGTGAAAAGCTCCGGAAATTTCGACCATCTGGGCTTCTTTAACGTGCACCCAAATCTCAGCGCACGGGCCTAAAAGATTTTCACCTCAAATGGAAATGCAGCCGCCGCAGCCGAGATTCGATCCCGCGACCTACGGGCCAGCAGACCAATACCTTAGCCACTAGACCCCAACGGCGGGACAGGGAGATGTTTTTTTTTCGCCAAGTATTTCTACCTTTATCTTTTTTTCGCTCTCTCTTCATTCCTCTCACCCATTAGGCATCACATTTCGGAAAAATAAGCGTATGTGTTCCGGGAGTGAACCAAAGATGAAGAAGATAAAGAAAGAGCGTGTGCTGGCTTGCTAAATTATTGTCTCACTATTTTTCTTCTTTTTTTTCTGCAAACTTGATATCAGTATTTCAAATCAAAATTAAGTTACAAAAAATATGTAGGAATGACGCATTGCTGAATGTTTAGGGCAAATTCACCTTAAAATCGGCCAATCCCCTTCTTTGGGTACGAGCCATTTGCACAGGGAAACAACAACAACAACAACAAAAACAACATCGTGATGATGCAACGCCGACGAAATTTCAAGGCCGGAAGGCTGTCGCAGTGACGTCAGGGGTTGGGGGCCCAGTCGCCCAACTGAGCATGCTGAGTAAGACTTTTTTTTCCACATCTTTTATTTGGCCCAACCTAGCCGCAGCAGCTGCGAGAGCGGGAGCGTTAAGCGCGAGACAGACGTGCGATTTTCTCTGCAATTCGGCGTGCGGTATGGCGATGCGACTGCCGGAGTGGTGACGTTTCGTGACGCTTCGTGACGTTTCTTCGCGTCGCACCACCGCATAGCCAGTGCGGCGTGCATCAAACCGGCCAGATATTTTCGTCGCAGCATCGCACTGCCGCATGGCAGCAGCCAATCACAGCGCGAGCATACGAGTGGCGTCACGATGCTAGTCGCACCATCTCCCTGTCGCCGCTCCCATCACCCGTGGTCCAAGGCTCCAGGCGAGTCGGTGGAGCGGTGCGATCGTGGATTGCTGACAACGCCGACTGCGGCGGCGTGACAGACATCGAGTACGCTTCCCTGGTGACGTGATATTATTCCGCATTGAATAAAGGGATGCTCTAAGTGTGTCTTTTCTGCACGACAACGCCCGTTTTGAAACTGCTAGTGAGATCGGAGATCGTGAGCACCGATGCAAGGTCATTTCGCAGCTAAACACAGCTACCGACGTCTCTGCGCTGGCTTGCTTCGCTTCCACCTTTGCTCTTCACATCGATGGCATCAATAAAATAATAATGTATGCTAACGTATTACATACGAGTGCAATGCTTGATAGTGTTGTCGAAAACAAGCTCTCGATGACGAGCTCGTGTGTGAACGGCGTAGGCGACGGCTGGCGCCCGCGATGCTAGGCCTACCTGTCGGAGTCGTGAATAATCAGCTGTTGCCGTGGTTACGACGTGCTTGTCGTTCACGAATGCGATTTATTAATTATTTTTTGCGGAACGAGTCGTGGCTGTGTAATGTTGTTTGTTTTGAGGCTCATTACGAGGATACCAAGTGTTTCGACCCTGCATACCGAGGCGCCGCAGGGGGGTGGGGCCTGCCACTGATAGCTTCCTCGCCCCCGTGTGTCCCAAAACATCGCACGCGGCACGCCGCATCGCACGGGAAATCGCACGTCTGGCTCGCGCTTTAGTTCTCCTAAAACGTGAACGAAACACAGGCTTTCCGCCGCGTTCGCGGCGTAACTGGGCCCCCACCCTCTGACGTCACTGCGGCAGCCTTTCGGCCTTGAAATTTAGTCGGCGTTGAATGATGAAATGTTTCCTTCTATGACACTCGGCGAACATTTAGCATAGCGACTCTACTATAGAAAACCAACAGTCTTTTCCGCACGTGGTCGGGCTCAGCGGCGCACGCTTCTCTGCTCCTCAAACGGGCTCCATAAAGTCAAAATGATGATGCATTGTTGGTACGTGACAAATGAGCTGTACATACTTGTAAATGCAAAGCATTTCTTAGAGAAAATCGGTAACTTTGAGTGCATCTATCTATCTATATATATATCTATCTATCTATATATCTATATATCTATCTATATATCTATATATCTATCTATATGTATATCTATCTATATATATATATATATATCTATATATATATATATATATATATATATATATATATATATATATCTATCCGCCTGCAAGATTTAGCACTCCTGGCCGTTTCAATAAAGGTATCAATACAAAACTAAGCATGGCATAACATGACTATGAAGAGCATATTTGACTAGTCATAACATGAAAATCATGACATGTACGTCATGGTTTACATTTCATGGTCCTGCTGCTCTCTCGGTGCTTTCGTTCACATCAGACCTTGCAAAACTACTATGGTTTGACATGACTGCATGGCAAACACAAGCGACAGACCCTAACAAGAAAATCGTGACATGCGTGTCATGTAACAATATGACTACATGCCATGCTCATGATGTGCTCGCGGCCGCGTCTCTAGCTTCACATATACCAAATTGTGCATTACTCAACGTCAATCAATGACGAAGGTGTGTGACTCGTGCAAACATGATAATCATGAGGTGCCTGTCATGTGAGAACATGACTACATGCCACAGTCAAGGCACCAATAAATTTCGGTGTGACCCGGAGCGCGTGCGCGCCAGCATTCGTTTTGTCGCGTCACGCCAGTGTTGCCACGCCAGGCGCTGGTCCTGCCACATGCTGTCTTGATGCAGGGACGTTTGAGCGCGTCCGGCGTCCCTCCGTCACAAAAAGAGGCAGACGCAGTGTTGTCTGGGTAACGCATCGACGTGAAACGCGAAAGGCAGCATGTCGCATTTCGTGCCGATTGCCATCGGGCCGTGCCGACGGACGCAGGTCGCGCCAGTCGCACCTGCCGTGAGACTATATAGGGCTCGCGTTTTGCTAACGTTGCGTCGCTGTGGCGTGCGTTCGCGTACGTGCACGTTACGTTGTAGTACATTGGGCCCTTTATGATGCACTGACGGCCATTTTTCTAGCTCCACATATACCAAATTTGGCGTTACGTGACGTGAACAGATGACGAAGGCAAACGACACATATAAATATGATAATAATGACACGGAAGTCATGTACGGCATAATTTACCTCCACTTCCTAACGTTGTGCTGACTTTAAAGCGACATGTCCACTTTGCTCATTCGTGCTTCGCATATCATCAACTCCCACTGTTCGTGGGATCTGCCAACTTTTTTTTTTGTGCCTGATGCGATTGGCCATCAGCTCTGTTCGGCATGGCGTGCGTGCGCGCACCTGCTGATTGCAGTCACGTATTTACAGAAGGAACGCCGTGTCCTCTGCCATTCCTTCATAAACATTATGAGCTGTCGTTACATTTCTACCGATTCTGAATAGAACGGTGGTGTTCCTCCATTCATCCTAATCGTTCGTAGAAGGCCGTTCCTTGGAAAGCTGTTCCGTAAAATAGTGCGATGACGTCATGCCTACTACAACGTACTTTGCTGGTGGCACGGCACACTGTTTTTTTAATATATAAATTAAAAAAAAATATGTGTATGTATACCCTACACCTGTATAATGAGTACTTCACGAGCATTCATCTTTGCTAAATTGCATGCTCATTATTGTCTCGCCTCTAACAATAACAACGTTTTGCTCCAGCAAGTTACCCATGCGTGACTGGAATGAAACCTTTATTTTTCATAAGGCACACCAAGCAGTCACCATGTTGTTAAACGTGGCCCAAAGGAAATAAAAAAAATATGTGAGATTCATCATCGAGTTACTAGTCGCAATGGAGATTGCTGTCGATGCGCTTCTCGAAACACAAGGTCCGATTCCCTTAAAAATGATTTTTATATAAGATATGGTTGAAGTATTTGCTGAAATGCAAACGTCAAGTGATCTTTTGTTCAAGCTCTCAACCCCCTTCTCTAGCTGGCGCACCCCTCGCCACTCCGACCTACTTCAGCTTGGCTAGCGTTAGCGATTTCGAAACCGTTTTCATTTGACGTCACGACAACGTGACAACTCACCGATATTTCTGACGTCCAAGGGATTTCACATCACAACTACATCACACAATGATATAGTGACAAGACATCTCCGCCGAGTCAATAGTGTGCCAATTCCCAAGGCACTGCTAAAGCACGTGAGCTGCATAGAACTTACAGTTCCTTCGTTCGTGGAGGCATCGCTAAACTGCTTTGAACGCGCAGAGCTTTCACACAAAGTCGTGGCTCATCAATAGTATCAATTAGGAAGAAAAGGTAAAAATGGCTTCTGCGTCTCAGTCACCTGTAACAAATGCATTTGGGGCATCGTTGCTTTTCTCTGATGTTCGACATCATTTGACTAAAACGTGATGACTTGATATTTTTGTAGTCTTACTCGTTTGTTTAAGTTCCACAAACTTCGTCCAGCCTGACGTAGCATGTGGTCTATGAGAAAAATGAAATCTTCACTATACCACGTTTTCGAATAGGAGCCTCGAAGGAAAATGTTTTCTTTAGAAAAGAAAAGAGAAAGCGCTAGTGGTACCTTTTGCCCTTTTTTTGAAATATATCGACTTTGTCGTATCACGAGGGAGGGTGGTTGAAAAAAAAACAATCGTAAAAGATAGTAAAAAATGAAAGTTGTACCATCAGTTTTCCAAATCGACCGAGCAGCAGTGACTGGGCTCAACGCTTGCCAACGCTGCCTCGGCAATCCGGAGGTTTCAACGATTATATAACCCTTACAAGTAGAACAGCAGCACCTATGTGCCTACCGCATTGTTGAAGTTAAAGAGAAAATTAGTTTGAATTTGTATATTGTTCTCTGCGAATTTCATTGGGGATAACAGTTTCACTAATGGAGGAGAAATTCAGGGTCAAGGTCTTAAATTGAAATTTCGTGCCTGAATCATATCACCTGAATGATGCGCTTGTCCTAGTGTATTCCCTAGTCCTAGCGCTTGTCCTAGTTTATGTCCTAGTGTATTTTACAATATTGTGGCCACCTTGGCATAATGAAATTTCTTTAGACTTCATTTAACTCTATACCTCTTCCTAGAACAACGTACGTCATTTTTACTGATTATTAACTACATAGGACCCTGTAGATGCCGTCAATATCTACGACGTCAGGACATTTTTTTCTGAGAATGTTTAGGTGGCCTCACAAACCACACTTTATTTAGCGCGTTTTCTATCGTACCAAGTGCATTGTAGAGGAAGGCGAAGTGATTTGGAAATTTAGAATGAGATATATATAGAAATGTAAGAAACATCTTTTTTTAGTGTCCATTTCAACTTGTGGGGCGCTAATCGATGCTTCCGTTCGACTTACCTCGTCCAACTTGGGGAAGCAGACAAGTCGGCGGTCGTCGTAGGAGTGGAAGCTAAGAATAAGATGCGTTGCCTGTCGGCGGTCTGGGTTCGAGACGGCGGTCCCCATTGGATTCAACATGGCTGGCTCATCCGCCTGCGGGTCGTCGGCGTAGGCCCACAGGCTTAGCTCCTTCATGCCAGACCGTAGGACGCCCCGGTAGTCGTACGTCGTGACGTTCCCCCACGCGAGAGGGGCGGCGAATAAGTCCTGCAAAAACAGCATGCAAGGACTGTTGAAATAACAGACGCACACAATCATAGCCTAAGAACACGTCACTCTTAGGAATAAAGAGATAAAGAGAGAGGCGCAAACGCACATCGTAATACTAATAATAATTGTTAAGGTTTAAATTCGTAAAACCTGGATATGTTTATGAGAGACGCCGCAGTGGGTTGCTGAGGATATTTTAATCCGCTGAGGTTCTTTAACGTGCACCTAAACCTAAGAAGACGGACCTTAAACAATTTCACGTCAACTGAAAATGCGGCTGCCGCAGCCAGGATGCGATCCCGCGACGTACGGGTCAGCGACCGAGCACCAGAACCACTAGACCACCTTGGCTGGTCCTCTACATACATACTGCCAAGTTACACCGTAACTGCAACCGATAGATATTGGCACATAAGGACGTCAAACTGATTCAAACAACGGCAATACGACTTTATCGTTTTTCTCTGCACGCGCATCTTCGTCCACTGCTGAACAGCGACACATACAAGCCTGCCGGCATCAATGAAAATAATACGTTCAGAACTTGTACTAGTGGCGTTGCCCCCTTCCCAAACAAAGAACATCGTCCCGATGTCAGAATGACAATTACCAGATGAAAAGGAAACGCATACAATAATCAGTACACAAGGGGGTGTTCACAATCACTGTAAGTCTACTCAAGGATGTTTGACGAATAATCAGCGTTGGTAAAACGATTTCATTCTCTAAACATGGACGACATGTGGCTGTTGTGAACGGCGGGATTGACGAGCCAGGTCCTCGTCAAGAATCTCGTAGTTCACTTCGCTGAGACGACGGAGAACTCTATAGGGACCAAAAGAGTGGTGTGACAACTTTTCCGACCAGCCCCGTTGTCGAATGGGAGTCCACAACCATACTCGTTCTCCGGGTAGGTCAGAGACATAGCGACGACGAGCGTTGTACCACAGCGAGTCGATGCATTGTTGCTTATGGATTCGTTCGACTGCAAGCTTAGGAGCTGCATCTGCCTGTCTGATAAATTCGTTCGTCTTGACACTAATCTGGTGCCTGTCTGATAGAAGCATGACATCCAGCATTGTAGTGACCTCCCTGCCGTGAAGCGACCGGAATGGTGTGAATCTAGTTGTTTCTTGCACAGCGATGTTGTAAGCGACCGTGGCGTAAGGAAGGATGTTATCCCAGTTTTTGTGGTCTTGGTCAACGTACATGGATAGCATGTCGGCGATCGTCTTGTTTAGTCGTTCTGTAAGGTAGTTGCTTTGTGGGTGGTATACAGTAGTTCTTCGATGTACAGTGCCGCTAAGATGCAAGGCATCTTGTGTCATCCGGGTGGTAAAAGCTGTGCCACGATCAGTTATGAAAACTGCTGGTGCTCCATGTCGGAGGCCGATGCTCTTCGTAAAAAAGCGGGATGTCTCAATCGCGGTGCCACGTTGTAATGCCTTCGTTCCGCAGTAGCGCGTCATGTAATCAGTAGCGACTACAACCCAGCGGTTGCCGTCACGAGGCTTGGGAAAAGGTCCGAGCAGATCCATGTCAATTTGTTGGAACGGTTGTGTCGGAGGAGCAACGGGCTCCATAAAGCCGGCTGGGCGCTGATGTGGAGCTTTACGGCGCTGGCACTCGTGACACGTTTTCACGTAATGTGTCGCGTCTCGATTTAGCTTAGGCCAGTAGTAGTGTTGGCGAATCCGGGCCAAGGTACGTGCGAATCCTAAGTGGCCTGAGGAAGGCTCATCGTGACAGGCGGACAAGACATGGGCTTGTAACGCTGGCGGGACGACAAGCACGGAATCGTTCTTCTGCTGTTCAGACAAGTCGGATACCCTAACGGCGTAGAGAAAACGGCCGTCGAGATCTTGATCACATGACGCTGTCGTAAGGGGAGCTCAGGAAAGGCAGTCCGCGTGAGTATGCTTCCGGCCAGACTTGTACGCGACTGTCAATTCGAACTCCTGAAGGCGTAAGCTCCACCTGGCCAGACGTCCGGAAGAGTCTTTAAGGTTCGCCAACCAGCAGAGCGCATGATTGTCAACGACTCTGAATGGGCGACCATACAGGTACGGCCTGAATTTACCTATTGCCCAGACTACAGCTAGGCACTCTTTTTCGGTGGTTGTGTAATTCGCCTCCACATACGATAGAATCCGGCTCACATAAGCTATAGAGCATTCGACACCGCCTTGCCACTGGACGAGGACTGCACCAAGGCTGATGTTACTGGCGTCTGTGTGTAGTTCAGTGTCAGCATCTTCGTCGTAATTTCCGAGTATGGGCTTAGCCTGGAGACGCTGCTGGAGCTCGGAAAAATCGCGTGTTTGCTCAGGGCCCCGCACGAAGGGAACATCTTCTTTTGTCAGACAAGTTATGGGTTTGGCAATGTTTGCAAAATTTTGCACAAAACGTCTGTAGTACGTGCAGAGGGATAAAAATCGACGCACATCACGTTTGTTGGCAGGTGATGGAAAATCTGCGACAGCCAATGTTTTGCCTGGGTTCGGCCGAATACCATTATGGCTAACAAGGTGACCAAAACACCTTATATTTGTTGTAACCAAAATGACATTTTTTCTGGTTTCAGTGATAGGCCTGCCGTGCGAATTGCAGCAAACACAGGTCTTAGTCGCTGCAAGTGCTGCTCTAACGTTTGGGAGAAGACAACGATGTCGTATAAGTAAACAAGACATGCTTCCCACTTGAGACCGAAGAACACTGTATCCATCATCCTCTGGAATGTCGCAGGAGCAGAACACAGACCGAAGGGCAGCACCTTGAATTCGTACAGACCATCAGGCGTTATGAATGCTGTTTTCTCTCGGTCGCGTTCATCAATTCATCAACTTCGATCTGCCAGTAGCCACTGCGTAAATTCACAGAGGAGAAGTATCGGGCGCATCGGAGGCGGTCTAGTGAGTCGTCGATGCGCGAAGAGGGTAAACGTGTTTCTTTGTCACTTTGTTTAGTTTGCGGTAATCGACGCAAAATCGAAGGGTTCCGTCCTTCTTCTTTACTGCTACGACGGGGGACGACCATGGACTGTTCGAGGGTTGGATTACGCCATCTTCGAGCATCTGCTTCACTTGAGAACGTATTGTCTCTTGTTTCTTTTGCGATACTCGGTAGGCGTGCTGACGTATGGGTCGTTCAGCATGGTCTGTGACAATGCGGTGCTTTGCGGTTGGATTTTGCTTTATCTTGGATGTACACGCGAAACAGCCGCTAAACATGTGGAGGATACAGCGGATTTGCTCTTTCTGCGCACATGACAGCTTCGAATTAGCATTGACTGTATCGGCTACCACGGTGTCACTTTTAACGACCCCAGAAATTGGGGCTATCGTCGTACACGCTTCATTGTCAATGAATTTGAAGTCAGCGATAGTTGTTCGCTCGGCCAAATGTTGGTATGCTCCACTAAAATTGGTGACCAACAACTCAGTCCTCCCACGTTTAAATTGAATTATGCCGCGGGCAACGCAGATTTGCTGAGACAAGAGCACCGAAGGGTTGGCTGCAGCGATGCCACTACTTTGATGGTCTATGTCGTTCTGTACAGTAACGAACATACTGGTGCGTGACGGAAGTGTGACGGTGTCGTCGACAATGCCAAGCGCAGTCTTCTGCTGATCGGTATCTCTAGGCTTCGGAGCATAGTCGTCAGCAAGCGTTACGAGGCACTCTCGAAGATCTATAACAGCGCCGTGCTCGCGAAGGAACTCCATGCCAAGAATTACTTTCCGGGAGCATTCGGGAAGCACAACGAAAGAAGCAGTGAACGTCGACTCACAGATTTGCGGCCTTGCGGTGCATCTCCCGATTGGTGTCAACAGATGACCACCTGCTGTCCGAAGGTTTGGTCCATGCCCCCAAGGAGTCGTACCTTTCCTGAGTTCAGCCACAAGTTCCGCGCTGATAACTGAGTTGCCGGCGCCGGTGTCGGCCAGAGTAGTTACTAGATGGTTGTCGAAGAGAATGGCAATGTCAGCAGAAATAGGTTCGTCCGCGATGAGAGGTGTCGGCTGAAAGGAGTCGTTGAAGGTCGGCGGATGGGTCAGTGGAGGCTGTTTTGACGATAGCTTAACAGCAGTCCCAACCCAGGAGGCCGCTCATCCTAGTTTCTGCGGCGTGAACTTGGGGACCGAGCGGATGGTCCCTGAACAGCATCGACGAAAGTAGAGAATTGATTCGAGGACGTAGAGCGTCGAGGAGACGGAGAGTGTAACTGGCGTCACTGAAGATTCGCAGGCGGTAGACTTGCCAAGTATTCTGCGATAGCGCGGGGTCGTTACCCATCCCTGGGCCTACGAGCGTCTGGCCAAATTCCAGGCAAGCCCGTTTGTCTGTACGAGCACTCCCAGTACAAGCCACCTGGCTCCCCACAGTGGTTGCAAAGTGGCCGATTGTCGGAAGCGTGCCACACGCAAGATTCCCGCACATTAGGTCACGGATTCTCATAGTGTGGTGGGCCCGAGAAGTACTGCGGCATCTGCAGGAGTCAGTCATGGGTTTTCATAAAGCGGCAGGCCCGAGAAGTGCTGTGGTGTCTGCAGGCTGGTCGGTCGGGGGAAATAGCTGGCTGCCGATGCAGGAGTGCGTACAGCTTCCGCATACCTTAGCAGAGGGGGCTCGGTTGAAAGCGGCACTAATGGTCGTACCAGATGCCGCACTTCTTCACGGACGACGTCTGTCAGAGCAGCTGAGGCTGTGAAGGCATTGCACAGAGCTTTTGCAGCTCGTCGCGTACAATGCTATGAACTAGCTCAGCAAGGTCTCTCACGCTCGTGACGTCGGGTGTTGCCAAGGGTGCTGACAGACATGCAAAGTTGTCGGACCGCTCATAATGCGAAGACCACTGTCTTAGCACTCGATCCATTGTTGTCGCTTCACGGAGGAGTTCCGTCACGGTAGCTGGTGGGTTTCGTACAAGTCCTGCAAACAGCTGCTCCTTGACACCCCGTATCAGAAAGCGTACCTTTTTGTCTTCCGTCATTGCAGAATCAGCTCGACGGAACAGACGAGACATCTCATCAATGAACATGGCCACGCTTTCATTTGGTCTGTAATTGCGAGAATTGAGGAGACGTTCTGCTTGTTCTTTCCGGTCGGCGGTACCATACGTGCTCCGCAGCTGAGCGCAAAACACCAGCCAAGTTGTCAGGGCAGCGTCGTGGTTCTCAAACCAAATACGCACTGAATCCTCCTGGTAGAAATAGACATACCGAAGTGTCCGGTGCTCGTCTCCCTCGTTGGCGACGACGACTTGATCGTATATGTCCATCCTGTCTTAAACGTCTTTGTAGGGCTCCCCATGAAAGGGCTTTGGGGTTCGAGGGGCTGGTGGCCATTGAGCTGGCAGAGTCGCGGTTTGTTCAGTCTGGCTTGCAGTTGTCGCATTTTCCATGGTTCTGGAGCATTCCGAAAGCGGGCCGAATTGGAATGGTAGGCCTAGTTGCCGCCGACTGCGTGGAAGGTTGGCTGTTTCTACCAAGGCGTCGATGTTGGGGCCGAGATCTCCCTCGTGGTAACAGTGCATAGACTATTACCCAGCGCCTACACCAGTGTCACGCTACGCCGTAACTGCAACCGGTAGATAATGGCACACAAGGACGTCAAAATGATTCGAACAACGGCAGTACGACTTCATCGTTTTTCTCTACACGCGCATCTTCGTCCTCTTCTGAACAGCGGCACAAACAAGCCTGCCAGCATCAATGGAAATAATACTGTCAGAACTTGTTCTAGTGGCAATACATACAAACAAACAAACATACATACATACATACATACATACATACATACATACATACATACATACATACATACATACATACATACATACATACATACATACATACATACATACATATTTCAGCTTGCAGTTCGTGTGACACTGCATATGATGTACACGCTGTTGGAAATTATTTATAAAGGCGACAAAATACCTTTTACTGTTTTGAAATTTAGCTTTCCCGCAGTAGCATGCATGGAACACAATTGGTTACAAGCAACATTATTTTGTACTGAAAAAATGCTGTACGGCACTTTATTTTGTTTAAGCTAATAACAGTTTGTCGAGAAAAACTGTACCACTAGTATTACGAAGTATTCAATGCGTGCACCTCTGTTTGTTTAGTGAAACGCGTTAGCCTTTAAAAAATGAAAAATAAAGGATGTGGGCCACTACGCACTATACTCGGCGACAGCCGATCTTGACATTAGGCCGAGGCTACGGAAGTGATGATTTGGCATCTTTGTGTTGCTCTTTTCAAGCAGTACGGGAGCTTGAGGCTGATCTTGGCTTCCTCGCTGGCATCATAATGCGTTTAAAAACATGTTTACTAAAATGCGCATAGGAGAATCATTTCGATGGTTCAGTGTACATTTCAGTGCCACATTAACAGCAGATTTCTTTCTTTTAGAACAAAACAGTGTGTTTTTGGGCGCAAACTGATTCACTTAATAATTTCTCAACGCCATGTTTACTTTGGAAAACAGGGCCGCGGAAAAGGAGGTGCTGTATGAAGGGAAAGGAAAGCTTTCTTGCAAAGTTAACGGTATTCGCATTTTACTCATGACTTCCCGTGACTGCTCGAGTCTTATAATAAAGAAAATGGCATTTATTTTAGCGAAGCAAATAAGATAGTTATCAGTAGGCTTAAGCAGTCTTTCATGGCGCGACACAAGCGCTTTGGTATTGTAAATTCTACATTTGTGAAAAAAAGGTAATGCCGAATATAGTGGGGCGAAGTCCGTGCATACTATTGAGCTGGTGGCCTTTATTTGCTCCGCCCACTCAATTCATCTTCTTTTTCACACCCCCTTGCTATACTACAATATAGACGATTACGCTACGCTTATAGCACTTCCCTCCTTTCTCTTCATATTACTCCTACTTACCTTTTCCACCCGATTGCTACAATGAGCTGTGAATCATTGTTCCTCTCTCTTTCTGTCTCTCTCTCTTTACTTTTCTTTCTGTCCTTTGTTCTGTGTCTCTCGCTCGATCTCGCTATCTTTTTAACACGAATATTTTTATGCCGGAGACCACCAAGATTTCAGTGACCTATTTTCGTCATAGAATCCATGACCGCTAGGCCCGCGGCAACAGATGCCGGATACGCTATATACACAGAATTACGGTCACATACTTTCAACCCTAAAAAAATACGCCTTTTATATCGGCCACAGTAATCTCAGCTTTATTGGTAAAGTGCAGTAATGCATTATGACCATGGCATCTGCAATCAGTTCCCTCAATGCGTTGTTTCTAAGCGTCTTTCTAATTAGGTGCGTTTTTAAAAGGAGTATGTGCAATTTTGCCAACGCCAAACACACCCCCGGTAGTGATCTTACCGCAAGTGTCGGTATCATTCATAGCATTCAGTCATACCGAAAAACTCGCACCATCTTCTCAAAAAGAACCCTGATCAGATGCGAGGCAGCAGCGTTGCGCATGGGTGGCGTCACGGGTTGAACGGCGCAAACGCAGGTGCTGGGGTGAGCACTGAAAAATCCGTTGTACGCGATGGCAGGTGTAGGTTTTGTGAGACGTACAAACATGTTCTAACGCGTACGTTAGGCGTGCGTCAAATTTATTGCGCGTGAACCGACGAGTCAGCGATGTAGCGAGTGGCAGTCGTGGTAGCGCAGCGAGCAGCGGTAGCGGCAGGTGGTGCGGGTGAACGGACGAGGCGACAGCTGCGGGCGCTGCGGCGAGCGCGTGGCAGGCGAGAGGGAGAGTGGCGTTAGCGCGCACTGAGAGGGGATCACGACTTCAACGCGCAGCTGCGGCGAGATCAGCTTGACACCACTCCAACACCTGCGGCAAGGGGAACGCTTTGCGGCGCGTTCGTACAGACGCATGTACGTACGGAGTTACACGCGTTATTCCAATAGCTGCTTCGCATCTAAAAATAGCTCTATATCGCATTGATCAACTCGCCTGCTTTGTATGTATGTACTATGCGTCGCCCCGCAAAAATTGAGGCCAGCCAACAGATCAAATACAAGGCGCATTGGCTTTCCCTCTGGTGGGGACGTGGCGTTCAATGGCTCCAACATGCGACGAGTACAAAATCTTAGCCCAAGTTTGGCGTCCAATCAGCCACGTTCCTTTTGACTGTCACATCGATTTCTCTGGTTCCGCATTCACCTGTGACTACAACTATTTGTTTATTTGTTATTGATCGATGGTAGTTTTTGGGATGGATATGTTTGACTAACCGTTAATGTGGATGCATCCACGTTAGCGGAGTTATAGGGGTCCAACTCCAATAAACATTGCACAAGCTCTCTTATATAATGTAGGACATGGTGTAAGATACACTTACACCAATATGTAAGGGTAAACAATAAACTGCTTCTGCATGGTCACGCTTTACTTTCATGTTTTACTGATTCTTATGATAAATGAATGAAAGATGTTTTTTTTCTGGTTTATCACCCATACCAAGCAATCATGTGGTTCCTATTATTGCTAGTACTGCAGCGGCGTCCGGAATTCCGAGTCGTTAGAGCGCACTCCTTCGTACCATGGGTACGCTACTTGAAATTGCACCTCAGAAATAAGTTTTATTTCGCTTTACATATTTATTTTTTTCGCTCCTCTTCACATTCCATATCCGGTTCTCCTTCCTTTTCTTTTCTTCTGCCGAGCAGAGTTCTCGCTTAACGCTCGCTTTCGTGCATCGAGACTCCTCGTCACTAGGCCACACTTTCTCTCCCATACTAGGCTACAACCTCCTTCTCTACCGTACTAGATCACTGTTCTTTCCTTTACTCTATCTCTCTTCCTCTGATGTAATATTTTTAACGCACTTGCTGTGAGTGGCAGTACGGCTTGCTCAACTCCTTCAGCACAAGCCCGCCTGTGTTTATTAGTACGGTGCACAGACTTACCCCAAGCATAAATCTCTCGAGCACTGGCCATCGGCGCTGATACAACTGAAGGCTGTGTAAAGAAGTTTATGGATACGCCATGAATTAGAATATAAAATTATTCTGTAGTTTGTAGGGCCAAAAACAGGGTGGTAAACCACGTGCAGGCAGATTATGACATTGGTCCAATATCGTTTTTATAGTGGCTATGTAAGGTTGCCGGCAGTGACTCCAAAGTTGCTTGCAGTGATCTAAGGTATTGACTGAACCACTTGAATTGGTCGTCAATACTGGACCGGCTTTGCCACCCTACATAAAATATTAGTTTCTCATAGGTGATATGGTGTCTCATTTGCCGACATCTCACCAATATCGGCTGGGGCAAGGGCTATCATTGCCAAACGTTGGTAAATTTTTCACTTCTTCAGCATACGTCGGCTAATCAGCTGGCTTTCACCTGCTAATATTGGGCCAATTTTCCTGTCCTTCTGACAGTGCATAGCTCCGAGAACATTCGGCCTTTTTGCAGCCTCTCTGCTCTCCATCTAGTAATTGTGATTGTGATACAGAATGCGAAGCGTTCACTCACCGGTCCGACTCTCCGGCGTGACCGTTGTGCCCCTCCTTTGGTGCCTTTGGTGACCTCATACATGACGAGACAAAGCCGGGCCGCGTTCGGGACATCCTGCACCGGAAGCGTGAATTCGAGCTCCTGGTCCCACGAGCACTGGCCATCGTCGTTGACCGCGCACTCGTTCGTACGCCGCGTTTCGCACAAGAGTTCTGTGCCATGATACAGTCCGGCATCCACTGCCAGCTGCATGCAAAAGCAGAGAAGCTCGCTTTCAGCAGGTTGAAATATTTGACAGGAGCTTTCGTGCTGCTCCTACATGCTCTTCTGCTCACATAAGCGCCCTCAAAATGGTGTAAACGCAACAGAAGCTAAAAAAAAAACACGAACCCAGTGCCAGTGTAGGCATCTCTCAATGGGCGCACGGGCTCCCGGTATGGCAATTTATTTATTAATTATTACTTTATTTATTTATTCATTTTTTACCAGTGCAAAGTGGCGCCAGCTCTGTAACAGTGAGAGAAATGAAGACGACGTTTGTGTGTCGCGCTCTTGGCCTGGCTGGTGTGGCTGCTTCCCCTAATTGTTCGTTTTGTGAAGTCCCTAAGACATCATAACGTTATCTGATATATTGTAAAAATTACGCTGAGTTGCGCAAAATTACATTAGATGCCATCTTCCACCTCGAATGGTTGGAGTTGACCACTCCAAATGTACTTTATTTCGGGCTTTGTCCCAAGGTTTTACTGACAAGAAAGTTGCCGATGCCTGCAGGAGTTTATTAAAGCTTCAAATAGATCCAGTCTGAAGAACCTATCATTACTCTTAAATTACAATTTTCCAAATTGCTTTATTCACTAATTTATTTATTGTCGTTGGTGAAACCATTTGTTCATTTTATATACCAGTTATTTCTAATTGTTCATTTCTAAATTATTTTCCTCTTTTTTCAATAGTTTAAAAAGCGTGAGCTAATAAATTAACACTATTTTGTCAGAACTACTCGGATCTTCGCATATCCCCAAGCGCAGGTGTGTGCCACAGTCGAGGCACTTCCTTCCTGCCTTCTTTATTTCTGTGCTTGAGCTCCCTTGCTTGCCCTGGCGAGTTTTTTGTTGAAACTACTCCGAAGAACACGCTTGTTACAATTTATTTATTTATTAATTTATTTATTCAACTTTGAAGCGTTGCGCTTGCAAAAGGGAATAAAGGAGGGATGTCCCTTCAAGCCGATCATGACGAATACTAAATGTGCATGCTTATATAAGCACACACATGTATGAAAATGCACTAATAGGCATTCACACATTAAAAAAAAGCGCTAAGCTACTTGACATCGAAGTTTGAAAAAATGGTAAATTAATTTATTCGTTTGATTCAGCATTGAATACTTCAGGATGTCGGAGGCCTAGTCGAGGGACCCTTCGATGATTGCGACTACGTAAAGTTTATAAGCGTGCGCAAAAATTTGCGAATACGTGATTTGTTGCGTTAACCAAAGTGAACTCGTGGTTTTGTGCTCATCAGGGTGGTGACGTATGGTAGCCCCTGATTTCCCGATGCGAGTCACAAATGCGAGTCATTTAATGTTATCAGCCATTGTTAAATTGATTGATTGATTTGTGGGGTTTAACGTCCCACCATTGTTAAATCAGACATGCCTTCATAAACTGGGTGTTGATAGTTGCGTAACGCAAATTGCACTTTTCGCAATAAAAACAATAAAGAAACGTTGTGACTGCCAAAAAAGAGATAAGGAGACCTTGCCTTCACAACACTGAGCAGCACGCAAATGAGTAGTTTGGAATACATTAAAATGCCCTAATGAACATCACTCTTTCAACAATCTTTTTATGTACTAATGAGATAAATGAAATATTCTGGACTTCCCTGGGCAGAGTGGTACTAGCAGAGAACACTATGCAAACAAAAACTAAAAGACCGTGTTTTGATGCGGTGTACAAGCCTAAATGACTCAGAAAGTGGATCACACAATAAGCTCACAGAAATTTTAGCACTGTTCGAAAACAAAATTTGATTGCAGTCTGACAGGGCCTCACTTCAGTGGATCGATACTAATTTCTAATTAAACCTCCCAATTCTTCGTAAAAGCAATACACAAGAAAATGTTCTTTTACGTGGCGTTGACTGTGTCCTTTGTTCACCACACTGTGGTTCTCACTAAGGTGGCCACATAAACACAGTTTTTAAAGTGGTAAATTAAACAAAGTATGTGAGCAAGAATGGCTCTAATGCAAAGAATCATGCCAATATTAGACGGAATACATTTATTTTCACACACCGGCAGTTAAAATAACAGTTGCAGAGATTACAACTTCAGTGCATAAATTAGTAACTTCAGCACACATAGTAATATAGTATAAACCCTTCGCAAAAATATATAAAGTGATATAAAAACGATAAAGGCCACATCACTTGAATCCCACCTTTGCTCCTGGTTCGACGTTGACAGCAGAGGCGGACACAACCCTGACCCGGAAGGCTTCTTTTATGGTCCAGGCCGAAACGCACTTACATTGATCCAATACCATCCGAGAAGATTTACTGGCTGGATCGCGCTGCTCGATCTGTGCGTATACGATGTCGTGATCGGCTGCGAGCAATACAGACACCCGTAAGTGCCGGCTGTATTGATATTCAATGTTATCTTTGTCAATCATTTAAATTTTCAGAAGAGCCATTCAGTCATACAAGAATTATTAGAAGGCTGGAGTTCCCACCTCTTCCTATTTTCTGCTAGTGATCTGCTTTAGTTTCTCTTAAGCTTACAAATATTATATAAGGATTCGCAAAACATTTTTATATAGTGCATTATGCCCTACTCAAAAGAAGTATGCTAATGCAGCTTGATCAGCCTGTTACACTTCACAGACTTGAACACCACCTTATACTGAATTAACCCACAGATGCTAATCATTGTAATGTCATCAGTACGAGTAGTCTGTACGTGTGCGCAGTCCTGTTCTGAACGACGTCATCTCATGACGACGCTTTGTACAATAGAGGTCCGCTAGCAATGTCGGTAACGATTATTTCAACGGTATGTGAGTAAAGAATTTCGGCGCAGTACAGACGCGAAAATTTTCTTGCACGCCAAGATAGCGTATACATTACGAGGTGGTCACACTACTGTCCGACATATCAAGTTAAGCACCGTAGAAGCGGGAGGAATGCTTTAGTGCACACTTACTTTGGATGTCACTGATGGGGACGATGAGAAACTGAGGCGGTGTACCTTCGGAGATCTTGTCTTGAACGTACTGAAAGAAAACATTCGTAGAATAAAAGAAACAATGCTCAGCCAGTGTGCCTCTAACGGCTAAACATCAGATAAAAGCTGAAGATGTTAGTAGTGCTGCCCACAGCCTGCAACGTCTATCTGAACAAATGTGCAGTTAATCGCGTCAAAGTTTATGTGTTAACTCATAGTTTCATAATGTATCATAGTAATTTCTTCCGTGTTTTCAACGCATCAAGAACATGGTCATCACAATCGTGGCAGATAGTGGGCTAACAATACAACATGAGATTAAGGAAGTAACAAGTGTTATTGATTGATATCGCACACCGCATTTATCCTTCACACTTCCCCAAATCTTCATACCGTCTGATGTGAACCAAGCCTTATACGGGCTATAAAAGCTAGTACAAAATGCTTTCATGCACAACCTATTATATTTACGCAATTATTGTACTTACTCTAACTTAAAAGAAAAGTAGATTGATGATGGAAGCAGTTCACATTTGACCAGTATGGGAACAAAAATAGAATGTTTCGTAGATGCTTAGAATGAAGGAATGGTAAAGCAGTTCTTTATACAAAAATAAAAAGACGAAATAACGCCAAAAGCGAATGCTGACTGCTATTTCAAATTCGCTTGTTCGTGTGCATCAACCTGCAGGTGCACAAAAAGACGAAGGGAGCTGAAAAGCAGATTAAACACTAGTGTTAATATGCGATAAATTCAGCAGTCCGATTTGCACTTCATATTCAATATCATCCTGAAATAACATGGTGGTCAAAATTGCGTAGCGTTCCTATTCAGCGTTCATTTTACCTGGTACACTGGGATATTTTGCCTGGCATCTTACGATTTCCTTTCCGCCTCAAACTAGCAGTACATATATTCTTGTTCAAGAAAAAGCAAAAAACTTAGTGCGGCTGAGTACTAAGTTTGGAGCACGTTGACCCTGGACTGATAAACTTAGGTGTATCCTATGCCTATATTCATAGGCGACAAACTCCCTGAAGCATGCAATAGCTCAGACTCAATAGGATTCAGATTGGGCCACAAGTCCGAGTCGGAGTAAGTCTCAGTCAGTTCTATTTTGTTTTTTGGAATCCGATTGAGAAAATACTTGGTAGGACTCAGTCCAAGTGAGGCCTGAGTGCAAATATACACTTTGAATTAATCCTAATGAGCTCCACATTTTAGCCGCTCTGTAATCATGTCTGCCATTACAAAAGCCTTAGTTTGGCTCACTTATACTCACACAGTTCAACGCACTGACTTTCATACGCCACCTCAGGCTATATTTATTGATGAGAAGCTTGTGTTACGAAGGAGGAGGGGTGCCTTCACGCCTCCTGAAAACTCTTTCGCGGAAGTCTTGAGAAAGTTACATCTTGTTGGAGCATTTTTATTAAAAAATTTCTTGCTCACCGGCAACCACTCATACCTTGCTTTTGAAGGCATGAGACATCGTTATCAAAAATTCATTTGCACGCTGGAACACCCATCAGTCGACTTACCCAAGCTCACTCAGACTTAAATCCAGCAGTGAGTCTGAGTCTCATTAGGACTGAGTATTAATTTGGTTAATGTTAGTCCAAGTGAGTCTGGACGAGAAGAATATTTGTGAGTTGGAGTATCAAAGACCGAAACTCTGGCGAATCTGGATCTGAGGTAGCGCTACTCACGAAACTTAGCAAAGGCGATGACCTTAAGGTCTCAGCGTGCCGACGTGCATCATCCGTCGTTGTCTGCTGCTGCTGTCGTGACGGTAGACTTGCTGGAGTGCAAATGAGTGCACTTTCTCTCGCCAAGTCTCTAGAGAGTTTGCTCTTTCTCGCAATCACCTCCTGCTGACCCGCAGGTGGCAAGTTCGATTCCCGGCTGCGGCGGCTGCATTTCCGGTGGAGGCGGAAATGTTGTAGGCCCGTGTACTCAGATTTGTGTGCACGTTAAAGAACCCCAGGTGGTCGAAATTTCCGGAGCCCTCCACTACGGCGTCTCTCATAATCAAATGGTGGTTTTGGGACGTTAAACCCCACAAATCAATCAATCAATCGTCATCACCTCAGCGCTCATCGCATGGCGAGAGAGACTGATCGGAGCATGTTGACAATGCAAACACTCCCTCGCCCGCGAAAGACAACGCCCTGCACTACTCTTCAATGGCCACCTCTTATATAAGGCACTGAATTTTAACCTGCAGTGTGGCCCAGGTGGGACATTTTTCTTCTGTATAGTTCAACAACGAATATTCGCAACATGCTTTTTAACTAAAAGCGGACTGCATTCTCCATGGCTCTCATGTTAGCTGCTTAAATGACTTTCCCTGCAGGCATCAACCTTTCCCAGTTTTGTCGCTCGCACTCGGCTCGCGCGGCAGGTAGACTCGGTGCGGAGACTGCGTGTGTTGCCCCCGTCGGTGGGTGCCAGGCGCGAAGAGTTTCGTTCGTAAAGGGGCCCTGCAACCCTTTTTGAGCATGGTCCAAAAAAGCACTTTTTTCAAATATTTGTTGATGTATACTTTCTTGCTGATTTCTTTTGTTTTTATATCTTACATTTTCCCTCGCTCAGGCTAATTCTGCTGTCCGCTGAAGCATACAACTACGAAATCCACAGGCATACCTTGTACTGTAGCAGTGGCAGCTCCTCGAGCAGGTACTCCTCCCGACCACACACCTTGAGCACGAGGCTCTCGACCGTGTGGCACAGGAACTGCTCCTCCGTTCTAGCGTTCTGCATGACCTGCTGCAGCAGCTGCCGAGGAGTGGCGCTCACCGACGTGCACACAATAAGCGAGCCCTAGTGAAAGAGAAACTTTAGGTTTTCTAAAAATTAAATAATACAAAATGCTTTTAACCACCATTTGTGCTGTGAAAAGACATCGTTACAACTCGGCCAGTGGCAGGTGTTTTAGAACCGTCCCCGTTGGTTGCAAGACAGACCAATGAAAACTAATTGAGGGACCTCGTCTTGGTGTATCACTGCCAATATAATGTTGGCGAAAAGCGTGGTCGGAACTTACGACAATAAGCATGTCGGCCTTTTTGGAATATTTAAGCTTCAATGTGCACGAGCTAGAAAAAGGTGGGTGCGGATATGTAGCAGCAGAACGCTCATGCTTCAGGATGCTTTTCGTTTTAACGAGGACATCTTTAGCACCCTATAAAGAAGAATACTTTAGCAAAAGCTTTGCATTTCTTCGCATAATAAAACAATTGCAGCCTATACGCTAAAATGTAGTCAGCAATCATACTGACCCCCTGATAAGGGTTACCTTTCAGTAAATACATTAGGTGAAATCGGTGCGTAAAATCAATTCTATTGCCACAGCATTTTCATGAAGCCATTACGTGCCATGCGTGACAAAATAGCACCATCAGTTAGCGTGCCCTGTATTATGAGCCTGCGCAACAACGTGCGAATATGAGACAAGACGTAGCTAAGGGTGATTTAAAGGAGAAGACGAAAAGCAGCCAGACGTGACAGGAAGTGTTTGTTGCCAGCAGCCAGCGCTTTTGTCACTCAAACATCATAGCAGACTGCTTACGCTGATCAGAGGACACATATATATGTGCATCCGTGGTGAATCCAAATGACAATTTTTAGTTTTGTAGTAGGGCAACTATTTCTGTTGTCATTTTTTTCGAGTGAACTTCACTAATTCAAAGAGCCATTGTAAAAGCACTGCGCATAACGTATTCACTGCTATAAGAGAAGGGCTTCTCTTTGTTCAAAGGAGTCAGCCATACAAGCTGCCTATAGCACCTCAGAGCAACTTAGTCATTTCTAAAAAAACTTCTGTGAAAGATTGATAACCTTACCGTGAAAAACGTATAGAATATTATCCCGTTTATCGTGTACTTTTCTATAATTTTGCCGTAATGGTATGCGCTTTTGTTTTCATTTTTCTTATTTGCTGCATCTTCGCATATTGGTACCTACCGGCCATTGCATCATGAAACACTCATGTTGTTGTGAATGGCTCTCACTGGTAGAACAACATTCCCATGTTGTTGTGAATGGCTCTCACTGGTAGAACTCTCACACATGTTGCCGCTTGGCGCACCAGATTCAGGTCACGCTTGAATCCCGTGGAACATTCTTGACTGCTTGCGAATCGTCGCATATAGGACTGAACACATGCAGTGTCTCATGCATTTCATTCCAGAGCACAAGCTCCGGCGATAACAGCGTAATGTGCGATCACACTCGTCCAAAAGTCGTCGTTTCACCTTCGATCAGATTATTGACGATGGACGTCCACGTTCGGGTCTGTATTGGCACGGCGAGCGTTACTTCCTTTTCATTTTCGAAATTTTTCACCGGACACAAGTTGGGTCATAGCGTCTCGACATTTAAAGGTGTAATTGTTTAGTTGTCCAGCGGCACAGTCACGTGACGACACGTTTATACTGGCCAGCACTGTCATACCATTTAGGTAGCAAGCAAGGAGGTTCCATACTATGTCTTATGGAGTGGAGGTGAGCCCCAATAAGTGACGCCGGTCGCCGCCATATTGGAAAAGGAAAGACTCGGAAGTAGACGACAAAGTGCGCTTCGTAGCTTCATCCTCCCAGTGGCCTTTGCAGACTGTGACACGTTTTTGTAAAGCAGCGCAATATTTTACAAGGCCATGGTGACTTCATGAGTCGCTCATCGGTGCAAAAATCGCATCAAGAAGACGCCTGGGATCACTTTTAACGCTTAAGTATTCTCGCTTTGTTCGCTGATAATCACCTGTTTTTTTCGCGCATTCTGGTAAATTAGAAACAATATCAAAGGTGCGCATGCGTGTGTTGCATGCTTATAGCTGTATGGAAGGTAACTTGAAGCTTTAAATGCTCGCTGACACGACGTTGTTCATGAGTTCTAGGTTATGGACGAAACACTTGTGGTTTGTGGCTGCACGTATCAAACATTGGAATGAGTGGGGTCTGAATTTCCCTTGAATTCCAAGTTTTCTGGTGTTGTCTCACAAAGCAAGACTGACGGCGTGCATGCATATTTTTTTGGCGAGTGAATATCAAATTTGGTGCATATTTATTGAGGGATTCGCTAGCATAGAGAATAGTTCCATGCCGTGATTATCCGCGTTACAGGTTTCCGAAAGACAGTGCGCTGCGTTCTGCCTGGCAACGTACTGCTCAAAGAAATAGTTGGAGGGTTACGGATGGTGACTACCTCTGTCCTATTCACTTCGAAGAATGCTGCTTCGACAGAACGCGGGGCAGACAACCAGACTGCCGCCTGGCAGTGCACCTTCAATTTTTCTTGCTTTCCGAGCGCATGTGCGAAAACCTGTTAGTTTCTACCTCTTTGGGGTAGCTTCAATAGAATGTAGTCACAAAAATAAGCAAGTGCGTCTAAAACAAGAGGAGACACCTTTGAAATCTGTTTTATCTTGCCGACGAAACCACAACCATAACGCTGATAGAGGAAGTTGCTAAAATGAGTGAGTGGCGTTATATAAAACATCAAGCTACCTCGTTTCTACGGCTGCGCTTGCCATGACACCACCCGTCGCCAACTGAAGTTGATAAATATTATGCAGAAGTAACGCTACTGCAATCGTTCTTATAAACGGTTGATTTGGGGTACGTCTCTTGGAGCTTGTCGGTTGCACGCAACATCAGTGCTTCGGTACTGGTTCCGCCTGTAAAGTGGTTAGAATTCGATTACTCTAGAAAAGTTCCAGGTGACTCCCAATTTACTTGATTACCTCCTTTTTCTAACTATACCTTTAATTATTTCAACTTCCTTGTATATATTCTCTGATAATCTGCCGACACACATACAAACACATATATGAAAGAGGCGAGCAAATGTCGCGTTCCCCTTGATATTGAATATTTGCAGGCGCATTTCTTAAAACACCCAATATATACTACAACCTTTTTGAACCGCAATGGTGTGCCAGCAAAGTCGATATGCGAAGCATCCCTCGACTACGGATTGATCTGAAAGCGTGCAGCAGACAATGGGTGCATCGAAAAATTTGCTTCATAAACAAGAAGAGGCATTTGTTCGGTGGTGTAACCTAAAAGTGGTTTCCATCTCATTTTTTTATCGTGGAACTGCAAACCTACTCGCACAACGCGCGTATTCTATTGCGATCTAAGGCGGTTCCTCCCTGTTTTTCTCTAGCAACATCGCCGCCGCCGGCTTCACTTGCTCCCGTTGGCGGCGGTAGGGACTGCCACTCCAGAGGTTTTATAGAACCTCCTTGGTAGCATTATGTAACAGCTTTGACAATAAAGGTTTAACGATACATACAATGACATCCCTATGAGCACTCAATCACACATGACTTTCTCTTTTGCAGAACATCACAATTTGCAGAACATCACAACAGCTTGCCCATCTCACCCCTCTCTCGAGCAAGATGTGTGCGTCAAATGCGGTATCTCCGGTCACCCTGTCGGCCATGTGAGGCGGCGGAAACTGCGATGAACAGCGATCGACGCGTGCTGGGTACCGGTACTTGACCTGCTCGAGCGGAGGCCACTCAGCTCGCTGGTCGGCGATGGCACTGCAGAAGGCACGCATGTTGCGCCTGAAATCGTTCACCTCGGCACTCTGCAGGGCCTCGAAGCTGTTCACGCCTGCAAAGGCATAAAGAACCGAAAAGGACAGAGAAATATGAATGTTCATATGTCAAACAGCTCCTCAAGCGGTGGCCTGAGGAGGGACGGCTCGCCAGGACCCCTGTGTCTTCGACTGGTCCTTTGGTCCTGGCGAAGAGTTGGTCTTCCTGGTTCACGTAGTTGAGCCCTCGTACGTATAAGATCGGGGGCCGTTTGTTTTTGGCGCTTCATTTAAGCCTATCACTCGCAGATCACCACGGTTTGCGTGACAAGCAAATGCTGTGAGAAAGTGTGCAATAGTGGACGGTGCATTGGAGAGCGATCAGATGTCCGATTGATAAAACTTAGCCGTAACTGTCGCTGCTAAATGGTGGATAATAGGCTGTCAAATGTACTGAATTCTTATGACACTCTCTATTGTGTATAATTGTAACACTGTCACGATTTAGTCTTTCGAGGCGCTCACTGCTTAGCGTTTCCGTGAATTTTTAGCACACATCTGTTTTGTTTTCATTGCGACAAAAATTCTACCCAATACTTTTGTATTTTGTTTTGTTTCTCAGGGTTGAAATACTTCTATGGACTGTTTTAGCAGCGTGTTGAAATGTGCTGCATGTATGATGTCATGAAGCACCATGTTGCCATGGGGCAGTGGAGGGGCACCCCACCTAGTCACCTAAGAAGAGGGGGCGGAAAACAGCCCCATACTTCGAGCTAAATGGCAGGGGACGCTGCGAAAAGCAGTCGTCTCCCTTAAAGCGGAAACCTGCACAAGCCAATGATGAATAGCCAGCTGCAAGTGTTCAGTTTAGGCCTTCCGGTAGCAAACACGGCTGCGCTATGGTTGATTACGGCCTCCGAATAATAACTCTGCTACCAGAACTGCAGCGCTTTGCCATTAATATGGGCAAGAGAGCCGTGGTCAGTGATTTTAGTTGTATTTGTTAGTACTTTTCTATGGCTAATGTAAAAAATACACATATTAATAATGAAAGGTTTGTAGTTCCTAATTAAAGAGGCCAAAAAGTAATTTTTACAGTTCTTGTACTCACCTATACAATAGATTGTTAGAATAGCTTGGTTTGTACAGGTTGGTACATCATTAGAAGAAAATTCAAATGGCAAGCGACGAAGACGCAACACATACAAAAGAACTGCGGCTTTACTTGGTACTGACGGTACGATATATCCACGCATCAAACTCGAACACATATGCACTCTTTATGCATGCGTACGCACAACCATCCCAAAAATATGCGCAATCATCAGGTATCCGAAGAATGGGTGGTCCTTCAGATGCACAGTGATTCCTTTTCAAATGTCGTGTTCAAACACTGACCTAGAGACTCTCTTGCAGCTTGATGCGCACGTGTGTACAAGCTTGACGTGCCGATACATCATGCTGTTCGCTTCACAAACTCCAGTTGCAGTTAATGCGCAAGCTCTGTTTGTGTTTCAGCGTCGTCACTAGCGATTTTTAGGTGTACTCTAGAACGACAAAAAAGCTTAGTGATCAGAGTGTCTAATAATAGAATGGTAACGCGAAATACCCTGTCAAGCGGCTAGAATAAAATTTTTCGGTGTGAAGGGATCATGAAGTCATACACGCGCTGAGAGGTGAGCGCTAAATCGCTTTGCATCCGGGCGCGGTTGTTTGTTTACGCATGCGCGCGTTTTCTGCGCATGTGCCGCAACTCTACATGCTTCACTGGTGACCGCGAAGGCGGAGCAGCTTCTCAGCGAGGAACTTTTTTTTACATTGTAAGCAGCTCATAATTAATCGGGCATGGATAAGATTATGCATGCTCCTACTTTGAGGACCAAGCACAGTACGCATAAACGCGGTGGATGACGTACCGAAAAGTGAACGACTCCACACTTCACCTCCAAAACTCTCTCGCTAGGCTTTTTGACATTAAGCGCAATTTAGAAACACATATCCTACTGCTTTCGAAATGTATATCGGAATACTATAGCTGAAATGCGCAAGCGAATTCGAGTTTTAAACCTATTACTGGCAACATCTACCAAAAATACGCATAAGGTGTTTGACGTACCTGATCTGGGCAACTGTGATTGGATGGGCAAGCAATGTAAATCTCTAATGAGTGGGACAGAGGTGGCTGTGGTAGTAGCTTACATTTATGCTAAAGTTGTTACTGCCTATGAGTGGTTTATCACGATGTAAACGCGAAAAGGAAAAAGAAGTAAATCAGGCAAACGCTGAACTGACAGTTAAAAGCTTCTTGACTCTTCGTGCTCTAGCCGCCATGGCCATAATAACAACAATCTTGCGCAAGGGTAATCAGCTATGACACAAACTTGGGAAAGTGTCAGTTATCCAGGAGAACTTGCTAGAAAGAAATTGTCATGAGAAACAGTGTTATTAGGCCGAAGCCCGCAGGCAGGATTCTTTTTTTTGTGTGGGGGGGGGGGAGGAGGGAGCGGGGGACGCACTTGGCGAAAGATTTTACCATTGGAAAGAAACACCCATTTTCATTGTTTACCTTGAGAGAGACAACTCCTTCCATCCCAATTCTCGTGCCCCTAGCCTCACCTCCCCTCCACGCCAATGCTCTGGCTACGGGCTGGAGTGTGCCATATACGCAACATCAAGAAGCTCATACCGTGAGGAAATGTGGTGCTGTGTGAAATATGGTACCGACTAACGGCATTATATATATAAAAAATTGAAATGACATGGCTACCACAGCCGCAAACAGCTGCCTCGTGGTCTGGAGATATTGACTTTGCGAAGGCCAACGATTATAATGAATTTAGAGTGAAAGTAAGACAATGCGCTATTTTAGGCGTGCCTAGAAAGTTAGTTTTGGTGACAAGCGAAACTTATCGTAAGAACAGACATTTAAACAAAGTGATTCCACCTTCTGTGTTCTAAAATGCTCCAACTCGTGTCATATTTGATGGACCAGAGAGAAACAAGGAGGACAATGGTGACAAGCGATAAAAATGCAGTGTCGGCAAGTTCATCCGTATCCTGTAAGACGTTCCCTTTATTAATTTGTTTTATTCGCGCCGATCGTTCATTCACGAAAATA
This sequence comes from Rhipicephalus microplus, assembly GCF_043290135.1. NCBI lineage: Eukaryota > Metazoa > Arthropoda > Arachnida > Ixodida > Ixodidae > Rhipicephalus > Rhipicephalus microplus. The sequence continues at coordinate 211,276,477 of NC_134702.1, forward strand.
TCTCAAGGGCACGAGACATATTCCTAATAATGCAGATTGCATTGACTTCGAAGTTCGTTAGAATACCGAAGTTCTTCCAAATGTCAGAAAATTTATTAAAATTCACTCAGGCTCGGAAAAAGTTATATGTTCCTATGCTTCGGGCTTACGACACTCAGTGTTGTCTAAGGTCTGTTCAAGCAGATTCACTGATGCTAAATTTCACTGAAATGCTGGTCCGTCGAGTTTATTAGCTATATTCAGGTCAGTTAGTCTCAGTAAGAGTCATATTTAACGTAATAACCTGCTCAGCTTTACTCCCTCCCACTTAGCCTCATGAGCCGGTCTGATTCTGAGTGATTACAAGTGAGTCGATGTGTGGGAGAGTTTGCAAATCTAAGCTCCGCTTATACGTATAAATGAATGAGAGTTGAAAAGACAAGGATAGTAGGTTAGCGTTAAATAACATGGTAGTGAACGCTAAGACTATATTAAATGTATGAATGCACGTTACTGCATGTCAATGGGTAGTGGACTTCGCGAGCGCTTGTGAAAGAATTGCGTGATACCATGTTGTGTAGTTTCGAGCTGAAAGTTCAACCATCTTTTCCTTACTCTTCTTCTTTTCTGTCCTTTCTTTTTAGTACTCCCCTTTCTCCTACCCCGGGTGTAGGGTAGCCTACTGTGCCTAGCTTGGTTAACGTCTCTGCCCTCCCCTTTTCTCGCATGTTACTGTTGCTCAGCGTATTCGAGTAGGAGCAAAACTCGTCCGACTTCACACACGTTCATGCTTACATCACTTCACTCGGCCGCCTCGCATACACACAGTTTTGAAGGGAGGGAGCCATGACGTATCAAGAAGACAAAAAATAAATAGAAGCGCATGACGTTAGGTTCTTGTGAAAAGCGGGCTCTTGCTCCCACGCATCGCCTTAACATTACGCGCGCTGTTTGGCGCCTATCTCTTTCTTCCGCGCCGTGGGCAAGAAAGCTTTAACATGTGTCTCTTCTTTGTATGTCCAGCATTAAGCTCAGGGGCAGCCACTTGCAGTGCTACTTCAAGATGACAGGCGAAGTAATGATTCGCGCCTCTCTATTGTTTTGCAAAGAAAGGGTAAAAACTACATACCACGCGCAAGAAATGAGTTCAATTTTCGTCACGTCTTCGTGGCGAGCAGTTCTATTGTGGCGTACTAGAACGGTTACTTGTGCGCCGAGTATCAATATCCAGCCTGTTTCGAATGTGAGTTTTACCATCGCAAATAACGTGAACACCTCATCATTGGCGCAGAAAAAGAGTATTCTGCATATTGTAATGGCGTGCAGTTGTTTGAATAACTACCTTGAAATCAATATTGGCATATTTGAATTAACCAGCTTTTTTTCTTAATGTAGACTGCAGTATGACTTCAAATGCAGCAAAATGTTTCCACATCGGCGCAGAGTTCATGTGCGAAAACGACAGGGACATGACTGTTATAAAACGGTTACAAAAAACTTCATTGTCTCCAAGCAAACCCTGTACGGTGAACGAAGCCAAGACGCAAATTTCTATCTGCCAATGTCTCTCATGTGTACATTTATTGTAGTGCCAGTTATGTCCACACTGTTCAGTCGCATCTCCTGGAAGTGCACTTGTGCAATATCGGAAAAGGTAGCTGTAGCGGTGCCACAAGAAAGCCAGGAGCACTCACCTCTGCCAATGAGTAGTCCAATTTGTGTGTTGATGGCTCTGTCAGTCTTGTCGGCCCGACGGTCGACGAGCTTCAGCAGCGCCTGGAAAGGACGCACGTCGCAGAGCCGCCGCTCTTCGTCGGTGAACTCCTCCCGCTCTGAGGTCCGCTCGCTGACGCACGTGAACACGTAGGCGTCGCGGTCGCGCAGCACTCGGTACAGGGGCCGTTGCCGCGCCTCGCGCCATGTACACTGCGTGCATGGGTCCAAAGAATAGCACCACATTGCACCGACTCGAGTAAGTATGAAGGCGATGCTAAACTAACATACCAAACGCTAACGTTGTTTCAAAGAAAATACATTGATGTTGAACGTGGAACAGGCGGGTATGCTTCGGCATGTTAGTACTTCATGCTCACTTTTGTAGCGCAAAGTAAGAAATTGAATGAAAAAAAACAGCGTTGTGTCCACCTTGCTCTTTACCGTCCTTGTTCCTAATGAACGATTTAAATGTGAACTTCGAAAGGACTCCGTGCATGAATGTTGTTTTCTTTTTAATATTTGGAAAAAGTAGTACTGTGGATCAGCATAGGAGCTTGAATCGTTACTGGCGTCTAGAGGACGTCGAATGAATTCCTTTATACCACTGACTGCGAGTGAAATGTAACTAAATACGCCAGCAAAAACCACGTGAATCCGCTCACGCTTCTAACAGTGTGGTTACCTTGACCTGTGCTTATCGCTCAGTTAAGGCACAATGACCCTTTTGCTATGAGCTTTGCCACTGTCGTATTATGAATAGAATTGCGCCTACCTCCTTAACTTGTTCAAGTGTGGATTCCTTGTGAACCTGGAGCAGCAGTAGGAGGCCGTTGGGCAGGAGCACTGTCACTTCGACTAGGGAGTCTGATGGTCCCGAGATCCAGGGGTCATCCAGGAGTCCACTGCCCGGGGGGATCATGCTGCTGGCTATGCCTCATGCCGCACCAGCAGGGCCGTTGTCGTGAGCGCTGTTCCTGGATTGTCCAACTGAGTCACTGTCGTTCCACTAGCGAAATGTGAAAGAGTTCGGTCAGTTTCAGCTACAAAATTACAATGACTAAAAGCGTGCCTTAACGGAGACGCATCAATAGGTTAGGAGAAGTTTGAGTAGTTTCTATAGAGTGACGTAATTTCTACGTGCGTAGCATTTCAGGGATCCCGCTTGTCGTCCTTCCACATTATCGTGTAGCATGGTCACGTGGTGGTCCATACAGTCAACTCAGGTTAAAAATAAGGCTAACAATGTTTAAAAGCAGTGCAGCGTAGACTAACAAAGCATAAAATATCGTTGCGCTGAAGCGGGAACGTGTGAACGAAGAAAGAAGAGAACGAAATGTTCTGGCTTGGAAGAAGCTCGGTGACGGTGCAGCTGCCCTTCGCCATTCACCATTGAATAAACACGCTCTATCATGACAATATTTTAAAGTACAGAAGAGATAATCAAATTTGATTGCAGTATATATACCTCAAGTCACGGAAAATGCTTCCGAAGCACCCAGCACAAACAGGTGTCCCCGCCTCAGCAAGCGAACAATTACCAAGGGAGTCGTTGGGCCGGCCGTGCCCAGCCCAACGACTCTTGTTCAAGTCTACAAAGGTGCAAAACACGTGACAGAAGTTGAGTAATCAATGATGCAGTAGCAGCCAGCACCTGAGAACGCCGCAGGAAATTCAATAACAGTGTAGCTTAATTTCAGTTTGGGAGTACGTCATTCGGTGATGAATGGCGGTGCAGTAGCCGCGGTGGCTCGCGGTTTTTCGCAGTGCTGCTCATTGTGAAGAGAAGGCTTCATGGTGTAAAATGCACCGCATAAAAGAATACACAGGACAAGCTCTGAACTTGCAACTTACATCTTTATTACAAAAGAGGTCTCTCGTACAAAAAGTGTGTTCCATCAAGCATCATACTCGGTTTGTCATAAGCGTAAATGGTGTGGCCTACAACGTAATGTTATCGTGGGGTAATTCATCTATCTATCTATCTATCTATCTATCTATCTATCTATCTATCTATCTATCTATCTATCTAAATTTTGGGTGCTCTCGTGATCTCCCCCTTAACTTTGGGTAAACAAAACTAGTATAAGAGAGTAACATAGTTTGACGATCGAATACCACTGACTGGTCATGACATTAATAATGTGACAATCCTGTTGAGCACGTCACCAAATCCTTCGCGTCAGAGGCGTGTGCCACATACTCGTGTACGAATAGGGTGTGTGTGCCACACGTGTGCACGCGTATGCCACAGGTTCCACGAACTCAGAAACGGCGTGAACAGCACGACGGCGCTCAGAAAAAGCTGACATCGGCAGTGTTTACTTGACGAATGCGAAAAATAAGTACAGAGGTCACAGCAGAAGTTAGACTTCAGCATCCTCGTGGGAATCTTTATTTATTTTATTTATTTATTTATTAATACTGTAACCCTCACTTGAGGGTCATTACAGGGAGGAATATAACCACAAAACAAAAACAATACACAATGACAAAACAGACATAACGTTTCATGTTGCCGGTAGTACAATTCTAGCGAACGCTCAAACTCTTTGACATTTGCGCTAGTAACAGCCTACTCTGGAAGTCTATTCCACACTTCTATACTATACGGAAAAAAAGAATTTTTAAAGCCATCCAGGCGCGCCCAAAAAGGCCTTATTGGGTGACTATGGTTCAACCGAGCTCCTCGTTTGGGTGCAGGTTGTATTTATGTGTCTTTATTTATTTTGATTACGCCTCTTATAATTTGAAACAGGAGTTTTAACCTTTGCTTTTCGCGGCGCACTTGCAGGGGTTCTAGCGCACATGATTTTAACAAATTTGTGACGGATTCTGTCTTCCGGTACCACGAGCAAATGAAGCGCACTGCTAGCCTTTGAATTTTTCCTATTTTATCTCTCAGTGACTGCTGATGAGGACTCCATACAGAAGACGCATACTCCAAAATAGGGCGAACAAATGTTTTATATGAAAGTAATTTGACATCTCTAGGGGCATCTTCGAGTTTTTTCCTCAAGTAAAACAACTTCCTGTAGGCCTTTGAACACACCTCCTCAACATGAGAGTGCCATCCCGAATCGCTGGTAATAGTCACCCCCAGGTAATTAAAGCTGTGTGTTCTGGTCAGAAGGCTATTTCCGATTTTATAATCATATGCGAGTACGGATTTTTCTTGGTTATATGGGTGAACGTAGTCTTTGAAAAGTTAATTTCCATCCCCCACTGGGTGCACCAATTATGCAAGGCTTGCAGACAGCAAATATTTTGATTTGGTCGTTTGCGTTAGTTACAGGAGCGTAAATTAAACAATCGTCTGCAAAAAGTTTGATTTTACCCGGGCTTTCGACAACTACGGAAATATTATTTATAAAAATTAAAAACAACAAAGTACCCAGCACAGACCACTGTGGGACACCAGACAGTACTTTCTATGAACTAGATGTGCAATCATCTATACGTACTTTTTATTGACGGTTCTCCAAATACGCGGCTATCCAATTTAGTGTATCTGAGCTAAGTCCTAGTTGCTGAAGCTTAACAATTAATTTGCTATGAGGAACTTTATCAAATGCTTTGGCGAAATCTACACAAATGACGTCTTTTTGTTGTTGACCTTGGAGAGATAAATAAAAATCATGAACTGTTTCTACCAGTTGAGTAACAGTTGACAACGCCTTCCTGATCCGTGTTGATGGGGATAAAAAAACTCTTTTGACTCAAGAAAAATAATAATGTGCCTTGCTATGAAGTGTTCTATGATTTTGCAACACACAGAGGTCAGTGAAACGGGGCGATAATTGTTCACATAAAGTCGATTGCCAGCTTTGTATATAGGCTTTACAATTGAAGTGCGCCAGTCTTGCGGTAATGAGGATGTTTCAAGAGATTTTCTAAAAATGATTGTGAAATAAAAGGACGACCATTCGGCATACCGTCGTAAGAATTCATTGGGAATTTTCTCTGCTCCGGTTGCCTTTTTAGTGTCAAGCCCTAGCAAGTGACTGAACACCCCTTCCTGCATGATAGCTAAGGGCTCCATTGCGCAGGCGCGTGGGCAGGCCTGGTCAGCATCCACCTGATCGGTTTCATCTCTAATGAAGACCGACTGAAAGAACTGGTTGAAAGAATTTGCTATCTGCGGTTTTTGCCTCACTGTCTCGGGTCCAATTTTTATCTGTTCAATTTCTTCCTTTTTATTCGTCAAGTGAAGCCAAAATTTTTGAGGGGAAGACTTAATAAAGTCAGCAAGGGTTTCGGTATAAAACTTTCGTTTGGATTCTTTTAATGCTGTCTTTATCTGTCCACGCAATTGTACGATTGCTACCGAGTTGGTTTTGTTTTTCCGCATGCGTTTTATTTTTCGTTTGATATGGACGATTTCCCAGGTTATCCACGGACTGCGATGTTTCGTTTTCTTTTTACGAGTTTGAACAAATTTATCCGTACAATGCTTTACAATGATTTTGAAACGTTGCCATAACTCTTCTACAGATTCTGAGACAGAAGCAAGTCCAAACTCATGAAGGGACAACTCTAGATAGTCAAGTATAGACATGTCATCGGCCCGTGCAAAATTTTTAATATGAACCGGGATAAATGGCCGCTTCTGCGGCTTTGCGTCTAGTTGGATATTAACAGTTATCAGCTTGTGGTCCGATATTCCCTCTTCGACCGATAAAGTGCTATGTGTCACTCTGCGTGGTAGGAACACTAAATCAAGCAATGTTTCTGAATTAGCAGTTACTCGCGTATTTTCTTTTACAATCAGTGTTAAGTTATAAGAGAACAATATTTACAACATTTTATCACCACTCAGAGTATCTATATGTCCAGGTGTGACACTTTCCCAATTTATATGCGGTAAATTAAAATCGCCAGTCAGTATCAACCTCGTGTTGCCATTCTGAAATTTGCACAAGAAACTGTTCAGTTGGCCTAGGAAATCAGGCGTGGTACCAGGGGGCCTGTAAATTGCTCCGACAATAAAAACCACTTTTTCAACGAATATTTTGCACCAAACCGTCTCGGAGAGGGAGCAATCAATTCTTTCTGTCGTAATAGGCGACTTAACAAGAATGGCCACTCCACCACCCCGTAAATGTCTATCCCACCTGTGTACAAGATATCCGGGGGGAATAATACAATCGTCGGGAATTAAAGGACTCAACCATGTTTCGGTTATGACAGCAATTTGTGGGCTATGTGACAGCAACAAGAATTCGAGTTCCGTGACCTTATTTACAATGCTACGAGCATTTAGTACAAGCAGGCGTAGCTACGATTTTGGCGCAGAAGTGGAAGGAGAAGTGTTTGACGCAGATGCGGCATTCGAGCGGGTAGCAGGGGCAGCTCTGCCATCCCTCTTGCCTTTGCTGTTCGAAATCGCACAACGCTCATTCTTGTTCTAATCCCAAGTGAAGAGCTTATCGTTTATTATGAGCTTATCGTGAATCAGGGAAACCTTCAAACCGCTATCACGCTCAGCAGCCGCACTTTGCCGTAACTTCTTCCGCACTTCCACTGTTTCACTCGCATAGTCATTACTAATACTTATGGGACTTCCCTTCAGCTTCGGACAATTTTTCATCACACGCTCCTTTTCTCGGTAGTCATAGAATCTCATGATGACTGGCCTAACCTTCCCGGGCTGTACCTTTCCCATGCGATGTATTCTCTCAATTGTCTTAACTTCTACATCAACTTTTTCCTTAAATATCTTGTCCACGACCGAAACCATTAAATCAGATTCTGATTCTATACTTTTTTCAGCGAGACCAAATACTAAAAGATTGTTTCTCCGGCTTGTGTTTTCGTAGTCTACCAGCCTTTCCGCCTGCTGCCGGACAGTAGCTTTCAAAATATCAATTCTCAGGTTCATTTCATGGATTAAAGCAAGCGAACTGGTTAGCTTATCTGTTTTAACGTTTACTTCAGATATTTGGTCTCTAATAGCATTCAAATCACGTTCAGACTTGGCCTGGTTTTCCAAGATCGTTTGCAAGAACTCTTGCGTCGTAGCAGGCCCGGGGTTTTCCTCGACATCTCCCGACATAACAAGCATCATCACAGCAGGCCAACAGTCAACTATAATACAACTATATAATCTTTTCCACTACAAGGCAGTGGTGGATCGAGATGGGATGGTCGCGGCAATCACCCTTCTCCAATGTCTATGTCGGCTTCCCCCTCCTCTTCAGTGCTCATAGTTCACCTCCTATCACCAATTGGGAAAGATGAGTGAAATCACTGGGAACACAAAATAACGGTACTTGCGCTAAGAAGTTCTTATTCTAGTAAAAAAAAAACTTATGACCACATTCTCCTCTGTAGTGTTACAATAGGACCCTGAAATTACTGGCTGAACGCCCCCTGCCACAGAGATAAGCCAGTTGTTGAAACTGCTTTTAAAATAGGCCCTAGTGTTCGTGAAACGCAATTGTGTTTCCATGCTGGCAATTCATTTTAAAAAAAAACATTGCACATTCCCTTGTTCAGTCGCCTTTTTTGGGTTAACGTCTATTGTAGTTAAGCGCCATCTACTGAAGTTGGTTTATGTAGCAATGTACAACACCACCTTCGTCACGATCACAAGTGCCACGTTTCAGCTTACCACTTCTGGTATTGCTAATACCCATGCCTATGTTGCTGGTGGCCTCGTTACACAACTCTAAACAGCTGGTTATATGAAACATAAGCGGCTGTTTAAGAATGTGTGTACGGGCATTTGAACATATATTTAGCGCCACTTTGCAACACTTTCCTCAATAAAAGATCACAACATGATCACCTCGCGTCCGCATGCCTGAAATAACTTCGATTTTCAAGATAGGTGGTACCTGCCAATTTCTATATGCGAAGCATCTCTTTCACTCACGTGTGCAACGCCAAACGTACGTTCGTAGGAACGCATAGCAATGCATTCCCTTCGCCACAAATGTTGGAGCGGTGCCAAGTAGGTGGCCTCGCAGCTGCAGGTTGACGTCATGCTCCCCTCCCAAGCTTCCCCCACAGATGCGCTTCGACGTCACTCTCTCACTCAACCGCAGAACGCTCGCCGGAGCGGCCGCAGCTGCCAGCTCCTCAGCCCGCTCGCAACACACTTCTCTCTCGTTTCGCCCTCTCCACTGCCCACAACACTCAACCGCACGTCGAGTGGAAACACTCTTTTTGATTGATTTTGATAGATGTGTGGGGTTTAACGTCCCCAAACCACCATATGATTATGAAAGACGCCGTAGTGAAGGCCTCCGAAAATTTTGACCACCTGGGGTTCTTTAAGGTGCACCCAAATCTGAGCACACGGGCTAACAACATTTCCGCCTCCATCGGAAATGCAGCCGCCGCAGTCGGGATTTGAGCCCGCGACCTGCAGGTCAGCAGCCGAGTACCTTAACCACTAGACCGATTCGGCGATTCGCTCGCAGGATTTCAAGCTGGACGGTTGTTCCCTCGCGATCTCTGACGCCAGCGTAGCTCCCGCCGACTGGTTCACCCTCCGCGGTCTCCTGACGCCGTGCAGCTCTCGCATTGCGGTGCCCCGCCCTTGGACTGCTTCGACCGGATCCCCACTTTCCTATCTCCTTCTTTTTCCGTCGCTTGCCTGTCTATTTCTTCGTCTATTTTCCATCTATTCTTTTTATCCCTCCCCCCCCCCCCCTATAAAGCACTGCGCCGTGTCGCCTGAAGGCAGACAGAAATTAGGTGCCTTTTTCCTCTTCATTCTAACCACTACCACCACCACCACCACCACCGCAGCAGGGCCTCTTTTTGATTGCTTATATGCGATAAAACCTTGATGAAACCCAACCCGCCTCCCATGTCTTTGCGTTCGAAACAAGCGTTTACTCGAGTAAACGCTAAACCAACTTTCGCTTCAAAACCTTCTTCCAGCACCCCACCTCGACGGCCGTTTCAACAGCGTCAACGCCGTGCGCACTGCTGCTGCTTCACATCCATCAGTGTGTCACTTGGAGAGATAGATGTCCATAATTTTTTTCTTGTAGCCATCCTTAGCATGATTCAAAATTTCTCGTCTCGCCCATATTGCCATGCACTTTCCGTTCTATGCTTTATGTTGCTGGCGCACTGCATGTGTACATACTGCCTCGCGCGATCACCGCCAGAATCTCTGAAAGCATTCTAGGTAATTTTCAGGTCATCTGATCGGATTGAGCATAGAAACACGAACAAGCAGAGTCTATTCTGGAATTCTGGAACAAACTCAGCCACCAGCCATATTGCTTGAATATTCGACGCCACGCGTATGAAAGCCGACGCGTGTTGCTGCGGATTAGATTATGGACGGTGGATGCTCTGTTCACCGTTATCAGTGTACAGCGCACGTGCATTGCTTGCTATAGTTTGACTTTCAGTTTCATGGCTACAAATTCAGCCATACAAAGGGTTTTAATTTAAACACGTTTACTGATGTCACGACTATATTACAATATATACGCAATCACAGTTAAGGCTGGTGTTCTTTTATATCTGTGACATTAATCCTGAACAGACAGGCTTTTCGTCAAAACCTCTACTTCACTATGCAGGTTGTTACAGCTGGTACGCAACGCAATATGAAGGTACCATACTTACTTTTACGTACGAAGATAATCGGACAAACAGGCGCACACAAGGAAAAAAATTATTATTGCTCTACGCAATAAAAAACACACAAAGTTAAACAGGTTTTTGTAACCTTTTTACCCTTTTGTTGTTATTGTTTCTTACTGCTGATTTTTCAGCTTTAAGCCTTTCTTTTTTGTTTTTTCACCATGCACTCATCTTTTAGATTAAAATATGTTCCAGTACCTGACAATTTAATTGGTCGACTGAGTTGCTTCGAATTACTAGCGTGCCCCCTTACCTCAACAGGCAATCAGGATTTGATAAATTGTGCCCACTGGCAACTTATGATTCCGTCTGCCAGTAGGCACAGTGTACGAAAATTGTGTAAACTAACTTCGTGCTTCGCTGATTGACGCGCTCCCGGACAGAGCAACAACAATTGTCTATCAGCCGGCCAAAACTGCCTTTCCCCGAAATGCAAAAGGGCACATTGACATGCTCGCAATTCGGCGAAAGGCCAAGAGCGCAGGAGCATTGGCCATCGAAGGTCACAGGCCCAGTAAAAACACGCGATTCCGCTGCGCAATAATAATGCCATCAAACAGACCATGATGCCCAGCAATGTAATGAGTTGTTAATATAGTGTTATTGTAGGAATTAGTATGGAGTATAAAAGAGGACAAAAAGATAACTTGCGAGTGGCAAGAACCGAACCTGAGCCCTCAGAATAACGCGTGCGATCCCTTATCAACTCTGGGCCACAGGGTCAGCCATCCCCCTTCTCCCAGTCCACTTTATGGTGTATATATGTTCATTGAAACCCGCATATTTTGTCTAGCAAACAAAGAACCCCTTCAACGTCCCCCTATTATCTTAATCTCAGCTGCACTGTGATTTTGTGCCTCCGGGTTTATGCCAGATGCTTACACGATGCGCACGTAGAATTATTTCATCGCCGACCTTGCCCCTCACGCCAATCAAGATAACGAGCTCGGCTGCAAGGGCTTCCTTTATTAAAGAAAAGAGCACTGTGTTTTCACGCTGAAACATGAAAAAAAAACAGTGTATAATATAGAGAGTTTGCGCATGCATAGTCTTTGTAGACGCGATCTTCACCAGCGTTGCCTTAGAATAACTGTATATGCTTTTTATGGGAGAAGAGATGCGCATTGTTCCACCATTTTGCCTGACTAGCATCCATTGTAACGCGGCGAAGCCGCGCTCTGTTTTTGCAGGTGACTTGCTTAAGTCTGTCGCCGATCAGCGAAGCGTACCAACGATCGTGAATAGACATAGCTAAAATATCAACGACCGGCGAAGAAAGAAAAGCACCTTCTTTCTGGACTTTTCCACGGGAGATCAAAAGCAGTCCTCGCTTGTAGAGCAACGCAAAGCGCTAAGGCGTTGTGTAGTGCCGAACAACATGCATCGCCAGTGACTGCGTGGTCAACTGGCGCCAGCTGTGGAAGAAAGTGACAACTCAGACACATCAAATATAGGGCCTCCGTGATTCAAGAAGTGCCCCACTAAGCCTACAGCATTCATTATTGTTCAGTGTATTTTCCGATATTGGTGTGGAATACGCACAAATACTTTGCTGTCGAAGCTTAAGGACAAGAATCTAAAGCAAATAAAAGCACCAGTCTGTAGCTAACGAGCTAGAGAGCGCGCGACAGTCACTTGATAGATTCTAGGTGGGCGGCAACCACTTTCCGAGGTGTGGCCTATGCACCAGCTTTTCCGCAGTGCATGGTTGCTAGTGGCGTTGGAAAACTAATGCGCTACTCTGAAACCTAGAGGCAGCTTATGCGGAAGTGACTTGACGTTGCCTAACCTTGCAGCGCCCTCTGGATTTAGCAAGAGTCACGAACTCACTCCGTGCCCAGAATTCAAAGTATTCGACTGGGCATGGCATAGAGCAACAACGTAAAATAGCTAACAACTTACTTGGACAGGCGGTACCACATTGCTGACTGCTACTGCAGAACACTTAAAGATGATTGAGAATCTACGCAAGCGAATAGTGAGGGTTCGGTGAAAATTTTCTTTGATTCCTCAGGCTGACACACAAGATGATATAACGATTAGGACTGCGGCACGTTTGATGGCAAGAACAGTGTCGTAAATCTTTAATCAAAATTTTTTAATATTTCAAACAGGTGTAAAGCTAATCTCAGGTTCCCTTAGCAAAAACTTCGATGGGGTCATGAGGCGTTCCGTGTTAAGAAAGAACTCGTTCACTTCAAGAATTTACTGTGCATGTAAATATGAGTAGACATTCACTTTTTCAGTTGTCTCCATTTAAAATGCTGACGCCATGGCCGGGAAGTGAACCAGCACCCTCCTGCCTCGCAGCGTTTTTTCCTCGCGGTTATCCATTCATTCCCATGACATTAGAAATGAATGGATTACCACGAGGAAAAAAATGAGCTCGGAAAGAAATGAAAAAATCAGAATCAATGAGTGAAAGGAATCCTGATTACTCAAAGTTACTAGGGGCAAACACGTGAGCTCAACGACGCATAGAAGTTCATAGTGATTTCCAGTAGGAAGCAAAGGTGAAAAGAAAGGATGTACAAGGGCACGATGCACGGCCCCGAGAAATGCGTGAACACGTCTTTTAATCGTCCCTTCGTTTCAACTGAGTAAATCTCAGCTGCTGACCCACAAGACGCGAACTTGATACACGTCTTTTAATCGTCCCTTCGTTTCAACTGAGTAAATCTCAGCTGCTGACCCACAAGACACGAACTTGATACCGGCCATGGCAGTGCCATTTTCGTAGAGACTAAATATTAGAGGTCCTAGTAAGATTTAGGCGTACGTAAAGAAACCCTACGTGATGAAATTTCGCGGAGTACTTAACTTCAAAGCACTTATTAGTCACATCGTGGTTTCGGAAGCTATATCCTCATAGAATATTGTTAACGCTTTATGTCCTGGCGGTGTCAATTGAAACTATTGCACGTTTCCTGTAGCAACTTCAGAATAATATAGAAACTTGGCAACTTTTAGGGTAGTAGTTTTGAAATTATCCCCACTGTGAACGATACCACCTTTGTGAATTATCTGTAGCTGGGAGACAAAAAGAACACTTGACCGATGTATTGGGCAAAGCGAAAGTGGGAAGCTGGTGCTGGTAAAGGCCATTTTCGAAAAGAAGTGTCGGAGTTTTTTCTGGACTTCCCCAATACCGAAAAGAAGGTTGGTCGAGATGTGGTGTACAAACACTAATAACCTTATTTCACACCATGTATCTAAATCTATAGAATATGCATCAATGCCTCCATTTCTCGTTTTTAGATTTCATGAGGTCCTAGTCATTAGGTAAATACACCCTAAATATACTCCCACTCAAATAAAAAAATTCTGGGTAGGAAAAGTTAAAACACGGATCGTTGCTGATCTAACTGCATAGTTGGACTTCAGAATACCAACTATGGGCTTCCCGACACACCAAACGATGTCGCCAGGACCCAATTGCTCCTTGGCTGACGGCTCAGAGGGATTCGACAAATCATGTAAACTTACCAAACTCAAATAGAGTCGTCGCATTCTTTTCTGTTTCAGTGCATTTTGAAAATGCTTACGGCTGTTGACAACTTGAATCGGGGGGGGGGGGGTTAGACAGCCATGAAACATTAATATGAAAGAAGCAAATAAACAAGCGCCTCTACACAACAAAGCCGCCATAAATAAAACAATATTGAGAAGACTAAACATCATTGACGCTGAGCCACCAAGACATCTCCCAAGGAAATCGCGTCAAACTATAGAAGCAAACTACAGTGCAGGAAATTTTACATCTGTAATAAAAAATTATATCAATTTTGGACAGGGGTATTCGCTCAGACTGATCCACAAACAAGACTGAAGTGATTTGTAAAAAGTCCAGTTTTCTTTTCAGCATAAAGGTGTTAAAATGTTTTCTGTACAAGTACAAATGACATGACACTTGCACCAGCCGGCTGATCGAAGTGCTCTTTTCTGCAGAAATAACTAAAGAGCAATGTCGAAATGATACCAAACATTGCAATAGTGTGTGCTGCGTGCCTGTGCAATTTAAGCAGGAACTAAAGCTTGTAGCTGTCATGAGCTGGAAGCCTCGGCTAACAACAGTGCCAACAGCCACGCGCTCTGCTGCTCCAAAAAAGTGTGATTCTACGTGTATGTCTCTTTATCTGTTTCTGCACCTGCGAATTACCGTTTAGTTTTCCTAAACAGAGACCAAACGTCACAATCAAAATAAAAAGGTAAATATTCAATGGTAGCGCGAGGACTTTCACCATTTCTGGATATCTTTAACAAGAATTAGTCATGAACACGCAAACACACAGAAGTTACACGCTACACGTACGTTATCATGTCAAGTGCCGGTTCGACATGCATGACTTGCTGAATGGCTGCATCTGCATCTCCAACGGCAGCTATCGTACTTGCGCAGCAGCGGTTTTAACGTTTACGCAAGTGAAATTTCACACCTTTCGAACGATCGTATTGACGTTGGGAGCAGCACGCAGTTTCAAGGTGCAAAGTGCACGTTTTATTAAGGAACGCCGAAGATGTGACATGAAATCACACAGAAAAATAGACAACCCCTTGTTTCTGGCACGAAACTACAAGAAATTCGTCCGAATTTTCGAGAAAGACAAGATTCTTAGTTGCCGAAAACTTTGTCTCAGTCAAGGGGTGGAACCCGGGACCAACGTCTTTCTGGCGGGGTCGTTCTACTAATTGAGCTAGCCAGTAAGCTAGCCCTGGACCTAGACGAATTTTTCGGGAACTAGAACGATTTTCTCGCTGGCAAATCCGTACGGATTTCCTTGTGGCTTCAAGGCACAAACGCGTGATTGACTATATTTCTTTCTTTTTTAAGTGTTCCGCTATCTTCCGGGTGTCCACCGAACTGATTTTAAATAGTGCACATAATAAGCTCGTGGAGGCCTCGAGCTTGGTACTCTGCCCTTGTTGCGAAATCTTTTATTAATTTAGCTTATGATTTTCTTGCATAAGAATAAGTTTCCTGCGGCACGAATTTGTATGACAGTTTGTGTTAATGCCCTGGCATCTGTGGTTGGCGATGCCACCATAGAGGGCATATTTCCTTTTTAGTAAAATCTACTGATAACATGACAAATTACACTAAAATATATGTTCCGTCTATGATCATGGCGTTTTATAGTTATCAAAGGGTAAAGAGAGCCAGCAGTTTCATGGCGCTTAACAGTCGTTCATCAAAAGAATACGTGGGGCAGCACAATAGAAATAAAGTGAGTTGACATAGGGCGAGAGCGATGCACTGATTCAGCGATGCTTCAAGCTATTCTTTTCCCACAAGAGCTATACCTCACCTGACGTCAGCGACTCCGTTCTGCAACGATTGCCAGATGCATGGAAAGTGATGACGAGAAATCCCCGAGTTGTGTTCACCAAAGCACTGGCGAGTGCGCGGAGCTGGGCACCGCAAACGCGCGGACGCACCTCGCAGCCACCACGGGTAAATCAAACTGCGGCGCTTCGAGGCAGCGACGGAGAGGCGGCCGCAGCGATTCGCAGCACGCGGTTTCCGCCGCGTTCTATCGAAAAGGAAGTGTTTTGAAAGTACGGGTGTGTTTGAAAGCGAAGGGTGAGGGGGCGGGGATATCCTGTTTCCCTTTGGAAGACACGCGCCCGGAAGGTTACGAGAGACGTCTGCGAAGCCAACCACCAACTAGACGCGGTTACTGCTGCTACTATCGCTAAAGCGTCGTTCTTGTGCTGCGTAGCGAACGTCAGCTTGCGCCGGTGGACCTATTGTGTTGCAGCCTCGTGCTGCGTTCGACCCGATGAAGCAGGGCGCGTTTAGAACGAGCAGAGAGCGCGACCAAGTAAACAAAAAACAGTCAGCGCTGGCGCCCTTTTCCGGCGTTCAGTGACGTACAAAGCGTAATTTCAGACCCCCCCCCCCCCCCCGCGCTCACCACCTTTTTGTTGACTGTCAGTATAGAATAGCTTATGTGCTATGACGCGTTCTCATGCATTGCCGATGAGCAGGCTTCGTCACACAGCTATTTTGAAGAAACATTGCCGAAAGTCGGCACAAAAATTGGTTTAAAAATTTGAGCAGCGGCATGACAGTGACTGCTTAGCATTGATTTATTGACATGAAGCTGTCGAATGGCGGATTGGTTAATTGACCGCTACCTGCCCCTGATAGACAGTCCGTTGAGTTCGCACTCTTCGAGGATTGCTCACTTAAGCAATATTTTACAGCACAGAAATTCACACCAAGACTATCATCTCTCTTCGTTTATGCCAGCTTCGGTACCTTTTCTCCGCTTCCGCTTCACATACAATGAAAGTAGTTCAAAAGTGTTAGAAGGATGCATGTTGCGAAGCGATGAAAAAGAGCATATTTGAATTCTTTTCCAACAGTTCTCAGGTAGTATGGATTCATTTGTCAGATGTCAGGTAAACGATGTACGGTCTTCCTTCTGCTATTCAATGAAATTTGCAAGAAAACGTATGCTTAACTACAATTACGCAGCCTTCAATGCTTCTGATGATCTTATCGCAATGACGATGGCGCATTTTCAAATCTCTGGATGCCAAATCACAAGGAGGTTCAAGATCACAGGTATCAGTGACCATCGCAAACACACGTGCCTGTAACAAAGGAAGCGTCTATCAGATTACATTATTTCGCTCAAAGAGCTCAACATACCTAGTCGTTGTAAACCTTCTGTTCTAAAGCACCGACGAGCACTTGAAGCGCATGCATATCCCCACCGACTTGCGTTTGAACACAAAAGTAATGAATGTGCGTCCACTTCGAAAGTAATTGGTGCGCTTAAATCAACTTTTAGTGCAAATCTACGACTGCTTTTTAGGGATTATTCTGATGATATAATGTTACAATATAGGCGCAATTATTGAAAAAAAAATCGGTAGGTCCCATGTGCTTTGAGAATCGACGTTGTGCAAAGCATGCGGAGGAAAAGTGACCATGTTGTAAAGTTTTTTCGGGTGACACGTTATGAAATCACGCAAAATAGATGTACAAACGCTGCACGCATAGCTATATGTTGAAACGCTGGCGATGCCTGTATAACCAGTTGTTTGCACTCGCGCAACGACTCCAACAGGGACAAGAGTATTATAGCTACACCAGAAACGATGAGTTGATATGAAGTACTGGTGCTCGCGAGGATGGCAGCCCTGGAACCTGTCACATAAATCAACAACTGTCAATGTCCCCTAGCTACAGTTGGCGTAAGCCCGACGTGATGGCTCTATGATAGGAATACATAAGTAATGTTTATATAACTTGATACCCTGCCTCCCCCCTCCCCCGCTCTGCAACCAAAATCGATGTTTCAGGAACATCATGGTCCATTTGAAAAGTAATTCCGAGACCTGGCGCGCCTGTGTGGTAGAATACTTGTTTGCCTGCTACGCAGAACACTTGATTGCCTGCTAGGACCATGATATTTATTCTAAGTGTTTGTTGTGTCAACGTTGCCGATGTGGCACATTCTCGCTCTTTTTATCAACTCATGCGCATAATATAGTAGAGGTCACAAACATTAAATGATTTTTGTCATCTGTAAAACAATAATTCGCGTGATGAGAAGGAAAGTACGAGATTGATGTTTTTTACCTGTACTACAATATAAAGTGTGAGAGTGTGAGACAATGTATTATGGAAGGTAATGACGAAGCAAGTTTTTATAACAATGCAAGTATAGATGTTAACAGTTTTCTGGAAATTATTTCCTTCTACTTGAATGTACGTTTGTTGAATGGAAAGGTAGCCTTTGCTGACAATGCTCTGGTGTTTCCATAGGTTCCGAAGTGGCTTCTTTGCTGAGGAGCATTTTTCTAGGGAGGGTTGACCGGTCTGTTCAGGAGTGTCTTAAGGGCATATCTTTTAAAATATTCAAGTATGTAAAAGATTTATTGTTTTTGCTCAGGCATTCAGTTTTGAAGAAACGGTAAATGACTTTATCCATGTTTTCAAAAATGTGGTCTGGTTTTGTATTTCACGCATGAGTTACCATGAAATAACTACGTTAGTTCTCAGACATCCATTTAAAAATACAAAATTACCATGTGTTTTCGAAGTGTAGCCCTCGTTCAGCAAAACCTCTCCTGAATTTATTTCAGGCCATTCGACATTGTTTTGGAACGATTTTGCTTTGTCATGTTTGCGTTCTGCACTGTTTGTCTTCGTCCCATCAGATGGGTACCAGCTTGTCGTAACAAGTGAGGAGCTAACAGATGCAGGATTTCCAGGCGCTAGCATCTGGCAAACTGCTTGTAAGTTGACGAAGCGAAGTAATAATTGATGATTGATATGTCGTGTTTAACGTCCCAAAAGCACCATATGATGATGACCAAGCGAGCTAAGGTAAATACAAACACTTTCGTTACTCACCTAGTTTCAGAGCGTAGGAAATCATCAGTGGTACTTCCATGCATATATATAATTATCCCATAACTTTAAAAACGTTGCTAGCCGGTTCGGAGTAAGTCTAGTGTCTTCGTCACCTAATAAGCAGAATAAGGTTTGTGGGATGGATGAAGCCAAAATTGAGAAGCGTGAATCAGGAGAGAGAGAGAGAGAGAGAAAAATAAATAAAAAGAAAAGACAGGGTGGTTGACCTAGAAGAACTGGTTTGCTACCCTGTACAGGAGTGGGGAAAAGGGTCGGAACTCACGACGAAAGGGTCGTGAGTCAGGAGTATCCAAAGAAGGCTGCGGAGTCAGTCATGTGACTTCTTTTGCACCGTGTATGAAAGGCATCATGTATCTTTTGCCGTTTTTATGTGGTCGTGTATACATGGGCCAAACAAGCAGATGCGTTAAAGTTAGGTTGTTGCAACATAGGCGTTCTTTGCAAGAGAATATGTACTCCCATATGTCCCAACATGTTGCGCAGTGCTATTGCGCTCCTATATTTCATGAAGCTAATGTTCTATCGGCACACAGAGATCAACCCACACGAGAAATATTTGAAGTACATAACATAAAAATACGGGCGAACAATGAATTAGCGTGCCTTTTATAGTCCTACATGATAGCGAGGTTATGTTCTTACATAGCACGATATCCTAACTTTTATGCTGTTGAAGAGTACACTGGCGGTGTATTAAGGTTTTTTTGTTCAAGATGCCAGCGGCCTGCTGTTTTCTTGCTTTAGTATGGTCACACGGCTGTGAAGGTTGAAGTGTTTTTTTTTGTTTATTCATTTTTAGTTTTGCAATAAATAGTCAGCTGTGACTGAGCGCTGCTGTTTGTCCCTTCTTCTACTGTGTCCACGTAGACGTGCACTGTGTTAAAATATGTGCAAGTACTTCCGCCAACTGGCCCAGGTTTTCAGTCCCTCAGCATAACAACGTGAGGTGGCTGAGAAGAACGCAATGCTGACAATTCTTGGGTTCACGTTGCTAGTATTGAGGAAACAGTGATGCTACAAAAAGGTATGCAGGAAGCTGATTCTCATGTTGTCAGATTTCCTCACTGCCAATCATAAGCGGCAGATTCTTGTGTGGCTCCGGAGATCGCTTTCATCTAACGTCATGCTCACGTTCGCCATTCTTATGTAATATAGGTGTTGTAGGACTGCATCGGTACTCATCAGTGAACACTCCTACGTGTCATGCCCCAACGAGACTGGGTTCTTGCCATGTGCTTGCAAGCCCAGAAAAACTGCCTTCGCTACGAGCTTCAAAAAGGCAACGGCGCTACTCGCTTGCGCTTGCGCAACTATTGACTTTGCCCTGTTTATTACATCCCCATAAAAAATAATTTTAATCAAGTACCTCATGCAGGTAATCGATTCTCAGTGGACGCACAAATCAGCTGAAGTGTGTTGCTTGTAGTTTGTTTTTAAATGCGAAGCATTTCTTCGCCTACTGCAAGCACTTTGGCGTCTATCTATCTATCTATCTATCTATCTATCTATCTATCTATCTATCTATCTATCTATCTATCTATCTATCTATCTATCTATCTATCTATCTATCTATCTATCTATCTATCTATCTATCTATCTATCTATCTATCTATCTATCTATCTATTCACTTACTGCTTTTGATGTTGCTAACGCCCATGTTGCTGTTGGCATTATTACGCACCAGTAAATGTGCGACTGCTTACCGTATGCATGAGTATGCAACAGTTGTAAACATCTTTAGCGTCATTTCGTAAGGTTTCGCTCAATAAAAAAAAACTAGCATATCCCACGTACCAGGGGAACCGATGATATGTGAAGCACAAATGAGAAAGGTCGATATGTCACTTAGAAATCAGCACAACGTTACGAGGCAGAAGCAAATTATGCCGTGCATGACTTTCAAGTCATGATTATTATGTTTGGACGGGTGATTTACATTCCTCGCCTATTCACATATGATACCCAATTTGGTATATGAAAAGCTAGCGAAACGGCTGCGAGCGTGCTATCAGTGTAGCATGTGGTCATGTTTTACATGACACGCATGCCGTAATTATCATGTTTCGATGCGCCATTTACCTTCTTCGTCTGCTCGCGTCTGTGTGGTACCAAATTTGGTATTCATTCAATAATTCACTGTTTATTCAAGCAAAAACAAAG
The DNA here is from genome assembly GCF_043290135.1 of Rhipicephalus microplus. NCBI lineage: Eukaryota > Metazoa > Arthropoda > Arachnida > Ixodida > Ixodidae > Rhipicephalus > Rhipicephalus microplus. The sequence goes on from NC_134702.1 coordinate 211,297,335, forward strand.
ATTGGCCAGGTTGAAGATACTAAAGGAAGATTACATCTGCCTCACTAAGGTCCTTCCACCAATATAATAATATTAATAATAATAATAATAATAATAATAATAATAATAATAATAATAATAATAATAATAATAATAATAATAATTATAATAATAATAATAATATGTCGGTTTTAACGTACCAAAACCACCATATGATTAAGAGAGGCACCATTTGGCAGCTTCCGGAAATTTCGACCATCCAGGGTTCTTCAAGGTGCACCGACATCGCACAATACACGGGCTTCAACCATTTCGTGTCCATCGAAAAGCGACTGGCACGGCCGCGATCGGACCCGCGAACTTTCTACGGGTCCGCAGCTGTGTGCCCGCCCTATAGCCAATTATTCACCGAACCGGAATGTTTATGAAAAGCTAAAAATGTTAAATGGGGTACTGCAGTTCATGTCAAGAAAATTGGTTGGCAGTTCACAATTATGAAAAAGAAGCCCTAATGACCTCCGATGCTTTATTTTTTTTACCATCAGGGTACACAGTACATTTCAGAGGGGAAGGGCATGCACAACAATGAGAAAACAAGGAATACAAAGCAAATGGCATAACAATGTTGTCAGCAATTGGGGTACAAAGATAACTACTCCTAACAACTCACATCATAATAAAGCAAATGATAACACTAATTTTATTTTTATTACATGGTGAAGGCAAAAAGCAATACAAGTGAACAGTTCAACAAACATACAGGGGGTAATTAGGTAATAATTTTTTTAAGGACATTCCTAAGTTTAATGGATTCATTGATGCTTGTTATTGATGCAGGCCGGGAATTCCATTCATTGCAAGTTCTTGGGAGATATGATTGGGCATATGTTAATGTGTTGCAATGGGGGACTGTGACTTTTTGCTGGTGATTACGGCGAAGAGAAATGAAGAAAGCAGCTTCGATTAAACGGGAACGGAGTTTCGGATTATGATAAAATATTTTATGAAACAGGCAAATGCGAGTGCACTTTCGGCGGGTAACTAGTGGGATGAGGTTTAGAGATGCCTTCATTTGAGTGACACTAGCTGAACGATGGAAGTTAGCCAAAATGAAACAAGCTGCACGATGTTGAATGGATTCCAACATGTGTGATAACGTTACCTGACCGGAGTCCCTTACAGATGAAGCGTATTTCATTTGAGGACGGACGCATGTGGTATATAGTAATAACTTTAGTGACGATGGAGCAAGAAAGAAGTTTCTTCAATGGTAACCAAGTGTTTATTAGCTTTGGACGCTATATGATTTGTATGTAATTTCTAGAACAAAAAGTTAGTTATGTGGACGCCGAGGTACCAGTAAGATGTTACAGTTTCAAGGGGGTGAATGTGAAGAAAGTAAGTTGGACAAGTTGTACTCGACCGAGAAATCCTCATAGACTTGCATTTTTTAATGTTTAGTTCCATTTTCAAAATATGACACCAATAAAGTATGTTATTGAGGTCAGCCTGCAGAGAACGAATGTCATTGTCAGTAGATATTTTGTGGTAAATCACACAGTCGTCAGCGAACAAACAAAGTTTGGAAGTAACAATAGAAGGTAAGTCATTTATAGAGATTAGGAATAGCAGGGGGCCAAGTACTGATTCTTGAGGAATTCCAGAATCAACCGGTGCAGTGGAAGAATTAACATTGTTAGTGCTGAAAAATTGAACACGAGAAGAAAGGAATGCACGAATCCAGTTAAAAACTGCAGGGTCAATTTTTAGGACACTTAGTTTATATAAGAGCACGGAATGGTAAACTTTATCAAACGCTTTAGCAAATTCAAGAAATATAGAGTCAGTTTTAGAGAAGCAGAGTCAAAAGATAAATGCAAATCATTATTAAAAGAAATTATTTGAGTATAACAAAAAAAATCTTTCGAAAGCCATGCTGAGTTGAAGAGAAGAAGCTATTATCCTCTAAAAAACTAACAAGATAAGAAAATAATATATGTTCCATTATTTTGCATGGTACACATGTGAGAGATATAAGATGATAGTTAGATGGACTATGTTTATCACCGCCTTTATGGTCTGGAATATTCGCAGCAGTTCTCCAGTCTTCAGGTAGTGCACCATCACGATTCGATTGTGAATTTATGCATTTCAGGATGATGGAACTGTATGCTTTGGTATTCTTTAAAAATTTACTATTATTTTCATCAATACCGTCAGAAGACGTTAGTTTCAGGTTGTCGATAATCGGGACGATGCCATGCGGGTCAAACGTGATGGGATCCATCGCAAAATGATTGTACGACTGAAGCTCAGGACAATGGGTATAATTATAGCTTTGTACTCCAGGTGAGCACCCTTTGGAGTTAGGTGGTAGAATCTGCGTCTTTTTTTTTTTTTGAGGCAACCCACGTCAGTGACATTTTTACTAGCATGTGAAATCTCATATCCAACACCAGACATGAGATTGCGAATATCCTCTTCCTGGCCATATTTGCTATCTCTTAAAGCATCACTTCCAGCGGAGCTCTTTTTGTCGCTTGGAATATATTCATATCTAACAGAAACAGGCGTTTTTCATGTACAATGCCACTTTATGTTGAACGTAGCTTTGCGGCGCCTCTTCAGAGTTTGCTTGTATTTGTTGAATTGTGCTCGATATGCTGATGTATGCAGAAACAATTTGTGTCTGTTGAGCTTCGAAACCACTTTTGAGCTACTACAGAGGTTTAAGTAGCGCTACTTAGCCATTCTGGAATTCGTGTGTTTACCTGCCAACTACATATTCTTCAAAACAACAAAAATCTTGAAAGTTCGCCACTTTTGCCAGAGATAGCTGGAAATCCACGCAATCTCAATATTAATGCGTTGTTTACGAAAGTGCATTTTCCCAGTCAAACAATTAGGGGCGTAATAGTTCTCAAATCATCCAAAAAGTAACGGAAAAAAAAGGCAAATAATTCCATATTTGACCACTTTTTTGTATTAATGAGGCCAAAGTAAAAAATAGGTTGCGGTGTTCAATGCAACATGATTTGTTTGTTTATTTTAAGAAATAAAATGATTATTTTAAGAATTAAAATAATTATGAATTTCGCCGTCTGACGCACGTTGCATTTTTAGTATTACGACTTCCCCGCAAAGTAAGTGGTACCCTTTCAGCTAGCATAGAAAGATATGCAAGACGCGTCGGAGGGATTTGTTTGTTTTTTTCCCTGGACTTATTGCTCATACCCACTCAGGAGGATTGGCCAAGAAAGCGTAGTGCATTTTTACTGTGATCATTATAACTATGTGTAATAAATTTATATTAAATATGACGAACATAAGGAAAACCACATAAAAATAAAGCAAAGAAAAAAAATGGAAAAGTCAACTTGAGAAATTTTGAGATTTCAGGTGTTGTGATAACCACTCAGCTGCGTTTACTTTACCTCACCATTTAGAATTTTTCGGCAATAAATAATAATTATTTGATTGAACATCACAAATGTATTCGTTTGGATGCCTGAATATAATCGCTAACGGCATTGAAAGCATCCCTGTGGCAATTTCCCAAAACTGAGGCACCAAAGCTTAGTGCAGTTTCCGCCATCCATCTAACGCCTATTTTCAGAAATGGAATAACTATAAGCCTTTTTCTAAGTATATCGTATCGATAACAGCACAAAAAATAATGTTCTATTGATTGCATTTCTCTGCAGAATCCGCAGAGGGGTGACATTGTCTGACCAGCTCTGTGTAGATACAGGTTTAGGGGGGGGGGGGGTTCACGACATCAGAATTTAGTAACTAAAACTTCGAGATTTCTGGACTGGCTCCAGTGGAGTCGCCATGGAAACTTTGGGTGGTGATATTCTGTCCATGTAGTTACTCTTCCTATCATATTAGTGCAGATTGCTGATTTCCGATATCTTATTGCTGTAATATATTCAACATCTGGCAGTATGAATAAAATTGGGCCATCAAGTGCGGCTCGTGCTAAGGAATTGGCCAGTTCATTTAATCTTAATCCACAGTGTCCCAGAACCCATAGTAACCCCAGGAGCCTCAACTGCGGTGGTACTAGTTTTCTGAATGTCCTTAGAATTCGAGAGTTCTCAGAAGCTGTCGGAGCTGCACAAACTCAAAAAGAATCTGTCATTATGACTGCGTTGTTTTGATTTGACGGAAGTTTTCGAAGAGCTAAAATAATCGCCACAAGCTCCGCTTCATAAACTGGAGTAAAATCAGGCTGTCTCACTGAGAAGCACCAGTCAAGCGAATCAGAGGCAATGGCTACACCTGCCTATTGATTATTCACTGAAGCATCTGTGGCTATTATATTTTTAGTTTCCGCATGCTCCAAGTAATCTAATATTATGGTATTTAAAAATTTGAGAGATTTAAACTTGGCGTTTTGGGGGAAAATACCATCATATTCAATTCTAACACGAAGTTTCGAGTCATTAGTCCCAATTACATTTCTAATGTTCACATTTATACTTTGTTGATTTTTTCGTACAAACATTATCTGGGGTGTGTGAAACCCCAGATAATGTTTTATGCTCATTCACACTTCTGTGTGAATGAGCATAAAAGAAGGCGTCTGGGGTTGCGATTAAAGCATATTGAGATCTTCTTGCCGATAAGCTATAAAGTTTTAAAAATGCTTGTGCTGTCAAAATGCGAAATCGTCGAAGTAGTGTAGGCAAGCGCGCTTCCTGATACAGTACGTTGATAGTCACAAACCTAGGGAGTCCCAGACACATTTCGCAGTGCATCTCGCTCCAAGACAACTAGAGGTTTTGTTTTATAAGCAGGGCCACCCGAGAATAGTATACATACGATTTCCATTATGGGGCGCATGTACATCTTGTACAACATTATCAAGGTGTGCCTCCGTAACCCATATTTCCAGTTACATAGATTATGCAGTAAGCCTGAGGCACGTTGTGCCTTGATAGTTATATACTCTATGTGTGGATTCCTGTTAAGTTTTTTATTTTAAATGATTCTCAAATATTTTATAAAGTGTACTTGCTGGATGGATTTCTGTTTATATAGAATTGATATTGAAACTGGGTCTGAAAGCGGAAACACCAAGAGCGCACTTTTGCTGACATTTAACGATAATAAGATCGACTGCAACCAAATTTCTAACATGTTAATATATCTTTGTAATTTAAGTTGTACTGAGTAAATATCACAGTCGGCAGCAGAGAATGCGATGTCATCAGCATGAATAGACACAGTACTTTGTTGGCTGTGGGGATCGTGCTCATTAAAACATTAAATAACACTGGGGATAAGCATGCTCCTTGGGTAACTCCGCACGTTTGTTTAAATCTAGATGAGGAACATCCATCCTTGACGCAGTAGAATTCTCTCGATTTTAAAAATTCTGCCAACCACTCAATAAAATGTTGTGATAATTTCAATCTATTTACCCTATTTAACGAAATGAATTGCTCCACACTGTCATACGCCTTGGCTATGTCAGGCGTTACTATAGCAGCGGATCGCCTTCTTTTTCGAGCGAGCTGTATTCGGCTCTTTAAATCAGCATGGGCACACAAAATAGAGCAATCACTACGAAAGCAGATTTGGTTCGGTTTTATTACTAATTCCAGATACTTACTCGGCTATATAGGATCCTCTCTACTAGTTTGACCTTGTTAGATGTTAGAGAGATGGGTCTGATATTATCGACTGTTAATCCTACACCTAGATTTTTTAGTTTAGGAATGATCTTTGCTATCCTCCAATCCTGCGGCACCCACGAGTTTTTTTAAAGGAGTAGTTCGTAACATTGGCGACATCACTAGGCGATAAATTGAAGAGAATTTTAGTTATGGGTACTGTGATTCCATCTGGGCCAGGACACGCACGCGGTAATTGTTTAATCACGTTGGGTACTACAGTCTGTGTGAATTCGTCAAAGCCTAGACTTTGTCGTAGACTCGTGCCAGTTGTTTGGCACGACTGAGGTAAATCTGTTTTCCAGACCTTTACCGATTGCCTCTATGGTTGTGTTCATTTCTTGCCCCAAAAGATTATCACAAGCTGCATTAACTGGTGATGGCAAGATTTTCCGAGCTCTCATTTATCGGAACAGTGCTTTCATATGTTTAGGCTTCGACAGGTATTCATAATGTCTTCTGTCATATTATTCTTTAGCTTGAGCTACCGTTCACTTAAAGCCCGCAACAATGAATTTACAATCGGCCCAGTTTTGGGGGGATTGCTCATGTAAGAGCTGCTTCCAAGCTGCCTGACGTCGTCAATGCTCTCTTGTACATTCATCATTCCACCAACGGCTATATGCCCTTTTTGTGGATTCAACAGTAAATTCCGCTCTTTTGTAGGCTCTTTCAATGATTGCGTTTACCTTCAGTGCTTTTGTATAATCGTTCTCTTCCGAGTGAAAAGCCGATGCTCACTTCAGATCATTCTTAAATTTAGTGTAATTTTCAAATACCCGTACATTTGAACAAGATGGAATTGTCGGGCGAAAAATTTCAAAACTTATTAGTAAGTTGTCATTGTTGGTTCCACAGTCTAGCGCTTTCCAAGAAGAAGTAGTAATAGCCGAACTAACAAAACTTAAATCTAAGGCCGACTTGGAGTGATTACGAATAAATGTGGTGGTTCTGACGTTGAGGCACGTGAGGTCATTAGCCATTGTCCACTCCAACAAGCGTTTTCCACTCAGGTTCGTTCTAAAACCCCAACTCGTGTCGTGGGAATTAAAGTCTCCAACTAAAACTTTGTCCTTGCACCACGACCTTGTAGCTATTTCCAAACTTTGTGTGTCTTGAACTCCATCCGGAAAATACATATTAACTATAGTGAAATGACTGCAGTTAAATAATGTAATGCCTACTGCCAAAATTTTGCATTCTGGTGACAAATGTTTGTATGAACATTTGACTTTTCTACTAATTCTATTATTAATAAAGAAAGCTGGGCCCCCACGTCTCGATGGACGGTCAAGTCGAAAAGACCGGTAGTTATATAACCGGAACAAATTAAGTGCAGATAGCCATGTACCTTGTAATGCTACAATATCAAGAGCGAATTTAGAAGTCAAGTATACCAAATCCGTAGATGCAGAATAAATTGGCAATTCCAATGTAGAATCTTAAGCGACCCTATGGTTTCAAAAGAGCTTCTGCTACAGCTTTATCTAGAATGCTTTCCTTCAAAAAATCTCTCTTTGAAAGGCGCTCCTCTTTCTTCAGATACTTTTTGTTCTTTGTCTGTTTTGGTGAGTTAGTTTTCCTTGACAGAAAGGATCTAGATTGCTTCAGGGACCTAGGGTCCAAATCCATGTCATCTGAATCTATTTCATCTGCATGTTTGTCCTCACTTTGGCTCTGTATATCTACTGCAGAGGGTGCTGCGAACTGAGAATACGATGGTTCGATTTCAAATTTCTCCCTTTGTCCCTGGACGCCTACTCCAGAGGGTCCGGCAGACGGATAACACGACGGCGCAGTTTCAGATTGAACGTCAATTCTTCGTCGAGAACTCGCAAGATGTTGGGATACTAGGCCGCATTCTTCCGTTGTACAAAATATGCGAGCCATCTGGTTAGCCAGAATTTGAGATAGATTCACAAACGTTAGAAGCCAGTCGTTTCATGGCTTTTTCGAGAGCCTTTTCTACAACCTTCGCATTAATCAGGGAAATCGACCAAGTCATTTTCGAGATATGTCGTGCTGCAACACTGGCATATCCCTGAGTTCTGGCCTGTATTTCCTCGATGGCTTCTCGTAACGAACAGCGCGTACGCCCTAAAATTTCAAGAATTTGTATTTCTCGAGCCTTAGCTGAGCAATCAGGACTATCTGCGCAGCGATGTTCGTTGCAGAGACAACATTTCTTATCTTTAGCTTTGCAGTCATTCACTTTGTGGTTGTCACCACACACCCGGTATCTGATTTCTGACCTGCATCCTTTATAGTGTGATCCTATCGCCAGCACTTCGTTTACTGGAGTGGTCGCGGTGATAGCGGTTCCACTCTGTATATTAGTGGCCAAGCCTTGATGTTGCTTGGGAGATTCGCTCCAGCAAAGGTTACAATTACCGACTCAGTCGGGATCTTCTGCTTCTCTACCAGTCGTGCACACCTATAAACGGAGATAGCACCAGTCACAGCAAACATCTCTAATACTTCGGACGGGGTCAAGTTAACATCGACGCTGCGAACAATACCTTTCACACATGTCAGATGCGGGAAAATAAAGGCGCTCACCGGATTGGTCATGGAACTCGAGCACTTCAGTAGGTCTTGGACACAGAGCTGATCAGATGAAAAACATAGAATACCACCTCTGCTAAACTGGCAGACCTCTGACATGTTGTGGAAGTGCGACGTCGCAGCTCTAAGCTCCGCCTGGACCACTTTCAGATTCTTAATCCCAATGAAGCCTTCATTGCTAGGGACGAGGGAAACAGGAACTCTGGGGATGCAGTTGCACAGGAACTAATCCACTGGTATCTCCTGTGGCGGAAGCGAAGCAGACCAGAGGAAAGCCCCTGGTTCAGGTGAAGAAAACGGCAACTGAGTGCTCTTTCTAGCGCTAAAAGCGCTTACTTAACTGTAAAAGCACTATAAGAACACCTAACAGAAACAAAGAAACCTCAGTAACTACCCAAACTTAGGCCAAAACCCTAGAGCAAGCACGACCAGCGTGGCAGACCCTAACTGCCTTCAACGTGTCGGAGAAATGAAGTAAAAATTTCTTTTTCCTTAAAACGAACATGATTTCACAAAACGTTCTTTTTTACTTAGCCATGAATTGTTTCATCAAATGGCGTATCAAGAGTATTTTCACTTTAACTGTCTCGGTACAAAAACCATGGTCGAATATCAGAAAAATCGCATAATTTTTTCTTACTACCTTTGTTTTAAAATAAAGAATTCAAATTTATTTAACCCTTAAACATTTCGGTACCCTAAATTCATTTTCATAAACAGAACAGTAATATTGATATTGCTTAGAGAGAATTCCAGCTAGTTCTAGCAAAAACAGCGGACTTTAAAGATTTTCTTTATATTTGAAAATAGGTAACAGTCAGTTAAACATGAAAAAAAAAACTTGAAGTGGCTGACAGCAGAACTAAAGAAAAACTCTACGGTAGCTCAAGCGTGGTTTCTAACTTGAAAAAAAGTTTTTACACAGATTCTTTTATTGCGCACAGTTTGACTGTGCGCAATACGAAAAACGTTTGATGGGGCGCCATAGTCTTGAAAGACTTTTTCGAGAAATTATATTTCGCCCCAATCAACGTTCAGGTGTTCAATACAGTATATTTTTTATCTGCAAAATCTGCTATGGGTGAGTGTCGATCATGGGACACTTGGGTGTTCTCTGTTTCTTCATTATGCATTTAAATCAAACCACAAGCTTTATCATTGAAATGCGATGGTCATTGCTAGGAATTGAACCTGACCTTTCTTAAGCGCAATTCTGTACATGCAGTCATATATGCAGAGGCAAGTTCCTGTCTTCATGAAACACGCAACAGTGTTGCACTTTTTTTAAGGCAAGATACAGCCGAACTGTATGGGATAGGGAACGCAACATGTATGCAAATGATACCATAGTTCTCATTATTGAGCGCCCCACAATTTATGGAGCCGTATCATTGTATGCTGTCATTGTCGTGCGCTGTCGTAGCTTGGCGCAATGCAGGCAACCTCACATGTAGCATATATTCATGGCAGAAGTCTTCTGCCTCTTGTTCCTAGAGCGCTTTGAAATAGAAATGGGGAATAAAGAAAAAAAAGGGGCAGAAAAACTTCAAAAGTAGAGAGAAAGAAGAAGGGGAGGACAGAAAGAGAAAAACAAAGGGAAGCAAAGAATGCTGCCCATCTCCGCACTTCAAGCTTGGCGCCACTAGTAAAAGGTGCATTAGTTGATTTTATTTATTTTGCGTTGTGTAAATTTGACGTATACTGCAATCAATATAATATCAATGCCCTTGCCGAGCGAGGGTTCGCCGCTGAACTCGCTTTACTGAAACCCTTTCCTGTACACTGCTCACAATAGAATAATAAAGCAAATGTCCAGGTAATTATGGATTCGAAATAGGTTGCTCAATTCTCGGAAGTCCTCTTGACAAGGCCAGAAATAATGTGAACTATGGCATAGCTTCCCTACGAACAGCCAATAAAGGGGTCCGATGTGGGCCATGCATGAACCTGGTGGTTAGTTATGGAGTACACGTACCTTCACGGGCGCTGCATGAAGCAGCAGGCATTGCCTAATATAGGAGGCAACGCAAGGGTGCTCAGCCTTCTAGGCCATGGTCGCATCCGGCTTTGCAAGGATGCGTTTTTTTTACTTATTCTGTAGCGTATGTGGCTTTTTAAGACTACTCTAACATTATCCTTGGTAATCTAGCCACTGCATTATTCACGAAATATCGCTAAATGTTTCGTGCGAATACTGGTTGTAGTTGTGCTCGGCTGTGCGCTATGCGACAGATAATACTATATACGATTTGTTTAGATATTCTATGTAATCTGGCCTAGCAAAACGTAGCAAGACACTGTTGGAAGCAAATTACATGTTTTTTTTCATTTTTGCATGTAGTACGTTGATTTATATCGCTTAAAATTATTCCTAAAAAGATGTTGAACATCTTTTTCGGGTATACCGCGGCTGTTCCATAGTACAGAACGAAATAAATGAAATTGGGTATTTACATTTTCTACAGCACTTGCGTTTCCTACAGCACTTGCGTCTAGGGGTGAAGCTTCTTATGGTGCGACTCAGTCCCTCTTCGGTTGTCATAGCCACCTTGCCTGTGTGTCCGTTGTCGTAGACAGACAGACAGACAGACAGACAGACAGACAGACAGACAGACAGACAGACAGACAGACAGACAGACAGACAGACAGACAGACAGGCAGGCAGGCAGACAGACAGACAGGCAGACAGACAGACAGACAGACAGACAGACAGACAGACAGACAGACAGACAGACAGACAGACAGGCAGACAGACAGACAGACAGACAGACAGACAGACAGACAGACAGGCAGACAGGCAGACAGGCAGACAGACAGACAGACAGACAGGCAGGCAGGCAGGCAGGCAGGCAGGCAGGCAGGCAGGCAGGCAGGCAGGCAGGCAGGCAGACAGGCAGGCAGGCAGGCAGGCAGGCAGGCAGGCAGGCAGGCAGGCAGGCAGGCAGGCAGGCAGATGGACTCGTTGTAGACGCGTGACAAATAGGTGGCGGTGACGCGCACAAAAACAGGCGTATTCCGAACTGAGACTCTGCTAAGCTATCCTGTGAATGTTTTTGTTAGTGCTTTCAGCGGGCTTGGTATTTGCACATTTGGTGATTAAAACACAATCAACTGCATAAAAACTGCCCGAAAGGCAGTTTTTATGTAATTGATTGTGTTCTTTATTGAACAAACGAAAATTTCTATTATTACGTCTTGTTGTGGCGAAGATAATAAACGTTCTGGCAAAGACTATAAAAACTGTAATTTTATAAAGATACTACTATAAACTCTTGCGTACTTGCCTTTGTTACAGGCCCCACTATTTCAATCTCGTTGTCCATTGAGAAAGTCTTTATACCTCCAATATTTTTTAGGCTTCGTGTAACTATACCGACATCTTACTCGCAGCAATAGTCAATCAAACGTGTTCACGTATCCCACTGAATGAGCCATCCTCCTATATTCCACTGAATCATCGCGTTTCTATGTTAATTTGATTAGCGCTCAATGAGATTTCATTGCATTCAATGAAAGTTATCGTAAAAGTTCATTAGGCACATTAGTATTGTGGCAACCTGACTTCCTGCAAGCGTGAGAGCTCCTTCGCTTCCCTATTTACGGGCGTGTGTGTGAGACAGGCGGACCTGAATAAAAAAGTAGACGGAACGCACCAGGCGATGTATGTCACACGTGACGACATCCCATGTGTTTCGCTCCACTGAGGCGTGTCGCAGGATATTACGTATGGCCAAAAAAGAGCCGACAGTCCGTGCCATATAGCTCAAAGTCACTGATCAGAATTCCAGCAATGGAAATTCGGCGTTCACCGACGCGACTTTAGCAGCCAAGCGGCGCAGCCTTGTGCAACCAAAACATATTAATGTAACGTGCGAGATTCCTCGAACTGCGGATCTCATGACCTGAAAACAAGAGCGCTGGGCAGCATTGCGGCGAAAAGAACAGATGGAGATCTTGCGTGTAAACAAAACAAATTTACTCTTGACAGTGGTCGTATGCTACTTATTCAAGCCTTGTTAAAAAGCTATTAGGAGCAGTGAAGTTTAGCACGGTCTATGTGCTAAACGGCACCATGTACGGCTATGCGTGACGCCATCACTGGCTGGTAAACGTCGAATGTTAGGTCTGTGGAAAACAACAGGCTGTACGGGTGTCTGTTATCGTCACGGCACCGTAATTTGTGGATCAGCATCACCTATACTGCACATCTGTGTTATTCAAGTAGATGATTTACGAACGACTGCCCCAATTAGCGCTTTCAGTTTTGAAAATAGCCATTTATTTAAGTATTGCCGACTGACATGACTATGATTCTCTAAGCTCTAGGGAAAAATAAGAACCTGTAAGCCAAACAACTTCATATACCGTCCCCTTGTCCTCCAAAAATGAAGTAGCAGCATCACCTTGCGCCTTATCGCTGCCTGAAAGAACGTATTTCTTGGGACACGGTAGTCCACATAACTATGATAGCCCAAAGGGCTTGGAAACTACCATTATTTATAAAAAGTAGGCGAGTTCTATAGTCACACCAACATTTTCCAGTATTCTTTTTTCCCGAGAATTGCAACCAGTTGGAATTCCCTCCCTTCAGCTGTGGTGGAATGCCCGTCGTTATCATCCTATCTACAGGCTCTTCAGTCCACGGGACATAGCTCTGACAAAGTTTTACATGAAACCGGACACTTTTTTTTCTTCCATATGTTCACGTATTCATGTTTTCACTAGTTATTTAAACATCTTGTTGCTGTGCTTGTATGAACTCGTTGTACTCTTCTTCTTTTGCTGTTATTATCGCCGCAATGCTTCATATGTGTTTATTGTAACCCTTTTTTGTACTCATTGTACCCACTCCTGCCTAAGGTTTGAAGATCAGACCGGCAGTACTGTAATAAATAAATAAATAATGAATAAATAATGCATCAGTGGGAGAAATCACTGCTCCACCCCGACCCAGACGAGCAGGACTGTATTGAGAGGTGAGCAGAAGTAGCCGCTTGAGAGGCAGGGGTTTCTAGCCATCTGTCTACTCGTTGACGCCTCACGCCTTTAAAAAATTTAATTTCCGTACGTTTCCAGTAAACGTTTTGTCCTTATTTATATAAAATGTGACTCTCATTAACGTCAGCTCAACGTGGCGCTCAGAAACACTTGCCATCGTAGAATCTGTATTGTTATTGTCTGTATCGCTTTGCTGTATTGTATCTGTATTGCTTAGCTACTGGACAATATCAAATTATGTTTAGTTACATGTTACGGTACTTATCACTGCAACGGAACTTTTCCTGAGCTTGTAGAAAGTGATGTTTTTAAATACAAAGCATTTCTTAGCGAACTTCAGCTACTTTGAGCGTATCTATCTATCTATCTATCTATCTATCTATCTATCTATCTATCTATCTATCTATCTATCTATCTATCTATCTATCTATCTATCTATCTATCTATCTATCTATCTATCTATCTATCTATCTATCTATCTATCTATCTATCTATCTATTCGCCTACGACTTCTAGCTCTCCTGGACGTTTCGATAATGGTATCGATACCAAACTTGGTATGGCATAACATGACTGCATGAGGAACATATGTGAGTAGTCATAACATGAAAATTCTGACATTTATATCATGAATGTCATGATTTGCATTTCATAATTCTGCAGCTCTTGCGTTGGATACGTTCACATGGCATGTTGCAAAACTGGTATGGTATGACATTACTGCATGGCGAACACAAGCGACAGAACCTAACATGAAAATTGTGACATGCGTGTCATGTAACAACATGACTATATTCCACGCTCATGATGCGCTCGCGGCCGTTTGGCTAGCGTCAGATACAGCAAATTTGGTATTACGCTGCCTGAATTATTCACGAAGCTATGTAAATGGTGCAAACAGGACAGTGATTATATGCGCATCATATAAGAACATGACTACATGCCCCGCTCATGATTCACTGACGGCCGTTTCGCTAGCTTCACTTGTACCAAACTAGGTATTACGGGGGTTGAACGGATGACATAGGTAAATGACACATCCAAACACGATAATCTCGACATGCGTGTCATGTAACAACATGGCTACATGCCACAGTCATGATGTGCTCGCGGCCATTTCGCTTGCGTCGCATATACCAAATTTGGTATTACGGTACGTGCATAGATAACGAAGGTAGGTGACTGGTTCAAGCATGATAATCATGAAATGCGTGTCATGTAACGACATGACTACCAGCCATGCTCATGATGCGCTGGTGGCTGTTTCGCTAGCTTCACTTAAACCTAATTTACTAATACGGGACGTGTATGGATGACGAAGGTATTATACTGGTTCAAGCATGATAAACATATGATGCGTGCCATGTAACAACAAGTCTACATGCTACGCTCACGATGCGCTCGCGGCCATTTCGCTAGATTCACATGTACCAAACTCGGTATTACGTGACGCGAACGGACGACAAAGGTAATGACATATCTAAACAAGATAATCACGACATGCGTGTCATGTAATAATATGACTACATGCCACACTTATGATGCGAACGCGGCTGTTTCTCTAGCCTTAGATATGCCAAATTTGGTATTACGTGGCGTCAATGAATCACGAAGGTATGTGACTGGTGCAAACATAATAATCATGAGATGCCTGTCACAGTCAAGGCACCAGTACATTTTGACACGACGTGGTGCGTGTGCTCGCCGGCGTTCATTTCGTCGCGTTATGCCGGCGTTGCCACGCCAGGCGCCGGTCCTGCCATATAATCGCAGGCGCGCGCCGCGCTGCGTTGATTTGACGCTTGCGCCTTCCCGCGCGTCCGGCATCCCTCCATCACGAAATGATCGGCATTGAGTACTGTTACTCAAGGCATCGGCGCGAAATGCAGCATGTCGCATTTCGCGCCGTTTGACGTTGGGCCGTGCCGACGCACTCTGGTCGCGCCTGACGTCACAGTATAAAGTGCTCACGTTTTCCTAGCGTAGCTTCGCTGTGCCCAGCATGCGCGCGTCAACGCTACTTTGCAGTATATTGGGCTCTTCATGATCCGCTCGCGGCCGTTTTGCTAGCTCATTATATATCAAATTTGGTGCTACGTGACGTCAATTATTGACGGAATGTATGACTTGTGCAAACATGGTAATCCTGACACGCGTGTCATGAAAGAACGTGACAACATACCACGCTCATAGCGCGCTCGTGGTCGTTTCTGTAGCTCCACATATACTAAATTAGGTATCACGTGACGTGAATAGACGAGAAGGTAAACAACACATCAAAACATGATAATCATGACACGGAAGTCATGTATGACATCATTTACCTCCACGTCGTAACGTTGTGCTTATCTTAAAGTTACTTATGTATATTTCTCATTCGTGCTTCGCAAACCATCGATTCTCCCGATACGTGAGAATTGCCAATGTTTTTCTTTTAAAACGTACTTAACTTATATTAATTTCTAGGATGTTGCTAAATTGTCCATTTATGTAATATGTAGTGTATCCTACTTTATTATTCTTTATTATACAAATCTTAACAATTTCATAAATGTGAACTCGCTTATTAATTTTTCATAATATGAGGAGAGTGCATTACGCAGTGTATCGATTCAGCTATTGACTTAAAGCAATAAAAAGTGGTGTCCTGTATTTCAGCAGTGATATTTTCGACTCGTAAATGCTTTCTAATTTGCCAACAATAAACATTTCTAGTCTTTTTATGTGTTATATTTAAATATCATGTTTTCAACTACACTGTGTGCATGAAATCTTCACAATGGCATATTTATGCGTTATCTTTGCGTCACTAACGTTCGTATAGGTTTCGTTTAAATTTGTGGTTAACTTCTTTAGCTTGGTGTATTAATACTTCGCCTCATTATTTACACTAAACAAGAGGGGAGTCTATTACTTTGAAATACTTCGCTGCATATGATTACTATCAAACATACAATATCGTGGGTAGTGAATTTAGGTCAGAGCTCTAAAGTTTTATTTAGTGCAATGCTGAAGAAGTTTTCGTGCAACGATAAAATCAGTGTGAAAAATATTGCCATCGTTCTTTCATCTATATAAAAATATTTGGCACGATGCGACGCCGGATCGTGCCAAATACACAGAGGATGTTTTGCCGCTACATAGAGCTCGAAAGTATGGTGGCGCTCAGTACTCCACCTGGTTGTGTGTGGATGGCATATTGCGGAAATAGTAAAGTCGTCAAAAAGGAAGAAAGCCCGGAAAGGTGCAATATGCCATCTCCGAAGGAATACCAACTCACCAGTGCTTTTTTTGCTGTAGAAGTCATCGGCTCTAAATTCTGCTCCCCACCGGTGACCGCCATTTTGCAATGACGTGCATTACGTCACAAGGCATAAGGAAGACTGACATCGTTTGCTACCAAACAGCACCTTCCACACGAGGTCGGCGTGTTCACTGTGTTGGGAGTGCTGCTTGCTGCGTCGTCCGCTCGTGTCAGTGTGCTGCAAGTGTTGTGGCGTGTTACCGGTGCCATCGCAATGTAGTCGGCTCTTCATCACATCACGATTGGGTTCATCGAGCAGCAGAAGCGGCGACGGTGTCGCTTACGCTGTTCATTTTGATTTCGACCTCATCGCAACTCGCTTGAGCGACGAAGGAAGTGTCGAGACGGAGCGAGCCAAGATGCCAACGACCTCGGCGTTGTGGCAGATGTGGCAGACGGCCTTCCGCAACGATAAGGAACCCTAGTTCAAATGTGCAAAGCTGGCAAGCTAGCTTGGGATACGGGCGTTTGTCGACGCTGAATTCGCGAGCAGGTGTTACTTTGCGCAGTGGAATTGGTAAAACGTGCAGATTTTTGTTTGCTAGCACACATGCATGCCCGAATTGCGGTGCTGGAGTGCTGAAGAGTGGCCGTAACAGTTTTGCGCATTGGTACAGTTTTTTTTAAGACGATAGTTTTTCTTGGGGTACGACGACGCGAAAATTTTGGTCGATGTGTCCGTCAGATTGTTTGTCTGCTTGTCCAACGAAACGACACCCGAACCAGCTAAAATCAAACCACAACCGCAGAACCCACCAATATATTGATCTGGCTTCTGCGTTCATACTTGTGCGATTGTAAAATAAAAAAAAAATATTGCGCATATATGAGGCACAATATCAACACGCCAACAGGTGCTCTCTGGTGTATTTCTTTATACTAGAGAACGCATGCATAAGTAATTTTAAGGGCCGTACCGTTTATCACGCGGTGCTCAGACTGCATCGCTATGCACGAAAAGGCAAGTGTTTGCAACACTTTACTAAGACGACACCGTGGTGGCACCTGCCCATCGCTTTGCATTCTACACATTATAGTTGGTTGGTGAGTGGTTCGTAAGGGAAAGGAAGAAGGCACCTAATTTCTGTCTGCCTATAGGCGACACGGCGCAGTGCCTTATAGGGGTGGGGGGAAGGAGGGATAAAAAGAAAAGAAGAAAATAGATGAAGAAATAGAGAGGCAAGGGACGGAAATGAGAAGGAGATAGGAAAGTAGGGATCTGGTCGAAGCAGTCCAAGGGCGGGGCACCACAATGCGAGAGCTTCACGGCGTCAGGAGACCGCGGAGGGCGAACCAGTTGGCGGGAGCTGCGCTGTCGTCGGAGATCGCGAGGGCACGACCGCCCAGCTTGAAATCGTGCGAGCGAATCCCCACATTGTGGCCTCCAAGACGTGTGCGCGTGCACGCATCGCACTTACCATATCACAGGTCATCCTTTCGTTTTCCAAGGTAACTGCCACATGGCACTCATCTCTCACACTGTAAAAAGTTACTGTATATGCTCCCTACCTAAAGGTAGCTTATACAGTAACTCCAACACCGCAGAGCGCCTCAGTGTGCTCGTTCGCCTCCACTGCGCGCGTCGAGGCACTGCCTCCACAATCACATAAACCAATTTTCTTGCGCAGAACAACAAATAAACGTCTTGTTCACTCTTTCTAGACGAAAGACTATCCTTTTTAGGCGAAATTTGCCGCGAAACGCGCAGATACGCTGCCAATTGTTTCCATAGGTTGTTGCGTGCGGCACATATGTAAACATAGCGAGAGCGAATCGCATGTCAATGTGGCGCTGGGGTTGCTCAGTATTCATTTTGACCGAATATTAATTTGCTTGAACTCTGCGGATAGCATTTTGTGTCGGTTAAAACTAGGCTGACTCTTTAACATGACATTGCCCGCGAGAAGTTTCAGCAAATAATTATCCGTTGTGGCGAACGAATTATGTGTTGCACATTCGCAAGACAATTTTGACGTGAGACAGCTAGATTGACAAAAAGAATGCTTTGTGCAAGGAGCAGTGGTACATGGATGACGCAGTGATGTTTCAACCACTGCAGGTCATTTAGTTTTAGCGGGAAGTTTAAAAACGCAGAAAAAGCTTCATTACAAGTGCAGCTAACCACGAAACACGACCGTCCTCCAGAATGCAGACCGTGCAAGAGCTCACCAAGCAAGCGGTTCGTTACGTCACGGATAGCGAGCACGCCAGTGTTGCTTGACTTTCATGCCACTCGCTCATTTATAGAAAAATAATTATTATTACTTAACAAAACAACAGAACCCGCTAAAATTCCGCCAGCTTCTCTAAGAACGTAGAAGTATCAACACAGACAACACATATTATGGTCGAAAATTGGGTCTCATGACTCCTTTAAACGTGATGTAGCTTTTTCGGGCCCGAGTTCAACTTTGATTAACTTCTCTCGCAGAAACTTTTTATAAGACATTTGTAGAAGGGGTTATCGGGCTAAGTGACGCAGATAACTTATAAAACATGCCATGCTTGAATTAGATAGTAAATTTTCTCTGCATACATGCGCGTAATTCTTTTTAATACTATAAATTATAAAAACGCAGGCGCGAAGTTAATTATAAATGGAATTATAAAATTATAGAAAAGCAGGCGTGAAATATAAAAAGCAGGCGTTTTTGCACTCCTGCCAAGCTTCGTAAAATATGAGTTAAGCTTGGTCACAGAGTTTCCACCAAAACTGCAAAAATAGGAAATATGCAGGTTAAGGAGACGTTATCATTTCTCAAGTTTAAATCGTGCATTGTGTACTCTTTGTGCATGCTTACGGAAAAGGTGTGCCAGATGGAACTTTGGGGGAACGAAATATTTTTAAAACACGCAGAAAATTTGCTAACCTTGCACTATGCTGCACGACATTGCGTCACAGAACAGCTGCTGAGCCCTTCGATGGTGCTTGCTTAAATCAATATATTTACAGCACGTGCATACTGGATAATTCCACTGGGTTAAAAGCTACTCTTGTAGCTTGACCAGACCCATCAGCCAGACTATACGGGCCTTTGAATATAAGCAGTTTTGTGCAGTGGCAACCAAACCAGCAATGAAAACAAATTGAGATAACGTAAGTACATATACAGCAGTTTAATTGTATTCCCGCACAGGAACAGCAGAAGTAAAAAGTGGAAATAAATACATGTGCATAAAAACTAGACAAAAATTATACCCAAAATAAAATACCGCTAACATAAGCACTAAACATAAATAATGGCCACAAAGAAATATTGACACCGGTCTACTGTAGTGATACTATCTATCTAGAACAAAGCTGAGCACTTGGCTTATAACGCCACAAGAAATTCATGTATGCAGATAAATTATGTTAAAGTAAATGAGATCAATAACGCGCCATGCAATTACACAGAATTTCATAACAAGTGACATTCCAATTAACGAAATATAATCGCAAGTCTTTTTTACTGAGAATTTGAATGTCTTCATATTTATTTAGAGTAGATGGTGGGTTCTAAACAAATGATTGACGTTTGTAGTGCATCCTGAAATACAGAACTGAACATGTCTCAGGGTCCCTCATTTATTAGTGTACCTACGGCGTTCTAAAGATGCCAATTATTTCATGGAGTTCTTGAAAGATTCATAAGCATATACTGATATACTGAGTCTCATTCTTCGCATTGGTTCTTCCAGAAGTCTTCTTCCTTGAATTTTAAACAATGTGCACGCTCGTAAGGAATAATGAAGGGCGTACAGTAGCAAGACTACAAGGTAAAAAACGAGGCTTTGTGAATGCTCTAGCGACAAAAGTGCATGCCAGTGTTTGTTTCTGAAAGTAACATAAGACACGCAAGAGGTTGTAGTGAATGAGAGAGACATCACGGTGGCCGAACCAAGCGTGCCGTTGTCGTCGTAATTTTATAAAGGTGGAGCAAAAGACGAAATTGGCTCTGGCGTCTTTTCTGGCGGATATCCTAGCGCGTACCCTTTCTTGCCAGCCGCTTAAGCTCTTAGCATCATCTGCGCAATCGGCGAGGTAAAGACCATGATCATGATGAGTGATGATGGCGACACAACATTTTCAAGCAAAACCCTTCGCGAGACTCGATGGCTTTAAATCGCCGCTGCACGAAGCCGCAACAAACGAGCATGCCGCCTGGCTGCTGACTTCGGTTTCCACGACAAGTGGCCATGACGCCATCAGAAATTTTAAATGCTGCGAGTATTTCTAAAGGCTGCGAGTAGGAACCAATGATACTCCAAGTGTGAAAGAATGACAGCCTACTGCGACACTTTTGAAGTAAGCATCTTTGATTGATTGATTGATTGATTGATATGTGGGGTTTAACGTCTCCAAACCACGATATGATTATTAGAGACGCCATATTGGAGGGTTCTGGAAATTTTGACCACCTGGGGTTCTTTACCGTGCACCCAAATCTGAGCACATGGGCCTACAACATTTCCGCCTCCATCGGAAATGCAGCCGCCACAGCCGGGATTCGATCCCGCGACCTGCGGGTCAGCAGCCGAGTACCTTAGCCACTAGACCACCGCGGCGGGGCAGTAATCATCGTTCATCACGCACACATGACGCGCGCATTTAGCCTACAGTACTCAGGCAGCAAGGCGCTCACTAACGTAGAAAACGTGGCTGCTTTCGCGCTTCTTTGCCCATTTATTTATATGGAGTTCACAGAAGAATGTCTCCCTATGGTTTCTTGAAATCCTGCTCGATACACTGTCGTGCGCCGGCTACGGGTGCTTGTGCAACCAAAACAATCGAAACAACGAGTTGCTGCTGTCTGCTAAGGTTCTCAATGTTGCGCGCCTGCCGCACCACAAGTGGTGCTGCACGTGGCTTTTTAGGCCCGATTGGTCCCAATCGGTATGTATACCATATGTATGGTGGCTAGAAGGAGAGGTGTCGGCATCGTCCAATCTGCGCCTTGAAAGGAGGCGTGCTGGTATTTCATTTCGCCGCTGAGCGGCACGCAAGTCGCCACCGTGATCGGTCGACGCTTTGCCTATTTGAACTTGTTCGGGATCAATACGTGCCAATGTGACCATGCCACAGAGATGGGTAAACAGAAAACACACTGCTTTGCACCTGGATGCAATGCGGGACATGTTTCGGCCCGCAAACGAGGGAAGAAAGCTCTTTGCTCCCGCCAACGATGAACAGCGCAAGGCCTGGGAGCATGTGATTCCTCGCGCTGACAAACCAAAGGAAAAGAACAGCATTGTGAGTGAAGCTGAATTCAACGAAAGATTCATTGACTGTAGCTGCAAGCATGTTATCAACGGGTTCAACTTGGGAAAAAGCTGTACCAAAGGAGAGTGGGTCCTTGAGTGAATCAACTGCCGAAGGATTCCGCGTCACTCTAACCAGCACTCTTTCCATCCGGCACTATGTCACGAAAACCTTGGGCTGTATATACTTGATGACGTCTCACCACCGCCAAAACGAGCTTGAAATATTTTCAGAATTCTGAAGCAAATGTCTGGATCAAATGATCACCCTTCGCCGACACAATTTTTGATCTCTGTGAATTACCTCAGTTTTTACAGTTTGGCACAGTCACCCTCCGGTGGAAAGGAAGGAAGGAAGGAAAATAGAGGGAAAAGAAAGGCAAGGAGGTTAACCAGCCTATAGGCAGCCGGTTCGCTACCCTGCGCATGGGAGAGGGATGGGGGAGATGAAAGAGAGCAGAGAGGGAAGATAGAAACCGCACATTCGGCAGCACATGCGCGCACACTCAGTCATAGTCCAGTCTTGTCTTTCGCGGTGTGTGACATTGCTGTTACAGTCGCTTGTTCAAGTCGGTGTCGCGTAGGAATTTCAACAGAGCTTTCGTCGCCTTCTGTTGCAGTGTCTTCTCTCGGGCACTTGACAGAATAGTGTCCACAGACATTTGGCTGTTGTCGATGCGCGCAAAAGCAGACGCCAGTGACTGTCTCTGGATTTCATACAATGGACAGTCACACAGGATGTGGTGTAGCGTCTCTTCGCAATGACAGGCATCGCAGAGAGCGTTGTCGGCCATTTCTATGACAAAGGAGTAAGATTTTGTAAATGCCACTCCGAGCCATAAGCGATGCAGTAGGGTGGCTTCTCTTCGGTCGAGTCCAGTGGGCATGCGGAGAGCCATCAAAGAGGACAGGTGGTGTTGACGATTCGTATCGATGCTTGGTGGGCACCATAGTGAAAACGTGATTTCACGCGCAAGTCGTCGAAGATTACTGGCAGCATCAGTCCTCGAAAGTGGTATGGCTTCTTCTCGTGTTCCTTCAAGGGTTGCCCGCGCGGCAGTATCGGCTTGTTCGTTCCCTATGATGCCGCTATGACTTGGCAGCCATTGAAGCGTCACATGATGCCCTTTCTCGAGTAAAGTGTCGAGAAGGCATCGAATTTCGAAAACAGGCTGTTCGTACGGGCCGCGACGCAGTGCTGAGAGCACAAATTGTAGGGCAGCCCTTGAGTCGCTGAAAATCGACCATTGTTGCGGTGGTTCCCGATTGACCACACAAAGTGCAGCGCGCAAAGCAGCTAGTTCCGCTGCTGTAGATGCCCTGGAGTGGTCAGTCCTAAAGCTGATGGTAACACCTCTTGCTGGGATAACTACTGCCCCTGACGAACACTGGTGGTTTGTGGAACCATCGGTGTATACATGTATGCTGTCTGAATATTTCTCGTGCAAAAGAAGAAGACACAGTTGCTTCAGCACGGGCGATGAAAACTCAGATTTCCTCCGGATCCCTGGTACATCAAGATGCACTGTGGGTCGAATAAGACACCAAGGTGGTATGGATGGTTTAGATGCATGAGTGAAGCCCGAGGGAAGTTTATCGTTGTATTTCACGATAATTTTGGCGAACGATGCTTGGCGCCTCTCTGAAGGCAACAGTGCAAGGTGATGGCCGGGGGCACGTGCGAAGTGTCGGATGTGCGTTCTCAGGACTTCTACAACAATGTGAGTTTGTATCGGATAGTCACCAGCAATTGCAATTGTTGCTTCTGTTGACGTCAACTGGGCAGACCGAGGCACACTCTCAGCGCTTGGGCTTGTACTGCCTGTAAAACAGGAACATTGGTCTTGCAGGTATTGCCAAGCACGGGCAAGCTATATCTGAAGAAACCGAGAAACAGGGCCCTGTAGAGCTCCATCATTGCGTCTACTGACATCCCCCACGTCTTTCCTGCCAGAACTTGAACAGTTGAGAAATAACGGTCAGGCGCTTCTTCATATAGGTCACATGCGGACTCCAACAGAGGTCCCTATCAATATTGATGCCCAGAAACCGGTGGGTTTTGGCGTAAGAAATCGGTCACCCGCAGATTGAGATGACATAAGGGGTCATTGCTTTGTGAGTGAAAGCCACCAGCGCGCAATTTTCTGGTGATATGCTGAGAGCTTGTTTGAACAAGTAGTTGGCAATCATAGTTGCTGCTTTTTGAAGCCGGGAACGTATCTGAGGACGTGTGACTGCCGATGTCCAGACACAGATGTCGTCTGCGTATATTGAGATTTTAATGGTGCTTGGCAAGTATTCAGCAAGGTGAATTAGTGCAAGATTGAATAGCGTCGGGCTAAGAACTCTGCCTTGAGGAACACCCCTCGAAGTATAGCGTCGCGTAGTTGGGCCATCTTCTGTTAACACAAAGAATAATCTTGCAGCCAGGTAACTCGAAATACACCGAAAGACTCGACCACCAAGGCCAACAACCGCAAGAGCACCCAAAGTGGCTTCATGTAGTACATTATCATAAGCGCCTTTCACATCTAGAAACAAAGCTGCAGATAGTCGCTTACGGGATCTTTCGTGCTGAACGTACGAAACTAGATCAACGACATTGTCAATAGAAGAGCGGTCGCATCGGAAACCAGCCATTGAATTCGGATAAATCTTGTAGTATTCAAGATACCACTCCAGGCGGCCTAGTATCATCCGTTCCATTATCTTCCCTACACAGCTGGCCAGTGCAATTGGGCGGTATGAGGTTAGTTCGAGTGGGGATTTGCCCTGCTTCAAGATGGGTAACAAGCGGCTTACTTTCCAGTCATCAGGAACATTGCCATCCTGCCATGAGATGTTGTCGAGGCTCAACAGTTCTCTCCTTGCACCTTCCCCAAGGTTGCACAAGGCTCGGTACGGAATACCATCTGGGCCCGGAGAAGTTGAACGCCTGCAGAGAGCTAGTGCCGCCTCGAGCTCCTCCGTTGTAAAAAGAAGGTCCATGTGGTAGTCACGGGAAAGGGGGACGTCACATCTCACTGGAGAGTCTGGACGAGTGGCTTGGTTGGCGACCTGCGCACAGAAATCTTCTGCGACATCGATGTCTTGCCTCCTTTGAAATAGCGCGAGCGCTTTGAATGGAAAGCGCTGTTCCGTAGGGTGACGCAGACCTTGCACTGTTTTCCAAATGTGTGAGAGTGGCTTGCGAGGGTCTAGTGACTGGCAAAAAGTTGTCCATCGTTCCGACGCTAATCTATCCATGTGACGCCGAATCTTCTTTTGCATCCTCCTGGCTGCCCTAAGATCGTGAATTGATTTTGTACGCCGATACCGACGCTCCGCCCGGCGTCGCAGTGCTTGGAGTCGCTCCAACTCTATATCAAAGTCGTTTTGTGTGGAAGATATCGTCACCATGCGAGTGGAGTTTTGCATTGTGCTCTTAATTGTTTCCTCTAACCCAGATCGTAGGGCATTGCTGCAAGCATCTTCCATGTCAGATTTGAAGTTGGTCCATTGGACTGCTCGAATGGTCGTCCGTGGACCATAACTAGACAAGCCTTTGATGTTAAGGTAGATTGGAATGTGATCACTTCCTCGTGTCTCAACATCTGGAAACCACTTGACGTATCTCGCGAGGGAGTTGGAGACAAAAGCAAGGTCGAGACAGCTGCCGTATGTCATCCCTCGAAGGAAAGTGGGGCTGCCGTCGTTCAGGAGAGTAAGGCCATAGTTGTAGGCGATGTTTGCTAACCTGCGTCCCCTTGCATTTGTCCGCGTACTTCCCCATGCGTGATTGTGCGCATTGAAATCACCTATGAGGACCCATGGTGCAGGACACACTCTCAAAATATCAGCTAATCTCCTGGAATCGAGATTACTTGACAGCAATATATAAACGCCTATGAGAGTAAACATGAGTTGGTTCTTTTTCACAGTGATGCAGACATACTGATTGTCATCGTGAGGTGCAATTGGTTGCACAACATACGTCAGTTCACGACGAACAAAGACGATGATTTTGCTGCACGCACCGTTCGTTGAAGACATGACAGCTTCGTACCCCGATAGTCTTATTGGTTTCGACAAATAGGGTTCACAAATGATGATGATTGGAAACACGTTGGTAAACACAAACTGACGAAAATCTGAAAGGCGTGATTTTAGTCCTCAGGCGTTCTATTGGATGACGGATGCAGCCTTGACTTCTTTAAGAAATGTTGAGGTGTGAGTAGCCATCTTCCTAGTTGAGAGATTCAAGTACTGGGCTTAGGGCGTCCAATAGTCCAAGTGCGCTTCGAGCAGATGGTGTCTTCATGTCGACTAATATCGCTCGGATGGCTTCTATAAGGGAACGCAGCACCGAGATCACTTGACGATCAGTTTTAGGCAAATCTTCCATGGTTGGAGACGGCTCTTGTGTGGCCACAACCTGCAGAGGTTCCTTGGCAGAAGAGTGCGTCGGGAGCGTGGGCCATTCCTCAAGAGAAGGAGGCTTCTCTGTTTCTTTCGTAGAAGTGGTGGGCCCTTTCGCAGCGCTACTGGATAGAACCGCTAAAGAGTGGAAAGGAGTGTCTCGGGAATGTGCCTTCTTTGAAGACTTTCGATGATGCCGACGTCGACGTCGACGCCGGACTACTTCGGCTGCCTCCCTGTGTGTTGAGTTGTCTCGGGCCATTTGTCTGAGAACCGCGCACTCCTTTTGGATTCGAGGACAGTCTTTCGATGAGGCAGCATGAGGACCACTGCAGTTGGCGCACATCAGAGTAGTCGCCCGACAGGCGTCTTCAGCATGAGATTCAGCGCAGCGGGGACACCGTCGTAAGTTGGGGCATACGCCCTTGACGTGTCCTAGCCTCAAGCACTGATGACATTGAAGTGGCTTTTGGATGAATGGTCGAACCGGATGTCGAAAATGTCCAACTTTAACGTGGGACGGTATGCAATCTCCCTTGAAAACACTTTTACGCAGCGCGTATTTCGAAGGCGCCGCACTTGCATAATGACAGTTCCCTCGTTTGCTGGCTTGATGAGGGTAGACAAGTCAGCATTAGGAATGGCAGTGTCGATGTCATAAGTTACACCGGCAATTGATTTGTCATCCATCGGGATAAAGGGGCGCATTTTAATGCCACCTAGCTCAGTCATTTGCTGCAGCTGTCCTAGCGCACTCACATCGTGCACGTCTATGGCGAGAATGTTCTTCCTTGGGTTTACTCGTATGTCCTTAATTTGATGTGGCACCGCACATTCGAGAGCAACCGAAAGGGCTTGCCTGTTCAGGAGCCGTAGGTTGCTTGATGGATCTTCGGGCATGAAGATGATGACGTGCGGCCAGCGCGCAGGCCTTGAATGCACAGCCGCTGTGCTTGCAGGAGCTGATGCTGCTGTATTCGCCGTCCTTCTCTTTGCCCTCTTACCCCGAACAGGTATAAAGCTGCCATCGGATGTGTCGTCTTCCTATATAGAATAGAGATCTGTGTCCTCAGTGTCACTGGGAGAGCCAGCTCGCTTTCCTGTGGTTGACGGGTGTGAGGACCTGTGACCAGGCGGGCCTCTAGCATTCTCCATGTCCATCACCGCAAGACGGAGAGGCGAGGCACCTCAAAAGACCGATGATTTCACTAAAATGAAACAGAGCGCTGAAACAAACGTTCTTCTAAAGAGACACTTCTTCTTCCTCCCCTCCGGCGGAAACATGCCTCATGAGGTTATGAGCAGCGTCCTATGTCCGAGTATCCACAATAATTCAATAAAATTGCACAATAGGCTAGATGAGCTGCTATAAGTGGGGCGCCTCAATAAGGTTTACGAAATGATTGTTGGTTTTGAACCCGTCCCTGACCACACTGATCTTATTAGATGAAAAAGTGACTCTGGATCCCGTATTACGTCAGTAGCTATGTGTACCGGAAGATTTTGAAAAAGACGAAGTACAACGAATGTAGCAGGTTGTTGCCTCACTCTGAGAATGACAGCTTGCTTCTGGCAGAATCATGCCATCTGCCCCCGTCCGAGTCCACAGACCTGCTCTAAGCTATGAAAGATGCATTCGCCTATTGCTTCAACTTCAACAAGTTGAAGAGTGACAACAAAACAGACCTTATCTCTTGCCTAGCATGCTGTATGTAGAGGCTAAATATGGTCGGCTGTGAACACTGAACACCAGAAACTGGAACTGACAAATCAGATATCTAGATCCTTTACACTGACCTGAATACATTTTCTCGTATCTGGTGAAAATGCGTCCAATAAATAAAGAGGAAAACTGAAGTTTTTGAAGTTAAGACTAATGACTTATAATGTTAGCACAGCGAACAAGGTTTTATTTTATGTTATTGTGCATTCCTCACACTGTGCTGTTTCTTGTGATTTTACATTTGAATTTTTCACATTGTTACAAATCTCCTATCAACAATTGTGATGTCATTTTCTGGCTGTGTTTATGGTTTGTGGCTGCATCTATGTTTACCAATCAAATCTCAAAGTCATGTGTGCATGTATGCCCATTGTATCATCGTATATATACTGTTCTTTTTAGTAGCCTTATTCATTTGATATAGCTAAGTTTTGTACAATTTGCAGTTCTCGCGAACCTTAATTCATATGCTGTTTTTATTTCTTATGTTGTTTTTCGCTATCGTGAAAATAAACGTCTTGCTTGTAAAAGTAGACCTTGATTGCGCAAGTCATAAAAATAACGGTTGCCGATACCTTGACCTGCATTGGGACGTCACGGAGAATACTGCGGCATCAAAGTGAAAACTGCATAGACTTTGTTTCGGTGTCAAGCTCATGGCAAGTCACTTGACTCTCTATCTTCCAAGCTTCGTAGCTGTTATGCTACGAAGTGAATTGAAAACACTAGTTTTCAGTCTCAATACACACTTTGCAGCGCGCCGCCAGAATTGTGACAGGTAGAATTTGTTATAATCTACAGAGTAGCGTAAAATATTTGGAACAAAAAACGACTGATACGCACGCGGGTGCGAGAAGGGGCATCTCGAAAGCGACCGTAGCACCGCGGCATCCGCATAAATTCTCGCTCGCTCTCTGGCGTGCCGTTGCTGACACCTCTCCCTCTAGCCCAGGCACTGCGCCGTACTCCCGATCGGGTTGCAGAAATTAGGTGCCTTTTCTCATCTTCTTACCACTACCACCACCACCTTCTAGTCGCCATACCATATCCATCCATTTGACCGCTGTGAAATAGCCGAGTGTGTGAGGTGGCCAGGTTTCCCTCAATCTGCTGAATGCAACTGTTTGTTTTGCCATCCTCACCACCGTCTTGTACAATAAACTCAATTCCTTTCACTTAAATTCGTTGTTATTTTAAACTCGGTCTATTTATTCCTGTGTCTTATCCCTATCTTTTAAGTCATTATCTTACCTTTGATCGTTTTCTTCTCTCTTTCCTGTTATGCTATATCATGCCACTGTATATCTTTCTTTTGAAAATTTTCTCTTTCTTTCTGTACTCATTCTCTGTTCCTCTTCACCCTCACGTCTCTCCTCCTCAGCCACACTCCCCTTTCTCACCACCTTGCTTAACAATACTATAGAAGACTATGCTGTACTCTGATAGTGGGCCTAGATAACCGAGTGATTAGGGTGCTAGCCGTTGGATCGTAGTACACAAGGGGTCGCCAAGCATTCTTCTTTTTATTTTGCTATATTTCTGTATTTTTTTCCTTCCTTTATTTAAACTCGTTCTTCTACTAGTCAGGGTTTTTGTATCCCAGGATTGCGAAATCAGCACATGCGTTATAGAAGCCAAGCAGAAGGTGAAGAAGATGATGATGAAAAAAATAAAAAGAGCGCGTGCCTGTTCATGATGATAACTTTTTTATCTGCAGCGCACAGCAAACCTTGAACATATCTACTAAAAAACACTGCCGGAGGAAATACAATTTCACATAAGCAGGCAGCGTTTTCTGGAGGGCACAGACCTTTCCTGCTCTCCTGAAAAGTCTCAGGTTCTCCTCTACAACCCGGTAAGGAAGGTTCGTCGACCGCGAGGTTGGGTGCCACCCCTAGAGACAGCTATCCACCTACGTTCCAAAAGTGGACGATCAGTTCCCAAAGTCGCTTCGATTCGAATCTTAGGTATGACGCTAGAAGCAACAGGCAACAATAACATCACGATTCAAAGGGTAGCAAAAAAGATCCTCGTACTCTCATCTTGCATTACACCGGCAGCAATATGGTTGCGAACTGCTGCTAAATGACATGTTGTACTGAAACCGTAAACTATGAAGAGAAAGATCACGGAAATAATTATTTATTTATCTATTTAATTCATTATACTGTCAGCCCTCTCTTGAAGGCTCTAACAGGGAGGGTACAAGAAAATACTAACCAACCAATATACATATATGTCAGATAATAGCGCAATCAAGTAATAGCTGTGTAACAAATTTCAAATAGCAAACACTGCCTGCATATACAGCAATGCCTGGATATGCATTATAAACACAAGTGGGAGAAAGAAAACAAACTTAAACCAAGGAAACATGCAGGTTAATCATCTGGCAGCTCCATAACTGAAATACATGTCTAAACAATTTTCGGATTCGCAAAGATCGTTCGCAATCACTACAATGCCTCGCAACGCCTTACAAAGCTCAGTCGCAGCTGAAAAAAAAAATTAAATCACTCCGAGAAGAGTACGGTAATAAAACACAGTCGTGATTCATCCGACTGCTTTGTTTTTTCGGCACTTTTAAGTGCAAATCTTTGTTAATTTTTTGTTGTACTTGCAGTAACCTGAAAAGAGCTTTCAACTGGTTCTTTTGTCTTTGAGCCTCAGGTGATTCCAGTTCAAAGGACTCCAACATCTGCGTGACAGAATCTTACCGCCAGTAATTCGTGCATATGAAGCGAACCACACGCCACTGAATTCTTTCTCATTTTTTTCTGGCTGTTTTGATGAGGACTCCACATGACTGAGGCATATTGTAGTGGTGGTCTAATGAAGGTTTTGTAAGCTACAAGTTTTATATCTCGCGTAGCCTGATGTGGTTTTGTGTTAAGAAACCTAGTGTCTGGTTCGCTTTCAAGCATACTTTGTCTATGTCTGTATGCCATTTCAAATTTTGAGTAAGGGTGACTTCTAAATATTTAAATTGGTTAACATGGATGAGTAAACTCCCGTTAATAGAATATTGAAAGGGCATAAAGCCTGTTTTTTAGTCATATGTGCCTATGTTGGTTTTTTTTAGTTTACTTTCATATCCCATAGGTTACACCCATGGCTGAATTTTTCCAAGCAATGATTAATGCTCACTTGATCGTGGTTGCTCGTTACAGTACAATACATTAGGTAGTCAACCGCAAAAAGTTTTATTCGTACCGGGTGTTCAACCACTGAAAAAATATTGTTGATATATATCAGAAATACCGAAGCGCCCAATACCGAACCCTAAGGAACACCCGAGACCACTTCGAGTGGATGAGACAAGCTGTCATTTAAACGTACGGTCTGTGTTCGGTTGCCCAAGTGTTCTTTTATGCAAGTCACTAGTGTTCTACCAACACCAATTCCTTGAAGCTTAAAAATTAGCTTATCATGAGTCAGGTGGTGGTTGTGATGTTGCAGCAGGTGGGGTCAGCCTGACCTGCATGGCCGGCAATTGTTCTGCTTGAGCATCTCCTGCATTCGGAAATTGTCACCACGTGTCAGACCGTCAGGTGTCTCGTAGGAAGACCAACAAAATTCATTGCACGTTCCTTCTAGTTGCCGCGGGTCCTTCAGGAAAAATGACGCCCTGAACTGTCCGGTGGCTATGACAGCCTTTTGGCAAGGTGCGGATCATCGCTGCTTTTTGCACATCAAACTGCGGGCTAAGCCAAATGAGATGGTAAATATCCCCGATGTCACCGCAGAAGGCACAGAACCGGGAAGCGGATCTCCCAGTCTTGAATGAACAGGCCGGGGTGTATGCCGAGCCGGTTCTTATGCGGTACAACAGCGTCGCTTGTTCACGGGAAAGTCCATGAATTACACATGCTTGGTGTGGAAACTTGTAGATCGCCTTGAAATGATTTCGTATCACATTTTTGTTGTTCTGGTAAGTCTTGAGAGTTCTTACTTTTTGAACAGATGTCCGTGCTTCGCATGCAAGGGCAACAGCCTTTTCATCGCCTTCCATGCCAACGTGCGATAGGATCCAATGAAACGTTATATTAAAACTCTTGCCCATAGGTGTTTATTTAGTGCCAGAGATTGCCTGGTAAACTTTTCTGGAGGTAAGCCACGATGCAGTCTTTGTAGCGACGATTTCGAGGCCATCAGTACTGCAACATCTCGTGCAGAAAAGGATCGCAATTTTCGCAAAGCCTTCATGAGTGCAGTGCTTTCTACCGTTCTGGACAAAACCACGCAATCCAGGTGGCCCGACCATGACACACCAAGGAAGGGTATGCAGAAAGCCGCTGCGCAGCTATCCGTTTGTGTGCACACTGATCCGTCGGTGTACACTTGTAGGTGGCCGCGGTACGTGGTGCTCAAGTGGTCCAGCACAAGAAATTTTGCTTCCGCGGCTGGAATGGTACGCTTCGCTGGTAGTTTGGGTACGCTGAAGTTACACGCAACATCAACAAAAGACCATGGCGGGTCCATAGGGCACCGTTTAGGCAGTTTCAAGCCTAAATATCGAAATGTGTTCAGTGCCGCGTTGATATGTGAGACAGTTCTTGCTCTTAGCCGTCAGAGAAGCACCGTGCCTGCGAAGGACTCGCCCAGTCTTAACAGCTGCGTCAATAAGGCCTCAGACGCCAAAAGGCAGAGCGGAAGAGACTCGGCTTCATAGGTGACCTTCGTGTTTGAAGCCGCCTGAGGAACTCCCATCGCCAAGCGAAGACCCTTTCTGTGCACTGCCTCTAGGCGTCTCGGTGATGGTGATATCAGGGGCAGCTGATAAAGAATGCGTCTTGTTATAAGCGCAGCATTCAATTTAAGCATGGACATAGGATTGGTGCCCCAACGTACCCCTGCCATGCGACGAAGAGCGTTGATCTTTTGCACTGATGCAGTGACTATACCATCAAACGCACGTCGCCATAATAGCTTGTTGTCGATGGTAATGCCCAGGAAACGGACACTTGTTGCACAACGAATTGAGTGGCCTCGAATATTCAGCGACAGACGTGTTGACTTCCATCTCGCTCCCGGGAAGAGCATGAAGACCGTTTTTCCGCTGATAAAGATAGGCCAAGTGTCAACAAGTAACGCTAAATGATTGAAATAGCGCTCTGTGCTCTCCGGGCCAAACGTTTGTGCTGGTACTCTCAGATCCAAATGCAGATGTCATCGGCGTATATGGATATTTTAACTGCTTTCAGAGCTAAGTGCAAAGTGTCAGGAAGGCTGGCCATGGCAGCGTTAAAAAGCAAGGCAGATAAAACACACCCTTGTGGACGCCGAGGGCAACGCATCTCCGCTCGTTACATTTCCAAGCTTAACCCGGACACAGTGGTCTCTGAGAAATTCATGTACGAACCGAAGAGCATTTCCCGACACACCCATGGCTTGGAGCCCGTTCACGATGCCTGCCTGAAGCACACAATCATATGCCTTGGCAACGTCCATGAAGATGGCGAGTGTCGAGAGTCCGCTGACGTGGTGGTGCTTGATGTGGCTTAATAGGTCCACAACACTGTCCTGGGCGCTCAGTCGTGGGCAAAATCCCGTCGTACACGATGGCCACCGTCTTCTTTGTTCAAGGTACCAAGTTAATCTTGTACATATTAATCTTTTCACCAACTCAATTTGTTGCTTATTGTCAACGTCAATTTGTGGCTTATTGGCTAAAGCTGCCGCAAAATCATGAACAACTTCGATTGATTGTGCAATTGTCGATTGTCCAGCTCGGAAGCCATGCTGAAATGAGTATAATATGTTGTTCTGTTCAAAAAATTGTGAAATGTGTTTTGCGATGTGTGCTTCAAAATTTTGCAACTAATTTATGTGAGGGAAATGGGTTGTAATTGTTTACAAGTCTGTGATCACCTCCTTTGTATACCGGTATGACAACGGCCCTGCGCTATTCCAAAGGTAAAGAATGGGTATTTAGTGATTTCTCAAATATTACTTAAACGTAATACGATATCTATTCAGCGTAGTGCTTCGAAAATTCTGAACATATCTCGTCAGACCTACTAGATTTTTTCCCGTCTAGGCTCAGGAGTAGTTCAAACACTCCTTCCTGTTTGAATATAAGTTTTTCAATTGGTTTATGTATACAATATTCTAAGTGCTTGCCCGCTTTAGTGTTTGCATCTTTGGTGAACACAAACTGGAAAAAGTAATTGAAGTATTCAGCAATGTCAGCTGCATGTGTGAACGTTCCTGTATCGTTTGAGGTTTATTCAATTTTTATCTTTTTTACGGCTCAGATACCTCCAGAATTTTTGTAGGGAAGTTTTTAAAAATCCAGTCAGTGTTTCATCAAAGAACCGCTTTTTATTTAGCATCAGAGTGTGCCTCAATTCTGAGCAAAGTCTGGATATTTCTTCAGAGTCTTTTCTCTTTTTTCAGAGACGCTTTAGCTTTCTTTTCATATGAAAACAAAGCTAAACTGCGGTTAATCCATGCTTGGTGCGGCGGTTACTCCAGGCTTGGTGCTGTTTAGATTTTTTCCGACGTGATAGCACAAAGCGCTCCATGCAATGGTTTACTATAGCGTTGAATTCATTCCACAACTCATCTATTGTTTTTTCGTTTGCGTGTTGTTTGAAAAGGCCAAATGAAAATTCCAACAAATCTACAACTGCAGTGTCATCAGCATTGTCATAGTCTTTTGTAGTAATTGTAATAGCATTTTTTATGTAGGACGTAATGCTAGTAGTCAAATTTACTACAATCATTTTATGGTCAGAAATACCATCCTCAATTGAACATGAATACTCCTCAATATTGTTTGATAGGAACACCAGGTCTAACAATGACTGTGATGTAGAAGTCATTCGTGTATAGACATGAACAGTTATGATTTAGATTAAAAGAGAACATTGTGTGTCCATTTATTGCGATAGCAAATAAATGGACACACTTGGCTGTATTTTGCCATCGGCGTCGACGTCAGCGTCACCCGCCGTATGTGTAACGTACCATATGTTGCTCGTGAGTTCAAAGCGCTAGCCACTGAGCCACGAATGCGCACTTCCTTTAACGTTGAAATGACAAGCTGTGTATAAATACCTCTTACCGCTGGTGATACGCACCTCGGTGGAACTATT
Organism: Rhipicephalus microplus; assembly: GCF_043290135.1. Lineage (NCBI taxonomy): Eukaryota > Metazoa > Arthropoda > Arachnida > Ixodida > Ixodidae > Rhipicephalus > Rhipicephalus microplus. Next base: position 211,332,324 of record NC_134702.1, read on the forward strand.
GTTCTTTCAGAATTACCAGCGAGTGTTGCAATAAGCGCACGTCGCCAGATCGTCACAACGCCACGGCGCGCACCCTCATCTCCCACGCCTACTTTGCAAAGCAGAGGTGGGAGGGGGATGGACACTCACGAGTGCAAGCACGTTTCTAGCGGTGGGAAGAATGGGGAGAATTTTGCACCTTGGGCTTTCACCGGAACAATTCTGTTGTAGTTACCAAGTGCACAAAGGTCACTTAACTTGTAGCACAGTCTCCGTTGGCAAAAAGCGCGCGCTTTTCAGACACAGCGAAGTAACAACTGAGACAATTATTGCTGGTTATCTGTACCTATCACTACGTTTCATGCGTCATCTGTGCGCGAGCAGCGTGCGGTACGTTTTGCCCTGCTTGCGATTTTTCACGTAACACTCCAATTTGTTGCTATCGCATCTATTGATTCGCCTTTGCGGCAAAGCTATGGCATATTTTAATTGAAAAGAACGGTATCGTGTGTATAACCCAGCCTTTATTGAACCTTCATTCGGTGAGTGAGCTTACACTAATAACCCCGCCCCTTCGCTTTCCTTATCGCAAAAGCTGCAGCTTTATCACGAGTTATTATTCACAATGTCGTTAAGAAGAAGCACGTACAGGTCGTTGTCTTAACCTACAGCATTCTCGAATTTGTTCCCATTTGTTTCCCTGTATTGATCCCACATAGCGGCACGGTAATCGTGGTAGAGGGCTTCGTTTTTCGTTTCAAATATATACCACGCACTGAGTGTGCTAATTATGGTAATATTCATTGCAGTGCACAGCAGTGCACACAAAAAGTAGAAACACGCGTGAACGCACTCAGTTAGCGGCATTTGCACTCAGCAAACAAAGTACGTTGTAAAATGCTGTTTCTAAAGGACCATTGACGCCAATGAGAGCTGAGAGATTGGCGTCGAAATACTTTGAGTACAGCATATCGGCCTAGTTTTTCCAGTAATGACGAAATGAACAAGCTGTTTGATAATGTGGCCTCCGCGCGCTTCCGCAGCAGACAATTTGGTTCAACAGCACACCTCTCCAGTGTCTGCGCATGCAACTGTTCCGGACACGCGGCTGCCGCGTGCATGAAGTTTATCACAGTCATACCTAGAGGGAAATCTGGCGCTAGTGAGCTGCTGCATAGAAGAGAATGACGGATACGTGAGCTCGGAACTTGACTCAGATTTGTATACCTCGAAGACGCATTTGGCTTCGCGTTAAAATGATTTATTTCTTACTAAAAGAGCACGGAATAAGCTATTTATTTCTGTCATTCCACAGAAACGTGTTGTATTTAACGCTAGCACATTCTACGTTCATGTACAAATTTACGAAGCGTAAGAAGTAACCAACAGCCGCTAAACATGGCAGGCAGACGACAAAGCGAGCGTTTTTTCCGCCACGTTTATCTCGTCTGTTTCTTTCCATCGCCGTTTGGTTGTGCCATCAAGGTGAGTGGATTTTTGCTTTAGAATACAATATGCTTGAATGAGATCCGCTTATAAGCGTTTTGTTTTAGAGAAGCTTTATTTACGCAGTCGTATTCGCTTTTCAGCCGAAGCCTCACTCAACACTAGCCAACAGAAGCCCCGCACACACATATACCACGATTTCCTGCGCTCCAACATCGCATCTTAAAAAATTTGCGTGGACAGGGGCACCACACTTTCCTCTAGATATTTGTGGGAATATCTATGGCCACGTAGGCCGCATTGCGATGTCCTGTGCTTCGAGATTCTCCCTAAGTGAGAAAGAGATTGTACCAAAGGGACATGTACGGAGGGGCACCAAAAGCACGAAAGCCTAATCCGTGTACTGAATGTATAATCAATGTACTGATTATTTTGACTTGGTTTATTCGTAACACTGTTAGGTTGACATGTGTCACATGCAGCGTAGTAAGCGCTTTTGGTTTCTGGTTCCGGGGACACTGACCTTTAGCCGTCGTATTATTGGGAAAAAAGAAGACACATTCGAGAAGGCAAACATTTGTAGAAAGCAAAACACGACACTTCTTGCGTTGTTTTTTTGTTGCTGTTGTTGTTGCACAATTTGTGTTGCTTTGGTTACGGTGAAAAAGAATGCTTAGAAAGGTGCTACAAGGGCGACGTTGAAAACCGCGTCGCTCTCGTAGGATCACTGACTTATGCTGCCAGGTTATATTTAATGCCACCTTACTGTCCTGCCTTCGAATAAGCGTGCGATAGCCACTTGCCACAAAGTTTCATAGTGTTGTGAAAAATATTGTTTTATGAGTGCTGCGAAATACTCAGAAAATATTTATGAGTTCCTAAAAGCTGTTACGTAAAATATTGCGCCACGAATAGTTTACGGCAGACGGATATTCAGTCTTGAGGGTTGCGACAAAGATCTGTAATAGAGCAATCTCGTTAGAACCGTGCAGCTTCAATAGATTTGCTTTCACTCTCATGTGTGCTTACAAGATTTTTGCAGGACTAACCGTTAAAAGATGCGGTTCATCTCGCCTAAGCAATTATAGAATGGATATGATAGTGCACCACAATGGAGGACATGCAATGCTATTACGGGATATGCTCGATGAGGAATTTCTGCAGATTTTTATGGCAACTAGATTTCGTGATGACTAGTCATCAATCATCACAATATGCTTTATGTAATGGATCGATTGATAAATATCTGGGGTTTAACGTCCCACAACCACCATCTTGTTACGGAATAGAAGAGACGCCGTATCGACGAGGCTGTGGATGAAATATATTTCAAATCAGCAGCAGTGGCGTGACCGATTGACTAGACACCGAGCGGAGACCACCCTTCGTCCTCTTAGTCAGGCATACACTCGCATCTATCCACAAAAAGACAATGAGCATGTAGCAATAGGATCACGAGAAACGCTGCAGTGAAGGGTGCTGACAGTGGAGAGCTCTGGTAATTTAGATCACCTGAGGTTCTTTAACACGAACCAAAATCCTAAATAAAAAAATTGAATACTTTCATAGTTCTCGAAAGTATTTTTAATTGTACAGAAATGTTTCTCTGGAGTATGAAGAGCATTTGGAAGAAATCACTAATAGTATTGCGCAGCGAAAACATGTGCAAGTATGAATAAAAGGAAACATTCGTTTGAATAAAGCTTTGTGAGCGCACGGTTTACGTTACCTATTCATACTGTGATGGCTTGATCACTAAATTACCTAATGCCAAGAACAAATACATAACATTTAGTGTGCTGATTACAATAGTATCCATATTGACTGGAAAACAGAAAACGCGACAAGTGACTGTAAATTTGTGCCAGCAACTTGATTAAAAAAAGAAGCCCAAGTTCGCTTATAGGTGGAACTGGCCACTGTGGTCATCAAGAATCATCAGTTTAACACTTAGTGCAGATCCATGGAACAGGAAGGTGTGCGTTTACATAGCTTCACACATCGCTCTTCTCGAGAAAGAAGGCTGTTGTCGAACCTAATGCTGACGATTACAATGACAAATCGCGACAGACTGCCTTGCATCTCACCGCATAAATTGCATGGCATGTCACCCGGAGCTGCAAATATGTGCACTTGTGCAGTTGCGTGCGTTCGTGTTGACAGTGTTGGTGATGGTGATTAGTTAATGCTGACACGGGGTGCGTTGATTCAAAAATAGTTTCTCGTTACGCAATATTCATGGCCTCATACTTGATGCAATACTATGCATCGGTCACGTTGCTGCGCACGAGACTTGTAGATCGAAAGATGTCTCTATAATTTTTTTGTAATGTAAACAACACTGGCCGAGGTTGAGCAGTTTTGCATCAGTTATGGTGAGCAGCCTTGCACAAGCGCGAGGAGCAATGACGTCACATTGAGGACAGCTGGCATGCCGTAAAAAACCTGTAAGCTCCTACAGGAGCGTGCCACTAACGAGCTGGCGCTTGTCACGCACGTGATCAATCGCTCGCTATAGTTTGTCCATCTGTGCATCTGTTGTCCGTATCTATATCCACGGTCCGTACATCCATCCTACCATAAGTCTTCGTTCATACGTTCATTTGCGGTTAGTTGGACCATCCGTTCAGCCTTGGAACGTCCGGCTGTCCCTCCATCTATCTGTAGTTCTTCCATCCGTCCAACCAAGCAACCAGCTTGCGTTGGCGGTAATGCTGTGAGAATGTGAGACCTAATAATAGGAAATATAATAGCATGTAAACAGCCCTAACCCTTTCAGCCCTGAATTATTTTAACCGGCAGATACTTTTGTTTCTCATTCATTTGGAGGTACTACTGCCTAAAGAACACGAGAACATTATTTATGAGCATCCCTCAGTGTACAAGAAAAATGGCTTTCTGTCCGGCATATAGCACCGCAGGGCTTACTAGTTGTAAAGTGAAATATTGTGAATTTAAATACATCTATTTATTTACCCTGTTAGTGCGAGTTATAGTTGTGAAACACACACCTTCAACTTATTAGTTACAGCGCCTGAACTGTCCGATAGCAAGTTTTTGCGCTCGTGATACACAGCTCTTCATTGCATTTGAATGGCAACCATCTACTTATTGAACACTTTGGAAGAACTAACGTCATGAAAAATTGCCGAGTACTGCATTCCAGTGGCAGAATTTACTCCGCCTGTGTTAGCAAGGGCAAGCTGATTGCCCTAAACTTCATTGTGGTCTTTTAGCTCCATAACGCACCATTATTATGTTTCATAAAACAAATTAACATTCATGACGTACTATATCGCTGTTATACAGCCCTTACATATTATCTAAGTGATGTTGGCAGGTTTCACTATTAGAATAGCAAGAAATCCGGAGCTTTCACGTGGGCTACACATCTGGCCTTGCCTGAATGAATATCGAGGTCTGACAACCACTGAGTCCTGGTGTCCTATAGAACATGAACATTGTCCACCATTCTTGGTGTTAGGGAAGATCCACAAATAGCTAGTGAAACATCTTACAAACAACATGAAAAGATACGATAGCTACTGATTTAATAGTTAAGCAGTAAAATGTCAGTTCGCATTCGGTTGTGGCGAGTGTCATCGTTATCAAGTTTCACTAGTTCTCTTTTTTTTCTTTTCAGAGTTCCCAAAAAGATGACCATGACAAATTTACTTAGCAGGGGTTCAATATAGGAAATTCGCTATTTTTACAGATAGTATGGAAAATATCGCAAAACAGGCCGATTATCAGCGGTTCAAATTTTCATAAAAATTTGAGTGGAGTCCGTCGCGATAAGAAAGTTAATATTTCCAGATTCTCGCGCCGTGTTCCCCTATCAAATTTATAATTACACAGGGCTGGTCTGACACTTTTCCCTATTTGTCCGTTCTGCAAAGAAACAGAAACTATTGAAGATTATTGTTTCTCATGCCGTAACTACGCAGTAATTATGAAATGACTTCTAGCTATTCCGTTTGCGAAGCTAGGTTTAAATTTAGCTACAGAAACTGTTCTAAATTTTGGTGCCTCCATTTTGTGAAATCGCCACAGAGATGTATTTGATGCGGTGTGTAATTTCATTTAGGACACTAAACATATTTCAACAGAACGCCCTCTTTAACAAATACTTAAAAAAAGCGGGTCGGGAAGTCATTTTTTTGAAATATGAATAATAATTAGACATACATCTCAAATCAATCATTTGAGTGCACGTTAAAGAACCTCAGGTGGTCGAAATTTCTGGAGCCCTCCTCATAATCTCTCTCATAATCATATGGTGGTTTTGGGATGTTAAACCCCACATTACAACCAATCAAATCATCTCAAATCAATCAAGTTTGGCAAACTCAGCTGTCTGGTCGGCTTCCAAAATCAAGGTATAGTTATTATATTAGTGTACTTTATTGTTGTTTTTTTCTCACTCTGAATTTTTGTGTTTTTAATATGCTGTCTTCCTTCTACATCTCTTTTTTGTAAGCAATAGTGCAATTGTCATCCATAGCAATCTAGTAACGTTGGTTCATAGGACAATATGTGTTTTCTTGGCCCATCCCCTAGAGTATGTGCCATGGATTCCAGGCTACAACAAATATTGTTATAAATAGGCTACGCGTTGTGCAGTGCTCCTCCCTCCCCTTGCAGAAACATCGAGTGCGTCCATCACAGACACTGGGTGTGTCCACCAGAAACACTGGGCCGGTCCTTTACAGACAATGATGGCGTTTCACAGAAATGCTGGACGTGTCTCAGCCTTGGCGGTACACCCTCCTTCTCGAAGCTCTCGGTGCCTATAAAAGACCAGCCCATCAGCGTCGAAGGCTTCTTCGTCCACATTCTGTATATACGTTTAAATATAATTGTTTTGCTTCCTTCTAGTTGCTTTTTGCCTAGCCATTGCCTCGATGCTCTAGGTCGAGTCGGATGGCCCTCGCGACACGCTACCCAAGAGACCGGCGGGGTCTCTCTCTCGTAACCCAATGCTTGTGCAGTTGTATTGAATATAGTTCGGACGCCTTTTTCAATTTCTGACTCCATTATGTCACACTGGGCAGCAAAATTTCTTCCTGTTTTTTTTATAAAAAGCCAGGACCGAAAGGATTAGGAAGGCACGCCTACAAAATTGTAACGTGAGTGAAAGAAGGACAGTATTGGCCCTGCTTCGCGATACTCTAATAAGGAGCATTGAACCAAATTTCAATGCAAAAGGTTACTATATCCAGCAATTGCACACAAGTCAAAAGCTAGGATAAAATGTACTGCACTTTTTAATTATCTTTTGATGAGTGTAGTAGCTTTGATACGCCACTGCGGTCGATTGCATGCAAGATGTTATGAGGAGCCCACATGTAGCACAATATGTGCAGGTATTTCTTAGTAATTCCCACAAAAAAGTGCCTTTTGGTTCTTCATGCTGTCAATAGATGAGTAATTTTTGATGCGGAGCTGCTCTTTAAATAGCCTATGTAACGTTGTCCTTTCATAAAATGCGCCGCAGGTGTTGGCGTAGTGCCAAGGAAGTCACACCGCTGCTGCGCGTTGGCGTAACGCTCCCCTTGCCGTGCGCGCTGACGTCCAACTCTCCCTCGCCTGCCACGCGGTCACCCACGGCGCCGGCTGCCGTAACCTTGTCCGTTCACCCGCAACACCTGCCGCGACCAACATTCGCTACACCAGTGAATCGTCAGTTCACGTGCGCCTCTCTGTACGTACCACCTACAAGTCCTACGCCAGAGATCGTTTCAAACGAATCTTCCAGCGCTCACCGCAGCATCCGTGTTAGCGCTGTCCAACCCACACCACCCATGCGCAACGTTGCTGCTACGCATCCCATCAGGGTTTCTTCATGCAGATGGTCCAAGTTTTTTTTTCCTAAATTTTCTTTTTCCTATTAGGAGCACAGCCGTTAAAGCCAGGCGTAAGGTTGGTTCCATGGAAAGAAAAAATCAGTCTGCAGGTATTTGCCAACGGTATTGGGCAAGTACCAATACACAATACAAGCATTTAGGCGGACCATACGAATGTGTTGCTGTTGGAGAAGGAAAGCGACGAAAACGAGGAAGGGTTACAGAAACGCTTAGAATGAATGTGATTGATGATTTGATTGATTTGTGGAATTTAATGTCCCAAATCCACGATATGATTGTGAGACACCATAGTGGAGGGCTCCGGAAATTTCGACCACCTGGGGTTCTTTAACATGCACCCAAATCTGTGCACATGGGCCTACAACATTTGCGCCTCCATCGGAAATGCAGCCGCAACAGCCGGGATTTGATCCCGCGACCTGCGTGTCAGCAGCCGAGTACCTTAGCCACTAGACCACCGTGGCGGGGCCTAGAAAGAAGGTGAGACGTACTTGAATAACAGAATCTGTGCCCTTTGTTTCCTCGGTTTGCCCTGGTGTAGTGTCCACCGTTATCGCCACGTGGTGAAAAAAACAAACATAGGCAAGTATAGTATAGCATAGCAAGACTTTCTAAAAGGTAGTAAGGGTGAGTAGGAGGAAAACACAAAGCATAGCATATTTTTGTATACTATAGAAATGGGGAGGAAAGGGGAAGAGCCACACTGAATGATGACGTCACCATAGCAACTAGGCACCATATGAGTGGGGAAGCAAATTGATGCCCAATAAATCATAGTGATGCAAAAAGCATGGTTATGCTTCCTTGAGCTGATACACGTGCTTGTACTAGTTGAGCGCACTAAAGAACACGGACCGAAAAAATAAATATACACACACTAGCGTACAAGTATGGCTAACTGTCACGTTATGGCGTACCCCGGCTCAGTTTTGTTTGAGTGAAGCGGAATAGACATAAGAAGGGGACACGGAGTGTGGCACAAAAACGGCCTTTAATACACACTCAACTACATACAGTTAATACAGAAGACTAGCAACCTGGGGCAGGACTCGGGCTGTCTCGATCATCCAACGTCTTCTTCTCCCCTGCGTGCTCTCGTCAAGTATGGGGACCCCGCGTGCACGTTTTTCTTGTCTTCTTTCTCCCAATTTTTCTCTTTTGGCCTCTCGCCCATTGCTTGTCTTGTCTTGCTCTTTTTCCACTTCATTGTTCATCCCCGCCACTAACCAACATGCTCGCATAGCCACTCTCATCTTGGACACATGTGTAACAGCAATCCATACCTAACCGACAGCCAATTATTGCAGACTGAAAACCGATAAATATTAATGATTTAACGAAATGGCCCTAATAGCATTCATATGTTCGCTTATTATAGGGGCTGTATAGGCAAAAACAATTTCTGTTGGAAAAAGGCTCAATGTATCACAACGTCTAAAACTTCAATATTGTCAATAGCAGTGCCCTATAAACCGATAAATTAAGGTAAATGCGAGGTGGGATAAACCCATGTTCGGGATATTTTGGAAATCATCAAAATGATGTGAAATCATCCGACTACAAATATCCGCGCGTATTCAAACTATCTTTAATGAAAAATCAACCTAGCGTGTATCTAGAAATGCAATAGAATGATACTCATTGTTATCTGTTTGACTCATAAAAAAAAAGATCCGTCTGGCGTTACCAGGAGAATGCCGCAAGTGGTTCAAAAATTTTGTTTTAACCTGGATAGGCTAGATAGGTTGTGCCATCTGTCAAAGCCCAGTTGACCCAAGTAAGCAGAACCATAGCCTCCGAGATAGCACAAAATTGTTTAACGACCGTTGTTGCTGCTGTGGCAACTTCCGCTCTGCTGCCAATAGCGTCGGCAGACGCGCTCTAAATCCGGGCAACGTTGCGCACGGCAGCAGTGATTGGAGACGGACCACTTTAAGCGGGCGATTCAAAGTGCACTAAAGGATCGCGGACCTCCTGAAACATGATTTAGTTTTAAAATAATCGCTTCGTTGGCACTAAAGTAGCAGAACTATAATCGGTGACGACTTTCTCTGGCAGCACAGCCAAGGCTACGAAGCCCACGCACGTTTTTTTTTTTTTGTACAACGCTTCTGCATGTAGTTCGCGAACGCTTGCCGTTGCGTACGGAGTAGCATAATGTAAAACATAGAACCAAAATATGTGAATATTACGTTCAAGATTGTTCGCAATATTATTAAGAAGCATCACCATTGTAGGCTTTTTGTTCTTTGCTGTTTGTAGTTTTCTGGTTTTCTGGCGCGATTTGCCTTTTTGCTTCCTCGGTAAACAGCGATGGCGTCGCTCGGTTGCAGCAAGTTCACCTCGAAGCTTGTGAGCGAGTTTGAGTGCGTGCACGTTAGGTGATCTGTATTCATCGGGCAGAGAGAAACGAAGACAGCGGTACTTCGTGAAATATTTCGTTTCCAGCACAATCACATGGAATTCGATTGCCAGTGATATCATCAGCGAAAGTGAGACTGTAATCGCTATAGCCACCTTTGAAGTGACACTGGCGACCTGTGAGTCTTCAGTAACGCCCGCTGCTCGGAAGAAAAAGTGCGATTGGAAACTGCAAGTAAAACCAATGACCCTTTTCCTAAATTGCGTTGCAGCGCAGTCGGTGTTTCAGCTGCCTACAATTGTTGATACAATAACGCTGAATAGAACAGCGCTTCATATGCCTCTATGAAGGGAGTCATTCCTTCCGCTTTGCCTGAGAAACAGACGCGTTTATGTATATTACCTTGTTGACAAAGCAAAAACAGCGTTCTTGGTCGAGTAAAGATTGCGTTTTCTTCACTTGGGTTTACTAACGTCCGCTCATGACTGATCGGGGCCAAGATTTCTTTTCTCCCGTTGATGCCTTTGCGTCCCGTAAAACATTACCGTGAGCGTCTTCAGAAAGTTCTTGCTTCTCTAAAAGAAGGTAATGAATGATGCTGACCAAGCATGCACTGAAATTGGGAAATGATTTCTTGGCTTTGCGTTGTTTCAATCGCCCAGTACATGCTCGACCATACCTTTTTTTCTGATATAAATATAATCGCTTCAAAAAAGCTTCGTGCTCTTTTCCTTTAAAAATAAAACATTTAATTTATTGCCTCCTAAACGAATGAAATATTTATTGCATGGTGGTCGTGCGAAAAAGTACATGTTGGAGGCGCTTGCGAAATCAAAACCGAAATCGCACGAAAACAGACTACTCGGCGTAGTATCGCATGTGCAGAAGCTCTGCCCACGTAGCTTATGCTGCGCTGCCACAGACAGTTGTCACTGAGTATAGGTTCATCGACTGCTATTTCAGCAATCAACATCGCCATAATATTTGACTTTAATGTCTCTTTATTACACATCGATGGCAAACATATATGTTAGGAATACTCATCGACAACTAATAAATACTCAATAAACTATAAAAGTTACGTAGAACGCATGGCCGTGCTCATTTTAGCTTGAATATACGGTTAACACCGAACAACGACCCATTGATAACCGATCACAATTGATCATTACCTAAGTGATGCCGATCACAGCCTCGACAAAACCAGATGCGCAATATTTGGATAAACATAGAGTTCTCATTTCTTACCTTCAAATAGGGATCATTAAGAAACGGCGAAAAATGCCGCTGTGAGCCTTTCCCTTGCTATCTATCTATCTATCTATCTATCTATCTATCTATCTATGTATCTATCTATCTATCTATCTATCTATCTATGTATCTATCTATCTATCTATCTATCTATCTATCTATCTATCTATCTATCTATCTATCTATCTATCTATCTATCTATCTATCTATCTATCTATCTATCTATCTATCTATCTATCTATCTATCTATCTATCTATCTATCTATCTATCTATCTATGCCACTGGAACTGGATGACTTGCAGCGGTTAAAGCAATGCCACCGCATCGCCCATGCTGCGCTGTGGGGTACCAGAGTGTACAGAGCTGGAAGAGTACTGCGTCATTCTTCAAGTTCCCTAATGAGCCCGCAAAACGCAAGGCTTGTGAGATAAACGTGTGCAGAAAGAACTGGTGCGCAAGTGACGCATATGTTTTGTGCTCAGCGAACTTCACGGCAGACAGCTACAATGATGACCAGCGTCTTCTCGTTGTCCGTGTTTTCGCACCGTCCCGTCCTCCAAGCTAACCGTCTCCTGTCCGTTAAGCTGACTCGTCAACCTGACACGCGTAAAATAAAGCTGCTTACCATTGCGGAAGACCGTCTGCGACGTCTTCCCCGACACGGACGTCATTGGTTGGTTGGTTGTTCCTCAGAGTCCTGGCGCAACCCACCACGGGGGATCGGCTATAAAACGGACGTTGCCTCATTTGTGAGATGGAGTTGTTTAACCAGCCGGGTTATTCAGAGAAGGGTGTTTAAACAAAGAAACAATTGGTAAATGATAGATTAGAAATGAAATAAACAGATGTAATAAAAAGCGAACGAGCTGATATGGTTTGAAGTAAAGTGGATTTATGCCTTTACTCAACATTCTAAACGTTTTGTTGCCTTTAGAAAATCGAATACGGCCTCGCAAACATTCCTGCGGCTGAGTCCCTCTTCAGTAGCTCCAAACGAAAGGACCACCGGAAGGGATAAATTTAAAGCCAACCTGTGGAAAGGTTCTTCTAACAGTCTCTTTCTTTTATCTGTATATAACCTGAGTGTTAAGAGGAAATGATGAAGGGATTCACTCTCGTTGCAGTGGATGCATAAGGGAGACTGTGCCAGACCAGACCTGTGTAGATAAAAATAAAGGGAGGGGGGAGGGGGACTTGGCATCGTAGTCTCGTAATTGACGTCTCCGCCATTCTAGAGGAGCACCATCAGTTTTTACAGGGGTACTTAAGATAAGAAAAAATTATGTTGTCAAGTGAGATTTTTCAAAATGATGTTATATGAGAAATTTTTCAAAGCGTGCCATGGCGGTAAGTGCTAGCGTCTGCAATATAAAAATTATGGGATAATTATGTGAGGCCACTGCAAGTGCACCTGCATACTATATTTATTTATATATATTTTTTACAATAATTCAAAGGCCCCAATGAAGGGGTTTCACATGAGGTGTGGGCTATTACAATGGATTAAAGGGGCAGATGTTCGATCACTGCTTCGAAGTAGATGATACTGGAGTGTTATAGAGCGTGAGGAGGAAGGCCATTCCAATCTTGTGCGGTGTTGACAAAACAGGATGAAAGGTGCGCAGTGGTGTAAGCACTTGGCAGGTAAACAGCTTTTCCGTGATATATGCGGTCTAAATGACGATGAGCTGGCTTGATGATGTGAGTACGAGGTGATCCATGATATAACTTGAAAAACAGGCACATACGAGCAACACAGCGGCGTGATAAAAGGGTGTCGAGGTTAGCACGAGATTAAAGTTTTCATTCATTCATTGAGGGTTAAACCTTTATGCCCTGGTATGTACACCAAGCCGATGAGCCGTAAATGTCCCTGGGCAAGGGTGTAAAATAGTCTTAAATCATTGAACATATTCGGCGCAGTTAATGAACTACACACAAGCAGGCAGTCTGAAAGAATAATAGCATCTGTTATGAATTGAGGTAGTTTTCGTAATGCTAAGAAAATTGCAGGTAATTTCGCTTGATAAATATGTGTAAAATCGGGTAAACAAATTGAAAAAGACCAATCAAACACTGAAGATGCAATTACGACTCCTGTCTTTTATTCGCGAACTGAAGCATCAGTTGCTATGACAAACTTCATATCTAATCTTGCCAGGTGGTCTTTCAAAAGGGCATTAAGATATACACTGAGAAGATTTTTGCAGTTATCAGGAAATATATCGTCGAATTTTATTTTCATTGTTTGAATAGGTGTTCTTTGTACCCGTATTTCACGAAGGTTAACTTGTAATGTTTTTAAGACCTTCTGTACGACGATGACTTGTGGACGCTTTATTAATCTGGACCATTGTTGGTCAAAAAAGTACGTCGGCTCTTTATGGAAAACATATTGCAACCTCCTCTGTGGGAATCTATATAATATTAAGAAGGTGCGAACTGCTAGTATTTGAAACCTAGCACGAAGAGAAGGCAGATGCGCTTCCTTCTATGAAATATTTGCGACAAATTTAGGGAGCCGAAGACATACGTAACGCTTCGCGTTCTAGTAGCAGCAGTGATGTAATTTTGTAGGCGGGTGCTTCAGAAAACAAGACACAAAAAAACTCCAATATAGGGCGAATATACGTACAATATATCATGACCAGCACATCACAACGTAAAGCAGAACATTTATTTCTGAGTCTACGAAGCATCCCAAGCGCCCATGCTCCTTTAGCTGCCATATTTGCTATAGGCGGACTCTAATTTAGGTTTTCAGTATAAGCCACTCCTAAGTATTTAATCTATTTCACCTGTAGGATAAAGTGCTATCTGTAACGTGCGGACATCTGCACTGGAACACTTATAGGAAAAACTACGATTGCACTTTTCCTGTTGTTTATTGATGGATTATTGTCTTCTAACCATGTGTCCAGAGCGTTCATATAAAACTGTAGGATGTGATATAGTGTATGTATATCTGTCTCTGTAGCGAAAAATGGGATGTTGTCAGCGTATACATACACCTGTACATCATATTGTATACAATTGTGTACAATAAATTATGAAACTGTGCACAATAAAATATTAAATAATAATGATGACAGTACCAAGCCTTGGGGGATACCTCTAGTTTGTTTATACTTTGAAGACGACACGCTTATTGAGAGCAATAGAATTCTCTATCTTTTAAAAAGGAGTAAACCTGTGTCACGAAGTAATTTGGTAAACCGACGTGCGTTAGCGAATGTATTAGTTTAATCTGTTCCACTCTGTGATAAGCTTTTGCTATATCTAAAGTTACTAAGGCGGAAACCTGTTTCTTAGAATGAGCTAGTTGTATCCTGCTTTCCAAATCAACATGGGCACACCATATGGAGCCGCCGCGCTTAAATACAATTCGGCATGGGCTTAATATTGCATTTTCGTCCAACCAGTTGTCTATCCTAATGTGTAGAATCCTTTCAAATAGTTTTACCAGATTACATGTGAGTGCAATAGGCCTAATATTATCCAAAGTAAACCCAACTCCTTGTTTGTTTAATGAAGCAATTATTTTCACGATTCTCCACTCAGACGAAATCCACGAATGTTTAATGAAGTGGTAAACTATTGCAAGTAAATCTCTAGGTGATACTTTATGGAATATTTTCATTACCGATGCAGTTATTCGATCAGGACCTGGGGCAGAATTGGGAAATATTTTCACTACTTGTTTCTAACGCTGTAACCTCTTCAAAGTCATCTCTGTTAACAGGCCACGGCGAGTGGTAAAAGTATGCAGCCGTGAAGCCGCTTCCAGCCCTTGAGCAATAATTTCCAGAGAACTAGGCAACTCACTTGGCGTTGAGACTATCGTTTCGAGGTTTGTTGGTGGTGGTATTACTTTTTTGGTTCAAGAAACATGAAAAGTGATTTCCTGTGGTCACGCTTTTGAAAGGAACTAGGAACGCATCTGTGTTTGCCGCATCTTTGACGCTTTCTTTGTCGCTCGAGCTGTTGGCGATGAGCTAGAAATCAAAATGCGCAGCGTACATGACGCCGTCGCCACTTCTGCTGCCCGATAAATCGTTACCCGAATCTTGAGCTGATGGTGATGCCGACGACATGGCGATGGTACCGGTACCACTTCGCAACGCTTTCAACACGTGCAGACCACGCGGCAAGCAACACTCTCAACTCAGTGAACACACCGACCGCGTGTCGAAGGTGCCATTTGGTAGCAGACGACGGCACTGCTCCCATTGGTTTGTGACGTCATGCACGCCAGGGCAAAATGGTAGTCGCTGATGGTGGGCGGAGTGTACAGCCGAAGACTTCTGCGGCTCATTTTGATATAAATTAATCTTTCACGGTTCAGTTTTCACCTGTGTACAAGCATATTCGACCGCCTACCTCCGTTTTTCGCCGAAAACCGCAAATCGTTGTGACCATGCCGTGACCCCTTTAAACCAAGAAGGCCTTTCCCTTTTCTGAAGGGCGAATGCTCAAAACATTCATGTTCTTTCATTTTTCATCACTTGCGACTACCCCTATTCGAAAACAACGGGTTCCGCCTTTAACGAAGCTTGAGCACACGTAGCTTCAGGCACTGGCCCACTAGGGGCGCAAGTTCCTGATGGTATTTAGACGGGGGATACGAACTGCCACAATATCTTTAAGAACTAACGAAGATAACATAAACTATCCGATACGTCAGAACATTTTCGAGTTGATTTCAACTTCCCCACACACAAAGCTACAAATACATCTAAAAAGGTCGCAAACAAAACTTTCGCTGTATAGGGTCCTTTCAAAGTGCTGCCATAACACGACGCAGGTGAGCTTTTAGAATGGGCTAGTTTGACTGCACAGAGAAAAGTTCCCGAAACCTGTACTGACTGCTCTGAATGAGACACTGTTGATTGATATGTGGGGTTTAACGTCCCAAAACCACTATATGATTATGAGAGACGCCGTAGTGGAGGGCTCCGGAAATTTAGACCACCTGGGGTTCTTTAACGTGCACCCAAATCTGAGCACACGGGCCTACAACATTTCCGCCTCCATCGGAAATGCAGCCGCCGCAGCCGGGATTTGAACCCGCGCCCTGCGGGTCAACAGCCGAGTACCTTAGCCACTAGACCACCGCGGCGGGGCAGAATGAGACACTGTAACATGAATCCAAGGAGAGGAAAAAGATATCATGGAGGCATGGCCATACGGGTGCTGCTGTGAATCCATAGCATGGCGTATGGTGATTCCTTAAATCAGTGATCGTGTGGATCTATGAAGTTACGACCGGCAATTTCCTGTATCCACTGGGTGATTAACTTGTCGAAAATTTTGGCCGTTAGAATAGGTTACTGACAACATTTTCTGTCCGAAGAAAACTCGCTAGGATGCACCCAATGTCTGCGCTGGGGGGCCTCTGGACTTCTAGCAGTAAAATTAAGCTCACAAAAATGTGCGTATAGTTTACCACAGGTGTCGTTTACGAACTTAACATGTGCATGTGGCAAAGTTCACGCAAGTTAGCCTAGGCGCTGTGTGAACTAATTCCCCAAGAACCACGAAAGATCACTAAACGACGCTCTGTCTATGTTTCAGTATCTATGTAGCCAAGAGTACAATAACGTAACATAATAAGGATGAAAATGCCATCCGATTCCTTTGACAAAGTAAGGGTGAGAACGTAGGCACGTTTAAAGGCGCGTAAGGGTTCTCTAATCACACTAAGAGGGCAAGAGAGAAAGGCACTTTTTACTCATAAATACGACGCAATGTATAGGTGTAGCTGGCAAGTAGATTGCAATCTACACTGCTGATAGTGTGTTTTGTCGTCTGAATCAATACCGTAATACGATTCCTATATCGACTTGCCCACTTTCACTCCTGCAACGATAAAGACTGTGCGCCACTTCTACAGAGAACTAAATTAGCTGGCGAGGTATCGCAGGCTCTTGAAGAGCGCTACTGTTAAAACCGAGCTTACGTTCACGGCGGGTTGAATGCATTGACCGTCGTGATCATCCACCAGAAGGTAACCTCTTCCGCCTCTCTTTTTTGTCTCACTTCAATAACACGTGCGCCGATCGGTCCAGCATGGCTTGCAACAACTCTGATGTGCCAGAGAATGAGCACACAGAGAGAGAATGTAAGAAAGGAAGAAATACTTGATGAAAAAAAAACTTACTGAGGAGGCAGTATGCTAACCTACCCCTCCATTATCTGAAGAAAAGCGTCATCACCACTCGGAAATCTAGGCACGGTAGTACAGCTTAACATAGCTTTGTATGTGCTACACACCAAGAACTTGGGAAAGAAAAGTGGGGTGAAGAGGGAGAAGAGAAAATGAGGAGTAGAGACAGGGGGAAAGGTAGACTAAAATATATATAAGGATAAAGCGAAGAGTACATAGAAAGAGAAGAAAAAAAACAGAAAGACATAGAGGGAAAGAGAGACAAAAAGGAAGAATCAAACAAGAAAGCAAAGAGAAAAAATTCATCAAAGAAGGAGAGGTATTCATATTCGCAATGTTCATAGACTGTCGCGCCACCTAATGGAATTTAGGAGCATCTTCTCGAGGATGATCAGTAAGCAGACGCTCCCAACACTCCATTGTTCGGCGGTGCTTGCCTCAGTGTTAACGTGTTAGCAAGAAACTAACACAAAGCGCTTTGTATGTTTCGTGCGTGAGTGAGTACACTGGATTGCCCATGACACGATAAGGCTGATTCGTTCTTCTGAAATGCGAGTTTTTGTGAAAATACGTGGCAACTCGCGCTACCGATTATAGCCGCTGAGTACGCATATCAGCTTCGCGAGATTTTCTGCAGCCACGTTGGATAGCTAAATGTTATCGTCTGATCTTCACAGTTGAATTCGCCTTGTTTTACATGCGTGTAGCATTCGTAACTGCTTTTGTAGTGCATGAATTCCACAACAATCATTGTACGCGGAAAATAGCGCAGGCTTGCATTCTGCACTTCCAAAGCTTGGCCTACGCAGCGCCCCTTGTTTTTTACGTTTATTGATATATACAAGCACACTGAAAGCGATTCCTTTCTTGCTGGGCATGGGAGCGAAATGTTCTCCGCATTCGCAGATAAACGTACTGAGGGACGCCGTGTTGGTGTTTGTGCATGGTTAATGACGCCTTGTTGGCACTATCGAAGTCATTCGGTGGAGAAACTTCCTCATATAACTTTCAAGAGTAATGTTCAGTGCAACCATCTTGACATCGAGGATTTTTGGCTGGACGTAGATTGTTGTCAACGCGCTGAGAGTGACACCGACGATGAACGATCAGCTGCTAGCTCACATGTAGAGAGTTGCACTTCACGTCCTGTCGTGTGCTGGTGTTTTTTTAATCCCACTCGTAAATCACTTTGTATTTATTGTATATTATCCTTCAGTGAGCTGAAAATAAAAGCATTGCTTTTTTTGTACATTGCATGTCGCTCAATTACAGTGGATATACAGCAGCCAACACTGCTCGAGCTCGACCATAAACACGAAAACGTAAGAGCAATGAAATATGCATTTCTGACTACAGTCTACGCTAACTTATCCTGCACTTCACCGGTGAACAACGTTGTTTTTTGACGAATTTCGACAATTCCGACGTAGCGAGAAGCGTACGCGCGTATGCAACATCCGAGTGCAGCGAATTGCACACTGGTAGAGTCTCATCATGGCTGTGACTCAAGCGCTACTTAATGAGAAGTCGAAAGCTTGTGTTCCGTTGAAATATCGCCTACATGACGCTTACCACGCAATTAATGACGACGACATAATATGTTCGCAAACCATCACTTCTTTAAACATACGGTCCTGTACAGCCGCAACGGCGCGCTACTCGCTAGTGGTCTGCTACGGCGGCAAATACGCCAGGCTGGCTCAGCACAATTATCTCGGAGTGCCGTTCAATTAAGCACGACTTCTAATTCGCGCAGGTATTTGTAGCACACACAGGATTACGCAAAGCGTCATCGATACACGGTTGATCAGCTGACACCACCACCCTTTGCACTGCAGCAAAAATTGTGATAGCTAACATTCAGTAGTTCCTGTCGTTTGGGAAAGTACTTTGGTCCGATATACATTCATTTGACGATCAAGAGTTCTTCCGGTGAAAGAGGCGCGAGGAGTACGTCCGTGCATCCTATCTTTTTCTATGGGGGTTCACAGGTTGGTCATCCTCCCGCAGCCTTCTTGGGTATATAGCACCTATAGATCGTGGGCATTTGGGCGTTGCGAAAAGACATAACGAGGAAGATACAGATACACAAATGAAGAGAGGGAAAAAACTGACAGGGTAGGCTATGCATTCGCCAACGAAAACTTGATGGTGAAAGCATCTTCTTTTTTGTATCAACCGGTGTAACTGCATCGCCACTCTCACAAAGCCTTCTACACCTAACGTGGTTTCTGACTGCCTCCGAAATCGGGGGTCCCTCACGGGGTTTTCTATGACCTCGGTGATCAGACTACCTTTGACGAAGCCACTATGCAATATCACGATGTCATCGCGGACCCTACGTCACGTGTCCCCATGATTACATCAGAATGTTTCGATATCTGTGCCGTGATCTGGTGATGATTTTCGCATCACTCGTTCAGGCCGTAGGACCGGCCTTCGTCTGGAAATACAGAACGTAGAAATCACATACTGATATATGTCAATGATCGAGGCCGCCCCAAACACGTCCCCTAGTCCCCTAGTGTAACGAACAAGGCTATTACGTATCAGCAAAGAAGCGATTTTCAGTGATAAAAACTATATCTATACAGCACTGTGTGATGTCATCCTGCGTCAGTCATTGGCAAGTGATATGGCTTTACGGGATACACGTATAAATCGCGGCATTACAAATGACATGGTTTTCTAACAAGGATAGTTGGTATGTAAAATATACGCGTTGCAGATAACAAGTAATCGCAATATATATAAACAGATCGCTTTTTTCATTTGTATACATTCTCAGCAGAGTGCACTCTTGAAAGAAAAGTCCGACTGTCAAGGTATTCGGCTGTGATGAAGAAGTAGGCTAGCGTACGCTCGTTGTACTGTTGACGAAGATAACTTGCGTAGAAGAAAGACACGTCAATGCTCCTGCAACCTCATTGATACCGTCTGCTAAAGTATTAAACTTGAATATCAGGAATGATCTGGTTTCTGCTCAAGTCATGATCCCGGAATTCGCGATCATGACTTGAGCGGAAACAAGATTCAAGAATGGTTGCTTTCATTTGGTCGAAAGAGTGGCCTGGCATGCGAACGTGTCGTGATAGCGGTAGATGAGGGAAAATATTAACATGAGATTTGTACTTAATAAAGCTTATTCTAAAAGGAGTTTCTGTGTGACCAATACATTGTTTCGAACAGGCACTACATTCCAACATGTACACGAAATTATAAGTGTCGCAGTCAAATCTACCACGAATATTTAATCTAAACACCAAAGACGTGCTCGCGACGTTTTGCGTGGTTTGCATGTGCACACATACTTTGCACCGCGGTTTGTTGCAAGGTGCGCAGCCACGCTCTTTATGGGCACCAATCTTAGATGACGTTAACATGTCGTGAAGGTTTTCTGACCGTCGGTAAACAACACGAGGCGGCCCAGGAAAGATTTTTTTATAGATTATCCCTTTGTGTTAAGATGTTATGGTGCCGTTTCAATATAGCTGAGACCTTAGGAGCTGATAATGAAAATGTTAGAACAAGATTAGTTTGAACAGAGCTATCGTTCCCGTCACTTCCTTTCCGAATCTCGGTGCGGTGAAGTTGGTTGGCTCGAGTTATGGCATCGTCTATTAATTTTCCTGGATAATTTCTTTTTATTAGAGAACATTTGAACCTATTACAATTTTCAATGAAATCTGCGCGGTCAGAGCACAATCGTATAAAACGATGAGCCTGATTATAAGGAATTACTGTTTTGCAATGCCGGGGGTATCAGCTCTGAAAATGCAAAAGTTTATGTCGTTCAGTGGGCTTGCGGAACAGCTTTGTGGCAAGTTGTTCTTTGGAAATGATGACTGTCACATCGAGAAAATTTACAGAAGTGCGCGAAAATTGGTTCGAGAACCTAATAGACGAACGGAAATAATTAAACTTTTGAATGAAACCAGGCAGACTTGTTTCGTCATGCGTCCCGACAAGAAAAATATTGCCACGTTCCATTACCCAAGTTTTTGTTATCGTCCCAAAACACCACACGATTCTCAGCGCAAACTGCGCCTGAAGTTTTCGAGAAGGTTCCGGACTGTAGTAGATCATTTCGATTAGATCACGCCCACTGTGCGAACGGTACAGATTGTTCTGGAACCTACGCCACCGCCAGCGATAACGCTAGAACTTTCGACGGCAAGAGTATAAATGCCGACGCGCTTCGCCGCTTGTCAGTTGTTGATCGAAGACCGACGCTCCGTTCGCCACTATCAGTCCGAGACTGTTATTTGTGCAAGACTGCTGCTGTAATTGGACTTTCCGTTTACCGGGCACAGGTTTCGCCCAAATAAACAGTTAAATCCCAACAACACGAAGTCTCCTGTCTTCGGCCACGTCACGACCCCGTGACATCTGATGGTGTTTTGGGACGATAACAAAAACCTGGCAAATGAAACGTGGCAATATCACCAGTGAAGTGCCTATAATAGAGAGGTTGAAGCTTGGCTTTACCTAAAAATTTGCTTTCCACGATGCCCATGAAAATGTTGGCGTAGTTTCACACAGTGTGAATTACGATTTTTCTACACTATCAGAGCCAGCGTGATACACCCTATAGCCCATATATATATATTTATATATATATATATATATATATATATATATATATATATATATATATTCCAGTAGATCCTCCGTGAGCGGTCACAACGTGGTTTCGGCCTAGAGTCTGGCCTTCACCAGGATTGAAGGTACAGTTTGTTGGTGCTCAGCTTTATACAATCTCAAATCAGAGGGGGGGAGAGAAAGAAGGAAAAAGACAGAGAAAAAAAGAAGAAAAAGAGAAAAAGATTATAAGGTGGACTCCCCCGGGAGCCCCCCCCCCCTCCACTCTTACTTCCACTTACCCCTCCATCTCTCTCCCTTTTCTCCTTTTCACCTTTCTGATGTCTGCGGTCTGAGTATGCTACCTTTCACTAACGCATTCTTCCCGACCAGACGGAGCCTCCTGGCTCTGGCGGTTCGGTGTGGGGCAAAAAGAGCTTTTTTAAGAAGTTTAAGTCTTTAACTACTCAGCGCCCCGTCGACATTTCGTCGTAGAAAGAGAGGTGCCGCGTATTGCCGCAGAGCCTGGTAAGCGGGCGCAACTAGAATTCCTTGCCCGCTTCTGGAATACGCGTGCAGTAGGGGCCTTCCGACTGTGCACAGGGTTGCTGTTGGGCGTGTCATGCTTGGCACAATTAATTGGGTAGTAAAGTAAAAACAGAAAACAGACGGCATCTGTACTTAGGAAGAGTAGTTACATTTGGAATTGTTTTGAGTTGTCCAGTGCCCTTCGCAGCTGCAGTGCCGTGAACTCAGTTACTATTATCATTGTTCCCGTTATTGTTTTCTAATGCTTTAATTGCTGCAAGTGTACCAGGATTCTCATTTATTCCTCTATCGAGGGGGTTAAATGAGTGGATAAGGTATGACTCTCGTTGTTCACGTTCTCGATTTGATTTAAATCCCGTCTCTAAGAGCGTTACTGATAGTTTGTCGAATGCATGGTCGAGAAGATTGAGATGTTTTGATAGAGGTAGACTTGGGGCTGATTTCGCATGGGCTCTGTGATTATTGAAGCGAATACTAAATGGTGTTTCTGTTTGTCCGATGTACTGCATACTACACACATTGCATTCGAGTAGGTATACCACCTTAGAGGAATCGCATGCTAGGTTTCCTAGTATGTTAATCGAAAACTTGGACTGTGTGCTGGTTGCTTTGTGTGTTTCTCGCATCGCCTTACATACAAGACATCGTAATTTAAACAAGGTCAGCATGAATTATTGGGGGTGGGTATTGATTTGAGAGTGGACAAGTTTGTCCTTGAGGTTGCGTGGTCGTCGGCAAACGACGCCTTGAGCGGATGGGAATGCGCGTTTCAGACGTTCACTATGTTCCAGAATGTTGTAGTGTCGTTTAAGGATTTTGTTTACATTGTACAACACTAATAATAATAATAATAATAATAATAATAATAAATAAAACCGCACAGCTAGGTCAGTCCGGTACCATCACTGGCCCCATGCATTCCTCCCGCACAACATACTGGACTCTCTTATATATATATATATATATATATATATATATATATATATATATATATATATATATATATATATATATATATATATTTATAGTCTAGTAGATACTCCGTGAGCGGTCACAACGTGGTGTATTTTGACGTTTCGGCCTAGAGTCTGGCCTTCATCAGGAATAAAGATACAGTTTGTCGGTGCTCAGCTTTATACAATCACAAATCAGAGGGCAAGGAAAGAGGGAAAAAAAGGAAAGAAAAAAGAAAAGAAAAGAAAAGAAAAGAAAAAAAAGAAAAGCGAGAAAAATAATATACGGTGGACGCCCCTCGGGTGCCCCCTTCCACTTTTCCTTCCACTTCCCCCCATCTCTCTCCCCCCTCTCCCCTTCACCTTTCTGATGTCAGCGGTCTGTGTATGTTTCCGTTCACTAGCGCATTCCTCCCGATCAGACGGCCCCTCCTGGCACTGGCGGTTCGGTGTGGGGCAAAAAAGAGATTTTTAGAAGTCCTAAGCCTTTAACTACTCGGAGTCCCGTAAATTATTCGTCGTAGAAGGAGAGTGCCGCGTATTGCGGCAGAGGCTGGTAAGCAGGCATTTTAGGAAGTTCTAAGCCTTTAACTACTCCGCTCCCTGTCAACATTTCGTCGTAAAAAGAGGGGTGCCCCGTATTGCCGTAGGCTGTGCAAGCGGGTGCAATGCCAATTCTTTGCCCGCTTCTGGATTACGCGTGTAGTGGGGGCCTCCCGGCTGTGCACAGGGTTGCTGTTGGGCATGTCATGCATGGCACAATTGATTGGGTAGTAAAATAAAACAGAAAACAGACGACAGCTGCACTTAGGAAGAGTAGTTACACTTGGAATTGTTTTGGGTTGTCTAGTGCCCTTCGCAGCTGCAGTGCCGTGAACTCAGTTACTACTTTCATTGTTGCCGTTATTGTTTTCTAATGCTTTAATTGCTGCAAGTGTACCAGGATTCTCATTTATTCCTCTATCGATGGTGTTAAATCGGTGGATAAGGTATGACTCTCGTTGTTCACGTTCTCGATTTGATTTAAATCCCGTCTCTAAGAGCGTTGCTGATAGTTTGTCGAATGCATGGTCGAGAAGATTGAGATGTTTTGATAGAGGTAGACTTGGGGCTGATTTCGCATGGGCTCTGAGATTATTGAAGCGAATCCTAAATGTTGTTTCTGTTTGTCCGATGTACTGCATACCACACACGTTGCATTCGAGTAGGTACACCACATTAGAGGAATCGCATGTTAGGTTTCCTCGTACGTTAATCGAAAACTTGGATTGCGTGCTGGTTGCTTTGTCTGTTTCTCGCATCACCTTACATACAAGACATCGTGGCTTTAAGCAAGGGCGGTATGAAATATTGGGGGGTGATGTGTTAATTTGGGAGTGGACAAGGGCGTCTTTGAGGTTACGTGGTCGTCGGTAAACGACGCCTGGAGCGGATGGGAATGCGCGTTTCAGACGTTCACTTTGTTCCAGAATGTTGTAATGTCGTTTAAGGATTTTGTTTACATTGGGGAAGTTTGTGCTGTAAGTCAAGCACAGGTTTGTTCGTTGTGGGTCTTCTCGTGGTGGTCGCTTCATAGGTAAGTCTTCACGCTTTAGTTTTCTCGCTTTTTGAACAGCGTCATTAATTACATGTGGGTGGTATTTGTGTTTCTCGAGCATAAGTTTTAGCCTCTGTGAGCTCGTGTCAAGGTCAGCGTCTCTAGAGCAGATTCGCTTAAACCGGTGAGCCTGGCTGTATGGAATACTGTTTTTACAGTGGCGTGGGTGATCGCTTTAGTAATGGAGGTATTGTTGTCGATCCGTTGGTTTGCGATATAGGGTTGTAGAGAGCTTCTCTTCTTCTATCGTTATGGTAACATCAAGAAAATTTACGGTAACTTGCGAGTATGTGTGTGTGAAGTGTATGTTCGGATGTACAGCATTGTAAGTGTCTATAAAGCTGAGAAGTTCGTCCTCGCTGTGGGTCCAAATAAGAAAGATGTCGTCTATGTATCTTCTGTATAACATTGGTTTCAAGGAACTTTGTGCAAGAAATTCAGATTTTAGCTTTCCCATAAATATGTTGGCATAATTAGGTGCCATTTTGGTGCCCATAGCGGTCCCGCTGATTTGTCGAAAATACTCTTGGTTAAACTCGAATGAATTTAATTCGAGGACCATCCTCGTCAATGTTGCAATGGCAGAGAAATCTGGGGTGTTAGATTGTCTATGGTTTGTGTACATGTTTTGTAATGCAGCTATGCTGTCATCGTGAGGAATATTTGTATATAATGAAGAGACATCAAGAGTAACCAAGTACGAGTTTTTCGGCACACAGATACCCGCAATGTCTCGAAGAAAATGTGTGATGTCTTTTATGTACGACGCGAGGGTGCATGGAATGTGGCTTATTAGTTTGTCCACGTACCCTGATATGGGTTCACTTATTGTACCGATGCCTGATATGATTGGTCGACCTGGGTTACCGGGTTTATGAATTTTTGGGAGGATGTAGAAGCGACCTGGACGAGGCTATGCTGCTTGCATCAGTTTGTGGTCAGTGTTGGTTATCTTTTCTGCGTGCAACAGTTTCTTTAGTTCTGTTGATACGATACGTTTGTATTCGTCTGTCGGATCACCTGGGAGGCGTTCGTAAAATCTTGAGTCGTCTAGTTGGCGGTATGCTTCTTGTAAGTAGTTGGTTGTATTAAGGACTACAATTGCTCCTCCTTTGTCAGCGGGTTTTATTGTTATGTCTGTCCTAGATGCCAAATTTTTCATACTTATTTTTTCAGATTTAGTCAAGTTTTCTCGGTTTTCTTTCTGTCTGTGGTATTCGTGTACTATATCTTTCTGTACTGCGGTGATATAAAGGTCCAAGCACTTGTCTCGATTACTGTTCGGTGTCCAATCATTTGATTTACGACGGTGAATTGTTTCGTGGTTAGAAGGCCTATCCAATAAATATTCGCGCAACCTTAAGCTTCGAGCGAAGTTGTCGAGGTCTCGGAGTAAGTGGAATTCATCGAAAAATTTTTGTGGTCGGGCAGAAGCTTAGTCCCTTAGATAGCAGTTTTACTTCGTCAGGTGACAAGCTCGTGTCCGATAAGTCTATAACCACAGTGTCACATGGTGTGTTCCTAGGTGGGTGCTCGTTTGTACCATTAGTGTTTTCCTGGGTGGTGGTGTTGTAATGATAAGGCACTGTATCAGGGAACGCGGGTTTGGGCACATGGTCTCTTTCGGATCCTGATGGCTTGGTATTTATTCTGCTCAAATTCTGTTAATCGCGTGATTTCTTCGTTCGATAAAGTGTTGTGGCGGAGAATGGATATATACAGTCCAGTAGATCCTCCGTGAGTGGTCACAACGTGGTTTATTTCGACGTTTCGGCCTAGAGTCTGGCCTTCATCTGGATTAAAGATACAGTTTGTTGGTGCTGAGCTTTATACAAGCTCAAATCAGAGGGCAAGGAAAGAGAAAAAAAGACAGAAAAGAAAGAAAGTAAAAAAAGAAAAAAAGAAAAAAAAGAAAAAGGAAATAAAAAGAAGAATAAAGAGAAGAAGAGAAAAATTATATACGGTGGACGCCCCTCGGGTGCCCCCCTTCCACTCTTCCTTCCACTTCCCCCCTCCACCCTTCCCTTCACTTCCCCCTTCATCTCTCTCCCCCTTCTCCCCTTCACCTTTCTGAAGTCGGCGGTCTGTGTATGTTTCCGTTCACTAACGCATTCCTCCCGATCAGACGGCCCCTCCTGGCACTGGCGGTTCGGTGTGGGGCAAAAAAGAGCTTTTTAGAAGTCCTAAGCCTTTAACTACTCGGAGTCCCGTAAATTATTCGTCGTAGAAGGAGAGTGCCGCGTATTGCGGCAGAGGCTGGTAAGCAGGCATTTTAGGAAGTTCTAAGCCTTTAACTACTCCGCTCCCTGTCAACATTTCGTCGTAAAAAGAGGGGTGCCCCGTATTGCCGTAGGCTGTGCAAGCGGGTGCAATGCCAATTCTTTGCCCGCTTCTGGATTACGCGTGTAGTGGGGGCCTCCCGGCTGTGCACAGGGTTGCTGTTGGGCATGTCATGCATGGCACAATTGAGTGGTAGTAAAATAAAACAGAAAACAGACGACAGCTGCACTTAGGAAGAGTAGTTACACTTGGAATTGTTTTGGGTTGTCTAGTGCCCTTCGCAGCTGCAGTGCCGTGAACTCAGTTACTACTTTCATTGTTGCCGTTATTGTTTTCTAATGCTTTAATTGCTGCAAGTGTACCAGGATTCTCATTTATTCCTCTATCGATGGTGTTAAATCGGTGGATAAGGTATGACTCTCGTTGTTCACGTTCTCGATTTAATTTAAATCCCGTCTCTAAGAGCGTTACTGATAGTTTGTCGAATGCATGGTCGAGAAGATTGAGATGTTTTGATAGAGGTAGACTTGGGGCTGATTTCGCATGGGCTGTGTGATTATTGAAGCGAATCCTAAATGTTGTTTCTGTTTGTCCGATGTACTGCATACCACACACGTTGCATTCGAGTAGGTACACCACATTAGAGGAATCGCATGTTAGGTTTCCTCGTACGTTAATCAAAAACTTGGATTGCGTGCTGGTTGCTTTGTCTGTTTCTCGCATCGCCTTACATACAAGACATCGTGGCTTTAAGCAAGGGCGGCATGAAATATTGGGGGGTGATGTGTTAATTTGGGAGTGGACAAGGGTGTCTTTGAGGTTACGTGGTCGTCGGTAAACGACGCCTGGAGCGGATGGGAATGCGCGTTTCAGACGTTCACTTTGTTCCAGAATGTTGTAATGTCGTTTAAGGATTTTGTTTACATTGGGGAAGTTTGTGCTGTAAGTCAAGCACAGGTTTGTTCGTTGTGGGTCTTCTCGTGGTGGTCGCTTCATAGGTAAGTCTTCACGCTTTAGTTTTCTCGCTTTTTGAACAGCGTCATTAATTACATGTGGGTGGTATTTTTGTTTCTCGAGCATAAGTTTTAGCCTCTGTGAGCTCGTGTCAAGGTCAGCGTCTCTAGAGCAGATTCGCTTAAACCGGTGAGCCTGGCTGTATGGAATACTGTTTTTACAGTGGCGTGGGTGATCGCTTTGGTAATGGAGGTATTGTTGTCGATTTGTTGGTTTGCGATATAGGGTTGTAGAGAGCTTCTCTTCTTCTATCGTTATGGTAACATCAAGAAAATTTATGGTAACTTGCGAGTATGTGTGTGTGAAGTGTATGTTCGGATGTACAGCATTGTAAGTGTCTATAAAGCTGAGAAGTTCGTCCTCGCTGTGGATCCAAATAAGAAAGATATCGTCTATGTATCTTCTGTATAACATTGGTTTCAAGGAACTTTGTGCAAGAAATTCAGATTTTAGCTTTCCCATAAATATGTTGGCATAATTAGGTGCCATTTTGGTGCCCATAGCGGTCCCGCTGATTTGTCGAAAATACTCTTGGTTAAACTCGAATGAATTTAATTCGAGGACCATCCTCGTCAATGTTGCAATGGCAGAGAAATCTGGGGTGTTAGATTGTCTATGGTTTGTGTACATGTTTTGTAATGCAGCTATGCTGTCATCGTGAGGAATATTTGTATATAATGAAGAGACATCAAGAGTAACCAAGTACGAGTTTTTCGGCACACAGATACCCGCAATGTCTCGAAGAAAATGTGTGATGTCTTTTATGTACGACGCGAGGGTGCATGGAATGTGGCTTATTAGTTTGTCCACGTACCCTGATATGGGTTCACTTATTGTACCGATGCCTGATATGATTGGTCGACCTGGGTTACCGGGTTTATGAATTTTTGGGAGGATGTAGAAGCGACCTGGACGAGGGTATGCTACTTGCATCAGTTTGTGCTCAGTGTTGGTTATCTTTTCTGCGTCCAACAGTTTCTTTAGTTCTGTTGATACGATACGTTTGTATTCGTCTGTCGGATCACCTGGGAGGCGTTCGTAAAATCTTGCGTCGTCTAGTTGGCGGTATGCTTCTTGTAAGTAGTTGGTTGTATTAAGTACTACAATTGCTCCTCCGTTGTCAGCGGGTTTTATTGTTACGTCTGTCCTAGATGCCAAACTTTTCATACTTACTTTTTCAGATTTTGTCAAGTTTTCTCGGTTTCCTTTCTGTCTGTGGTATTCGTGTACTACATCTTTCTGTACTGCGGTGATATGAAGGTCCAAGCACTTGTCTCAATTACTGTTCGGTGTCCAATCATTTGATTTACGATGGTGAATTGTTTCGCGGTTAGAAGGCCTGTCCAAGAAATATTCGTGCAACCTTAAGCTTCGAGCGAAGTTGTCGAGGTCTGGGAGCAAGTGGAATTCATCGAAAAATTTTGTGGTCGGCCAGAAGCTTAGTCCCTTAGATAGCAGTTTTTCTTCGTCAGGTGACAAGCTCGTGTACGAGAAGTTTACAAACACAGTGTCACAGGGTGTGTTCCTAGATGGGTGCTCGTTTGTACCATTAGTGATTTCCTGGGTGGTGGTGTTGTAGTGATAAGGAACTATATCAGGGAACGCGGGTTTGGGCACATGGTCTCTTTTGAGTTTATGAAGTTTCGTGGTCATGATGGCTTGGTATTTATTCTGTTCAAATTCTGTTAATCGCGTGATTTCTTTGTTCGATAAAGTGTTGTGGCGAAGAATGGTGTTGGTCATAGCGACCAGTTTCTTTACCTGCTTATCACTGTGATTAAGAGCGATTTCTGTTAAGAGATGCCTCAAGGAGGACGTTTTTCCATGTTATTTGGTCGTGTTCATCTAGATTTGTAGCGGCTGGTTTGAGGGAGAGTGTCATACCCTTGGGGGCTATTCTAGCATGAAGGTACACTTGCAATGTTGATTTATGCATTTCATGTCTAATTAGTTTGTCAGCAAGTTTTCGTACTTTAAGGATAAAGTGGCACTGCAACTGGGAGGCGATGAGCTGGACTTACAT
The DNA here is from genome assembly GCF_043290135.1 of Rhipicephalus microplus. NCBI lineage: Eukaryota > Metazoa > Arthropoda > Arachnida > Ixodida > Ixodidae > Rhipicephalus > Rhipicephalus microplus. The sequence goes on from NC_134702.1 coordinate 211,362,393, forward strand.
TTCAGAAGTCAATCTTCTTTTGGGTGCGGGGATGGCACTGATGAGGTGTGCAGGTTGTATTATGTCCGGCAGGCCTTCATCGTTGTGGGGAGGATTTCGGCGTTGGGCTCCCGGCGAACGTGTTCGTGTGCAGTTCCGGGGTCCGCAATAGGGGGACGCGGTTTCATAGTTCGGCAGGCTTCCCTTTGAGGATTGGTGTAGTGGTGCTGTCGTGTAGTGCTTTTGGTCTCGACATCCCCAATAGAGGGACGCGTGTTGGCTGTTCTGCAGACTTCCCCCCTAGTAGTGGGGCACTGTTGATGATGGTGACGGGCTGCTTGTGGCTCGCAGCAGTCACAGTTTCGCTGATCGTCGGGAACTCATCTGTGATGTTGGGTGGGTGTGGGGCTCCTGGTGTATGTTGATATGCAGAAGTCTTCTCGTGGGTGTCTTGTTGTGTTGAACGTATATTCACGGGAGCTGCTGGTTGAGTCGACCACCCCGTGGTAGCTTCGAAATCTCCACGACCGAGTCCATTCTTGAGGGTTTCGGCAATCAAAGCGACACCCATAACACTCGGATGAAGCCCATCCGCAGCAAGAAAGCGTCTTGGTGGCAACTGCTCGAATGGGTAGTCAATGTATGACACCTTGCTTGGTCTTCGGCCTACTTCCTACTCTTTTTCGACGAAATGTTGACAGGGAGCGGAGTAGTTAAAGGCTTAGAACTTCCTAAAATGCCCGCTTACCAGCCTCTGCCACAATACGCGGCACTCTCCTTCTACGACGAATAATTTACGGGACTCCGAGTAGTTAAAGGCTTAGGACTTCTAAAAAGCTCTTTTTTGCCCCACACCGAACCGCCAGTGCCAAGAGGGGCCGTCTGATCGGGAGGAATGCGTTAGTGAACGGAAACATACACAGACAGCTGAAATCAGAAAGGTGAAGGGGAGAAGGGGGAGAGAGATGAAGGGGGAAGTGGAGGGGGGAAGTGGAAGGAAGAGTGGAAGGGGGGCACCCGAGGGGCGTCCACCGTATATTATTTTTCCATTCTTCTTCTTCTCTTTTTTCTTCTTTTTCTTTCTTTTTTCTTTTTTTTCTTTTTTTCTTTTATCTTTTCTGTATTTTTTCCTCTTTCCTTGCCCTCTGATTTGAGATTGTATAAAGCTGAGCACCAACAAACTGTATCTTTAATCCTGATGAAGGCCAGACTCTAGGCCAAAACGTCGAAATAAACCACGTTGTGACCGCTCACGGAGGATCTACTGGACTATATGCAACGCTACGACCACTCAACCACCATGCCTGCATATATATATATATATATATATATATATATATATATATATATATATATATATATATATATATATATATATATATATATATATATATATAATAAGGGAAAAAAGTGTATACCTTAGGGCTCGTTTCTCCGTGTTTTAACACACTGTTAATGAGATCTAACAGACAGTAAAGGCCAAGGAATGTACAGGGGAAGTTATTAGAACCAATGGAATGTAAAAAAGAAGAAAGAAAAGTGTATAAAGAAATAACCAGCCGTGAGCAGGAATCGAACCTACGACCTTCGAATAACGCGTTCGATGCTCTAACCACTGAACAACCACAGCGTCCTTCCGTCCATCCACGTTTTGGGGTTTATATGTGAATTTAGAAGTAGGAGTGACAGTCAGCGCCATCTATAAGCCAAGCGACGAGTGTGAAAACACTCTTTTATGCGCATGTTTGGCGTCACGTAGCACGTGAACATTATGAGCGGGCAGCTGATTAATAGTCCCTAGTATACAACCTAATGACACCAAGTCTGCCAGTACGAGACCCTCGTTTAATGAAATAAGGAAAAGAAGTGTATACCTAAGGGCTCATTTTTCAGCGTTTTAACACAATATTAATGAGATCTAACAGACAGTAAATGCCAAGGAATGTACAGGGTAAGTTATTAGAACCAATGGAATGTAAATAAGAAGAAAGAAAAGTGGATAAAAAAATAACCAGCCGTGAGCAGGACTCGAACCTACGACCTTCGATTAACGCGTTTGATGCTCTAACCACTGAGCTACCACAGCGGCCTTCCCTCCGTATATATATATATATATATATATATATATATATATATATATATATATATATATATATATATTATTTATCACTTTGCACGGTTTTAAAACAAGAAAAACGACGTTCTGCGAAGGAAACCTAAAGCACATCTTTCCCAGTGTACCGACGTAGCCAGTACTAATTTCTGATTGATTGATTGATATGTGGGGTTTAACGTCCCAAAACCACTATATGATTATGAGAGACGCCGTAGTGGAGGGCTCCGGAAATTTAGACCACCTGGGGTTCTTTAACGTGCACCCAAATCTGAGCACACGGGCCTACAACATTTCCGCCTCCATCGGAAATGCAGCCGCCGCAGCCAGGATTAGTACTAATTTCTTCGTTAATGACAATAATTTACCTATTTCAATTATGTTTTACACTCAAAATGCACTCTCCTAATAATCGAAATGTCTGTGAAGCAGATGCGCACATGCTGAAATGACATCTTCCTGTGCTACTACCCATACTATACTAACTGCGTGGTCATATATTTTTGTGAATGAACTAAGCCTGCGATATATCAACAACGACACGCTACTGCGCTCACACCTGCTAAGGAAAGACGTGCTCTCAAATAATTTTTCTGGAAGCAACCACTTTGCCTCTTCTTCATTGCCAGAGACAGTGTTTCACACATGGCCAAGGGTAAAGATCAGGGGCAAACAGGATGTGTCACAGTTTTGTAGGATTTTCTTCCTCTTGGTCGTACGTCGCTACCACCATTTATATTTTACGTTCAACAGTTCTCCTTGATAACGTGGCTGGATGAATGCAGTGATTACAGCCTGACTCTCTATGACTGAGGCGTCGTGTTTCTTTGGATAGAAAGTGGCAGATAGCGCGATCCGTATTTTTTTTTATTTATAGATTTTCTTCATTGCTACTGACCACCTCAAAGTGAGCTTGTTTGACGGCGCTTTTTTCCGATGCCCACGTCGGTCTTGACACGTGTTATTTTTCTTATTTCGTGGGCTTTCTTTATCAACAGAAAAAAATGAGCCCACAATTATTATGTACTTGCCAGTAACATAAGCAGAAATTGTTTCCACATTCGCACATCAGCCTCATTGACGTTTTCATAATGCATGGAGTGCATATATGCCTATATGACTAAATAATGAATCTTCATTAGCAAAAACATTTGTAGTGGCTATTACGGCACATTGAAAACAATATGCACTAGCTTTGCTTCGCATAATGCCATTACTCTTTTTTTTAAATCACGCTATGGGATAACTGGGACGCCCTGTAAATATATGCTTTGCCATGTGCGTGTGTTTGTATGTGTGTGTGTTTGTTTCTTCCTTCAATAAAACTCATATATAATCCACTTGTATACCATGTTGGAGGGGAAGGAAGAAGAAGCCGGGAACGGGGGTAAGTTCAATTATCAATTATTCCAAATTTAAAAATGACCTAGAAGTTGCTTTGACTACTCCCACTGAAGACAACGATGAAAATAAAGCCATGAAATTAAGTGCGGTAATTAAAAGAACGTTCAAAAAAGCAGAATTTTCTATTGAGTCTGATACGAGAAAGCCTTGTAGCCAGTGGTGGAATTCTGAGTGCTCTCGTGATCATAGACGACGACAAGCAGCTTGGAAGCAGCTAATTCACAATCAGTCCCCCAAAAATTGGGCAGATTACAAGTTTATTGCTGCTACATTTAAGCGCACCGTGGCTAAAGCTAAAGAAGACTATGACAAAAAACATTTCGACTTTCTTTCCAAACCTAGAAATAAGAAAGCGTTATTCCGATATATGAGATCGCGCAAAATTCTGCCGTCTCTAGCTAACTCTGATTATGACAGGTTATCGACGGAAGAAATGACTAATTCGTTGGAGGCAATCGGAAGAGGTCTAGCTAACAGATTTTCGTCGACTTTGACAATCAACTGGCAAAAGTCCTCTATAAAGACTGACTACGAAAAAGTGACATTGTCCGAAATGTCAAGCGTAATTAGAAACTTACCCTCTTCGGCTCCTGGTCCTGACGGTATAACAGTTCCTATGATTAAAATTTTATTCCAGATATCACCCGGCGACGTCCTCAACCTTATAAACTATTCCTTAAGCAATGCCTGGATACCACATGACTGGAAAATAGCTAGAGTGATTCCCATATTAAAAAAACAAGGGTCAGGTTTTAACATTGACAACATCAGACCAATCTCTCTAACATCTCACCTGATCAAAATTATAGAGAGAGTTCTCAATAATAGAATAAAAGTTTGGATGGCTGACAAGCTAATATTGAAACCATTTCAAATAGGTTTTCGTAGCGAATGCTCAATTTGGTGTGCTCATGCCGACTTAGAGAGCCGAATACAGCTTGCCCGAAAAAGACGACAATACGCGGTACTAGTAACACTAGACATAGCTAAAGCTTATGATAGCGTTGAGCACTCAATTTTATTGAACTCGTTACACGAATGTGACTTTCCGCGATATATTGTTGATTGGGTAGCAGAGTTTCTAAAATCGAGAGAATTTTATTGTGCAAAGGATGGATGTCACTCATCTAAATTCAAACAGCAACGTGGAGTACCTCAAGGGGCGGTCCTATCTCCGCTGTTATTCAATGTGTTGATGAGCTCAATTCCCATTGAACGAGATATCACTGTCTACATTTATGCAGACGACATTGCATTTTTCGTTGCAGACAGTGACATTTATTCTTTGCATCAAAAATTGCAAAAGTACATGTATTCTCTTGAAATTTGGCTGCATTCAATTTCATTGTCTCTAAACATCAGTAAAAGTGCGCTCCTGGTGTTCCCTATAGCAGATTCTATTCAAATTTCAGTACTTTATAATCAGGAACCGATTACACAAGTAGAGTCTATCAAATATTTGGGCATTATTTATAACGAGAAACTTAACTGGAGCCCTCACATAGACTATATCGTGGCAAAGGCACAACGAGCATCAGGCTTATTGCGAAGGTTGAGCAACAGAAAATATGGGTTACGTAGACACACCTTATTAATGATATATAAAATGTACATGCGCCCAATACTAGAATTTGGGTGTATATTATTTTCGGGTGGCCCTACGTACAAAATTAAACCGTTAGTTCTATTAGAGCGAGAAGCGTTACGTTTGTGTTTGCGACTCCCCAGGTATGTCGCTATTAATGTACTATATCAGGAAGCTCGCATACCAACTATTCTTTGCCGATTCCGTATCCTAACTGTACAAACATACTTGAAATTTTACGGCTTATCAGCGAGACGGTCTGCATATGCCTTTATTAGTGAACCCGACGCCTTCTTCCTCGCTCACTGGCCACGCTTTCGTACTCCCCAGATTATTTTTGTACAAAAGAAACTGGAAAGCATAAAGGTGGATATCAGATCGGTAATTGGAACCAAAGCATTAAATCACAATATTACGATAGAATGTGATGAAATTTTTCCCCCACTATCTAAGTTTCAATCTTCGAGTTACTTAAATGACAGGTTAGAAGATTACATAGCTCATGCGGAAATAAAGAACATAATAGCCACAGACGCTTCTGTGAATAAAGAAAAGGCAGCAGTAGGTATCGTCTCAGATTACCTCGGTTGGTCATTCTCGGTAAGACTACCAGACTTCACTCCGGTTTTCGAAGCTGAGCTCTTGGCTATTATTTTAGCGCTACGAAAACTTCCTTCAAACGAAGAGAGTGCAATGATAATTACTGATTCTCTTTCGCTGTGTACTACTCTCACAGCTTCAGAACAATCAAGAGCTCTAGCGACATTACAAACATTAGTTCCACCTCATGTGAAGTTCCTGAAGTTAGTCTGGGTCCCGGGACACTGTGGCATACGGTTGAATGAAATGGCCGATTCACTATCTCGAGCCACACTTGATGGCCCTGCGATCTCGGTACTACCAGAATCGGAACACATAGTGTCGATCAGATATAGAAAATTGGCTATTTATACGGATATGATGGAAAATATTACTAAATATACGGACTATCAGCACCTTACATATCCCTGGAAACCTCAGTGGAGTCAATCTAAAAAGTTAGAAGTTATTTTAACCAAATTTCGATGTCGTGTCCCTCCATTAAACTTTTACTTGCACAGAGCTGGTCTGGCGATATCCCCCCTGTGTCCATTTTGTGAAGAAACGGAAACAATAGAGCATTACTTTATAACATGTAAAAACTATTCATTAATTAGGAAAAGACTTTTAATTGTTCCGTTTCACGCAGTAGGATTAAATTTAACTGCAGATAATGTTCTAAGTTTCGGTGCCTTTAGCTTGGGACATTGCCACAGGAGCGTATTCGATGCTGTATGCAATTTCATTCGAGAATCAAAGCGCATGTCATAATAATGCCTGCTTAAATATATTTCTGACGACACTTGTCTAATTTTGAATGAAATTTGCATATTCATTTGATTGTGACCGGGTGAGATAAGCTCGATTGTCTGGTCTACTCAAAATTTCTGTCTTACACTGTAGTATTACCTCACCTTTTCTCTTCTTGATTCAATCTTCAATTATTTGTTTAGTTTAATATTCTTTTTCTAGTTAATTATTCTTTTCTATTATATCATTAGTTTTTCATTTAGGATAAACCTTTTAGTAGATCTCATATAGGCTACTTCTAGATTTCATGGCCAATCCCCCATAGTGGGTATGTGCCAGTGCGAAGGGGCAACAACAACAACAACAACGGGGGTAAGTAAATGGTTGCTTCGAAGCTACCAACGTGCTATTTGTCGGTAGAAATTCGACGTTAACGTGATAAGGCTTCCATCGCGAACGTATTTGCGTGGTTTCATGACAATAACTCAGAGAAATATGGCGAAACAGAGCGATAGACAGGAGCGTTGAGAGGACAACATGACAAAGCGTGGTCCTATATCTTCTTTCATCTGTCACTTATTTCGCGCGGTTTGATCATAATAAATGAAATTTATGTAGGTAGGCCAGCTATAATTGCATCTTGAGCTATCTCAAATAAGGGTCGAACTCAACTTTATCGAGTCAAATAGCAACGCCTACTCTCGGTAAAGTGCGCGCTTGACTGCACAGTGTATATTGTCAGCCAGGTTGACTGATAATCTCGAATAGCCAGACTACAAGTTGCCGTGGTTCTTCAGTGTATGCTCGCTACCAAACTTGTTACTTGTGTGGAAATCGCTGGTTCGACTCCAGGACCCGGCACACGTCATTGTTGAGCGAGGGCGTTGGGAACAGTTCACTTGAATAGCCGAAGAAACAACAGGCAGCAAAGGTACATCGCTGGTTGCTGATCACTGCTATCTAGTCGAATATATCGAAGTGAAACGACAGTGTGACGTTTTGTTATTAACTATGAAGCATCGAGCATCTCACTCAACAATTCATGAACATTTTGGCGTAATTTAGCGGAGTGGTTAGATTCATTGGTCATGCCGGCGGTGTAATCCTTCCGCAGCTTTGGTGTAAAAAGAGGAATAATAATGCTATTTATATCACTTCAGCGGCACAAAGGAGAGATAGATTCATCAGATGGTTGTTTTTCTTGCCATGGTAATAATAGTAATATAAAAATGTTATTAATAACATAATAATAATAATAATAATAATAATAATAATAATAATAATAATAATAATAATAATAATAATAATAATAATAATAATATTATTAATAATAATAATAATAAACACCGCACAGCTAGGTCAGTCTGGTACCATCACTGGCCCCATGCAGTCCTCACAAGATCCAGGACTCTCTTGCACCGATTGGGTCAACTTGTTGTCTGTCGTGTTACTGTACGGGTACTCGAGTGGCATTTCAACACACGTCCTGTGGTACTACGCCTTCAGTGACCCAGTAAGTCCTCGCATATCAGTCGGCTGCTCGTATATTTCAAATGCAAGGCATTTCTTAACGAACTTCGGCGACTTTGAGCGTACTATCTATCTAGCCGCCTACGACTTTTAGCTCTCCTGGCCGTCTCAATAATGGTAGCAATCCCCAAAATCAACAGGGCACTACATGTCTGTATGAAGAGCATAACTTACAAGTCGTAACATGAAAATCATATGTATGCCATGAATGTCATGATATGCACTGAATGATCTTGCTGCTCTTGCGGTGGTTTCGTTCACCTGACATTGTGAAAAACTGGTATGGTGTGACATGACTGCATAGCGAACATAAGTGCCAAACCCTAACGTAGAAATCGGGACATGCATGTCATGATTTTCATGGTATGACTAGTCATGACTACAAGACACGCTCATGATGCGCTCACCATCGTTTCGCTAGCTTCTCATATACAAAATTTGGTATTACGGGACGTGAATAGATGCCGTATTTATATGACTGGTGCAAACATGATAATCATGAGACGCGTGTCACCTAACCACATGACCACATGCCACGCTCATGATGCGCTGGCGGCCATTTTGCTAGCTTCATATTTACCAAATTTAGTATTACGTGAATGGACGACGAAGGTAAATGACACGTCCAAACATGAGAATCATGACATGCGTGTCATGTAAACATGGCTACATGCTACGCTCATAGCGTGCCCGCCAGCGTTTCGCTAGCTCCATCAGAGTTTGATATCATGTAGGATGACACCGTGCAGCGAAAAGTCCAGAACGTCAAGGATGGTGCTGGTGTTGATCGCTCAATGATGGTGTTTGGTGTTTTGTGGCGCAAAGGCTATTTCATAGCCGAAGAGTGCCAATTCATCTTACTAGAGATATGGAAAATGATTGTGATAAGCAGCTGTATCAGGGCCATAAAATTCCTCGCACTAGGGCGGGTAAAAACATAGAAGTAATAAAATCATGACCATGCCATGCAAGGTGTGTGGTGTTAAAGGATGACAAAACTTTGTTGTAATAAAAACGATCGTGGCCATGTGTGGCATTAGCACAAGTGCCTCACTCGTTCACACCCTTGTGTCTAAGGGCTGTGAGGCATGTGCTTTGTTGAGTGTAGCAAACGCAACGGAGACTTTCTGGTGAGGTCGTGCTACGGAATGCCCAGGTATATGATATTAAAGTAGGAATTTCTTTAAAAAAAGCTAAAAATGATGTATCAGTAAAAAGTGGTTCCCTACCAACGAACATTGCAGGATGGAGTGGTACTGTTGTCGGTATGGTAACGGAATGTGTTCTCTTCTCAGCGTGTCGAGTTCTTTACACTGGAATAAAATGTTATGTACAGTGAGCGCTTCTCCACATCTAAAACACAAAGGTGGATCGCCCCCAGACAAAAGAAATGAATGTGTTGTGTGTGTATGTCCTGTTCTTAACCTTGTAAAAATTACTTCTGTGTAGCGGAATTTCGATACTGGCGGCTAATGACCAAGTTGCGGCTTGATGACATGCAATTTATTACCTGTGTGTGTGTGTCCCATGTGCTCTGCCAGTAGCCCCTGAGCCTTCGGTTTGAAAAATGTTTCAAGTTGAGTGCAGAAACTGGTATCGATCTATTGGAAGCCGTTTTGTTGGCGGATCCAGCTAGCTGGTTTACCAGAACGTTGCCTTGAATTTTGCGGTGTCTTGGCACCCAGCAGACTACAACATGCAGCTTAGATCAGTAGACTGTGCATAAGAGCGAATAAAGTGAAACAAGGAAAGGGTTCTTGTGCTTTTTAAGAGTTCTCAGAGCTTTTACTACGCTGAGGAAATCTGCATATAATATTGCCTTCTATAGTTTTATTTGTTTATTGTGTTTGACGGCGTGAGTATCGTATAAGCTTCGTCGGTGAAAATACTTGAATAATAGTGCAGAGCGCCGGCTTTCGAAAAGGCTGGGCCGACGGCTGCGTACGAGACAGAAGTGTCGAACTTTGAAGCATCCGTAAAGAATTCAGGACATGTGTATTTCTGTTGTAGTTGTAGGAAGTATGTCTGAATATGTGTAATTTGTGCATGCTTTGTAACATCTAAGAAAGACATGTCGCAATCTACCGCCTGCCACTGCCACGGTGGCAGGCATGTTGCGGGAGCCATCAAACGGTGTTCAAGTGGCACACCGGTTTCCTCCGCTAGGCCCCTCACATGGAGTGAGTAGGGCTGTCTCATGGAAGCCCGTTTCTCAAACACAGGAGGGCTTGACATGTCAATAATTGTGGAATATGATGGTTGATTTTTGTCTTCGTTTATATTAAGATAATACTTAAAAGACAGTAACATCTCTGTAGGTGGAGCGACCATTCGTTTGATTTCACGTACAGGCTTTCCACGGGGCAAGCGTGAAAAGCACCCGTAGAGAAACGGATGCCTAGATGATGAACAGGGTCAAGCATTTTAAGGGCTGTAGGTGTCGCAGACTCATATGCTATTGCCCAATAGTCTTGGCGGGTACGTACGAGGCTTTTATACAGATTCAGTGAACACTTCACTTCTTGTCGCTTCCCCACGTAACGTAATGCGTGACAACACTTTTAGAATGTTCGTAGCTTTTATGCACTTGTTTTATAAATGTTTGAATTGTGGTATGAAGGTTAGCTCGGTGTTCAAGATTAGGCCTAATAATTTATGTTGAGTGTTAGCCAAAAAGGCGACCACGCGCTTCATGCACTTCCCATGTAGTGCATGAACTCACTAGCGGTAATCACACATTAGACCTATAATCTTGACTAACAATCCAGACTTGGCACATGTCCATATCTTGGAAGAAAGAGGTGATCACAGTGCCGTACATTGCTCGATCACTGCACAAGGCTTTGACAAAATAAAAATAACAGAAGAAATACCTAACTATGCGCAGGCAGACATAGAAAAAATGAATCACATGTTACAACAATTTTTAGTTGAATTCCAGCCAAACTACGCAAACCGTACATCCGATGAGAACTGATGCATATTTCGCAATCCCCTTAAACGAAGAGAAAACTCATGTGTGCCCAGACTCACGATAAGCTCACTTGTAACTGATCCATAGTTCACTCGCAAAGTAAAGACATGCATTAACAGGAAGAAAAGGGCATATCGAAAAGCAAGTCAGTCAGATAAGCTAGATGACTGGCAAAATTGTGAAGAAATCTTGAAACGAACAGAAAAAGCCATTATTGAAGCAAAAAAAGAAATATTTCAACTGCACTCTACCAAACCTGTTAAAAACAGATCCAAAAAGGTTTTGGAATGTAGTTAACCCAAACAAGATCGGTTGGTGCCATCTATGTTAGGTGCCGACAGCGACGTGCTAACATTAGATGAGTGTGCTGAGCAATTTATTAAGTACTTTGCCAGAGTCTACTCAGATGAAGATCCTATTAATAGTTCCTTGACCCTTCCGCAACCAGCCATTTCCTTTAGCTTTCCATCAATCACTATATCCTCCAACAGTGTCATCATCGCTAAACATTTAAAGTTAACCAGTCACAGCTCAGCACTTGCACTTTCTTCATTATTCCAACAGTCACTTGACTCTGAATGCGAACCAGAAAACTGGAAAATAGCTCACGTTCTGCCTATACCTAAGAGTAGTGATAACACTGTCTTCAATAACTACCGTCCTATATCATTGACCTCAATTAGTTGCAAACTGCTAGAACACATAATCTACACACACATAATGGCGCATCTCAACCAAAATAATTTGCTCATAAACAATCAGCATGGTTTCCGTCCGAGACTCTCATGCCAAACACAGCTTTACGAGTTGGTAACTGACATTCACACCTCACTCCACTTGTCCCTTATTGTTGAAGGAATTTTTATTCACTTTTCAAAGACCTTCGACTGCGCACCTTATAAACGACTCAAACTAAAAATACGTAATCTCGAACTTAACTGCGAAACAACACAATGGCTTGAGGATTTTCTGAAAAATCTTTTTCAGGTGGATGAATTAAATGATTATATATCTGGTCCAACACTAGTCAAGTTTGGTGTCCCTCGAGTAACAGTAATAGGTCCGCTTTTATTTTTGATATATATTAATGGCATAGCATCCAGTTTTAGTTAAACAATTCACCTTTTTGCAGACGATTGCGTTATATACAGAAAAATAGCTGGTCCTGACGACGTCATAGCTCTAAAATCTGACCTTCATAAGCTAACACAATGGTGCGGCAGGCGGCAGATGCTAATTAATGTAGAAGAGACTAAAAACTTGGCATTCGGTTCTGTCTTGAAGGCACAATGTAATACTTATGTACTAAACGATGAAATAGTAGACTCAGTTACAACGGTAAAATACCTTGGCGTCCTTATAAATTCAAGACTAACATGAACTGACCACATAGAACACATTACTTGTAAAGCGCAGGAAAAACTAGGCTTTCTGAAACTACGTGTTTATCTAGCCGACAGGTACACCAGGCTTCAAGCATAGAATTTTTTTGTGCGCCCTTCACTGGAATAGGCATCAATCATTTGGCATCCTCACCAGATCACACTTACTAATCTACAGGAAGCCGCTCAGAATAAAGCAGCTCGGGTAATCTAATCATCACGCTCACGATTTCAAAGCGTTTCACCTTTGAAAGCAGAGCTGAACATGCCGCCTGCTGTGCGCAGGCAATTTTACAAATTATCCTTTTTCCATACCCTGTATCACTCTAACACATAATTTGCCCGAACGCGTATTTCACCGCCACCTCATACTTCTAGTCGCACCGATCTTTCTTTCAAAGTCAACCCTATCTTCGCCCGTACAGAAAAATTCAAAAATTCGCCCTTACTTTTATTCATAAAGGAATGAAATGAATTACCTTCCTGGATTTCTACAATAACTGACCTTTCTCTGTTTAATTCAGCATTACTAACCTTTTTTCAGCCCTGTTACTTTCATTCGTAATTGCTTTATCTGATGTTTACACTTGTGTTGTGCTTGCCTTGTAACTACGTTCTACGAATTTCTGTGTGATATATATAGAATTGTATTATTTAACGTGCAATTTTTCTTTCTCTGTAAGAATTGTGTTCTGTTTATGTTTCCCCCTACCCCTATGTATAGCCCATAGTGTGCCTTTAAAGCACTTGAATAAATAAATAAAAATAAATAAAACAAAGAAATGCAAGGTGCGTTCTGAGGGCAAAAATAAAAAAAATTAGGTCTTTGTTAAAAGAAAATAAAACTAATTAGCCGTTTCCATTACATAACCAATGAGTGTCTCTTCATTGGGGAAGCGGGCGAAATTTCCTACAGCACTTTCACGCTTCTTACTCGTTGAGTTGGATGAAAAAAAACGTTTCAAAATGATTGAAAAATGAAAATAAAAGAATGGCGTGCCTCTCACAGCAGCCTGCTACTAATTCCCGACTTTAAGAGGTGAAAGTGTGTGCTGTTCTTGTTAAGCAGGAACTGGGATCCTAGCCTACCACTTTCGTTAAAATCCTGCTTAGCATAATCCTGCATTTTAATTGTTTACGAAACAAGGCCGACTGAGCAAAGGTACCGAAAATATTTAATGTCCCACCTGATGATTAGCAAGGGTGTCTACCCACCTCATCTCATTAGAGGAGATCTTTTTGACGTATCGCAATATGTGCTCTACCACTGAATGAAAGAATAATTTCCAGGTGGTGCAGCTATTAGTTATTTAAAAGTACCACTTTAACACCCTATTTTATTAATTACAGGCATGCGTTTTATAGGCAAAAGCTGCCTATTTCGTTCAAAGGTAGATACCACTGCTTCATCTCGCTTTAAGTGCGTTTACAATGAAGTTTTTCAGACACAGGCAAGGAATTGAGTAGTAGGGAATGGTACAGTGCCTGACGCATATATTCGTCGTTCTTTCTGTCACCTTCTTTACATAATCAGCTGCTGGATGGCTGCTGCGAGTTGTCCAATGACCAGTACGGCACGCTTCGCGGCACGTACTTCGACAACATGACGCTACTCAACATGAGCCAGACGGGGCAGGGCGAGTACTTGCCTGACTGTGTCCTCCTCATGAACTCAACGCGGCAGCTTGCGCCGCAGCATTGCTGCAGAGAACGCCATCTACTCTCCCTCGACATGCCGAGTGACGCCTTCAAGGTAAGTGCACTCACCTGAAATACTGGCTGACTGCATTCGCTTTGCAGAGTATATCAGACAAAAAAATGTAAGAACAGAACAAAAACATGCATTTACTTTTTGTGGGACGTTTTCTCACCTCGTCTAATGCTTCTTAGCAACTGCTCTTTGTGGTTTGCTAGATTTTTTTTGTTGCTTTGAGCTTCCGTGGTACGCCGCGTGGATCTGTGGCTGCGGTGCTTGGCAGCTGATCTGAAGGTCCCAAGTTCGATTCCGGCCGTGACGATCACATTTTGGAGAAGGCGAAAAAACAAAGAAACAACACGATGGCTTGAGGAATTTCTAAAAAAATCTTTCTCATGTGGTTGAATTAAATGATCATATATCCGGTCCAACACAAGTCAAGTCTGGTGTCCCTCAAGGAACAGTAATAGGTCCGCTTTTATATTTAATATATATTAATGACATAGGATCAAATATTTGTTCAACAATCCGCCTTTTCGCAGACGATTGCGTTATATACAGAAAAATAGATAGTCCTAACGACGTTATAGCTCTACAATCTGACCTTCATATGCAAACACAATAGTGCAGCAGGTTGCAAATGCAAATTAATGTAGAAAAGACTAAACACTTCGCCTTCGGTTCTGTCTTTAAGGCACAATGTAATACTTATGTACTAAACGATAAAATAGTAGACTCAGTTACAACGGTAAAATACCTCGGTGTCCTTATCAATTAAAGACTAAGATGAACTGACCACATAGAACACATTACTTGTAAAGCGCAGAAGAAACTACGCTTTCTGAAACGGCGTTTACATCTAGCCGACAGGGCCACCAGGCTTCAAGCATATAACTTTCTTGTGCACCCTTGACTGGAATACGCATCAATCATTTGGCATCCCTACCAGATCACCCTTACTAATCTACTGGAAGCCATTCAGAATAAAGCAGCTCGGTTAATCTTATCGTCACACTCACGATTTCAAAGCGTTTCATCTTTGAAAGCAGAGCTGAATATGCCGTCGCTTGCTGTGCGCAGGCAATTTTTCAGATGATCTTTTTTCCATACCCTGTATCACTCTATTACATAATTTGCCCGACTCATATTTTACCGCCGCCTCATACTTCTAGTCGCACCGATCATTCTTTCAAAGTCAACCCTATCTTCGCGCGTACAGGAAAATTCAAAAATTCGCCTTTACTTTTATCGATAAAGGAATAGAATGAATTACTTTCCAGGATTGCTACAATAACTGGTACTTATTCAGCGCAAGCTGAAGAACACCAGATAGTCAAAATATCCGGAGCCCTCTGCTACGTGATTTCCATACTAATACCATAATTTTGGGGCGCAACACCACAGAATAATATAAATATAGATATTATTGTGAGATACCTATGACACCTATGTAGCATACTGGTAGAAGCCATTGCTTATGAATGATAGTGGCCTTCACCTAATGCGATGTCGAAACTACGCTATCTGTCGAGCGGACATCTGAAATGTTTGTACGGCTGCATAATTGAACGGAAGCGTCACAGAAAGATGACACGCACAGGAGGCAATACAGTGAGTGCTTACTTCCATTCGAAGCGCCAATGCACAAAACCATGCTATTATTCACATGCGTCAATCGCCAAGAGCGGCAAGTTGAACCGGTAAGAAGAAAACAAGAATTTTAAGGGAATATGAATAAGTAAGTGGATTCAATTGACGTAATATAGACATTCCTAGAGACATCAAAATTTTGACGTTTTGACAAGCAAGCAAACTTTTGCTTCAAAGACAAATGCCTCGGAAAAGCTTTTGATGTGGACGATCTTCCACAAATTCGGCTGTGTCTCCTACCGTGAGGGCACAGAAAGTTTTTTTCTTTTTCAGTTGTTCTCTAGTATGCTTGTCCTCAAAGAGATGTCTCTACATATTCCATTGTAACCTCGTCTATTTAACAATCGCTGCCTCTCTGTCCTTTCAACAATAGCAGAAGTATTCGACCATCTACACTTACACATGAGTTTCTATAAGTTCACCAGTTCATTCTCTCTTTGTTTTTACAATAGTTGCCTGTAATAAAACCTTGAAGGTGTCACGCGTATATATGCTGAGGCCTGGTTCGCTCGTCGGGCGTTGCGAAATGAACCGTAGAGGCTGATGGTACGAAACAAAAACTATCACTTTATTACCATGACAATCACAAAAACGAAACAACAACACAAATACGCACACGTTGAAAAACACAGAAAAGGAGATGTCTTAATGACGCGCGCTTCAACGTCCGATTCCGTTGGCGTTCTCTACGTCTCGCGCTTACAGTGTGGCGTGGCCTCTGGTCTGCTGGGAGTCCCTCTCAGGCGTGATGAAACGCCATATCGATGCTCAACGGTGGCCACGATGTTGAAGACCCACTACAGCGGTAGCTCTAGTGGTTTCTCGCCGAGGCAGGTGCTGGGGCGGGATACACTGCACACCAGGGTCGGCGGTGGTTCCGGGGCTGCTCGCCGAGGTCGGTGCTCTGGCGGGAAACTGGAGACCAGGGTCGGTGGTGGTTCCAAGGCTGCTCGCCGAGGTCGGTGCTCTGGCGGGAAACTGCAGACCAGGGTCGGTGGTGGTTCCGGGGCTGCTCGCCGAGTCAGGTGCTCGGGCGAGAACTGCCGTCCAGGATCAGCAGTAAGTCCGTGAGCTGCTCACCGAGTCAGGTGCTCGGGTGAGAACTAGGGCCGTCCAGGGGCAGCGGTACTTCCTTGCGCTGCTCGCCGAGTCAGGTGCTCGGGCGGGAGCCTGGAGAGAGACCCAGTCCGAACTTCCGCAGCCCTTGGCCCCTCCAATGCCTTGTCCCGGCTTTCACGTTCCTTACTCGCTTCGCGCCCTCTTCTTTTTTCCTCTTCTTCCCCCTCATTCCAGCATGTTAAATTACCTATTCAATACAACTTCTTTCTCTTCCTCTTTTCTTCATCTTGTCATTCTTGACAATGGCCCCCAATTTTTTTGAGTTTTCGCTCCACGAAAACTGTCGTCCCCACTAGCACCATACACTTCACTGTACAACACAACACGTCCCTGCACGACAAAGCACTTCACTTCACGGCACATATCGGCACTTCCCTTCACCGCACAACACTTCACTTCACGGCACACCACGTCACTGCACGGCATACTTGAATCCACAGTGGCACCACTAAACTTGCCTACACTAACACGCAGATCCATCTTCGTGAGTCACAATCACACTTCCCTGTCACCCCCCATCATTCATGAAACAATGATACTAGGTATGTGTCCGCACGGAGTTTCCTCTGAGGGACACTGGTTTTATAGGTCCTACAATGTCCACTGCGACTCTTTCAAAAAGTTGCTCAATAATAGGCGTAGTCCTCAAAGGTACCTTCGAGACCAAACCTTTTGGTGTGGTTCTCTGACATGTGTCACAGGAACGCACAAACATTTTAATGTCGCTTTGCATGCACGGCCAAAAAAACTCTTCCGCGACCCTGCTAGTTGTCTTCCTTACTCCCTGATGGCCAGCCATGATAGTGTCATGTGCCAGGTCCAGAACAGCCCTTCGTAAACTCACCGGCACTTCTAACTGTCTCTTTTCCCCTCCCTCATGGGTCTTGACTATTCTGTACAGCAACCCTGAAAGCTTCTCAAACTTATGCACGACCCGACTCCTCTTACAATAGATCCATTTGTCCTGAATCTCAAAGCACCGTCGCAGCGTACTGTCCGCTTCCTGCATGCTCCCCATTTCTGCTGCAGTTATGTCCATGGCTGCTACTGAGTTGTTCTCCTTGATGCCCTCCTTTTCCTTTTCACTCTTGTTCCTCGTAGCTTTCTCCACGGTATAGGCGGAATCTTCCCTGGTATGCTGATCAACACATCTCTTGTCTCGTTTATCCATAACCTTATGAGGTTCGAACTCCGTACCCTCAGCGCACGTTGTAGTAGGCAATCTCCAGAGGGAATCCGGATCGTCAACTCCTCTGACCCCTGGCATATTACCGAGAATTACGCCATAAAAAGAGTGTTTGACACATCGGGCTTCAATCCAACCGCAGTAATACGGCGAAAAAATCAGTACCCTATCAACTGGCATCCGCCGTAGTGTTCCATCAGCCAACCGAACCGGCTTTGCTGTACCAGTGATATCCGTTTCTGGCACAATGGATTCTCTTACAAGTACAATGTTGGAGCCCGTGTCTCGAAGTACCGACACTTTACGTCCGTGCAACATCCTCACGACCACTGGCATAGCATCTTCGACTTCTCCCGCCTTGACAGATGCCGTAACAGCACTTGTCTTATCCTTGTCCTCCTGGTCACGTTGTTTTTCCCTGTCAGCATCAATAGAGCTTTCATCTGCAACCATGCAAGCCGTTTTATTTCCTGACCGATCACGACAGGTTTCTGTTGTGTGCCCACGCTTTCCGCACAGGTTGCATTTCGACGATGAACTGTGAGTGCGACCCGCGGCACAATTTGCTGCTCTATGCCCAATCTTGTCACAGAGGTAGCATTTCACTGCGCTTCAGGTTTGCTCTTTCTTCTCCAAACCTCTCTCATCTTGGGCTTTCCCTAGATTCCTATGACCTTGAGCTTCCAAATAACGGTCGGCGTGTTCGGATAGCTCAGCCACCGTCTTCAAGTTCCGCTCCTTCACGAATATTGCCACTCCCTTGTGACACGATACCAGGAATTGTTCCGCAATCATGCTATCTCTTAGATTCTCGAATTATCTCTCTATGTTAGCCATCTCCAACCACCGATCGAAGTAATTGGAGATTCGAGCAGCGAACTGTTGGCCTGTTTCATTTTCCTGTGGTTTCGTGCTCCGGAATTTCTCTGGGAAACTCTCGGCAGTTAATCTGAGCGCTGGAGCAGAGCCATTTTGACCTTGTCGTAATCTAGCGTATCCGCTGCTGACATCCGGCTAAAAAGAGCCAATGCCTCTCCCGCAAGGCACATGCTCAATCCAGTCACCCAATCACTCCTCTGGCAGCCTTGTCCTATCGCTATTCTCTCGAACCTCTGTATATAAGCGTCGAGGTCATCTCGTCTTTCGTCAAAAGGTGTGATTAACTTACGCGGGCTCACTTTTGGTGGCTGGAGTACCATTTCTGACCTATCTGGTACTTCCTCACTAGTGCTTACGCACAACTGCAATTTTTTTTCAGTGAGCTCCTTTTCCAGCAATAAGTTTTTATAAGCTCGCTCGTCAGCGGCTTTTGCTCTCTCTTCAGCGGCTTTCGCTCGCTCTTCATCTTCTTTCGCGGCCTCTCGTGCCTCTGCACGCTCTTCACGTAATCTTTTCTGTTCCTCATGATAGAGCGTCATTATAGCCTCAGCCGATAACCCCGCAGCACTACCGGCTGCCATCAAGCGTTCCAGATCCATCTCACGGCTCCCTACAGATATGGCGTGTGACAAAGTTACATGAATCCTGGCAGGCTCGCCATTGTCACGCGTATATATGCTGAGGCCTGGTTCGCTCGTCGGGCGTTGCGAAATGAACCATAGAGGCTGATGGTACGAAACAAAAACTATCACTTTATTACCATGACAATCACAAAAACGAAACAACAACACAAATACGCACACGTTGAAAAACACAGAAAAGGAGATGTCTTAATGACGCGCGTTTCAACGTACGATTTCGTCGGCATTCTCTACGTCTCGCGCTTACAGTGTGGCGTGGCCTCTGGTCCGCTGGGAGTCCCTCTCAGGCGTGATGAAACGCCATATCGATGCTCAACGGTGGCCACGATGTTGAAGACTAACTACAGCGGTAGCTCCAGTGGTTTCTCGCCGAGGCAGGTGCTGGGGCGGGATACACTGCACACCAGGGTCGGCGGTGGTTCCGGGGCTGCTCGCCGAGGTCGGTGCTTTGGCGGGAAACTGGAGACCAGGGTCGGTGGTGGTTCCGGGGCTGCTCGCCGAGTCAGGTGCTCGGGCGAAAACTGCCGTCCAGGATCAGCGGTTAGTCCGTGAGCTACTCACCGAGTCAGGTGCTCGGGTGAGAACTAGGGTCGTCCAGGGGCAGCGGTACTTCCTTGCGCTGCTCGCCGAGTCAGGTGCTCGGGCGGGAGCCTGGAGAGAGACCCAGTTCGAACTTCCGCAGCCCTTGACCCCTCCACGCCACGTCCCGGCTCTCACGTTCCTCACTCGCCTCGCGCCCTCTTCTTTTTTCCTTTTCTTCCCCCTCATTCCAGCATATTAAATTACCTATTCAATACAACTTCTTATTCTTCCTCTTTTCTTCATCTTGTTATTCTTGACAAAGGCTATACCCGTGTACTACTTTTGAAAGGTCGCGAAAAGGTCAAGTTTGTTTAACTTCTTCCTACAGATAATGAATTCCAGGTATGCACGACGGATATAACTTGTCATTCATAATTGGAATATAACAATTACAAATATAAATAGGCGCAAATACAAATGCTAATAAGTGTTTCAAAGTTTGGAGCTGAAGTTTTAGAACTCTAAGTATTTGAGAAACTTGGAGTTGCGCACAGCGGCCACTGTAAGTGAAGTGGTGCAGCAATGCACGCATTTTACATTGTGCTCTTGGTGTGCCTTTGACATACACGGGTAAACTGACATATTTCCGCAAATCTCTTTTATTTCCGTCACATGAATAGTTATGCCTTTGTGTTCAAACGAAAAATAAAAAAAAATTCTCCGCCTTCCTGCGCCTCAATATTGTTGTTGTAATTTTTTCTTTGTTAAAGGTAGTTATTAGAACCTGTTGCGGGGAGTTTTATGGTAAACCCCACTTTTATCTTCTGTGATCACGCTTCGACAGTGTTAAAACGTAGAACTGCTTGCTTGCCTCAATAATCCGCTTCCAAATAAAACACAGCCGGTCAAAATAAGAGCCTTACTTTATGTCGTCACTCACAGCCATGGTGCTGATTTGATTCAGTGGACCCAAAAACTCTACAATGAAGCGCAATAAGGCATGTATAAATAGAACATGCTACCATGCGATGAAAAAAAAACAGCCATTAGCGTGTTCCGCCATCGGTGGCATCGGGTATTTACTTCACTGCTAATATTTTTGGAAGGCATGACCGCTCATAGTAAACTGTCCGAAGTTAACTTTCCTTTGCATTTTCGCATGCGTACTCGCCTTCATAGGGTGAGTGTTATGGGACAGTGTTACATACTTCTGGTCGAGAAATCAGCTACACTTTGCTGTTTAATGCAAAATGGTGCTGCTGTGAATATTAAACACAATTGTTTGACAAGAACATGAGCCGCTCAACTTCATCGCCACTGCAACAGCAACATGTCTTATGTGCGGTGGTTGCAGGCAATAGCTGCAGAGTCAAGAGCAGATGCAGACTTTTGTCAAAAAAAATTCAGCTTATAAGAAATCCGCAATCTATAGTTGAGTGGGAGGGGGGGGGGCGGCGTTCAAACTATAAGACATATGCACGCCTGCTTTCAGATATAAGACAGTGATCCACGTTATTAAACAGTCGCTTGCATAAAAGCTTCTAAGGTATACAAGGATGTCAAGGAGGGGGGTGTCAGGAGGTCCAGGCTCCTCTTGTAAATCTAATCGTGTGCAGAAACCTTTGACAGAAAAACTCTTACACGCATATTGTTGGCAAAAGAAGATGCAAGGTCACCCTTTTGCCGACACAATAATACCGATGGTGGCTGACCAATGTGTTCTATCGGTTACTTTTAAAAAAATGGACCAGTATCTGCATGTCATCTGCAAATATCGTCAACAGACGATAGTCTTGCGTGTGCAGAGAGTAAACAAAACATTTATTTGATGTTCTGCGCAAGAAAATCGGTAAATGGTATTCCGGAGGCGCTGCGTTAGAGTGCCTCGAGCGTGCAGTGGAGGCAAACGAGCACATCAAGCACGTCACACGTTAGACATGAGTGCCATCTGGCAGTTTCTTGTGGAAAACAAAGCGTGTGGCCGTGCGCGTCCGTCTCAGAGGTGATAAGCTATAGAACGCGAGGCAACGGGTAGGTGCCACCACCATCTCTTCATAGCAAAGCGTTGGAAACACTCCCCGTTCCGCGCAAGCGTTGCATGGTAAATGCAGAGTGATAAGCGCTACATTTTTTTAGTAAGAGATGCATATGCAGAGTATATGCGTGTTGTTATGGTGCCCTAGACATGCGCAATAATTGCTTTTTAACTTACACTTGCACAAACATGAACGATCAACCTTGAGCAACATTGGTGGTCGCTGCAGATGGGGTCGGCCGTTTCAAGTACCCGATGCCGGTAAGAGTAAACAAACAGACAAATGTACAGACAGAAAGACAGACAGACAGACAGACAGACAGACAGGCCAAAATTGTCGCGTCGAAGGTCTCCAAGAAAGACTATTGTTTTAAAAAAATGTTGACCGCGTATCTGCGTGTTTTTTTCACACAGGTCGTCGAAAGACGATAATGCTCTGTTTAGGGGCGCTGTGTGAGATATGAGTGCCATTTGGCAGTATTGTCAAAAAAGGAAAGCTTTGTAGAACGCAGAACCATTTGTAGGTGGCAGTACGTCATTTCGGCAAATCAGAGAAAACACAAGCTTTTTTTTAGTTCATATCAGAGAAAACACAAGCTTTTTTTTAGTTCATAGCCTCGCATTGTCAGTGCAGCGTAATAAACAGAGCGGTCTTTAAAATTACGTATGTGTGCATTTTCTTGATGAACACACTTCATAATACTTACGTATTGACGTCGAGCCTCCAATATGCGCAAAACGTGGTTTGGGATCGATAATGCTCAGAAGTATAACCGCAGCCTCCAAATCAAAAAGGCTAAGCATTCAGCCAGGCCTTAAACTTTCACCGTATGCTTGAATTGTTTGACAGACACACAAACAGAAAGACGGGCAAAAATTTCGGCGTTTTAGTAATTCAAGAAAGTCTGTCATCTCTACAAGAGCTTCGTGAGTTGCACCCCCTAACTTCCAGGCACAAAAACTCGAGCCTGATTGCACTTACAACGAACTCCAGCTAGAGTGATGACTTAGAAAACATCTAAGGAGGTTTCCCTACCACACCGAGTGCTGAGGAGATAAAAAAAATCACAGCATATCCACGGAGTGAATGATGATTGGTGGGGCGCAGCGTTCGTCAGTCTGTCTGTCTATTTGTTCTTGCGTCCACCTATCTGTGTGATCCTTGTTGCATCCGTCCGTTTGTTCATTCGTCTCTCTGTCCGTCCATCTCTTTTTGCGGCCATCCCTCTGTCTGTCCGTCTGTGCGTGTGTCAGTCTGTTCGTCGGTCCATATGTCTAGTGAAAACTCCAAGCACAGCCATCTCACATCTTTTCATCATGTATTCATCATATACAAGTGCCCCCATCCAGCAGACATTGTAAGGACCGCTATTTCGGGGCGTGCCACTGGTGGTTACGTACTACGAGAGACGCACAAGCCACGCCTTAAGGAGCTTCGCCCCTAAAAGCGTATCGCCGTCGGTTCACTCCATGCGTGTTATAGGAGTGGTGTGCACATAAGCGGCTGGCAAAACGGCGCCATGGTAACTGAGTTTGGGAGTAGCATCACACGAGTAATCCGATCATGTGTGTTCTTACTCAGTTTACAGCCAGCTGCTTTTTGTGCGCTTTCATTGGCTCACTCTATCACTTCTGTCAGTTGGTTAGGTAAATTGAATAACTTGACTGTCTCTGTTTTTTGTCGTATCTTGGCGAAATCAAGTGAAATAAAGCCAGCTTTCGATGCAGTTGGGCTGTTTTTTTTTCGTTCAGCATAACTTCTTTTTACCACTGCCAGTACTGTCACTGTAGATTGTCCCTTTAAACCAAGAGGTACGAAGTATCTTTTGCTCATAAGTCAGAAACAATACACATGATGCAATTATTTTCTCTCACATCCTACATAGGCAGCGCTACACGGAGCCCCTACCTTGACTGACGGCCACTGCGATTGCATTTTTTCTTGGAATATACATGCAGAAGTGTCCTTACACCACCGAGCCCCAATTTTTTTTCTTGTCATGTACCTAAGATTAGGTGCACGTCAGAGAACCCAATATGGTGAAAACCAGCATGGAGTCTACCATTGCGACATGCCTTGCGATCATAATGTTCTTGTAGTGCGTACGATAATAGAGTACCACGCTGCGTGCACCCTGTAGTATTGTGACCCTTTTGCGGAATTAGGGACATACACTCGCAATCTCTATGAAGGGAAACACGTGAGCGCGCGGTAAATACCCTCAAGCCGGAGATGTGGCACGGCGCAGTGGCAAAATGTAAACATAAAAAAGGAGATTCGTGTAGGTTGTACTGGGTACACTGTACTGGGTACACTGTTGATCTTTGTGTACGCTTTCTTTTTGGGATCCATCTATTGTAGGGATGCTTCAGTGAACAAGGATCATTTTTGATAACGGCAGTAGCTGTGATACCTTCGAATTTTATCGAATTAACATAAAGTGCCACAAAGAAGCAAAACTTCAGGGGGGGCTTCAGTTGATAAAAGAAATAGCACCGTGTTCTCTCTTTACATACACATTTCGCCATTGCACTCAGCCACATGCGCGGTTAGAGACTATTTGCAAAGCACTCGCTTGTTCTCTTCCATGAAAATGACAGTGATACGTATTCGACTTTATCGCAGAGTGATTCGAGAGAGCTCTGTCGTCGTCGTCATCATCATCATCATAATCATCATCATCATCATCCACGTATTTAGGATCAGCCTTCTGCTGAATTTTATAGTATGCTCAGGCAGCAGCTTGAAAACCCAAACTTGTGATTTCAAAATGTTCGTCCATTAAAGTACGTGGCCACGCATATTGCGTTTTGCAGGTCTACGAGCGGCCGCTTAAGTGCGGCTACGTGGCCTGCAAGGCCATATCTAACCGCCTGGTCCTTGTCCTCTACGCGTTCGTGTTCTTCTGCCTGATTAATTTGTCGGCCTTCTGGGGCGTGAAGGCGGAAGTCAAGCTGCTGCGGCTGACGCGGGAGATGAGGCAGAGGCGCGAACTGACCACCACTCGGGAAAGCTGGGGAGCGCCGAGCTAGCAAGCGACACCTGCAGTCGGCCATTGAGACGCCGAGGAACAATCGGTACGGCCTACTTCTTCAATTAAAAAAAACATCGTAGCCAGACGTGGGCACCTGAACAGCAACATATTATATAAACCACCCAAAATGCCCTTAATACCGTGAGAGTGGGCTACATAATCCATAAAGGGTGCAGTTGAAATCACCCTTCAAACATCTTTGGCAACCAAAGAAAACCTAGGAGCCATTTCATTGGCTAATGGTGGGTGGCCAGCAAAGTTGCAGCGCATCACAGAATGCTAGACAACTGTAAAGTCTCATTTTCATGACTTGCTTGTACAAGTGACCTCAAAGCTTTCTATTTGTTGTGGTTCGGCTAGGAGATAACTGGTCATAATTAAATTTATGCGACCACATTCGAGCAGCTGAGCAACATTTATTGGTGTTATACTTCGAATTAAACTGCACAAACTGTTTTCTCACAAAATTAGTGTCAACTACTTCTTGTCGGGTTTTATGATGCCCACATCAAAGTCTCCGAGAGTGGTCGCAGGCACGCTTTCCTGACGGCGAATTCACACAATGTGCGTTAACATGAGCTTCATACGACACTTGCATGTTTGGAAATATTGGCACGATAGGTATTACAGTTCTCTGTTGCCCCACCGCGGTGGTCTAGTGGCTGAGGTACTCGGCTGCTGACCCGCAGGTTGCGGGATCGAATACCGGCTGCTGTGGCTGCATTTTTGATGGAGGCGGAAATGTTGTAGGCCCGTGTGCTCGGATTTGGGTGCACGTCAAAGAACCCCAGGTGGTCGAAATTTCCGGAGTTCTCCACTACAGCGTCTCTCATATTGATAGGGTGGTTTTGGCACGTTAAACCCCACATATCAAACTACAGTTCCGTGCTTTGTTTATGTGGCATGAACATATATCCACTGTGTGGCATTGTCCTCTTGTGAGCAAAGGTTGTAGGTTCATTTTGTTCTTTGGGCATGCAGGAATTATCTACAGCTGGTGAGCGGACGTGATATTCAGAAACTCTTCTGGCTAGAAACTATTCATCTGAATATGTTCCCGAGGGGTACAATGCGGTTATCTCTAGCATGACATCCTAAGTCGCATGCGCGCAACGTCACAGCAAGCTAACGTTCAATGCGGCTAGCGCAAGTGAACGTATCTTGGTAATGAGATAAACAGTACAGTGACTTGTTGGTTGAGTTAGTTCAATCTTACGGTAGCATTTAGAGCAAAATAAAGACGAAAGATGGACAAGCGCAGACTATCAAACAATTTTATACGAAATACCCACATATATATCATCATCACCATCAGCCGGACTACGCCCACTGCAGGGCAAAAGCCTGTCCCTTTATCCGCCAAGGAACCTTATCTTGTGCTTTTTGTTGCTTCGTTACACCAGCAAAGTTTTGATTCTCATCGGCCCACACAACTTTCTGTCTCCGCTTCGTGCGCTTGCCTTCTCTAGGAATTCAATCAGTTCCCCTAATGTGCACTGGTTATCCTGATACGTGCTACGTGCCCGTTCCATGTTCATTTTTTCTACCTGATTTGAACTATTATATTCCTAACCCAGTTTTTTTCTGTGACCCACGATGCTCCATTCTTGTTTTTTTAGGTTACATTTATTATGCTTCTTTCCATCGCTCACTGCGTCGTCGTCAATTTAAGCTGAACTTTCTTTGTAAACCTCCCGGTTTCTGCTTCGTAGGTAAGTACTGGCAACATGCAGCTGTTAAATGAATTCTTTTTGATGGTTAATGGCAGATTACCATTCACCATTTAAAAATGCTTGCCAAATATGATCCACCTCATCCTTATTCTTCTAGTTATATTGCTCTCATGGTTCGGTTTCACGATGATTACCTGTCCTAAGTAGATAACTTCCAGCGTCTCTCCAACTATCGGAAAGTGCTGTTTTCTGCCGAGACTGTCGCACTATACTTTAGTTTTCTGCATAATAATTTTCAGACCTACTATTCTCTTTTCCGCTTACAGTTCAGTAATTATTAGCCGTAATTCGTCCCCTTAGTTACTCATCAAGGCAATGTCATCAACAAATCGCAGGTTACTAAGATACTCTTCATTAACTCTTACACACCCGCGGTGCTGCTTGCTTTCTCCTGATAATTTAATACCCACAGCTACACAAATACGCCCAGGTTTGTCTGCAGCAGTAAAAAAATACACTATATCTCAACCTCTCACTAACATTTTTCAACCTATAGGCAACGCATTCAACATACGGAATTGTTACAAAAGATGCCACTTCCTTCCGTTTTGTTTGACTTACACCCCATGCTTCCAAGCTTATATTTTGTAAGATACTTTCGTTTAAGCCCCTAATTGCCGTTAGGGTAGACGAGACCCTCGGAGCTTCCCAATGTGCGGTGCAAAACTCTCATTTATGTGACGTGTGCATGACTTTATCCGTGACGCACCAGACCATCGTAACACCGTCTTTTACTAGTTTAGCCGATGATAGTTTGACACTTCAGGGGGCTTACATTCACATACGTGATTTGCACAAAGATATGATCAGATCTAAGAACTGTGCGCAACCGTTATCGGAAACCTCACAGGTAAACTTCAGCCACGACCCTAATTCCTGGAGCACCTTGAGAACATCAATACTATGGTGCTTACGCACTGGAGACCTTCAACGAAAACATGTAATTGGCATGTATACGATAGTTTTCACCACCACTGAGTCGAACACAGTCTCAAGGCCACGGTCAAACACGCCCAGAAAAATTTCACTCAAAACTGGCGCAACCATTCACGCAATGCAGATCCATGAACTGTGAGTGTAAAAGCACCCCTTGCCACCAATGGCAGTTGACCCCAGGTGCACCGACAGGACCTCAACGAAGGAACTGGTCGATGCTTAGCACCTTTGGTGAAACCTTTGTTCGCCATTATCTTCTTGAAAGACATTCTTGACACATGTCAGAAGACTGTCATGTCGCAACGAAGAGAAGAGGTCCTCCATATCTGCATCAAACCCACAACCTCCGAATAACGCATTCGATGCTCTACCACTGAGCTATCGCGGCGGCTATTTCCCCAGCCACTTTATTGGGTTTATATGTGAATTTAAACGTGGAAGTGTCAGTCAGCGCCACCTATAGCCATGGTGGTGAGTGTGGTACACTCTTTTTTATGAGCCTCTATGGCGTCACGTAGAACGAGAACTTATTACGAGCTGGCAGCTGACCAATACTCCCTCGTATACAACCTAACGGCACCAAGTCTGCCAGTACGAGACCCTCATTAATGAATAAGGAAAAAAAGTGTATACCTAAAGGCTCGTTTTTCCGTGTTTTGACACAATATTAATGAGGTATAACAGACAATAATGCCAAGGATATATAGCGGAAGTCATTAGAACTAATGTAATGTAAATAGGAAGAAAGAAAATGGGGTACAGAGGATGACGGAAAAACCTTGGCTTTCGCGTACGAAGTCGTCCTGGGGTTGTGCGCATCCCAGTTGCTTTCTATGGTGCAGGTTATACATCTCTACAACGACATTGCTCGTAACATATTCTCCTCACAACAAATTTTCGAGAATATCCAATGCAGAGTCGGTGACTGAACTGCATGTTACACACGCTCAAGGGACTCGCACTTATCACGTCTGAAGAAGCACTGCGTCGACGTTGCCTAATGTATCAAACTATGTTAGAAGCCTGTTGAAAGCACCTTATGACAGTATTCGGCATAATTAAGTGCTTTTGCTTGGAGGATGGGGCGCCCAGCCACACCGAGAGCCTATTGGGCATTA
Organism: Rhipicephalus microplus; assembly: GCF_043290135.1. NCBI lineage: Eukaryota > Metazoa > Arthropoda > Arachnida > Ixodida > Ixodidae > Rhipicephalus > Rhipicephalus microplus. The sequence continues at coordinate 211,391,239 of NC_134702.1, forward strand.
GAAGTTAGCTTCGTCGTGATCAAGGATTTCGCTGTGTCGTGTATCTCCATCTTCAGACACATGGGACGTTTAGCTCGACGCCAGACAATTGCGGTTGTAATCTGCACTGGACCACGTACAAGACGACCACATACATTACCTAAAGGATCTCTGGGCTCATTCGTTTTCAAACAATCATGAAAAATGTGTGTCCTCCCATCGTAAAAAGTTCAGCCGCAAAAACTAGGTCCCGCATGTCCTTTACATGAGCTCACTTTGAGAGAACTCATAACACTCGTCTATGTGTGTTTACACAGTACCGTGCATTTTATCTCACATTAGCAAACACTTGAAATTAAAACCCCCCGTACTGCGACACAATACACTTTTCATATTCGTATGGTCCCCCAACACGTAAGTATTGTAGCGATACTTTCTTGTGTCTCTTCTATTAGCAAGCGCTACAGTGGTGCCTTCAAAAAATCAGTTCCGAGTTTCATTTTATGAATGATGGTTTGATGAGCAGGTGGGTACGCCTAAATGTTCCTGTTCCAAATTCTTACAATTTTATTATCCTCGTGTTTACACACACACACACACACACACACACACACACACACACACACACACACACACACACACACACACACACGCGCACGCACGCACGCACGCACACACACACACACAAGCACGCACGCACGCACGCACATAGTGACTGGTGTGCTTGTGTGTGTGTGCCCATGCGTGTGTGTGAGGGAGTATTTCTGCAGAGCGAGAACGAGACGCGGAAATAAGCTTTCTTAATTCAATGCGTCTAATTCAATTATAGAACACTCGTCCGTTGTTACAAATGAAATACGCCGACACCTTCTTCTTTAACAGCCTATTGTGGAATTCACCTCTTTTCAGGACTGTAAGAAAAAGAACATATACAAGTAAATATGAGGCTTTACAAGCCACTTTAGGACAAACAACTAATCCATGCGAAAACATCTGTTTAGGCGAGTTGGTTTGCGCTTACTATAAATTTAGCAATGGTTTCATCTCCGCCAAACAGCGAAAAAATGAGTAGACAGAGAGAAACACAAGCAGTGGGGTCAATCGCTCAGCCTGCCTGCCTGCCTGCCTGCCTGCCTGCCTGCCTGCCTGCCTGCCTGTCGTTCTGTCTGTCTGTCTGTCTGTCTGTCTGTCTGTCTGTCTGTCTGTCTGTCTGTCTGTCTGTCTGTCTGTCTGTCTGTCTGTCTGTCTGCCTGCCTCTCTGTCTGCCTCTCTGTCTGCGTGTCTGTCTGTCTGTCTGTCTGTCTTTCTGTCTGTCTGTCTGTCTGTCTGTCTGTCTGTCTGTCTGTCTGTCTGTCTGTCTGCCTGCCTGCCTGCCTGCCTGCCTGTCTCTCTGCCTGCCTGTCTGTCTGTCTGTCTGTCTGTCTGTCTGTCTGTCTGTCTGTCTGTCTGTCTGTCTGTCTGTCTGTCTGTCTGTCTGTCTGTCTGTCTGTCTGTGTGCCTGTGTGTCTGTCTGTCTATCTGCCTGTCTGCCTGTCTGTCTGTCTGACTCGTGTGTGTTTGTGTGACGCACCCAGACAGACAGACACACACACGCAATTAACATGGGCGTATTGCTCTGTAGTGTTTTCTCATGCCAGCGGCATTTTGGATTTACGCCCCGTAAACTCACTTTCGGCAACTTCAGTGATATCTCACAGCAGCAATGCGATATTCGTAGGAAGAGGTCCGGTTCTGCCATAGGGCGGAAGCACCCTCCTCCACTAATTAGGTTTGTTCTTCTGCGCAGCGATTACTTGTTTAAGACTTTACGGTCACAAATTGAGTGTCACAGTCGATTAAGATTGTCACTGCAAAATAGAAGAGTTTGTGTTCAAGCGCAGCCAACTTCAATGTGAGCTTCACCTTATATCTTTCACCGCAATTGTGTGGTATACCAGCGGCTCACCAAAACAGCTGTTTGGGCTATTACCATGCAGCAGCTTATGTTTTTATTTGCAGGTTCACGAACAGCGGACTCTCGCCTACAATCAAGCGAGGCTGCGTTCCCGTAAACCTTCACGGTCTCGTATGCTTTGCGCAGAAGAGGACTTGGTTCAAAAATAGCACGAAATTGTTTTTACTTATAAAAGCGCAATATGTAAACGATATTGTCCGAAATATGTTTCGCTTTTACGCACTATAACGTGAATGACAATCAAATTATTTTCGCTTGGCTATTGTAATGCTGTTCCTCTGCTGCGTAACTAATTACGCATAAAAGGGGCCAATAAACTTTATTTTACAACTTTTCGGACAGCCTGAATGGTTTTCGCATCGAAAGAAGATGTGCCCTTGCTGTATAGGGATTTGAGAACACCCTGTCCTAGGTAGGTTGTTTTTCCTTTTTCCTTTGGAGAGATAAAACGTGTACCTTTTCCAAAGCTATGCAACACGCACCAGTGTCGGCAGAAAAGTTCGGTGCTCAGCACCTTATCACTTCCCATACCAACGCATTGCCTGCGTAGTGATATGCACCGACTTGTCAGCATGCACACGTTCATTGTCGACAAAGCACAGATGTATTCCTTAGCAACTGGAAAATGACATTAATTTTTTAGCAAAAACCATCGCTTTAATAAATCAATCTACACGCAAGTAACCACCTGAAGGGTGGGTACACACTAGATAAACAGTGAGGAGGCGAGACCACACAACTGGTCAAGAGTTTGTGCGCTTGATCATAATGCCGCAGCGGCCACCACCTTCGCCACTTGTGCCTTTTCTTTGTATGCAAACAAAACGAACGCATGTCACTTCGCCTAATTCCTGAGCTTTATGCAGTGTACCCAATTCAGGCTGTGCATGCAGAACACAGAGAATAATGTGCTTCTGCAGTCTTTTCAACCCATATTGAAGGACCCCTAGCAATTTCTCTATATGCGGATACGCTAGCGGTGGTGGTGGTGGATTTCTCTCAACTGTGCGAAATTGATATATGTCGCCCACGCGCTGCTGCAGGGGCGTTGGCAGGAGTTATTTTCGATGAAGGGTGGGTTCAACCATACTTTAGGTTCGTGTTTACGTTTGTATGAGCGTGTGTATGTATACGCAGGCGAAATAGAGAAAGTTCGGAAAACATTTGGCCTACCTCCGCCCCCCTTGCTGGCAACGCCCCTCCACTGCTACTACGCCTTCTGCTAATTCCCGCCTCTTCGACCATCCTCATATCCAAAATCTGCCTGTCGACGAACGCCTCCTCGTAGAGGCTGTGAGTTTCCTCATGGAGCGGACATAGTTTGTTATTGCATCGATGCGTAACTCCACGGACTTCTGCGCCGAAACTTCGAACTGGCATTCGGGTGTTTGCACTACTTGCTTTATGTGGCAATGCAGCCATAGTAAGGCTTCCAGTGAAGTGCCATGTTAACCAGGAATTGTCTTGACCACTGGGTACAGACAGCGATTTTTCTATTGAGGGCTATGTCGCCTGCGACTCTCACGTTGATACATGCCCCTCTCTGTCTACGGAAGAAATCGTAGTGAGTATTCCAGATCAGGAAGAGAAAGCAGAGGTGAAAGAAGTAATCTATATAGACGAACAACTATGAATGTCAGCTGGAAAGGCACTGCTGTACTTCGAAACAGTGAAGACCTTCACTGCAATGCAGCGTGACGTGCCGGGAAAGATTATGAGAGCTTCGACACAGTGACTCAACTAATGGTCATCGCAGTCATACTTGCACAAGGGTGGGGAAAGAATACTGCATTCATGAAAACAACAGAAATCCGCATGCAAGTATTCAGCATTGTAAATGAAAGATTTCATGTTTCAGTTGAAAAACGGACAATTCTTTTATTTAGTGATAAGTAGTTGCAACATAGCTTTTTCAGTACAGAGATCTTTCACAATAACAATCTTCTCTCTGGGAATAAGACGGAAAGGAGGGCCATAGTGTGTCTTGTAGCATACTGAAACATTTTGTGCTTACCTCACAAAAACACAGCAAGAAAGTATTCAGGAACTAGCACGCATTAAGAACTTACTTTAATTCTGCAACAAAGTACGCATGTGCAGCCGCCCATTTTTTAATACCTGAACGCGTGAACATCGGCCACTGAGTCAATAGGTGCTGGCTTCTGGCGTCTTGGTGTCTGGTTACCTGAACAGTTTGCCAGTAAAGGCAACCGCATTGGGCCATTCAACGCACGTATGCACGCATTCTCGTTTATTTCACCTCCGTGCTTTGTTATGCAATATGAACTGACTGTGCGATGGAGGCTAGCACCTTCAACTTAAAAAAACGAGTGGCTCTACTTTACTAACAATCACGTCATAATCACTGTGCATGAGCAAACTAGCATCGCATTCTCCTTTACATGAAAACAAGAAAATCGTCAACCAAACCAGTAGGCAATAATATCTCTTTAGCAAGTTGCTTTCATCATTCAATGCGATGGATGGATGACGAACACACACGCCATGCTGTCTGGTAATATGCGTGCTTCAACATCCCCGCTTGTTGCTGAGTTAGGATGAACCTGGTTAGGCTTAGTGTGGTTAGTATAATGGTGCGCAACGATCTAACGCGCAATGAACCCAGCGCGAAATTTCTGTTGACCCCGTTAGACATGAGGATGGCCGGATCCGAATAATCTTGACACTTTTACCTGCAAAGCGCTAACGTATGCCCTCCAAAAGGGACCTCTAAAAACATTGTAGAACTCTATCCAAATAATCTGTCGTCGTTTGTGTCGATTCACAAGACTTCTTATCAGGTAGTTGTAATCCATGCACCTTATCGCGAAAAAGTAGTACTCTTGTACCTCATTAGGAACGACTACGCATACGTAACTATTAAGGTTCTAGTGACGCACTTTCCCACTATGTATTCCGATCTGGTGTCCGCAAAAAGTAGCATTTAATTTTCCTTTCACGGCAGTTCGACGTACAAAGGGAAGTGGTAGTTCACGACAAGCACAAGGGCGGAGTTGCGTACTGGACTTTTCAATGTGACGTTTTCTTCCAGAGAAAGCGAGGCCCTCGAGAACACAGTTTCGGAGCCTGCCTTCCTGCGAGGCTCAGGGCCGATATACACATTACACTATGCCCGACATATGAAAATAATAGGACTATACGTGGAACAGTTGTAGTCACTGTATGCACGACTAACCAATTTTGCAATTGAACCATCGTGGCTACCGCCGCCACCACAATCGTCACAGGAATTATTAGCAGCCTTCGGACAAATAGCTCGAAAATTCCCTCTCCACAGAATTGTTAATGAAACCTTTTATACGACCAGTAAGTAATATGAAAATTGCAATAGGAAAACTTTAAGATTTTCTTTTGTCCACCATCAACTCATATTTCGTCTTGGTAAAGACCAGGACTTCGAGACGTGTTCACGCGGCACCACCTCTCGTCGGCAACAGTGGCGGTTTCCTAAAACATATTGTCAAATACGCGAGAAAATTTATAGCTGGCGCGAATAGCTACACATAAAAATCATTCAAATAATTGGAAATAATAATGCTTTTAGAGCATCAAATAACACCACAAAAAGAAGACGGGACAAAGCACTATGGGTTCACATCAAGTAGCCTTCCAATGCATTACCTGGACTTACTTGAACATTTTGATATAATTATGGGTTCCCCCTACAAACCGCATGGCTTACCAGAGTGATTATACAATGATGCTTCATGTGTTTTTAATGAACGGTGTTCGATTGCCCAGGCACACGCTTTTGACCAAGGAGGAGTAAGGAAGCAAGCGGGAAAACAGGGAGGTTAGCCAGTTCTTAGGGCGCCTGGCTAGCTTGTCGTTTTACAAAAATCTTCCTGTGGGTTATGATGTACGGAACCTAGGGTCGTTTTTGACAATAAGCGTTTCTCAGAAGATATCAAACTGGTTTTTTTTACTTTTCTCCTCATTCAGTTAAGACAAGATGCCATTGCTGCCGCCTAGGCACCGCGTACAGCTGTCCCCAAATCCTGGGAATGTCATGCCCTCCTCCCCCTGCCACTCCTCTTTCTTTCTCTCTATAGTGGGTTCATCCACTCCACCAAACACCAACTCAGATGCACTACGCTCGCAAAAACTCTCGCGAGTGCATTCACTCCTGCTAACCTCACCTGCACCAAGGAAATCGTAAAAGGTGTCGATGCAAGTCTAACTCCGCAACAAATACTAGAGAAGTTATCGATATCTGGCGTCATTGCAGTCTACCGCTGTGGTAGAGTAGTTGAAAGACCCGGATGCTTACTGAGTAAGTCATTGCCACTTTTGCAGCTACAACATGCCCTTCAGAGATTAAAGTATGGCCACTGGTATATCAACTAGCACGGCGTCCACTTACGTGTCAAAATTGCTGGTGGATTTGTCTCAGTGTAGACGGATGTAAATCAGCCCCACACTGCTGCAATTGTGGGGAAGACCATGACGAATATGACTGCACCTCTCAATTCGAGGGATGTTGCTGTGTGGTGAGGACTACGCCGCTGATTATTACAACTGCTCAGCTCGTGCCCAAGAAATACAGATTCCGGGAATAATAGATAAACGGTGATGTTCCAGGAGAGAAGCGACAATCACTGTAAAAGAAAGGGCATTGGGATATGCAGGAGTTGCTGCTAAACATAGTGTCATTCCAGATCAACCTCTCACTGCGATCACCGAAGTAAATGTGCGAAAGGCAGTATCGAATCCAATAAACCAGCTCTCAGCAAACCTGTGAGAAAGTATTTCAAGGCTATTTCAAAAAAAAAACAAATTCTGTTTTCAGTCTGTTGTTCAGGGTGCTGTATCCTTGAATTCAAAACAAACACAGTGTATTAATGAGGAAAGACGTCAGGCGCCCATCCTCGAGTGTGAAATGGCGTCAATGAGCCCATCTTTTACCCCTGTTTTTGAAAAACAGCCCATCCCCGATATGAAATTGACAGACGCAGAGCATACTGCTAGTTCTCAAAAGAGAGTAATGTCATCCGCTAGGGAGGACTTACACTCGCTTCCTCAATCTAAATCAAAGAAAAGTCAGCCAAATACAATCCTAAAAGAAAGTGTATACTAGAGAAGGCAATTTTGACTGCTGCAATCTCTTCACCATAGGATCATTGAAAGTACTTCAGTGGAACTGCTATTCCATTTTTGCAGATTCCGTAGACTTATTTTGTCTTGTAAATCAATTCGATTCAAACCACTATCACTACTGAAACTTGGTTAACTAGGGAAAAATGTTTCATTTAAAATCTTGAAGTTGCTTTAGATTGGACTGACCTACTAGTTGTGGATGTCTAATCACATTTATTTCGGGTAAAATATGTCATAAGGCGTAAATAATTTTGCAACTTATGGATCTAGACAGTGAAATTTTAACCGTAGAGCTACTCTTTCTCGGATGGTTTCCGATATATATTATAAATACTTACTTAACGGTTTTCAGTGTACTAGTCATCTCGACGGTGCTCTAAATATTTGGAGGCTTGATATATTGACTTCTGGGGAGTTCAATTTGCATCATATTTTTTGGTGTTCAAAGACAAATTCCAGTGGTAACCGGCTATGAAACTGGCCAATAGGCGAAAACTTCTTTCGCAAGAACTCCAGCGCGTACAGATTTGCCAGAGGTCTAACATGCTCGACAATTGATCTCAATTTATCTAACAGTAGTCTCTCTGTATCTTCGTGGTCAACCATTGATAGTGCAACTAATTGTGACCATCTCGCTTGAATATATGATACTGTTTGTCCCGTAACATTATCTGCTAAAAAGCTAATACTTTTATAGGTTACAGCACATTCAGGAATTATTCGTGTCAACTATTTCTTCACTATCTGACGCTTCTGATGAGCAAATTTCAAAGCAAATGGGCGATGTTTTCGAAACTTCAAGAAAAAGTCGAAATTTATACTTCAATCAAAGGAAGATCATTAGTTCAACACTTGGTGGAATGCTGACTGTTCACGAGAATATAAGAGAAGGAAAGCAGCCTAGAAAAGCTTACTACATAACCAGTGTCCGAAAAATTAGAGCGACGTAAATTCTACCGAACTATACTCAAACACACAGTAACTAAAGCAAAAAAAGCGTGCGACACTAAATAGTACGATTCCTTATCAAAAACCAAAAATAAGAGCGCTTTTCAAATTTCTCCGTAGTAGAAAAGTCCTTCCTATTCCGAACATAGATTCATCAGTGTTAACTGACGAAGAAAATAAACAAACGCTAAACAGTATAGCGAATGGTCTATAAAACAGATTCTCATATCTGCTATCTCCTTACAATAAATGTAAAACACAGAGTGATTGTTTCAGTGAGGTATCAATGGCTCAGCTGGCCACAGTTATGCAAGGACTTCCGAATTCTGCCCCAGGTGCGGAAAGAATCACTTCAAAACTGGTAAAAATGCTTTTCAATGAGGCTCCTAATATTTTTATAACTATAACTAACCACTTTACGATATGCTCATGGATTTATTATTGTTGTAAAACCGCTAAATATTTCCAGTTCATAAAATAAACTGCCAGTATACACCCTGGACAATATTAGACCCATTGCACTAACTTCCAATTTAGTTAAATTAGTAGAAAGGATAATTTATGTGCGTCTCATTAAATTACTAGAAGACAAAAATCTGAGCCCCTTCCGAATTAGTTTTAAACCTGGATGCTCTATTTGGCATGCCTATGTGGACTTGAAGAGCTGAATTAAACTAGCGCACCGTCACATACAAGTAGCAGCTCTGGTAACATTGGACATCCCGAAAGCCTACGATAGTGCAGAACATAAAATATTATTGGATTAATTAAAATAAGATGGCATACCTATCTACATGGTGAAGTGGTTTAATGAATTTTCATGTGGTAGAGTATTTATTGCTCACACAAAGGCCATTCTTCAAATGTACATTCACAGTCACAAGGAGTTCCACAGGAAGCAGTTACTTTGCCTCTTCTTTTTAGTATATTGCTAAGCACAATTCCCCGCCCTGATGGTGTATACATGCTGTATATGCAGACGACATAGTCTTTTTCGTTTCAGATACGGATATACATTCATTATACACTCGCTTACAATAACATTTGTGTGCCATTCAAAAACGTTTAAATGCTAATCATTTAAAGTTTTAATTAAAAAGGCACAATTATTGTTTTCCCTTCGGATAACCCAGTTATTACCAGATTAACTTGCAGCCTGCAAAATATGCCACAAGAGGACACAGTAAAATATTTGAAGGTTATTTATGAAAGCAAGCTCGTTTGGCATTCACACATTGAATACATAGCCTAGAAAGGAGTACGGGCGCTAGGAGTCCTACGAAGGCTATGCAACAGTCAATCGAGGGATGCTGAGAGATTCACTAATTATGATATGCAAATTGTATGTACACTCCATTTTGAAATACGGATGTGTTTTATATTCTTGTACTCCGGTTTATAAATTGCATCCACTGGTACTCCTGGAAAGAGATGCCTTAAGGTTATGTCTTGGGTTACCGAAGTTCATCGCCAATATTGTCGTGTACTTAGAGGCAACTTTTCCCCCTCTTCTGTGCAAATGTAGAATACTAACTGTGCAAAAACTTTTTTAAGTTTTGTGAGTGCCCTTTGAAGCTAAATTTTATTTTTATGCACCAGTTTGGGCTATTTTTTTCTATCTTATTGGCCTCGGTTTGAGACTCCGCAGGTGGGATACGTACAATCACTCGTTGGTCCATTAGATCTTAAACTGTGTGAAATTCCTTCCATAAGCACAGCAAGGCACAAACTTGAAATCATGTTCGACGATATATATCCAAATAGTGCAAAAAATTGGTCGAAACATTTGTCAAATGGCCCTCTGCAACAGCATTTAGAACAGATAAATATAATAAATATCATAGCAACAGATGCCTCGCATTCTGAAGAGAAATCTGGCATTGGCATTTTCTCTGAAACCTTGAACTAGTCCTTTTCATTAAGACTACCCAATTTCTCTTCAGTATTTTCAGCAAAATCTATGGCGGTGATTATGACATTAAGAAAGATCATTCCGCCAGCCTCAAGTGCGGCCATAGTTACCGTTCGTCATTTTTGTGTTTCGCACTCGCCTCCAATAGTGACTTGTGTGTATCACGCACGTTAAATTTTCTGGTCCAAACTCATACAACTTTAATCCGACTGATCTGGGTTCTATGGCACAAGGGAATAAAAATGAATGAAATGGCGCATGCTCCAGCGAAAGTCGCTCTCACTGGTCTGGTACTTTCAAATATTCCCACATCAACACTCATATCACGTGATAGATTTCAAAGCCGTGCCGTAATTTAAGACTCTGGTAAAATAATACTCACTCACCTAAACGAATATTGACACTTTTTGTTTCTTTGTGTAGGAAGTTCTGGTCACCACGCAAAGTAATTTTTACAAAATTACGCTGCAGAGTGCAAAAAGTAAATTAGTACATGCATAGAGCTGGTCTGGCTCCTTCCTCTCTTTCCTCATTCTGTAACAAGGATGAAACAATCGAGCAACATTTTTATTATGTACTCGCTTCAAGTCACTGAGGAAAAACATTCCCAAAGCTGCTTTTATTCAAATTAGATCAGATTTCATTATTTTTATTATTCTCTCCTTTGGAGCCTCCCCATTAGGTAATTGTGATCTTGATGTTTGTTCTGCTGTACAAAGATTCCTAGTCGAGTCAAGGCGGTTTTGATTGCAAATCTCTAAATTATTAAAGTTTTATTTCTTGTAACCTTTTTAAATGTTCATTAAATTGAAAAGTATTATGTGATCCACTATCTAAATAATTGTTTCTTGGCCAATCCCCCAGAGTGGGTGAGAGCCATTCGTTTGAGTCATCATCATTATCATCATTATCATCATCATTATTCGGCGAAGCAAGCAACTAGATGCTTTTAAGACATTTATTGGAACAGTTCCATTTGCGTAGCAGTCCTACAATGAATTTTGAAATTCCGTCGTGTTGAGGCCGCAGTTTCGCGCGAACTGAGTGACTCCCGCCCGCCCTGATAACTCCGGAACCATGAGAGCTCAAGCAGACTTTCCCGCAACTCGATACAACCGACCGTACGTGTCCAGAGGAGGGGTTGCGACACCTCCCGGAGGTGCTCGACGTCCTCAGCGCGGTGTCCCATCGACGTATGTCGAGACAGCGTTCTCCTTCATACTGAGGATCACCATGGCGCTCATGCTAGTGCCATTCTGTCTCATTCTGCCGAGTGCTTACTACGTTATCAAAGACGTCGTTACTAATCAGGCAAGTCGCACCAGTTGACAAGCTGCTAGTTATTATACCGTAGCTATTCTTTTGCTTTCACCAAGCATGCAATCGAAAATTACAGTTCTGTGTGCTGAATACGCTGCCATTAACACCACGTATTAGTATGATTATTGAAAAAGTGGTAAGACAATTATTCCTTTTTAGTGAAAGATGGTTCTTGAAGCAAAAGATCTATGAGTCTTTGTAGGTCCAGTTTTACTTCTGTCAGACGTTAAAAATGCAACTTTCCTTTTGCGTATTGCTGTTGGGACAACAAAGCGGTATTCGCTCGTAGATGCACCCATACTCACATCCGCATTTATATTTCTACTGAACATCTCTGAGTGACTTCACAGTGGTTTTAGTAGTACAATGTGTTACAAAGCTCCAAGTTTCACTAATACTAATGTAAAGTTCGTAGTGCAAGCAGGAATTTTGGAAAGGCACTATCTGATTTGTGCTAGCCGCTTTCTCGTGTCTTTCCTGCCAAATGTAGTCATAACTGTGTTGTGTCCTGCCGAGATACTCTGGTGGTGGTGGTGGTGGGGGGGGGCGGCGGCGGCGGTGGTGGTGGTGGTGAAACTTATTGATGGAAGTTGACACAGGTTCACTAATTTGTGTCATATCACGAGAACTTTTTGAGAAACTTCGCAAACGCTAACGCAGCTTGAGGACTTCGCACGTCAAGCTATCCTGCTACAGTGGAAGATTGCCGGTGATGGGCGAGCTACAATTTCATGTGAGTTGCTGCGACGTTTCTGTTGACTGCTTGCTTGCGGTTCTAGATTGCCCTGGACCAAGCTTGTGTCGCCATGACATGCTCAAACTTCCGGGACAAGCTGGCGCCGCAGTACTGCGAGCGGCACAAGAAGGCGAGGCGACGGCTGTTCATGCGGACCACCCCAACGCCAATGCCCTACGCAACACCTACGAGGATGTTTTTTCGGAAACCTTCGGGTTGATCAAGAGACCACCAGCCAGCCTCCTGCTGAAGAATGACGCTGTTTCCAAATTCTGTAAAGCGAGACCCATGCCATATGTTTTGCGTGACCAAGTGTCGCAAGAACTGGACCGGTTAACATCGCAAGGTAAATTATCACCAGTCAAGCATTCTTATTAGGCGACACCTATTGTGCCCGTTCTGAAGAAAGATGAATCGGCCAGAATATGTGGAAACTTCAGAGCCACTTTCAATCCTGCTTGTGCCACGGAGCAGTACCCGCTTCCGGTAATTCAAGATATTTTTGCCCGATTAGGAGGAGGCCAGTTGTTCAGTACTCTCGACTTGCGGGATGCATTTAATTAGGTGGTTCTTGATGAGGACACTAGGAAGCTTTTCGTTATTAATACTCATAAAGGCCTGTTCTGTTACAATATGCTGCTTTTCGGCATTTCTTCCACCCCAGCGATCTTTCAAAGAAAAATTGACACCATACTGTCTGGCCTACCTGGCGCTCAGGCTTACTTGGATGAGTTCTGGTCTCTGAAACAGTGGGCGACTGCGCAGCGAGATTACAAAGTGGGTTGGAACAGTTCCAAGAGCATGGCGTGAAGCTCAGGTACGATGAGAGCAAGTTTAGCCAGCCATCCGTCAATTATCTTGGGCATCGTAATAATTAAGCTAGCCTTCACCCAACTGAGAAGAATGTAGAGGTGCCCAGTCCGGAAAGCCTGTACGAGCTATGTTCGTTTCTTGCAATGATAACAGTTTATTCTGAGTTTTTGCCGAACATTACCAACATGTTGTTTTCATTGTACCAACTGTTGGGAAAAAAACCCGCGATGGCAGCGGAAGTCGTCTCAGGAATGTGCATTTCGCAAGGCAAAGCAATGTCTTAAAGACACCGAGGTATTCGTGCATTTTGAACCATCGAGACAACTCCAGTTAGAATGGATGCATTCGCTCGCGGTATAGGTGCCGTTCTTTTTCACACAATTGCAGGCACTATAGGCCAGTTGGATTCCGGTAACGAACTCTGACAAAAACGGAAATGAATTATTCTCAATTAGAACGAGAATAGCTGGCACTGGTTTTTGGAGTTACTAAATTTCGGGATTAGTATTTACGCCGAGAATTCGTCTTGGTTACCGACCACCAGCCACTTTTGGGACTGTTGCGACCCGACCGCCAGACGCCTGCCATGGCCGCAGCTCGCTTTCAACGGCGGGCCCTGTACCGGGGAGGTTACCGCTACAAGCTACAATATCCTACAGGAAGGCAGCTACTGAATGCGGGGGCAATGAGCAGACTGCCACTGCAGTACAAAGATCTCGCTACGGATCTCGTACCTGAAGAGTTCGTATATTTTTTAAAGTCTGGATGAAGCGACAGCCACAACGTGTGATCTTAAGGACGTAACCACCGATGAGTCAATCTTAGCTCGTGTAAAACAATACGTGTTGCACGGAAGGCCGAAAGGCGCAAGACGGCTTGACCCTTCCTTAGTTCCTTTTGCGGATCGTCAGTTGGATCTATCTCTAGCACACGAACTCGTCTACTGGGGACATCGTGTCGTCATACCATTCGCAGCACGGAAGCGTTTGTTACACTTACTGCATGAGACGCACAAAGGCACTTCGGCAAGGAATCGCAGTGGCACGATCATTGTTTTGGTGGCCTGGAAATGAACCGTGATATAGAGTTACCGGCAGCGCAATGTAACAGTTGCATTCGAAATTTGCCTATTTCTACAGCGCCCCCCCCCCCTTTAGAATGGCCGAAAACACAAGAAAGATGTTCGCGGGTGGACGTCGACTTTTCAGGGCCAATGGAAGGTAAAAATTATTTTCATGGCAGTCGATTCTCACACGAATTGAATATAAGCGGTGCCACTGAACCATGCTACTTCGGCAACCACCATTATGCCTGCACGACATGTTAGGCCGTTTCGGGGTGCCAAGAACCCTGGTGTCCGACAATGGAACTCAGTCTACCAGTAACAAGTTTGCCATTTTTATTGACAGAAACAGTATTGCACACCTGAGAACAGCCCCGTTTCATCCGCAGTCATATGGGGCGGCGGAGAGGGCAGTCAGGATGATCAAGGACGGACTGCGCAAGATGAAAGACGGAACGCTAGAGCATAACCTCACTCATTTGCTGCTCAATTACAGGAGGACTCCGCAGAAAACCGGAAAGTCTGCAGCTGAAATGTTGTTGGTGCACCAGATACGGTCACGACTGGACACCTGCTTTCCTGCGTCGGCGAGGCCTAACGCAAACGAGGAAAGTGACGAGTTGCGGCCCTCAGTGAACTGTGATGTGCACGTGCACAACTACGGGCCCAATGGTAAATGGATACCAGGGAAAGTAACAGCCACATCGAGAGGACGGATGGTCACAGTGGAAACTCCACAAGCAAGCGTTCGGTGGCACATCAACTAAGTTCATCATCGTACAGCATCTCCACAAGGCGAACCACCTTGCACCAACCCGGACACTAACAAAAAGAATACACTGACCGCAACGCCCCTCAGCCCACAGCTTTCCGCGAGCCCCGACGACACTGCAGGAGCTTCACCTCAGGAGGTGGTTCCAGACGTCGACCAGCATACGCTGGCTGCTGTCCCAACGCCTGCTCCACCCGGGACGGATTAACAAACCACACAACCGCTCCGTCGTTCCACAAGAGTACAAAAGGCAGTTCTCCGTTATTAAGAAGGAAGAAATGTTGTAAATATGGTATCAAACTACGGCGTCATGAGGGAACTGTCATTGCGCATGCGCTAGGCTTTTTTTAATTGTATTCATTCTTTTCCCTTTCCGCTTCTATACATGCGTGCTCTAAATGCTTCCTGGGTTGTTCCTGGCTGACACGGAATTGTCAACGTCTCCGTTATTTCGGAGCAGAGTCAGACTGACGCCGCTATGCAACGCTGTGTATATATATATATATATATATATATATATATATATATATATATATATATATATATATAGTAATGAGATCTAACAGACAGTAATGCCTAGGAATGTACAGGGGAAGTTATTACAACCAATGGAATGTAAATACGAAGAAAGAAAAGTGGATGAAATAATAACCAGCCGTGAGCACGGCTGGTTATTTTTTCATCCACTTTTCTTCTTATTTACATTCCATTGGTTCTAATAACTTCCCCTGTACATTCCTTGGCATTAATGTCTGTTAGATCTCATTAATATTGTGTTAAAACACGAAAAAACGAGCCCTGAAAGAAATATCACAGGCATATATGAATGTAAGGGGGATTATTTCAGGCGCTATATTTTTAAAAATGTGGTTTCTTAGAGGGCGCTTGGAACTTTGGCAAGCAGTCAGTGAAATTGTGTCGCGCAAATTAATCTATATAATGTTGGATTGAGCAACTGCTACGAATTAATGTTTTTCATTTTTTTCTTCATCTAAAGGCACTAGTATTTCATGATAATGATAGATTATTCTTTATTGTTTTAACTTTGTTTATTGTCTTGGCGAAAAATTGAAAATTGCGGTAGGTTTACTAGTTTTCATAAAATGTGTAAACTTTTTCGCGGATATTGTACTGATATTTTCTGTTTTATAGGTTTTTAAAATATGTTATTCAAATACTTCAGGAGCAAATAAAGTACAAACATTTATCCGATATTGTAAAAAAGTAAACATCATTTCCACAGAAATCTAATTTTCGCAACGTAGCGATCCGAGTATAAATATGGCGTATGTATCGTTGAATAAAAAACTTGTCGGTAAGGCATGCACAAAGTTTCAGATAAGTAGTTTTTGTTTGAAGAAAGGAAGGAAAACATTTTGTTTCTCAACAACCTCAAGGTAATCCGAAGCTTTTTTTTTGCCTCACCTTCACTGCGTACCACGTAAGCGCGATGTTCTAACTGGGGTGTTTTGGTAGCGAATAACGCATGCCATGCATCTGCCTGTCACCTGTTTCAGTAATACTGCGGTATAGCACGTCAAAAAAAGCTAATAGTGCCTATTTTATGAAACGGCATTTTCTCTGCTACTGATCCTTATAATAACGGCTTGTTAGTTCCAGAGGGCCGAATATTTATGCAGTCAATGATCTGCAAGGCAGTATTGGTCAATGTGTTTGGGTTCTGATATTTAGAGCACGTTCTTTTGATAATATCTATTCACATCATTAAAGATTAGATTATTTAAACTGTTTCTATGTTGTTTCAGGCATAGGTCGAAGCGTAACTGCTGACCACTCGTGTCTCTGATGAAATGATGTATCTTAGGCGAACACATTAGAGATGATTCAATATTGTGCTCGTAGAAGACGCTTCAATCGCCACGTTTTTTCGAGCCTACGCTCTAAGGTGATCACGTCAAGTCATCAAGGCTCCCTCCTCATGGCCACCTTTTTATTTTGAAGAGAATGCATGTCGTGCAGAATCACAGAAGAACAGATTTGGCAAGTTAGTGAGTGAGTGAGTGAGTGAGTGAATGAGTGAGTAACAACTTTATTATTCAAGGGATGTGGGGATAAAAGGGGGTTCAGCAGGCTGTGTATGCTGCCAGGCCCTGTTTCTCGATGGTGTACACAGCTCTTGCCGGGACCCATGTCCTGGACGCCTTGGTGTCTGCTGAAAAAAAGTGCCTGACATCGTAGAGGAGTGGCGACACGAAGTTGGTGGGTGTCAGGTCCTCTGGGCAAGCCCAGAGGTTGTGGTTAATCGAGGCAACGCCTCCACATTGAGAGTAGCGTGAATTAATGCACCAGAGTGGATGTAGGAGTACACAAGGGGTCACGGAAAGGTGCAGGTCTGCAGTCGGCTCCAGGCGATCTGCGACCTCTTGGGAAGGCTATCGTGAGTTGGTGCGAAGGCGTAACATTAAAGGCGATAGTCTTAGGTGATGTCATGGTGGATCACTAGGGTCTCCGGCTCTAGGACGTCCGACTCTGAGGAGCCCACCGCTCGGTTAATGAATCATCGAGCGTGTTGGTGAGCCGACTCGTTGCTGGAGTGACCCGAGTGGGTGGTGACCCAGGCCAGTTCAATGTCATGTGGTTCGTCCTGCAGAAGAGCGGGCGAGTCTCAGTGTGTTAGGTGAAAGAATGCTTCGGGTGAAGTTCGAGAAGGCGGGATGAAAATTGCTAAGTACTGCACTGGCTTTGGGGAAGATGACAGCCAAGGCAATGGCCACCTCCTCGGCCTCGATGGCATATGAAGGTTGTGCGCATGGTGACGGCTATGACCATCGTCTTTCGATGCGGCGGCAAGGAGAGCGAGACAGATACGATGGCAAATGGGGCGCCGGGTAAGTCGAGCTGCATCCACGCAAACGATGGCTGAGTGGTTGTATTTGTTACGAAGCATGGCCACGCGGTCTTGGTTGCAGCGTCGCGGTGGCCTGCGAGTATCTTCATAGGTAGCAGCTTGACGCAGAAGACAGTCCAAAGGGCGTGCGGTAATGAGAACAGGTCTGGTCGATGAGAAAGGGGTCGTGGCAGATGGAAGAGAAGATACAACCAGTCGATTAACGACAAAGCCGTTTCACTTAAGCAGTACGGTGGGCTTCAATCAACTCGTCAGTGATGTTGTGTACCCCTAGGCGAGGAAGGTGTTCCGTTGATGCGTTGAGGGGGACCAGGGGCAGTTTTGTATGCTCGGCGATTGAGCACGTCAATCTTGTCGAACTTGGATTTGAGGAGGTGAGTGTAAAGCAGGCTGTAGGTGAGACGTGTTTGAAGTTTGAAGTTTATTCAAATTCAAAAACATACAACAGTAATGATGAAAGCGTCAATAAGGTGGAATAGATAGCGTTTGACACTACCCTCATGCCACGCTCAAACACGAGCTACCATGCGAACAGTCTGGTGAACAGAAAGCGAGAGCTAATGAATAGTGTGAGTGTTGCGACAATTCGACTGCAAGACCAACCCCAGCACGCGTAGATGCGAGACGACGGGAACCGGGGTGGTGTTGGCGTAAACAACGATGGTGGGGTGGGGTGTCTTGTGGCGGCGGTGGTTGGGGGGCGCCGTATGAGAAGAAGAGCTGACAGATTTGGCAATGCAGGAGCATATGCTATGGTGTTGAAAAACTTTGTTTAGGTTCATGTGGGCGTTAATTCGCACGTAGCCGAGCACGTAACACCTAACCAGACGTTTTTTTTCTTTTTGGGGAAGTAGTGTGTGGTTTACCTACGCTGTACGTGGGTTGGTTTGTATGCGTACGAATGTATATAAGCATTTGAAATTTTAAAAAAGTTAGCGTGTTGGAGGGGTGGGGATGAACACTCTCATCCGTTTCCCTTTGGCGCCCGTGCACCAATCGAAAATCATGACTTGCGAAATCGACATTCAATAGTTCACGGCTGTTTGCGTATGTACGCACTAGTAAGAAAGTATATGTGTATGTATCGCTTCTGTTTACAGGTATTTTGTGACGCAGTGCTGTCTCCTTACTTCCCGATTGACTTTTGTTGGTCATTCTGTAGGCTTACGTCGCTTATGAACGCATCCACATGCTGCCTGGTGCATGGGCCTCGAATATTTTCAAACTGCCTTTTGACGCTCTTCATCTACCTTTACCTACAACTATTGTGTTGGGGAAAAAAAACCTTCGCTTGATGAACTTGAAACTCAAAACAGTTTTAGAAGAAAGTTAGCTGGTCCTGCCACGGTGGTCTAGTACCTAAGGTACTTGGCTACAGAGCAGCAGGTCGCGGGATTGAATCGCGGCTGCGGTGGCTGCGTTTTTGATGGAGGCAGAAATGCTACAGGCCCATGTGCTAAGATTTGAGTGCTCGTTAAGGAACCCCAGGTGGTTGAAATTTCCAGAGCCCTCCACTACGGCGTCTCTCACAATCATATGGTGGTTTTGGGACGGTAAACCGCACAAATCAGTGAATCAAGAAAGCTGGCTTAAAATAATGTGCAATAATTTTTGTTTTACCGCAAATTAACACTAGATTTTACGGAGTGCCTGAGTTTTTCTCATAACGAGTTCTCCTATCTGTGGACGAACCACTTAAATTTTGCTGCATAGTTATTTTTGATGATGCTACGAAGAGTGGTCACTATGTTTCAGTGCTGTGAAATAAATTTTCCTGCGTTATTAGAATTTTGTGGGGGAAAAAACAAGTGGTGTGGTTTAGAATAGACAAGGGCCACTAGTTTTTTTGATAATTCATGCGTTACTGCGTTATGTTCCAGAGTTTCATATTTATTTGTCATTACTTACACCTAATACCTTTCATTGATCAAAATACGAATGAGTGACTGAAATCACGAATGTTCTCGCCGGCTAAGTTCCACGGGCCGAATTCACAATTCTATCTCTTTGGCTACGCATTTTCTTAGCCAAAAATTCTCAGATTTGGGTGCACGTTAAAGAACCCCAGGTAGTCTAAATTTCCGGAGCCCTCCACTACGGCGTCTCTCATAATCGTATAGTGGTTTTGGGACGTTAAACCCCACATATCAATCAAGCCAAAAATTCCCTTATCTGGAGGGATTACTATAGCGCGGGTATGAATTTAACTTATTCGGCACTTAAGAGGGCAAAGAGGACACACGATAGGCGATGAAACGACAAGGAAAGAAAGAAGTGTGGGCCGATAATATCAAGGTAGCACGTAAAGCGTCTAGCATCGAGAGTATACGATGACAGCCAATGATTTGCTGCATCGAAGTTTCAATTCCGCGAACGTCTGCTACAGCGCTTACGGGATGCTGCGTACGTTGTAATAGACGTTTTGGTGGGCTGTGCAAAGCCAAGCACTCGCCTTTAATCAACGACTGTGGCTAAAAAAATAATTGCTCGATGGCCTTAAGCCACCGAGCAGTCCATGCACTATCTCGCCAAGTACAAGTAAACAACACTCGAGGTGCACCACATAGATGAAACCACACATAAACCGATGCATGCAATGTTTGAAAATGTGCCTCGAATGCCTTCCCCTATTTAACGCGACCAGTTACCTTACATTTTATTGAAGCTGCGCGGCTAGTTAACTACTTCGGTGCAATCTAGCACGGTATAGTGGTGAACGTAAAAGTGTTTTGTACCTATAGTCAAAGGTAGCCTTTGTTACAATATTCTTATTACAAGACACATGAGCAACTTTGGTGCCTGCAGACGAATTGTGCGGAAATAGATAACAGCCGTAATCAAATGAAATTGTGAGCGCGATTTCGCAGGTTCCATGCACTGCAGCATTTTTATAAAGCCGGAATGCGAGAACGTGCATACGCTTATGCTTAGGTATATGTCTACGTAAAATGAGGGAGACTCGTCGGGAGGTGTCTCAGTGCTAATGCTTTTCACAAAACATGGTGCAAATATTTCGTCCAACGTTGCTTGAGTGCGCAAACAAAGCAAGGGACGTGTATACGAGTCTTGAGGTCGAGAGACGTTATCACACGTGTGAAAAGGAAGAAAAGAGAGAGAGAGAGACTCTCGTTTTGGCTTCGCGAAAGCTTGAAATTGATAGATAATAAAGACAATTTTCTGGCCCAGCAGACGTCAGAGAAAGTCTCCGCAAACCAGCGTCAGTTGCTCGGAGATCATAAAAACGTGGAGTACGCGTTATAAGGGAGTGACAGCCACTCAGAAAGCGAGATGAAGTGTGACTGTCCTTAGATGTGAGAATCAATGCTAATTAGGAGACTTGAGTTAATGAGCCAAAACTTTCCTAAATAACGATAATGAAAGCAAACTGAGCATTCATCTAGTGAAAGTGACACTAGTGACAGTGAACTCATAATAGTTCATTAGCGTTGTCACAAGCCGATATATATTTTTATTTTCTTATTTATATTTGGCAAACTATGAGAAGGTAGCCTACGTTAGAGCCGGCTATTCCAACGTCATGACAGTAATGTACAAGAATAAATAGCGCATTATACAGTCACACGTGGCGGTTTCTATCTTCTAGTAACCTTGGGCAAACGCATTCTAACTATTTTTTCTATTTTTGACAAAGTTTCACTGGACGTTTTTGCATTTGGCTTCATTCGAAGGAATGACAATATATGAGCTATAGGGCGAATGCAAGCACTGCTGCAGTAGACGAGCGGTTACAGCGCTAAATTACTATCTAACAGGTACTTGGTTCGATTCGCAGAATCACTGAGCACTTTTTTTTCAAGAGGTTGCCCGGCCTGACATTATGCGTGGTGGCGGGTACTAATTTTTTGAGAAGTAGGCTTTCACACTTGCTTCTTTCACTCCCCTTTTGACCCAAAAGCTCTGTACTGTGCTCCTTCAAAAATTAAACAATTCAGGGTTCATAATTTTCTCCTCCATCCTCTCTTGACGCAAAAGTGTCCAGTGCTGAAATACCAATATCATACCTGGTATATTACTTTTCACGTATTTGGATATTGGACCAGCAATCAGTCTTCACGGTGTTTTGAAGAAAATGTACACATGCAGTGAGCTAACTGCTTGCAGCCAAGTTGACTGCCTTTGTAGGGACATGCTTTCGTGCTAATTTGGTGGGCATCATCACATGCAGCAAGACCAAAGAGCACGGACAGTTAGAGCTGACGCAAACAGAGTGATTAGTTTGTGTCTTCTCTCCCGCTATTTGTCATGCTGCACGCTTCAGTGTAATGTCGCTGTCAATGGTTAAAATGAATTATAGCAGTTAATGGAGTTCTGCTGAGAGGGTCCCCTATTGTCTAGAATGGAACAGAACAATGGCAATTTGATTTGTGTGATAAAGAGATACCCTGCTTTTGGTTACTAGGATAAATTTCTAAACTGAAGTTTATTTTTTATTAACAACAGTTTCAGTGCAGATGAAAGGTGCATGGACAAAATTCGTGTATTCAGCTTGACTAGGTTTGTGACCTTAATTGTAATTGCGAACCCGTATCACAGTATGCATAAATATCACACACATATACAACCACGGGTGATAGCTTGCTTATTCTGATTAAAATTGAAAGGTTGAAATCGACATATTCAACCAACGCAATGTGTACGAGATATGCCATGTAGAGTAGCTATGCTCTAAACTAATCTTCTCAGGTTCGTTCCATTTTACCCAATTTCTAGCCCATGACTGTAGGTTGGTAAATCAAACAACTTCTTCGAACACACATATTCTGTGTAAGGTTACATTTATCTTTATGCAGTACAAAACAAATTGAAATGTATAATGGCTCAAAAGAGAAATAACTAGAAACAAATTCAGCCAAATCATTACCAAACTTACTCGCCAATGATAAACGGATTCTTATTTAAAAGATGCATACATACATACATACATACATCCATCCATCCATACATACATACATGCATACATACATACATACATTGATTGATTGATATGTGGGGTTTAACGTCCCAAAACCACTATATGATTATGAGAGACGCCGTAGTGGAGGGCTCAGGAAATTTAGACCACCTGGGGTTCTTTAACGTGCACCCAAATCTGAGCACACGGGCCTACAACATTTCCGCCTCCATCGGAAATGCAGCCGCCGCAGCCGGGATTCGAACCCGCGCCCTGCGGGTCAGCAGCCGAGTACCTTAGCCACTAGACCACCACGGCGGGGCTACATACATACATACATACATACATACATACATACATACATACATACATACATACATACATACATACATACATACATACATACATACATACATACATACATACATACATATACTCACGCACACACATATACATATGTACACCCATACATACATACACTCAGGTGTATATATTAAAATGAATAGCTATAAAACAACAATTCTAATACACTCATTTTGAATATACTACAGAAAGTAACTTACGAGAGAAATCCACCGGTAATGTTATATCTGAACACGGTGTTTCTCGAACCATCTCGCAAAAGCTTGATGCATAGTTTTCCGCTGCTGCCCAGTGACAAGCAGTTTTTATAAAAAACACAAGAATAAAGCCCTTGACAATGTCGTGCTAAAGAAAAGGGCTGTGCATCAATATTTTGTACATGTCTGCAATATCACTCTGTTTATTTACATAGCTTGGCTCATTCACAACCCTCTAACAAAGCATGTTAGGACACTTGGGCTGAAAGTTGGCACAGCACGAGTAAATTCTAGCCAATACATGAATAATACAATTATAAGCTACTAAGCTCCTTGGTGCAAACAGTGTTTATATTGACAGCTATAGGTGCCATTTCGTTTCCCCAAAACACTTCTCAAAAGTAGAATCAACTTTATTTAGCTAAAAGTTTCTATTCTGGCGCGTCATGGTGGCTCAACGGTTGTAAACAATGGCTGTAAACAAATTCTTACTTCCACTAACAAACTATATTAAAATGCCAGATTCAATATTAGAGCATACTAGCACTTTTGTAGGGCTAAAAAATTGTACAGACACCTAGAAAAACACAAGTGAATGCATGCTATAGCTACATATAAAAATAAATACTTTTATTTCTAGTCTGAGTAGAGCTGCATAGATGATAAGTCACTTGCATTACAATATGAACGAACCTATCCGAGCAAAGTATACATTTAAAAAGTTACACTTACACAGTGGATAAGTAGACTGTTGAAGGACGGACAGGCAGTGGGATAATACCCAAGCACTAAAATCTACTGTTAAGATATACTAGGAGTAGTGATGATCCTCTTCCTTCCAAATAAAATAATCCACATAGATTCACTTCCCAGAGCTTATACACTCATGGCATCATTGGTGCTATACAAATGAGTGTACACTGAAAGATTACATCGACTAAGTACATGATTACTGCATCCATGGCTTTACTTCTTGTACTACAAAGAATGCAAACACAGTTACCATTGGCGACCATAGATGCTGTGATTTCTGGCATGTAAATGTAGAGGCATGCAGGCACTTAACACACATGTTAAAAACTTCAGCTCAAAAATATTTGCCCACTAACACTACAGCAGCCTTTAAATTAGTGTCATAGTTTGGTATCTTCCATGCGAAACTTAAATAATTTCGAATGCAAGCAAATGAACTGCTGAATAATGCACTGCTAAGAAGTTAAGCAGCAGCTGCTCCTGACATCACAATGTGCTTTTTCTGCTGTTGTAAACTTTGAGCAGGAGAACAGTCATTGGCAGTCTCTTTATACTTGTTGGTCTTCTGTGCTCTGTTCTTGATACACTGTACATGACCGTGGAGCACCGAACCCCTTGTTACTGCTGGAACTTAGAAAAATACAGATCATTGTTACAACCATGCTACAAGCAAGAGTGTATAGTTGTCAATTATGTGCTCATATTTACAGATATTGTATCTTCAGAAGCCAATGACAAGCCTCAACACACACACACGCACAAACAGTAAAGACTGAAAATATATTTAATATGATACAAGAGCAAAACTACAATGTTATAGATAAGGCATGAAACTTCTGACAGGCATAAAAAGCCAATAGAGTTTCTTCTATTTCGACTTTACTTTAGGTGCGAGAAGTAGACCACAAATAAGTTCACTAAGAAACACAAGTTAGACTGCATTACAACACAACAGCTAATGTTCATAACTTTAAGGCTGTCTAACATAGCCTGCTCACCATACCGCATATAGGAGCAAATGGACAGTCTAGAAGACACAAAGAACTTGTGGATTATGAGTGCGCTTGTTGCTGACATCTATTATTCTAAATGAAGAAAACCTTTCAAAAATGCACTCCATCAGGGGAAATAATCATACGCAACAAACACAACGGGCTTCTACAAGTGTCACCAACACTCACCATTATTGTTGATACCAGTGTCTTGCCAGATGGATATGCTGCGTCTCGCACAGAACTCCAAAGGAGCGCTCCATGACTTGGATCGCATGTGTGCTAGCTGCATCGCTCTGCTGCTGAAATAGGCTAGCCACAGACAGAGAAATGAAAAGCCATGGCTTTGAAACACACTGAACGTCACCTTTAGAGATCAACAATGCATACTTAGGTCAGGTACAATTTGTCGAAAAATATATATCACTATGCAATCGTGGTGCACATTGTCGGCTGAAACACAAGGAACAGCACTGAGATAGAAAAAGCTACATTAGATAAAAGATGCAGTTACTGGCCCTATGTCATCTGAGGCTTTTTCAATAGGTCTTTCTCCTTGCAAGTTGTGAACAGCCAGGCAATTTACCCACTTGCTATTTCCTTCCAGAGCACTTGATCCACAGAGGGAGACACAAGCTCGAGAGCTCAATAAGGAATCAAAGTATTTGTGCTCGTTTCAAAGCACAAGCTTTTGAGTCTCAGATTATTGGAGTTTCATTCATAAGCTGCAGGCTTTCAGCTTTCAACATTCTCAGTTATCTTGCAATTTAGTTGTATAAATGTTGAATAAGAATTATGTGTAAGAATACTACAGGTATCCACTGAAAGCAACCATGCTTGGGTTTTCAATTTGTGCACAGTAAGTGGTGTTCACGTAATCGTATGTATTAAAGAAAAACTAACCCTGCAGCCAGCCGTTAGGCAGTTTTGTGCCCTCGAAGCTCCCGAGCAGATCACAGTCCTTCCAGATGAGGCTGCCATGCATGCTTCCACGCCACATCCGCTGAATGATAACAGTCCCCGCAGTGACATAGGCTTGCACAGTTAGGGAGAACGCGTCCTTCCTATTTTTGTACAGGTGCTCCAAGTAATGATAGGGATTGATGTGCCAGAATGTGCAACTGATGCATCACAGGACCTTAACAAACCAATCTCTGCGATCTGTGAAGAGCCAAAAACGAGTTATTTAAAAACAATTATTAAAAGCACTCACTTTCTAATACTTATTTCAGGAAGCTATCACTTCGTTAAAGTGACCAAAATCTGCTATAATCACTTTGAAATAAACTGAAGCCTCATGTAAAATTTACGTACCGCAATATATATGTCCTACTGAAGTATAGTACTACCACAGTGGTAATCGTCTATAGAACTAATTTTCCAAAGTAACATAAATTTTTTAAGTGCAACCTGGCTCCTGAAAATTGAATTCACATCAACTTTCCAACTATCAAACGTGGTCAATCGACAGACCCAACCTCATAGTCAAACAAGAGCTCACTTGTATCAAATCACAAAAAACTTTTTATGTATTTGCTTCATAATATATGTATGTATATAACAGTAGTAGTGAATTTTTCATGCTTCAACTTACCATAGAGAAACATTACATCTGATGGGCTTAAAAACTTGCACACGTTATAGAACTGCGTGAATTATAGTACCGGTGAAATTTAGTTCTGGAAGGTGACTCACCGATGACAGCATTTAGTAGCCGTCGGCGTCATGAGGAACCAAGTACAGCCAACAGGCAAAGGGCATCTGCAGACTGGAAGCTGCCAATGACAGCAATGAAGGGCTGGCCAGGCGTGCACATCCATTGATAAAGTGTAAGAACTGGCCATGACCGGCTGTTGTCAAGGCTCTAGTGCCGTGCAAAACGATGGCCAGACAAACTCGGAAACCTGGTAGTTAGGCGATATTGGCCTACAACTTCATCCAAAGCAAGGCACCGGTGAAATGCTTGCTTTTTCTGGGGGCCGGAGGGAAGCTTGACGTTCACAGACTCTCGCTGCCACATAGAACTCTCAAGTTGTTACCGAAGAACAGTCTAGGCGCGCTTACAAAGTAACACGATCCACAACAGAATGTAGCATCTCGCAGTTTTGGTTGATCACATCACAGCGCTGGGACTATGGTTATTACAAAAAGGAGAAGTGACGACTTAACAAAGAAAAGCGCCAAGCTGCCCCACCACAACTTCGCAGGGCAAAACAGTTATCAACGCTGTCTTTGAATTTTCGGTCACACGAGCACAGCTTGTTCACAGGTCTTGGAACGTCAACACAGCACCTCTGTTCACAACGAACATCGTTTCACTCCCGAACAGTACATTGCTCTCAAGTAAATAGAAGCGTACGGGCTAACTAGTGGCGAAGAAAGAACCGAGCGCGTAGTTCATACGTTTTCCGTACGTACTTGGGGTCACTCAAGTAACGTGTCAAAACGCTGTCAATCCGAAATGTCGCACAGCACCCAACTGAGAGACTGGAAAGTCAAGCGAATGAACTGTTACCGGCACACAAACACACATTGCAGGCTTCTCGAGTGCTAGTTGCCATCGATACATCGACGCCGATCTCCGCTTGATAACCACACCGACGCACAGGCTTCGCTGCGCTTCACCGTACACCATTGCACTGCCACAGCTTTCCGCACTGCTTACACGCACCGAAAGAGCTGCTGTAATCACAACACATCCGGTCAAACGCTGAAGTAACTCGTGCGAGAAGCGTTTGCTGAAAGTCGCACCGACCGATATGTTTTTTACGACGCCATGTTGTTTTCGACAACTGCGCAGCACATAAGAGAGCCCTTAGAAAGTACTCGCACTATTTTCACGGCGTGAAAAAAATTTTCTCTTATGTGCGAGGGGGGTGATATGACGAACAGGACAGGCGTGCCAGATGAAAGAAGTGTTTTGGCTACGTCACGGAGTGAGCTGATGTAGAGGGTATTGCTTTACAACCAATCACAAGCTGTGCCTGTCGGCCAAGTCGTCATCTACTCGCGTTTGTCGTCTGCTTCAATCAGAGCATGCGACAGGGGATTCGCCTTCGCAACGCTATTATTCTCAGGTCAAGTGGTCGCTGCGTCGCACAAAATACATGTCAGTGGCTCGCTCTACCTTTGAATGATGTTCGTGCGCCAAGTTAAATGACTGGTAATTGACGCAGGGATGAATTCAGTCAAGGTTTGCGCCAGAATCGTGAGGGTTTGCATATTTTCGGGGTGTCATACAAAGGTACTAGGGTCATTTCATTCCAATTGCTTGCCATATTATCATGTTCCATATCGTTGTCTGAACAGTGAAGGTGAAGATGCATGATTTGTTTGTAGTTCTATGCGTAATCACGCGCACCCCTAATACGCTTTGGTTTACAAAGTACGCTTTGTTCCAGATTGTCCCAAAGTGTATCGACAGCTGTATTTCAGAAATCGCAACCATTGGACAGTTAGAGCCAGTGAAAGTACACTAGAGCACAAACTTTATGAACCACTCACTGAAAAATTCCTCTCATTTTTATTTCCAATAGCGTGCAAAGAATGTGCTCCCATTAACCTCTTTGGTGGTAATTTCCACCAATGAGGCAAGGATCTCGAGTCGCACTTTTAATTGGATGAGATGGGGCGCAACACAACAACATAACAATTGAGGTTGATCCTATGCCATGCCGCGTTCGAATGCACCGACCATTCACGTATCACATTGGTTTTCATCCAACCACAAATCTTTACATGCGTAGTTTTATGCCATTGACGCCCAATAGAATTCTTCAATTACTGCGACTTCGAACTTATTGGACGATGGTGGTTGTCAGCACCATCCACTGCGTACAAGGGAAACAACACGCGAAGCTCAAAGCGCCGAAAGAAATAAAAACGCACCAGCAGTCATCAGGCAGCCCTTAATGGGCGTGAATTAACTCGAAACCAGCCAGGGCACCAAAGTATACCGCCGCGGCAGCAGGTTCTAAGTAGCCACATTGTTCCTAAGAGTGGTCCGGACCACTCTTAGGATTTTCTCTCAGCCATGCTGTTTTTACGCACAATTTCGCTTCGTGAATCCACTTACGAGCACTTTTCGGTGACGTAAGCAAATATAGCAACTGCATCACCATCGCTGACATGTTCCCGGGCAGTCACAGCGCGCTTTATTTGCAGCGGCCGATGTGACAACGATGGCCTCTTACGACGTTTTTTCGTTTCGTGAATCAACTTACGCAACAAAATTTCTCTTGCGCAAAAATGTTTTCGTAAGTGAGTTTTGTGAATACGGCCCCACATCTGTAAGGCAGCCTTTGTCTGAACCATCGCAGTACCTGTCTCGCTGCTGCTCACTGACGGAGGATCAGAGCCGTCAACTGCAGAGTGTCTACTCGGAGGGGTCCTCGCTCCCGACCATCAACGAGACAAATTGCCTGGAATATTTGTCCCACTGCGTGCTCTACGCAAACGAGAGGGTTGAGTGCCTGAAGATGCGGGGCCGTTATGACTCGAACGTGTTCTCGCTGGTTGAGCCCAGAGATTCCTTCACGGTAAGAGTAAGTCGTTACGTAACGCTTAAAGGGGCACAACAGGTCGGAGTTTTTGCAAAAACTCGAAGTAGAGGATGTGCTTTAACCGTACGCATGCGCACGGAACAGATTACGCCAGAAAATTTGTTCGCCGAAATGCAGACGCTTTGAAGGAAAAAATAAACAGGCTTGTGACGGCGTGGCTCACGAGTGGGTCAGTGTCGCCCGACTTTCGAGCTGCTCCCATGTTTGAGAAAATATTCCGTTATGAATGAAGTGCTCTACTCAGTGCGCTAAACGTTCGACAGCTGGTACTTGCACACACAAATATTAACTCCCATAACACAGATTAGTATTGAAAATTGGGTTTCATGGTCCCTTTGAACAGTTGTGACGATTTATGTACCGGACTGTTCGACTAAATAGTTATAATTTTTGTG
The DNA here is from genome assembly GCF_043290135.1 of Rhipicephalus microplus. Classification (NCBI taxonomy): domain Eukaryota; kingdom Metazoa; phylum Arthropoda; class Arachnida; order Ixodida; family Ixodidae; genus Rhipicephalus; species Rhipicephalus microplus. The sequence continues at coordinate 211,420,897 of NC_134702.1, forward strand.
AATCAATGTCCCAAAATCATGAGGAGATATAACAGACACCTTGGTAAAAAGTACATGGTACTCAAGCAATTTCGCCACCGTAGAAAATGCGGCTGCCGTGGCCGGGATTCGATCCCGGACCTATAGGGGGGAGCAGCTGGGTACCATATGTGGAGCCACTAGGCCGCCGTGATGAGTGTGCCATATAGGTGGCAGCGTGGGCACTTCGTACCATAATTACACCAATGAAACTGACAAGTACGAAGTTTGTTTTTTTCATGGGATATCCAGTGCCCTCTCTTTTAAGGATCAGTTCGGTGCCGCACTACATACGCTATAATCCCGTACAATTGCGGTTGTGTGTGTCGAGGCACCTAGTGGTGAAACCAGTCAGACAAAAAAGATTGAGTTTCACCACGTGGGCAGAGCTATATATGAAATAGCAAAAAATGACCCCCTCCTCTCAGGGAAAGCCGTTTCGGCTACTACGCTCTTGTTGTCGAGACGGAGCAAGCTCCGGCGCTCGCGACCATGGCCGTTGCACTAAGTTGGCAGTTTCACGTAGGGTTACGAACTATTCAATGAATGAAATCTGACAGAAGGGGAGGAGGGTGACATGCAGCACTATATGTGTACCGGAGCATAGTGGCGCCATCTCTGTGCCAGCGTGAAAGAAGACGTTGACGTCCGTGTGTGGCACGTTCTTGCCGGGTTCCTGCCTGTACAGCTTGTGGCGGCTAACGTTCCTCGAAGAATAACCTGTGTTTTTACGCGACCTTGCTCGTTGCATTTGGTGGAAACGTGCTGGGTAACGTCTTGGAGCTCTGCAACCGTAAGCTATCATCTCTGTCCGCGATGACCGAGCGCGTCAATCCCCCATAAGCCTCTTCCACGCTGCCGCCTGTCGTGTGCCCTGGTGTACTTCGTCTGCGTGAACCACCAGTATACAACGGCACTGAAGATCAAGATGTCGAAGACTGGCTGGCACAGTACGAGCGTGCATGCGCGATGAACAAGTGGGATGACTCTGTGAAGCTGACTCACGTCATCTTCTACTTGAAGGATTTGGCCAACCTATGGTTCACCAACCATCAAGCCAACATCCCCACCTGGTCGGTTTTCAAAGAGGCCGTGACCTTGTTTTTCGGTCGTCCAGCCATGCTCAAGCTTTGTGCTGATCTGGGCCTGCGGGAACGATTTCAGCGAAATCGCGAGAAATTCGCGAGCTAAGTTGAGGATGTCATCAGCCTCTGTAGGCGAGTTGATGCGAGGATGACGGAGGCTGGCAGAATAAAGAATATATTGAAAGGCATTGATGACCCTTTTCTTATGCTTGTGGCCAAAGACCCACAGACCTTCACGGCCGTGATTCAGCTATGTCAAAGTTTCGATGAGCTACGCAAGCACCGAATTTCTACACGTCGCGCTAATACACAAACAGCTGATATTTCGGCTGTGGAGTGCAAAAGCAGTGGCTCCGACTACGGCGTGTTAATGCCTCTAATTCAACAGTACATCCGGGAGGAAGTTGCTCGACAGCTCTCTCTTGTCGCCCCCATCAACAAGACCACCACAGCACTGGACCACTCAATTCACCGTGCTATCCAGACGCAAGTTGCCGAGGCTCTCCCTTCGCCCGCGTCCCCAATATCAGTTGCTGCACCGCTGACTTATGCAGAAGCCGTCCGCCGACCTCCTGCCCAACCGCCGCTCCCTTCATACAGTCCAGCCACCAACTACTAAACGTCACCAGTTTCGGTTTATCCGGTAAATCGGCCCTTTCCACCACCTCGAGCACCTGTAAAGTCTTGGCGTACTCCGGATAACCGGTCCGAATGCTACAACTGCGGTATTTCAGGACATGTCGCGCGCTACTGTCGTTGCCCTGGATTCTATTTTATTGATGCTCAGCATTCCGGCAACATACCTCGGCAATCAGAATCGCATGTGACACCTGTTGCACATGACCCCCGCTCACGTCGATCAGACTTCAGCCGACGTCGATCTCTTTCACCCCGTCTTCGGTCTCCTTCCCCCATGTTTCGCCGTTTCGACCACGCCCAGGAGGAAAACCAACAGTCGCAGTTCCTGAGGCAAGAGCTGCGCCACCGACGAAATTTCCAAGGCCTCATCTTTCACCCCCTAACGAGATTGCCGTGTTTGTGGACGGTTTCACCACAACTGCCTTTGACGACACAGGTGCCGCTATTTGTATAATCAGTGAAGTGTTATGCCGCAAACTGAACAAAGTGACGACTCCACTGGTTGAAATTTTTTACGCACAGCGAGTTCGCAACACGTCCAACCTTCTGCCACATGCACTGCTCGTGTTGTGATTCAAGGAGTGCTTTACATCGTTGAATTTGTCGTCCTTCCGCATGCGTCTCACGAAATCATCCTGGGATGGAACTTTCTTTCCGCTAATCATGCGTTTGTCGACTGCGCTCGTGCTCAACTCGTTTTGTTTCCAGTCAGCATGACATTCATAGATCTCCCTCGCTCACCCAAAAAGGTGATCGTCGCCGCTGACGTCGTCATCTCTGCTTTTTTGGTCGCCGCGGTATCTCTTTTCTGCAACTACGTTCCCGATTCAACTGCCCTTTTTATGCCGTGACAAGAATGCGCTAGTCGCCGGAACCTTGTCGTCCCGCTTGCCGTCATAACACTTGCCGATGGCTCCAGTGCCGTGTACGTGTGCAATGCGTTCCCTTGTCTCGCTACATTATTGCATGGCGAATGTATTGGGAAGTCTTGACACTTATGATGACATCTTTCCTTTCGATGACCGTTCTGATACGACGCCGATGTGCGTGGATGCTGTCACAGCTGCCACCGCGACGAAGACGTTTTGTTGCGCAGCGTAGACACCGGCCTTACGCAAGACCAGCGCAATCAGCTCATTCAACTACTTGACCGTTTCCGCGCCTCTTTCGACCACGGACAACCTCCCTTGGGACGCACGTCAGTTGTCGCTCACCATATCGACACCTGTCATCATAATCCACTTCGTCAGCGTCCCTACCGCGTCTCTCAGGCTGAGCGTGACGTCATCACTCAACACGTCGACGAGATACTGCAACGTGGTGTTATTCAACACTCACACAGTCCTTTGGCTTTGCTAGTGGTCCTCGTGCGAAAAAAGGATGGCTCCATCAGGTTTTGCGTGGATTATTGTGGACTAAACAAGATCACACGCAAGGATGTTTATCCCCTGCCACGCATTGATGACGCCTTGGATTGCCTTCAAGGTGCGGAGTTTTTCTCTTCACTGGATCTGCGCTCTGGATATGTGCAAGTGCCAATTTCTGAACCAGACCGTCCAAAAACGGCGTTTGTGACCCCTGAAAGCCTATATGAATTCAATGTAATTCCCTTCGGTCTTTGCAATGCGCCTGCGACTTTTGAAAGAATGATGGACAGTGTCCTCAGGGTACTTAAATGGCACATCTGTCTTTGCTATTTAGACGACATAGTTGTATTCTCAGCGAATTTCGAAACTCATCTTTCCCGTCTGGAATAAGTTCTCCAGTGCCTTACGGCAGCCGGGTTGCAACTAAACTTCAAGAAATGTCGTTTTGGCGCCCGCAAACTCGCTATTCTCGACCACGTCGTTTCGAAAGAAGGAATATCGCCAGACCCTGACAAACTGTGTGCCGTTGCCGAGTACCCCGAGCCTGCTACCCTAAAGGAGCTTCGTAGTTTCGTAGGCTTGTGTTCCTATTCTCGGCGTTTCATTCGCAATTTTGCCTCTATAATTGCCCCCCTGACTCAGCTTCTCTCCCGTAGCGCGGACCTCTCTGGCTAGAATTCCCACTGGGATGACGCATTCACGGCGCTAGGCCGGCTACTCACGTCTCCGCCAGTTCTCCGCCACTTCGATCTCAATGCACCCACTGAAATTCACACGGATGCAAGCGGTGTCGGCCTCGGTGCCAATCTCGCTTAACGCAAGGATGGCTGCGACGAGTACGTTGTCGCCTATGCCAGCCGTACTCTAACGAAGGCAGAGTTCAACTATTCCGTCACGGAAAAGGAGTGCTTGGCTATCATTTGGGCTACAGGAAAATTTCGCACTTAGCTTTACGGACGCCAGTTTGATGTTGTCACAGAGCACCATGCCTTATGCTGGCTAGCGTCTATGAAACATCCCACTGGCCGCCTCGCTCGTTGGGCTTTACGCCTCCAGGAATACGACATTCATGTTGTTTATCGCTCAGGACGCAAACATTCAGACGCCGATGCACTATCCCGTTCTCCACTACCTCCTTACCTTGCGTGCTTACCGCCATTTGTGATTCGCCATCGTTGAGCATCACCGACATGCCATCCGAGCAGCGCAAGAATCTTTGGATCAATTCTTTGCTCGACGTTCTCTCTCACGGTTCGTCAGAAACGACTTCACGCTACCTCTCTCGTCAAGCAAGACACTTTGCTGTTCGTCAAGGCTTGTTGTATCACCGCAATTACGTGACGGACGGCCGTAGGTGGCTCCTTGTCATCCCTCGTCATTTGCACTGGGACATCTGCGCTGCCTTTCACGATGACCCCCAGTGTGGCCACGCTGGAGTATTTAAGACTTACTCTCGCCTTCCTCCAAGATACTACTGGCGCGGCATGTATCGGCACGATCGCCAGAACGTTCGGTCATGCACCACGTGTCAACGACGCAAGACACCTTCTCACAGCACTGCTGGCCCTTTGCAACCCTTAACCTTCCCAGCGAGACCATCCGACCGCGTCGGAATCGATATTTATGGTCCTCTACCCAACACTCTTCGAGGCAACCGATGGCTTATCGTCGCCGTCGATCATTTGACACGCTACGCTTAATTATCTGCGCTGCCTGCTACCACTGCAAAAGACGTTGCGTCCTTTTTTCTTCACCATCTTATTTTGCGACACGGTGCACCTCGTGAATTATTGAGTGACCGTGGACGCGTGTTTCTCTCGAACACCGTCGACGAGCTGCTCAAGGCATGTCGCACTGTCTATCGGGAAACCTCGGCATACCATCTTCAAACCAATGGCATGACAGAACGCTTTAACTGTACCCTTGGAGATATACTTGCCATGTACGCCTCTGACGACCAAACTAATTGGGACCAAGTGCTCCCTTTTGTCACGTACGCGTACAACACTGCGCCACAGACAACCACTGGCTTTTCTCCTTTCTTCCTCTTGTACGGACGTGAGCCATCATGCTCCATGGACACCATTCTCCCTTACAAGCCTGATGTTTCCGAAGCGACGCATGTTTCTGAAGCAGCTGCTTATGCCGAAGAGTGTCGTGAACTCGCTCGCTCATTAACCGCACAGGACCAATGGCGCCAGAAAACTGACCACGATGCCTCTGCGTCTAGTGTCCACTATAACTCAGGAATGCTGGTATGGCTCTGGGTCCCGTCTACCCCTCCCGGTTTTTCCCCGAATCTTTCGTCGAAATACCATGGCCCCCACTTTGTGGTGCGACAAACATCTCCTGTCAACTATGAAGTTGAGCCCATTGACCCACCTTCATACCAACGCTGTCATGGGCGTGAAACAATACACGTATCACGCCTCAAACCGTGCTATGACCCCCTTGGCGTGTCATTTCCCTAGGTCGCCAGGTTGGCTCCCTTCTGCGCGGGGAGTAATTGTACCGGAGCATAGTGGCGCCAGCTCTGTGCCAGCATAAAAGAAGACGTTGACGTCCGTGTGTGGCTCGTGCTTGCCGTGTTCCTGCCTGTACCAGCCTGTAGCGGCTAACGTTTCTCGAATAATAACTTGTGTTTTCACGCAACCTTGCTCGTTGCATATGCAACAAAATCAGTTTTTATATCGGTATCTTCAAGACAAATTTATCCTAATTTTTCTTAGCCTTTTTATTAATAACAACTGCAGGCTCAATTGGGTCCCAGAGAGGAGTGGGTACATAAATGTTAATACCAAATGCCATGGCCCGTATTGACATGACGAACACGTTCTATCAACCGCGCTGCAATCGCGCCCGAAATAGCGCGTTTTTGCCGCTGGCCTTTAAGTACCCAGAACACCGCAATAAGAACGCAGCGTGAACCGAACGCCGCGGTCGCGCTGTTGCTAAAGGGCATGCGTGAATAAATAACATACAGTCTCCAGGAAAGTTAACACGAATGCTTCGACACGGGGCTTGGACTACATTGGCTGATGTCAGCAGCAAAGCGTTGGGAGCCGTCACCTAGATAACTTCTCGTATGCTTGGATCGCATGCCGGCATGCATCGGTAAAATCTACGCAGCAGAACCCAAAGCTACGTGACGCTAGCTTCAAACTATTTTAAAACTTGCTAGGGAGAGTTCTTTTTAAGCTTGCTACAGTTACATTGGCAGTTCAACGCCATGTTTTCTGGTACCCAGGCACAACTTAACAAATATAACTGGATACGTTTTCTTGCAGGTGATTCACTTTTCAAAATACATAACACTGTTATGAGAATGATAGTTGACTATCAGTAGATATTTCCGCAAATTATGTGGCAAACTGAACAGTCGACGCGTACTCAAGAGCTGACACAGTTCCGAACGTTATGAAACTTATCTTTTTGAATTCGCGTCGATCAAGCCTCGAAAAAAGGTGACTTCGGGGAGCATAAAGGCTACTATGAGGCGGCTCATCCTAAAGAAAACGAGACACTTTCACAATGCGATCACAAAAGCACCAATGACTCATTGCCAATGAAGCTGCAGTTTCCGCAAATCGATGCAGAATTTCACGGAGTTCTTCCACAGAGGCCTACAGATATCACAAATAAGTGGCTTTTTTCTGACGGCCTGAGGTGCTCTCGATGTACATCTTAAGGTCACCGAATAAGAGATTACAGGCGTAAAGTTACAGGCTCAGAATGCAGAGGTCTTCCTGCTGCCAGCATGGGCGACCCGGAGAAGCTAAGACGAAAGCCTGATGTAGGCATAAAAGTCACCAGTGAGATCTCCAGATCTGGACAGAAATCTGCAGATCACCGACGGACTTGACCAGGGTAACCGTAGAGAATGGCACGATGTCATGTGCAAGAAAAGAAGAAAAAAAATTCAGAACTACCCTACCCGATTTTAGTCATTGTTGAAGCGTGCGAATATGTGAGCCTGCAGCTGGCCTTTCATGTTAAGCAGCAGCAAATAATTGAGGAAAACATGATGCCTTTCGTGAACCTACAGTTCATAGAAGCGGATGTGAGCCGGCCACATTGATGGAAACCAAGACGGTCGAGCCATGAACGAAGTCCCAGAGGAGTACTGGGCCCACTAAACTTCTATGAAGGGATTTCAATGCCAGCTTATGAATGAACAAAGTCATTGTGTGAACTTCAAGTACAAATTAAAGGAAGCCGTGTGGAAAGCTGCGGAGACAGAATTTTCGAAGGAGTATAAGTCCAAAAGGGAGAATTGGAGAGTTTAAGCAGGTGTGTAAACGCCTGCTTAAACGACAGACTTGCTCATACCATTCAATAATCAGCAGTTGGTCACTAGTCAGCCCCGGGGCGTATAGGAGAAAAGAAAGAAGCAACCGGGACATACCGTGTATTGTCTGCACAAGGGAAGACAGGAAGAGATGCGCACATGAATAGCCTGGATTGACTTCTGGAGAGGTTATTCCTGGTGGCAGTAAAATATGGTCAGTTACGAATGTAAGACTGTTCTGCTGCCGAATGCGTCCTAGAGCGCCTCTTGCTGCTCAGTGTAGAAGACGCATACGCAGGAAGTAATATGTGGATCAGTGAGAAGACTGCAGAACAGAGCTCACATGCAGAAGAAAAAAAGCCCCCACTTCCTTGAAGGGAATTGTTAGGAAGTGCGAATGCATATTTTATTTCATGCATGTCGTTAAATACGCACGTTATTTTGCCATGTGGGTCTTGCATTACTATCATTCCAAGCACACCTGAGGGAGGGCCTCACCACGTATAGATGCACTCTACACATAAAAATCTGGCACTACCGGTGACAAACGACGAATAGCTCTTAATAACAGCATGCGCTGCCCACTGGATGCACTTCTCAACAATGCCATCACTAGCACGAGGCCCTTTGTGGCCATATACGTTGGCCGTGCCCCAGGAAGCTTGGTTACTTAGCAAGCGCATGTTTTCTACATGATATTGCTGCTAAAATGCTAGCCTTTCTTCGTAAAACGTTGGAATATATTGCTATTGCAATCATTGCTTCGCCTTTTTAGTGAAACTATCCCTCCTTTAGGAAATCAATAACGTAGAGCGCTGCGTTTTCCGAGAAAAGTCAACATCTTGCAGCTGCGGACACGCTCTCGGTAGCTGTCGATGATGTGGGTGCACATCCGGAAGTCGGCTGGACAGCACCGTTTCCAAGAACAGTGAATCTTTTATTGCCTCTCCTAGAGCGCAGGAAAGTCATTGTTTCTTTTGTACACATAAAAGTTGCTGAATTGATTTTGCGCACGATAGTGCAAAAATGACCCGAATCACTCGACAATCTTGATTGTTTCTTGAAAAGCATTCATTCTGTTGTCATTAAACAGGCATTTTCGCTTAACCGCGCTCTTTACTATGAGAAGTGAGTGAAATTTACACAGAAATGGCAACATATAAATGAACGTTTATGTACACATACACTCATCAAGCACGCAAACATGTTTGAAGCCCAAGCGCAGTAGTACAAGTCTATTCAACGCATTTTAGATTTTCACGAACGCCGTCACATGAATGACTGGTTACGAAACACTGATGGTTCAACTCCGATATAAGGATTCTTCCTAGTTTGAGCAAATTGGCAGAACGCGCAGCATCGAGACGGCGCCTACATATGCCCCCGTAATTTTCACTCTGCTATGTACTGGGGTGTGGTATAGTGGCTAGTGTTCGCGACTGCCGATTCAATGGTCACGAGGTGAAATCCTGGGCATTTTTCATGTATTTCCCGTAGTTTACTTCTGAATTTACTGCGTGTGTATTGTATTTGTCCTCAAAAGCATACGTCAACCTCCAAGTTCCATCCGTGCACCCACCCACCCACCCACCCACCCACCCACCCATCCATCCATCCATCCATCCATCCATCCATCCATCCATCCATCCATTCGTCCATCCGTCCGTCCGTCCGTCCATCCGTCCGCCAGCTCGTCCGTCCGTCCATCCGTCCGTCCGTCTGTCCATCAATCACCATCCGTCTGTTCATCCTCCTATCCATCCATTCGTTCATTCGTCTTGCGTCCATTTATTCATCCATCCATCCGTCCACCCATCCATCCAGGCCCAGTCATGACATGAATAATGACAAAATCTCTCCACGCACAAAGTGAAGTTTTTTGATCCCGGCACGTGTGACACATGCCCGAGTGCCATGGGCCACGGTACGCGGTTATGCGTCGTAGGTGTTTGGAAATTTGTATCTACCAAGGAACGGGCAGAACAGGTATTGGTAATTTGAAGGGCCTGTCTACCACTCGGAAACTTTTTTCTGATGGTGGCACGAATGAAAAGATCGTTAATAACATGGGCGGCAACTAGCATACTTTTGGATCGGAAAAAAGAAATTCTAATTTTAACTTCATATTGAAAGTCCATAAAAAGTGACCACTAGCGTCACCCAACAACGAATGTGATTAATCTTGACAATTTATTGGTAGGACAAGTAATGCTCACATGTAGACTTATTTTGCATAAAAACAAGCAAGTACAAGTTGAAATTGTGTTTTATGCCTTGAGGCAGCTTTAGGTTGCGCCAGAGACAAATTTTCGCAATTTTTTTTCTCGAACTATCAAATAGGCGCCCGTTGGTGCTGCCGATAATTCTCCTGCCTGCATGCCTGCCTGCAAATGGCGGAGAAACGCGACCACAGCTTCCGCCGCTGCTCGTTCGAACAACCAAAGTGTTGTGCGTGCCTAAAACGACAACTAAGCTATTTATTTTATTAACAAGCTTCATGAAGCCTGTAAAAACAGCACGTGGTTTCAGCTTTTCGACTTGAACCGGCACCAACCAGTGTTTTGGACATTCATCCCACTGAAGAAAGTAGACATGACATGTACAGAATAATCTGGTTTCAAAACGTTTTTACGCACCTTACAGAGGAACCGTTCCAAGCTTAGGCACTTCGCATGGTACGATTTTTATTGCGACACAAAACACGAGAGCAATCAAGGGCGGTATACAGTCCCTTCAAAGGTGAGTGCGCTAAGGGAAACTGAAGTAACCAGTGTTGACCCGAGGAATGGGAACCGTATGGGATATGGTCCAGCATAAATTGAACTCGAGCATTCTGCGTGGCCATATAATATTCTACCACAGAGCGCCGCCACGTCACGGAACGCCTTTGCAAAAAGGTTCTACGCAGACGTAATGTCGGCGAAACGTCAGCTGTGGTCGTGGTGCTGCCGATCTAATTTTATAAACAATACATATGTACTGCAATGACACAGGTGTCACGTCGAGTTAGCATCAATTGTGCTTAAGCGTGATCCAGTGAAGTTTCTCGACGCAGCACTATTCAGGCATACCATTCTCGCAACTACAAGCGCTACCTGTCAGCTTACAGCTTGTAGTCTTCGTAATACCGAGATTCGTAACTATTTGATATCGTTGCGCAACTGTAAACAACGGCCTATATAAAGCATATGTGGCTGTTCAACGTGTACGTCTGTGCTTATAGCATGTCTAGGAATGCTTAGTCTCATTTTGCAAAGTTTTACTCAGAAAAAGTAGACCACAGCCCCCTACTCTAGGCATGCTGCGCATGACATTGATTCTCGGGCTCCGTGAGATCTGCCGAATTCAGTTTTGAGGGGAAGGCACAGTGCACTTCAGTGATGTAATTAGTGATGGGTCCAAAAAAAGAAAGGCAAGAATCCACGGCTTGTGACTCTAAACCATCAGTGACAGTGAGGAGCGAAGAATGTAGGCAAATCACACTCACGTGCTACTGGCAGCCGCGTGAGTTTTCGTCAAGATGTTGCACTGCTCGTGACAGCTTTGCCGAGAAAAAGTTTCTTCAAGATGCGCAGAGGGCGCGACTTACGGTGGCGTCGGCCTATGAAATCATTCTGCCACTTCACGACAATCGGGGTTTCTCCTGGCGGATGTACAAGCCGCAAGGCTTGCTTTTGTATGTCATGAGCGGCAACTAGATACATGCTTGCTTGCTTGCCTGGAAAACTTTATTTCTGCTGCAATAGGAGAAAGTTTGAGGTGACCCAAAGAGAGCCACCCCTCACAGTCCCTTGGCGGGCTGTCACTGCAAAAGTCAATTGCGACCACCATGGCTTGACATTGGTCAGCCAGGGCCTCCTGGGCTCCCCAGGTTCGAACAGCCAAGCAGGGCTGCCTGCCACTCATCTCGTGCATAGTTTGGTTATAGGACAACGTTTGGGGTTGATTGGCATGACTTCACCACGTAGAAAATGCCTGAAGACGTCTGCGCACAGTACGGGAACTGTCCTGCACAGTCAGCGTAAAAGCAATTGAAACTACCGGGCACAACAGTGTTATGACGTAAACGCGTTACTGCGCCTATTTTTCGTCTTGATGTGCATTATTGTAACAAAGAATACACCTTTTTGGAGAGCAGTGTTGCATTAATGCACCAAAGTAGATATTTGAGAAACAAACATTGATATGACAGATTAATCCTTTTTGGTTTCTCTCTTACCAGGTCTACAAGCGAAAACAAGGTCCCGGCAGGATCATTTGCAAGAACATTGGCTTCTCTTGGGGAATGGTGGCAGTGGTCTGCTTTGCTTACGGCGTTCTTCTGGCCATCTACTGTTTCAGCATCGGTGACATGTTATATGTGATTATTAACTTGTGCACGTTTCCGAGACATGGCGCCAATAACGCCTCGATTGTCACTACGACACCTGTCAATAACGCACCGCGCGTCGTTACCTGACACCTGGTCAACCCACGTGATTAGCTGTCGCAAAGTGGGACGCACGACCGCCACAGCATCGCGTCTTTTCCGACGAATTTAAAAGAGGCATATTTTATGTGGCTTCCGCATCCCCCCTTCCATTTATACTGAACGCAAAATGCGGTTCTCAAGATTTCTACTTCAGTGTCAGTAATTTATACATCAAAATTAACTGTAACGCCAGATATGAAAAGTTTCGTTGGTGTCAAGATTAACAGCTTCAAATTTTTCCGAATGCCTCAGACACTAAATTGTCTCAGAGCTGCTGAGAATGCAGTAAAGCGAATGAGAAGAAATTGCCTCTTTTTTCTGTTCTTGGCGAGCGGCATTGATGTGCCAGTTCGGTAGAGCTTATTCAGAGTAGCTGCCCCATGGCTCAAATGGAGTTCGAGTGTAACGAGTAGTTGGCGCGTATATTAACGCACTTTTTTTATTCGAAATTAAGCTTCTTTTTTTAACTAAACACAAACGCATGCTCTTGAATATTCGTACAGGGTTGACGAAGAGTTTTAAAACCTTCAGCTCTAAGCAAATAGAACCGCACGTACTTAAACGCACTGTTAAAGAATGGAATCAATGAAAGGTAAAACCCTTAACGTGAACAGCTGTGAGAAGGCCCATCTGCCAAGATTCATTTAAAAATAAGCTGCTTCGTGGAAGTCGAGTACGAATTCAAAGTATTTAGGCTGTATTTGAATTAACCACATCTGATGGTTTCTTCACGGATTAAAGTCACAATCTTCAAGAAGATGCATATATGCCCCTTGATCTAAACGAGAGCTTTAATAATTCAGCAACCAAATTCAAGCTCGCCTGCGGAAACCTCAGGATTGAAAATTATTCTACCTGTGGCGACCACCATGCGCAAAAAATGCATTTCATGTAAATAATTATGTTGTCTTAGCTAATCACCGGCAACTCATTCAATGAAATACACGGAATTAGAAGTACACTAATCATAAATACAAGTATTCTAAATGGCGCGTAGTTCAATGCATAATCATTTGCCTCAAGTTCCTCCATTCATAGAGATTTCTAAAATTAACTACAGGGCACTCTGGCACTGCGATCGTTCAGCAAACACGGCAACGATGGGTAGTACTTGATTTTGCTTAGTCTTCGTACTTGCGAGCAGCGAATCACACTTGTGGCTTCGTTTATTCCTGGTTTTGGTTTTGTTTAGGTGGAAAGAACGAACTCTCTTGAACTTCATGACCCGATTTGAAATGCTTAGCAATTAGCATTGTGAAGCGCAACTGCTGAACTTCATGGATTTTGTTGCGTAAGAAAACAGCTCCAAGCCACACGAACCCACAAGGAGTCAGATATACGATGATTAGACCAATCCGTGTACTACCCTTTATTCCCATACTCACTGAAGCGCCGTGCTTTGCAGCTCCCACAGACACTAGCTTCGTATCGTCGACCATCACATTTGCACCGCGAACCAGTATGTTCCTAACTGTAATGAGCGACATAGATAACAGTATTAGTGGTGTCGCCGAAGCAAACTTGGTGCTATTAGCTCGGCAAATCTGCGTCGCCCGTGGAATAGTCCTGTTGAAACGCAGGATGACTGAGCTCGTTGTTATGATTTTCAGCGGCGAATACCAACAATCGACAAAGCAAACGATGATCGCTCACTTTAAGAACATTGGCAGGGAAGCACGTTCAGTGGTTATTCCGATTTCCGCAGCAGTACAAAATGCCTCCACGGTGACCTATACTGTTGACGTCAATCCGAAGCTTTTGTATGAGCAGAAGGAGCGGATATTCAGTACATTACAGGAGTTCTGTGACTGCTTCGCTACCACCTCAAAAAGTAAGCAAACGCGGACCGTGAAGCGCCGCATTACAACTGACGCAACTGAGTGGCCAGTACGTCAGCATGCCTACCGAGTGTCGCAAAAGGAACAAAAGGCGATACGCTCACAAGTGAACGAGCTGCTTGAAGACGATATAACCCAACCCTCAACCAGTCCATAGACATCCCCCGTCGTGCTCGCAAAAAAGAAGGATGTTACTCAAAGGGGCTGCGTGGATCACCGGAAACTTAACAAAGTGACTAAGAAGGACGTCTGCTCTTTTTCATGTATTGACAAGTCACTATAGACCGCCTTCGACATGTCCACTATTTCTACTCGAAAGATTTACGTAGCGTCTATGGCAGATCGATGTGGATGAGAGTGACCGCGAAAAACCAGCATTCATAACCCCTGAAGGCCTCTACGAATTCCCAGTGCTGCCATTTGCTCTGTGTTCTGCTACTGCGACGTCCCAAAGAATTATGGATACAGTGCTGTCAAGACTTAAGTGGGAATCATGCCTTGTTTATTTGGACGACTTCGTTGTGTTTTACGAACATTCAATCAGCATTTGAAGCGAATTTAGTCAGTCTTTTATGTGATTCGTGTGGCAGGCCCTTCAATAAAATCAGAGAAGTGCACTTTCGTTACGGCAAACTAAAGTTCTTCGGCCACCTTGTCAGTCATGACGGTATTCGGCCGGACCCAGAAAAGACATTGGCTGTTGCCGCATTTCTGCTACCTGCCAATAAACGTTATGTACGTTGATTTCTCGGCCTCTGTGCATACTACAGGCATTCTGTGCAAAATTTTTCTAACATAGCCGAGCCATATACCCGTTTGACGTAAGATGATGTTCCCTTTGTGTAGAGTCCTGAGCAAAGAGCCACTTTCTCCGCCCTTCAGCAGAGCCTGCGAACTCAGCCCTTACTCTGACATTTTAATGAAGACGCCTCTACTGAATCACACATTAACACAATTACATCAGCCTTGCAGTCCTCGTTCAATGGCAAAAGGGCGTCTAACGTGCTATTGCTTATGCTAGCCGGATATTATTTTCTGTGGAGGTGAATTACTCGACCACGGAGAAAGATTGTCAAGCTGTTGTCTGGGTGATGGCAAAGTTTCGACCATACCTCTATGGCCGCCCGTTCGACGTTATTACGGATCACCACACCCTCGGCCGGCTTTCGAATTGCAGAGACCCTTCAGGACGTCTGGCCAAGTGGAGTTTACGCCTTCAAGAATTTCACGTAACAATTGTTTACAAATTTGGCTGGAAGCACATAGATGCAGATTGTCTTTCGTGCACTCCCCTTACAATGACGGCAACTGACGACGACATCGACGGTCGTTTCCTTAAAGCTATCAATTCAGCTGACTTGGCGCAAAAACAAAGGGTTGACTCTAAGCTTCGACAATTTATCAAATATCTAAGGGTGCGATTCACACCCTCAAGGAGCGTTCGCGCGTTCGGTATCATCCTTTTGTCTGCGCAGTAATGTTCTTTATAAGAAGAACTTCAACCACAACGATACTGAACAGCTACTTGTCGTTTTATCCGCGCTACGTGCAGATATTTTTTCGGCCTGTCATAATGAGCCTTCGTCAGACCACTTGGCATTCACACGCACCTTGGCTCAGATTCTTCAGCACTACTACTGGCCGAAACTCGCACAGGACGTTATGTTAAGCATTCCAATAGGACGTGTCGTGAGTGCCAGCGCCGTAAAGCACCACCTAAGCACCGGGCCGGTTTTCAAAGACCCATTGTCTCGCCAGCGCAACCATTCTAACTGATTGGTGTGGACCTGATTGGACCTTTTCCCAAGTCTCACGATGGCAACCGCTGGATTGTCATCGCTAATAATTATATGACACGATACTGTGAAAGTAAGGCATTACCACGGGGCAACCCCAATCAGATTGCCTACTTCTTCATGAAAAACATTGTTTGCCACCGCGGAGCGCCAGCAGTCGTAATAACTGATCACAGAACAGCTTTTACCGGCCAGATGATGAGAAGTGTCCTGCAGCTTAGTGAAACCGCAAATAGGAAAACGACTGCATACCACCGACAAAGCAACAACCTTACAGAGAGGCTAAACAAGACGATCACTGACATGCTTTCCATGTACGCTGATCGAGACCACAAAATCTGGGATGACGTTTTGCCGTACAGCACGTTCGCCTACAACAATGCTGTTCAAAAACTACCGGGTTCCCACCCTTCCATTCGCTCCACGGCAGGAAGGCAGCCACTATGCCGGATGTGGTGCTCCTACCCGACAGGCGTGCCGTTAACGTCAGCCCCAAGGAATCGATATGACTCGCGGAGGCAGCTCGCAAGCTCGCACTCGAAAGTATACATAACTAGCAATGCGTTCACTCCCAGTAGTAGAATGATCGTCATCGTCAGGTTATTTACCAACCCGGCGATCAATACGGTTGTGGACCCCAAGTCACCAACGAGGCCGTTCAAAAAAGCTATTGCACTGCCACTTTGGTGCCTATGGAGTTCCCCGGCGTCTCAGCGAAGCGAACGACGAAGTTCTTCCCCAAGGTACAGCTCGTTGAGCCCGTCGTTCACTGCAGCAAGATATTGTCCACGTTTCCAGGATGAAACCATTCGATCAACGTTGACTACCCGTTAAACTTATGCGTGACTTTGTGAATGCTTCGTCGCCGTCAGCTTGTGTGTCTGTGCATTTTCTTTTGTAATCATGCACCCGCATTGCGACGATTCTTCCTGGGAAGGGAGGGTAATGCCACAGACATGTATTACGTACTATGTAGCACCCGAACTGAGCACATAGGGCCCCGCTGCTCACACATGAATAAGTAAGAATTGTGACAGTTGTTCACGATTTTACAGTGTACACTTATGCGTTCCTTTTGTGCGTCTTTATTCCTGTTTGAACAGCGTGCTTCGAATATCAAGCTGTGAAAGTTGTCTGTGCGCGCTTGTCCTGCGTATGGTCATACGTGCTTTCTGCTCGAGGTACCCGCCGCAAGTTTCGAGCTACTTGCCTTTCTTCGTGTGAATTTTCTGTTTATTCCCTGAGCAATCATTCGCTCACCCTTGTGGCGAAACAATCCACAATGAATTCTTCACCGCCTCTGCTAAGACACGCTTCACTTTTGTGTTATACCGACTCCCAGAAAGATGGATCAGCAACATTTTTTCACCATTCCCGCTATCCAAGCCCTGCCCCCGAGCTCAGTATAGATGTACACCGAGATGCAGATAATTATTAGGTTATCAGTTTACGATGTCATTACAGATTAAAGATTTTGTGGCTCACGGCATTCACAAACTTGGTATATGTTTGCACAGCTGCTGCCCCGTTTGTGTAGAGCACACAAGCGGCTGGCTTTCGCTATGCAGGGCCACACCTTAAGGCAGTTTCTGGCCCAAACTTGGTTTGTCCGGAGCACGTGAAAGTCAGGCTTCCCGCGTCAGAGTCCAAAACTGCCTCAAGATGTCATCCCGCTTGGTGCATACCGGCTACCTACGTGCTTTCACAGGCATGGCTGTACACAGAAGTTTCATTCGGACACTAAACTCAAGTCAAGTAAGAAGTGGCTCAGACTGTACCTTTCTTTAAAAACTGTTTATTCTGGTTGTCATGCCAGACGGCACTTTGTTAAAATTGGGGCGCCGTTGTGGTCGCCTACTTGTAAATATTCTGTGCTGCTCCGCATATATGAACAACACAGCTTGAATGCTCTTGTATGTGATACGTCTGACATGCTGTCGAAGAAAAGTGATAATTGTCACTTGGGTGAACATTTGTCCTTTCCCTCAGGTGACATTGAGGGTCCAAGATTTATAGTCTTCACTGCCTATACAATGCCATTTTTCAATGAAGACCAAAATTGGCGATGTCTTGCGCTGTATTATGAATTAGCGTTCGCATGCACCAAGCGATCCTAATTTCTTGCGTTGCTGTGATATTTAGTGTTCTGAAGTCATTGTTGCTAGTTTTTAGTAACGTTACTAAAACAAACTGATTTTTGGAGCTCCGCCGGAGAGACAGGGCACGTGTTTCTGCTAGCGCGTGAATTTATTGCAATTTATTAGCTCTTAAGCGAAAGGAATCTTGAACACGAGAGGGCTTTTGAACAACAATTCACGTCCACTGTCGTGAGCTGCGATTGTAAAACGAGTGTAACACGTGAGCCGCGCGTAAAACGGGCGTCGCATGGCCACTCTCGATCTCTATTCAGCTCGATTCAGTTAAGTATAGAATTATACCTGGCTTCCACACACGGTTAACGAACCAGCCCAATGCCAAGAAAAAAATTCCATCCCTGATTGGCTCGATCGTGAACAGAAGTGCAAGAATAATGTCACATCTGCAGTGGGAAAGTCAGCGCAAAAAGACACGAAGCTAATGCTTCACCTACTCTAAATACATATCACACAGCAAGGCTCAATGAGCAGGTGAACTTCGTTTAAATATTACATACCAAGAACGCAAGCACAAAATAAACCTTGTAGGCGTGACCGGGGCAAGTGAGCTATGCTCGTACCATCATAAAAAATAGAAAGCAAAAAAAAATTGCCAGATCCCATGTACAGTGCCAATTGGTGATATCTGAAGCATGAATGAGGAAGCTTGATATGTCACTTTAAAATCAGCACAACGATATGAGGTGGGCGTAAATTGTGACGTACATGACTTTCATGTCATGATTATTAACTTTGGGCGTGTCATTTACCTTCGTCATCTATTCATGCGTCTCTCATAATCAAATAGTGGTTTTGGGACGTTAAACCCCACATATCAATCAATCTATTCACGTCATGCGATACTTAGTTTTGTATGTGTTAGGCTAGCAAAACGGCCCCGAGTGCGCTATCAGTGACGGGTGTAGTCATGTTTTACATAACACACATTCTATTATTATCATCTTTGGACGTCGTCAATTCGCATCACGTAATACTGAATTCGGTAGATGTGAAGCTAGCGAAACGGCTCCGAGCGCATCATGAGTGCGGCATGTAGTGATGTAGTTAAATGGTACACGTAATATGACTATCATGTTTGCATAGGTCGCATATCTTTGTGATCCATTCACGGCCCGTAACACCAAATTTGGTATGTAAAGTTGACAAAGTGGCCGCGAGTGCATCGTGTGCGTGGTAATACATCATGTTCTTACATTATACTCATGTGATGATTATCATGTTTGGATGTGCCATTTACCTGTGTCGTCTGATTGCGTCACATAATAATATCAAATTTTCTATACGGGAAGCTAGCGAAACCGCCACGAGAGCATCATGATCATGGAATGTAGTCATGTTATACATTACACACATCTCGTGATTATCATGTTTTCACCAGTCATATAATTTCGTCATTCATTCACGTTCCGTTTTGCTAAATTTGGTATATGTTTGCAAGTGAAACAACCGTGAGTGTACCATGAGCGTGGCGTGTAGTCATTACTTACATGACGTGCATGCCATTATTTCCACGTTAGGGTCTCTCACTTATGTTCGCCCTGAAGTCATGTCATACCATACTAGTTTTGCAATATGTCTTGTGAACGAAGAGCATCGAAACTATGAAATGTCAATCAAGACATTCATGAGACACAAGTCATAATTTTTATTGTATGACTAGTCACTTACGCTCATCACACCGTCGTGTTATTCCATACCAATTTTGGTATCGATACCATTATGGAAACGGCGAGGAGAGCTAAAAGTCGTAGATAGATAGATAGATAGATAGATAGATAGATAGATAGATAGATAGATAGATAGATAGATAGATAGATAGATAGATAGATAGATAGATAGATAGATAGATAGATAGATAGATAGATAGATGTCGAGGCTCCCTCTGATTTGGCATTGAGGGCCACTATAGGCGCGCCACGATTGGCGACGATATCACGACTGTTATCACCTATACATTTCCAGAGCATGTGGCTCAGCCTTGCGCTGTGTCCGCATGCATTACACATATCGGTGGGTATAGGTTCGGGAAGAGGTGATTTAGAGCGGCTGGGCTAGGGTAGGATTGCAGTTGGAATAAGGGAAAGCTTACGGCATCGCGCTTGTTTAATTTCTCGTGCGGTGGCGGGAACCTACGTCTTTTGAGCCTATAGTGTTGTGTGATGTCACGGAACGTTGGCAGACAATCCCCCCATGATCATTCTGGTTCTCGTTGATGCGTACTCATCAAATTGTCTTGATCCAGCTGATTCATCGCCCCGCTCTTGGAGGCGACGGCCACGTAGTGGGCCGCGGCTCGGTGAGTCAGACCTCGAGCCGCGGCGTCTCATTCCCCGCGAGCGGAATGCTGGTGTGTGCTGGGGTTCATAGGAAGAAAGAAGAAAACCGCTGGAATTTTGGGTTGTGAGGGCGACGCCGAGTCGTCATCTCTGCACATTTGAAGGATGCGCGCCGCTTCCCGCGAGGCACAGCTGCGCGCGATACTGTGAACTGCCACCTGCGAGTCCCTTATCACAATATCTGCATGCGGCTCTTCGGTGAGCGCTAAGGTGGTCGCGGCTTCTTCGGTCACCTCCGTGTGTCTCGTTGTCACCGTGCGCTCGCGAGGCATCTATCCTTGCAATGGCAAAACAGTAATTTTTTTATGACGAAAGGTTTGCTGAGAGATGTTAGGGCAGGTTCGGCAACATGAGGTTTCGGGCAGAACTGGTCGGCAGTTTACGGCACATTATTAGTTGTCTGAGCTAACTAATAGAATCACCGACATATTCTTTATTTCAGGTCGGGTGTGTTATGGTATTTTCCGTCACGGATATGAATTTGAAAAATATATACTAACAGACGGCAAAAAAACGAGATGAAAAAAATTATGGACCATCTCCCCGAAAGGAACCAGAATGCGTCCCCATTGGCAGTCCCGCTTAGCACCACTAATGGTGACACGCTATCTGAAAACACTATATCACTTACAGAACCAGCGTAACGGCCAATATTGTGATAACAAGGAATGCAAGACGCTGCATCACGTACCTGTACACAACTGAAGAAAAAAATACTTTATATTGATCCCATTGGGACGCACTGGATGAAGGGCTCTCTTCCTCATCACCGCAAAGTACCGCAAGGTAATGGGCGTAATGGGGGTACCGCAAGGTAATGGGTGAGAGCAGGAAAGGACTAAGAAGAGAGGGAGAACAACATGATCTTGTGCATCTGGCTGGTATTGATATAATACAGAAGGCGCTGCATGTCAATTGGCTACTGGACAGTTGCGCAGCGCCTACTGCGTCTCTATTCTTCCTTTTGCGAATCGGGGAGGGGCCCCCTATTTGTAATTAAGGCAACACGCGAAGCTACACAGGTGCTCACTTTGGTTCTTGCTAGTGTCAATAAACTATGGCTGAACACTTTCTGATCGGAGGGCCCTTAAAATATCTAGTCTTTGTGCAACTTACATGTTATGACGCCTGATGTAAGGGCGCACTTCTGCGACACAAAATTACGTGCGTTAAGGATCCTCGTCCCACTACATGAGACATTGATATCATGTTTTATCTCACAGAAGTTTCAGGAAATTGCAATTGCATAGTCAGAAATGTAGTAGCGCAGAAGCAATCAATAGGTATGAGAAAAAGAGGGACTCGTTCTGTTTGTCACTGCCACTACAGCTTATATATATATATATATATATATATATATATATATATATATATATATATATATATATATATATATATATATATATATATATATATACATGTATATGGCGTATCACAATAAAGCTGAGTTTAAAGCTAGCTATGTCTGCATCCGTTTTTCAGACGTCTCTTTTGTTTGCTTCGGCGCTATCACTTTTGCAATAATAATCTTATTATCGTTACTGCTACTACTACTGCTGCTACTATCATTATTATTATTAGTAGTAGTAGTACTAGTAGTATTAATATTATAGTAATATATTACATCAATAAAAATAATATTTTATTACCAATTTTAAAAAACAGCATTCTCATCCAAAATTATAGATTACAAACTAGCCCGATGTACCACCCTTCTAGATACAACTGCAGGGTGCTCTGGTAGAACACCTGCTAGTACCTTGGAAGGTCAGGGTTCAGTTATTGCTTGAACCAAATTGTTTCGCCATTTTATTTGCATCTAGATTTTTCGATCATGAAAAGCATTTGAGTTTTTCCGCTAACAGCCAACGACGTGGACTCCAACGTCAGGGTTTCCGCGAAACGAGCTATTTAAGTAGTCACGTGAAAACACTGCCTGCAATAATCTATAAGCTATAGTGTTGCCTAAAGAAAACTATAACAGACATGCATATGTAGGAACCCGGCTATGTTCGGCTTTGCTATATCCATACGTTTATATGACCTGCCAGTTTAAAGTTGGAGGAGCCAGAGCAACACTGCAGCAAACCCTGTGCAATTGCTCTGGTGCTGAGCAGTCAGAGTAGCTTAAGTGGTGTAGACACAGAAGTCTCGAACCACTGGGTGTGATGGGAAGTGTCCGGCTCAGCCAAGGCCTCGCCAATCAGCGATGGATGGTCCCGCACACCCATGAACCAGAGGTGTACTAGGAACGAATGTCATCTCCTACGCCATAGTAGGGCTGCGGAAGGGCTGCATTTGGGCTTCGCCACGGAGTGCTTGGACATAGGCTGCCGAAAAACTCCGTTGTTTCCAAATACTATAGCTCCGTAGAAATGCATCACCTTCACCCTTTGAATATTTCTTGGAGATTTGAAAGCAGAGTTAAACACGTAACGTTGCATCTCACCGTGACTTGACACGTCGTCGCTGATCATTCAGGCCACAATCTATCGAGGTTCAACGCAGGGGAACCATATCTTGTTTTTGCCATCACAGGTGGTGTCTACCGAAATGAAAGATGTACTCTGCGTTTCATGTAGCGCTAACAGACTATATGAAATATGACGTTCTGTTCGTCACGGTGTAGCAGTGGCCACGGTGCTCGGCTGCTGACGGGAAGGTCGCGGCTTCAATCCCGACTGTGGCCGCCGCATTTCGGTGGAGGCGAAATGGTAGAGGCTCATGCACTGTGTGACATCAGTGCACGTTTAAGAACACCATATGGTACACAACTTCTCGAGCCCTCCATTACAGTGCCCGACGTAGAACTACATATATCCAAAAGTGATCTTCCCGTCTTGTGTGCTTTCTCTTTTGCTAAGGCACACACAAACACACACACACACACACACGCGCATATATATATATATATATATATATATATATATATATATATATATATATTGTGAAGAAGAAACAGCGTCGTTGGCAAGCAACATCGCCACCGCTTGGGTACTGGGTGCTGGGCTTCGCTCGCTCGGCTCGTGCTGATCTTCGCCGGCATCTGCTTGACCGTTGCTCTTGCACGATCGTGTTTCTTCGTAGGACCACCGTCGCAACAGTCGTCAATAAACCCTCTTTCAATTGGTGGAAGGTGCTGACGTTCCCCGTCGCCTGAACCTGGGTGCTGCCATTCGCCGTCGCCTGAACCTGGAGCTGCGCAACCGAACGCTACCTCCCATCATGGCTACCAACAACGCGCAACCTGGCTCTTCCACTCCATCCCCCAGCAACCCCGGCGTTCTTCGTTTTCGAGAGCCCAAGGTCTTTAGCGGAGCTGATGAGACCGACGTGGAAGACTGGTTCGCTAACTATGAACTGGTGAGCGCTAACAACAAGTGGGATGACGCGGACAAATTGACTTACGTCATCTTTTACCTCACTGACGTGGCCGAAATGTGGTATAATAACCACAAAAACGACATCACGACGTGGTCCATCTTTAAAACCTTGTTTGCTGACGTTTTTGGCCGACCCGCAGTCCGCAAGTCCAGAGCCGAACAACGCTTGCGGACTCGCGCACAAAAGCCAACGAAAACTTTCACCAGCTACATCGAAGACATTATTGGTCTTTGCAACCGTGTGAACACCACCATGCCCGAGTCGGAGAAGATTCAACACATCCTCAAAGGGATAAATGACGGTGCATATCAGCTGCTCCTGGCCCGTAATCCTGCCACCGTTGCGGAACTTGTCACTTTGTGTCAAAGTTTCGACGAGTTGAGCAAGCAGCGCGCCCTGACTCGCCCATTTTCCTCACACGCCGACTCGCTCTCCAGTCTCACTTCTGTTCCCGACCACTCACCAACCCTGCAAGAGATTAAAGACTTTGTGCGTGAAGAAGTAGCTCGGCAACTGTCGTTGATTCCCTTCACGCAGCAGCCGCCGTCCTCTCGTCTGCCCTCACCACTCCGCGACGTTATCGCCGAAGAGGTAGCTCAGGCTGTTCCCGTCGCTGCCCACCAGCAGCCTGTGGCCATACCTGTTGCCCATGCGCCGGCTATGCAGCCCGTGGCCGCGCCCCTTACGTATGCCCAGGTGGTACGTAGCAGACCCCGACAGCAGCATTTGCCACCCATGTCTTCAGTCGCTCCCCACTCCGCCCCATTTTCGACACCTTGGGCCGCACAACGAGTCAGCAATTCCTGGCGCACTCCTGACAATCGACCGATCTGCTACGCCTGCGGTACTCCAGGACACGTGGCACGATATTGTCGCCGTCGCTTCCAACCACTCCGCGACGCTACTCGGCCGTTACCGTATGACCCACAGCCCATGCACATACCTGCTCCCTATCCCTCACCGCAGTATGGATGCACTAACTTTCCTGAGTCTCGGTCACACCAGCCTCAAACTCACTCTCCCCGCTCCCCATCTCCTCGCAGGCGATCACTGTCCCCAATGCGCCCTAGACCCGCTTCCTCCAACCGGGAAAACTGAACGCCGCAGTTCCAGAGGCAAGAACTGCGCCGTCGTCGAAATGCTCAAGTCCTCGCACTTCACCAGCTAACGTCGTCGCTATATCTGTCGATGGTGTTTCTACCTTTGCCCTCGTCGACACAGGTGCTGCCGTTTCTGTTATAGCCGCCCAGCTCTGCCGCTCCCTACGCAAAGTGACCACGCCGCTCTCTGGACTATCACTTCGTACAGCTAGCGCACAACAAGTTCGACCTCTTGGCACCTGTACGGCCCGCATATTCATCCAAGGCTCTATGTACGTTGTCGAGTTCATCGTCCTTTCGGTGTGCTCGCATGACATTATCCTAGGGTGGGACTTTCTGTCAAATCATCATGCCATCATCGACTGCGCACGCGCTGAAGTTCAATTTTCGCACCTGTGTGACGAACCTTTGCACGAAACCCTTGAGCGGTCGCCGAAACTTGTCGTGCGTGAGGACACTGAAATTCCGCCAGCCTCTCTTGCCGTTGTCCCGGTTTGCTGCGATGACTATAACGATGCTACAGTAATGTTTACACCTTCTGACATTTTCATGAGCCACAGAGCAGTTTCCTTGCCTTTCGCTACACTCGACGTCACTGCGGGCCGAAGCAATATTTTCGTCCACAACCCCCTTTCTGCACCGCTTACGCTACTTGCCGGCGAATGTCTCGGTCGAGTGGAGTACCTCGATTCCTGTTTATTCCTTAACATGCCAGACGAATCGTGCAGTAGCGCCTCGACCGAACTTCATGCCCTTTCCCCACTGGAGTGCTCATCGAGTGACACCTTCTCGAGTTCCATCGCCGACACCTTAAGTGCCCATGAACGCGCCGAGCTTCTTAATCTCCTCCAGCACTTCGCGAATTCATTCGACGTTTCTCAGCCGCAATTGGGTCGGACTTCCGCAGTGCACCACTACATTGACACCGGTTCGCACCAGCCATTGCGTCAAAGACCGTACCGAGTCTCTGCTGCAGAACGTCACGTCATCAACGACCAGGTCGAAGAGATGCTACGTAGTCGCGTTATTCGACCATCGCACAGTCCTTGGGCATCTCCTGTCGTTCTAGTTCGAAAAAAAGATGGATCGATTCGATTTTGCGTCGACTACCTGCGATTAAACAAGGTGACGCGGAAAGACGTCTATCCATTACCGCGCATAGACGACGCCCTTGACAGCCTACAAGGAGCCGAATTCTTCTCCTCCTTAGACTTACGATCTGGATACTGGCAGGTTCCTATGGCAGAAGCTGATCGCCAGAAAACTGCGTTCATTACACCAGATGGCCTGTACGAATTTAACGTAATGCCATTTGGTCTTTGTAATGCTCCTGCCACGTTTGAACGGCTCATGGACAACACACTGCGTGGACTGAAGTGGTCTGTGTGTCTATGCTACCTCGACGACATTGTCGTTTTCTCTCCCGATTTTCCTACGCATCTGCTTCGGCTCCAACTGGTTCTGACGTGTTTAACCAACGCTGGGCTCCAACTGAACCTTAAAAAGTGCCGCTTCGCCGCGCGAGAGCTGTCCATCTTAGGGCACATCGTCTCCAAGCATGGTGTTCGACCCGACCCTGCAAAACTGCGAGCAGTCGCTGAGTTCCCGAAACCTACAACACTGAAAGAATTACGCAGTTTTGTCGGACTATGTTCGTACTTCCGGCGCTTCGTGCGAAATTTTGCATCGATCATGTCACCACTGACCAACCTCCTACGCGGTGATGCAGACCTTTCATCATGGTCTCCTGACTGCGACGTCGCGTTTGCCACGCTCCGTAGTCTGCTAACATCTCCTCCAATTCTTCGGCATTTCGACCCAACAGCTGCAACGGAAGTTCACACAGACGCTAGTGGGGTTGGTCTAGGCGCCGTTCTCGCCCAACGCAAGCCGGGCTACTCCGAATACGTCGTCGCTTATGCGAGTCGCACACTTACTAAAGCTGAGGCCAATTACAGCGTCACTGAAAAAGAGTGCTTGGCGCTAGTGTGGGCGCTTCGCAAGTTCCGCCCTTATTTGTACGGTCGCCCATTCGACCTGGTAACGGACCACCATGCACTTTGTTGGCTCGCCACATTGAAAGACCCTTCTGGCCGCCTAGCTCGGTGGGCACTGCAATTCCAGGAGTACGACATTCGTGTCATCTATCGCAGCGGACGCAAGCATTCTGACGCCGACGCCCTGTCGCGTTCGCCTTTACCTCCCGACTCGGCCTGCGGAACCACTGGTATCTCCATCGCATCTCTCGACCTCGACTCCTTTACCAGTGAACAACACAAGGACCCGTGGATCGCTTCTCTTCTTAACTGTCTTTCTGGATCGTCAACCACTGCGGTACCACGATCTCTCCGACGTCAAGCTGCTCATTTCGCCATTCGTGATCGGCTACTACACCGACGCAACTACGCCCCCGAAGGTCGTAAGTGACTCTTGGTTGTCCCGCGCAGCTTGCGATCACAAATCTGCGCCTCCTTTCACGACGATCCCCAATGTGGTCATGCCGGAGTTTTCAAAACTTACGAACGCATTCGCCATCGCTTCTACTGGCGCGGAATGTATAATTTCGTTCGAAAATTCGTTATTGGCTGTCCTGACTGTCAACGTCGCAAATCACCGCCTTTCCACTCGTCCGGTGCGCTTCAACCGCTTCCGTGCCCTGCCAAACCTTTCGATCGGATCGGAATTGATCTCTATGGCCCTCTACCGACAACATCAGATGAAAATCGGTGGATTATAGTCGCTGTGGACCATTTAACACGCTACGCTGAGACCGCCGCCCTTCCAAGTGCCACTGC
Source organism: Rhipicephalus microplus (assembly GCF_043290135.1). Classification (NCBI taxonomy): domain Eukaryota; kingdom Metazoa; phylum Arthropoda; class Arachnida; order Ixodida; family Ixodidae; genus Rhipicephalus; species Rhipicephalus microplus. The sequence continues at coordinate 211,448,170 of NC_134702.1, forward strand.
GCGGGACGTAGCATCCTTCATCCTTCATCGCTTCATATTACGACATGGTGCACCTCGAGAACTACTAAGCGATCGAGGTCGAGCCTTCCTATCAGAAGTCGTCACGTCTCTGCTTTCTGAATGCCATGTTGTTCATCGCAAGACCACGGCATACCACCCGCAGACTAACGGGCTCACGGAGAGATTTAACCGCACCCTTGGCGATATGCTCGCCATGTATGTGACATCCGATCATACTAACTGGGATCGCATTCTTCCATTCATTACGTTCGCATATAACACCGCGGCACAGTCTACCACTGGATTTTCACCTTCCTTTCTTCTTTATGGACGCGAACCATCCCACACCATCGATACTCTCCTTCCATACCGTCCTGACGCATCCGAATGCCCATCTATGTCCGAAGCTGCCCGAAATGCGGAAGAGTGCCGTGATCTCGCACGCACCTTTACGTCTCGAGAACAACAGCGCCAGAAAGAAAACAACGCCGACTCTTCACAAAGCCCCAGCTATTCCCCGGGATCACTTGTATGGCTGGCTGTTCCTTACCAAACCCCCGGCATTTCCTCAAAACTCGTTCCAAAGTACGAGGGCCCATACCGCGTTTTGGAGCAAACCTCGCCGGTGAATTTTCTCATCGAGCCACGTTCCCCATCTGACGACATGCGCCGGCGTGGACGTGACATCGTCCACGTCGCCCGCCTTAAGCCATATTATAGCCCTCTGCCTCCAGACTCTTAGGTCGCCAGGATGGCTCTTTTTCGGCGGGGGCAAATTGTGAAGAAGAAACAGCGTCGTTGGCAAGCAACATCGCCACCGCTTGGGTACTGGGTGCTGGGCTTCGCTCGCTCGGCTCGTGCTGATCTTCGCCGGCATCTGCTTGACCGTTGCTCTTGCACGATCGTGTTTCTTCGTAGGACCACCGTCGCAACAGTCGTCAATAAACCCTCTTTCAATATATATATATATATATATATATATATATATATATATATATATATATATATATATATATATATATATATATATATTTATTTATTTATATATATATATATATATATATATATATATATATATATATATTGTTACGGGGATTTATTGAGGTACACAGCGGCCTGGAAGATAGCAGCAGCAGCAGCAGCTGGCAAAGCGTAGCTTGGGAGCGAACAGCTGAGCGAGCCAAGCGATGCAATGCGGTTCCGCATGTGTTCAGCTTCTTCCTCACAATATATATATATATATATATATATATATATATATATATATATATATATATATATATATTGTGTGTGTGTGTCAACAGCTTGTTCTTGTTATAATTATATGCATTGTACATAAGTTTCAAGGACCATGATCAAGGCTCATAAATTTTTTCTCTTAGGAACACATCTCTCCCTTCGAATAATTCAGCTGTTCCAGCGCAGGTAGCTGTACGTAATTTCTCCGCACACCCATTGCGACTTTACTAGTGCTATCAATACCTGATTCAGCTATCATTATTAATTACTTATTGATTTTTTCGTTTATTCAACAATCCTGCGTTCAGTAAAGCACTTCGAGGTACTGCAGCTGTTGAGATGCTTTCCAATCTACAACAGCTACGAATAAGTAGGCCCATTTGTTTCACCTGCAGTTCGTGAACCGGTTCATGGAGGTGCTGCACTTCGGTATTCATTTCACGAGTTCAACATGGCGGCAGTGGCAGCGCAGCATTTGTTTCGAAAAAGTGCAGCTGTCGTGCAAGCTAGTTCACGAATTCCCTGCACGTGCTCGTGAGGTAGTTCCGAGTTCGTGCAGTACACAAGATGGCCGCAGCTGCAGCAGACGACACAACCGATTGCATTCGTGTCTGTTTTAGCGGCGTGCAACAAGGACGACAGTGAACATTTTTCGGTAGACACCTGATAAACAACGTTGGTGGCGCTGTATTTTACAAATAACAGCCTCCGAAACCCCCGAGACAGCCGACGAGTAGGATAGGGCTTGCACAATATCTGCACTCTCGTATTCGTTTTCGCGTCTCGTCGCTGCTGCACTTCCTGAAATGTCACCTGCACGAAGAAAACACCCAGATGGCACCGCCATGAACTGGTTCTGGAAGTGCAGGGTGAATAGAATGGACCTAAGTAATTCTATGTTGGCTAAGTGAGAATAAGTTTACCAATTGAATAAAAAAGGTACACATAAAATCAAATGACCTGTACTAAGCACGAAACCTTCACTCGCATAGAATTGACACAGGAGACAAAATATGAAAATATGGCAAAGTGGAAAATACTATTTTGATGACATCAAACAGATACTCTTGAAAACGAAGCGTGTGCTATATTCGTGAAAAAAATCTGCATCTCCGTGCGTGAGGCTTCCAATATCAATTGAATCTTGTTTAACCTTTCCTACAATGGCACAGTTTTTCTTTTTTTTTCTGTGAGACGTCATGCCGACATCGCCACGTCCGGGCAACACATAAGAGACCCGGACGCAGGTGTGCGGATGCAATAGTGCTTCTTTTTTTTTGTTTTGCACGTGGCTAACGCAGCCGCGCTCTGCTGTACGAGAGACAAAAATAACGACACGTGGCCTCGTGTCAATGAAGCGTATACATCCGCGATTGAACCATCTCGGACACGCAACGAATGCGCACCCCGAAGTCTTCTCCTTTTCCAGACCTACCCTGTTTGAGTCACAAGCAGGCGATTGTGTTGGTTGCGAGTAAGAGGCCTTTAGAATAGCCGCCGTGGTGTAAGAACTCTCGGGCTTGAGGAAACAGAGAATAGCAATTTCTCAGGGTAATCCGGGCATTTTTCTTTCAAATATGACTGCCTTGAAGCATTTTGGCTTGAAAAAAAGATGACTGCTAGGCAATTTTGAATTCACTCATTTTCACTACAAGTTGACACAAGTTGCCCCTCTAAATACCCACCAAAACTTGGCCGTCTACATTTACTGAAAGTGTCACTGCGTACTTATCACAATGAATCTCACTCATGTTAACGCACTTAAATGCTCACGCGATTTTAGTTTGCATTCTTGCGCTGACATATATGTAACACTTTAAAACATGCCAGCTTATCATATCTCAGGATTGACTTTACAACTGCTAGGTGCGTGTGATACGTTTCTTCTTGAAAGCTTTTTACAGCGATAGTTGTCAATAAATCACAACTGGAGTCAAGTGCGGTTATCCGCCCCCTATCACCGGTGTCCGTAACCGCATCGCACAAAATTAGCAAAAACAAAAAAAACCTTGTACGAATGACACAGTGAGGCTCCAATCCAAGTCCACTGGGTGCCAAGACAGTATTCTACCACTGAGCCATGGCGATGCTTGAGAGTTCTTGACAAACTTGCCTTAGGAAGGCTTGATGTTACGAAAGCAATCGCGTTAATGCGACTTATAAAGCGTTTCACAACAGCGAAAGAACAGCCAGTTGTCGCACAATGTGAATAGCGCCACGAGGGGTAGTGCGATGCTCCAACACAAAAGCTTGTTCTTGTTCAGCTATTTACTGTGGCACATACCTACTTTAGGCATATTTATTTATAGTCATCAGCCACTGTAAAAGCAATTGGACAAAAGCTTGTTCTTTGTTCTTGTTCAGCTATTTACTGTGGCGCATACCTACTTTAGGCATATTTATTTATAGTCATCAGCCACTGTAAAAGCAATTGGCGCAAAGTTTCTTGAAAGTGTTTAGTGGCTACCATGCTTCTCAGAAAAATCACGAAAAATTGCGCAGGAAATGCCGGCCTACTACCCTAAAAGCTTTATTATTAATGCCATAGTTGGAATCGAGCAAATGTGCCTGAAGCAGTTACCCAATGAGTGTTTAGAAAATGCACTGAAAGGCCACTCTCCTAGCTTTCGCTTTGACTGTGCGGCGCCTTCTGCGCAGGCATGATGAGAGCTTGTGGTCAGAACCACGTCAGAACTTGTGGCGTACTAAAAGGAGACGGACTAAGAAATACAATGGTATGATGCACATCGTCCCCTCGTCGTTCTTAGTCTGTGCCGTTTTAGTTGGCCAGAAGTTTTCTCAATATCTCACCACTAACAAAGCCATCATTACATCATTTTTAAAACTTTCTTTTAGTTTTGGAGGAGCACAACTGGTCCTTGCTCATCTGCCCAACACTGTTTCAGACAAGTGTAGCCGGGTTGTACACCTAACGGAAACGGTGTCGTTGTGGCAATGATTGGAATTGTCAGAGTAATGAAAGCACCCTCAGGATCCTAAATATCTCAGTCATCATTGTTGTTTTGTTTTTATTATCAATTTGCACAAAAATAATATGTCTCTTTTCGTTGAGTAATTGAAAATAAACTTCATATACAGCGGCAGTTCACTCAATATCTGCCTAAACATTTACAGAAAAAAATTACTTTTTATAAAAAAAATCCTCGTAACTAGGTATGAAAATATAAACAATTTGAAGAGTAAATTTCTAAAGAATCATTGCTATGTATATGCGTTAATGCGTCACGTTTCAATGCCAACTTGATGGAATATACCATCAGTTCACGATTCCCCAGTCACAGACGACGATCATCACCACAAGCAGTATTATTAATTACACTGTATATTCTGCAGAACATTGCGTTACAATTTGATTCCCCCTCCCCTCCGAAAAAGAAGGATGACCTTCGAATTCGCAATAAGCCAACCGGAAGAAGAATGTGAGCTCCAATGTAATAAAACCCGAATAAAAACTGTTGTAAAAGCTTTGAGGACACTTCGCGAGCAGGGCGTGATAGCGCAACCGGGCGCCGAATCAACGCTTTCTGAATCGCTAGGCTGACTTTGATTTTCGATGCGTGCCTCAATAACCATGTCTTCAAAGGAGACAAACGAATGTACATGGAAAACTGGCAGATGAAAACTCGCCTAGAATGTTTACCAAAGTGCAGTTGTTAAGTGACCACAACTTCATACTTCTTCCTTCTGCAAATGCCTGAAGTGCCCACTAAGCATCCGTAAAGCAACACGCAAACCTACACAGCTCCTATCTTTGTTGATACTTGTGCAGCTCATAATGATTCACTACGCCTAAGCGCTCTGTTGCCTGCGAGTTGGCTGGGCCTTTAAAGCGCCCATGTGTTGCACAATTCACATGTTTTTATAATTTGCGCCATTCCATGCTCCTGACACAGAATTTTATTCTGACTTAATGGCCACTGACATTCATCTGACTTAATCGACAATATGACTTGATCGCCAATATGACATTCAAATAGTGTCTTTTTCTCAAGCAGTTCCAAGAAATAGAGCGGCTCTGCCGTTGAACACCTGCCTGCGGCGCCGACAGCTCAAGATTGATTCTCACTGGAATCATAAATATTTATAGTTTATTTTCATTTGCACCTTTCTCAATGGTTAGATCGCGGACAAGATGATTTTTTGCTCACAAACACCAGCACTGGAACTTCTGCTATCATCATCATACATGAACAACAAAATCATCATCATCATTTTGACTATGTTCATTGCAGGAGAAAAGCCTCTCCCATGTTCCGCCAGTTACCTCGGTCCTGTGCTTGCTGCTGCGAATTTATACCCGCAAACTTCTTAATCTCGTCTGCCCACCTAACCTTCTCTCTGCCCCTAACTCTCTTGCCTTTTTTGGGAATCCAGTTAGTTACCCTTAGTGACAAGCGATTGTCCTGTCTACGCGCTACATGCCTGGCCCATGTCCATTTTTTTCTTGATTTTAATTATTAAATCATTAACCCCCGTTTGTTCCCTAATTCACTCTGGTCTCTTCTTGTCTCTTAAGGTTACACCTACCATTTTTCTCTCCGTTGCTCGCTGCGTCGTCCTCAATTTAAGCTGAACCTTCTTTGTAAGTCTCCATGTTTCTGCTCCGTTGCTAAGTACCGGCAGGATACAGCTGTTTTATACCTTCCTCTTGAGGGATAGTGGCAATCTACCTGTCATAATTTGAAAGTGCTTGCCAAATGTGCTCCACCCCATACCTATTCTCCTAGTTACTTGAATGTCGTGGTTCGGCTCCGTGGTTATTACCTGCCCTAAGTAGAGATAGTATTTTACAACTTGAAGTAGACTATTGCGTATCTCGAAGCGCTGCTCTCTTGCGAGGTTGTTGTACATTACTTTTGTTTTCTGCAGAATAATTTTAAGACCCACCTTTCTGCCCTCCTTGTCTACCTCCATAATCATGAGTAGCAATTCGTCCCCTGAGTTACTCAGCAATTCAATGTCATTGGCGAAGCGCAGATTACTAAGGTACTTTCCAATAACTCTTATCCCTAACTGTTCCCATTCTAGGCCTCTGAAAACCTCCTGTGAGCACGCGGTAAATAGCAATGAGGATATTGTATCTCTCTGTCTTACACCCTTCTTGATTGATATTCTGTTGCTTCTTTTATGAAGCATATGGTAGCAGTCAATCCCATGTAGATTTATTCCAGGACGTTTATATATACTTCATCGACACCCTGATTCCGCAGTGTCGGCATGACTGCTGATATTTTTACTGAATCAAACGCCTTCTCGTAATCTATGAAGGCTATGCATAGTGGTTGGTTATATTCTTAGCATTTTTTATTACCTGATTGATAGTATGAATGTGGTCGATTATTGAGTAGCCTGTTCGAAATCCTGCTTCTTTCTTTGGTTGATTGAGTTCTAATGTGCTCTTAACTCTGTTAACAATTACATTTGTAAATAGCTTGTATACTACGGAGAGTGAGCTGATCGGCCTGCAATTTTTCAAGTCCTTGTCATCTCCTTCCTTATGTATTAAGGTGATGTTAGCATTCTTCCAACACTCTGGTACGTTTCCCGTCAGGAGACACCTCGTAAACAGGGTGGCTAGTTTTTCTAAGACAATCTGTCCTCCATCTTTCAGCAGATCTGATGTTACCTGATCTTTACCACCAGCTTTGCCTCTGTGCATGCTTTCCAAGGCTTTTCTGATTTCTTCTATCATTACTGGTGGAGTGTCATCTGAGATACTGCTAGTTCTTCTCGTATTAAGGTCATGGTGGTCCGGACTACTGTACAGATCTCCGTAAAACTCCTTCGCTATTTCAACTATCCTATCCATATTCGTAGTTATTTTGCCTTCTTTGTACCTTAGTGCATACATCCAGTTTTTCCCTATCCCTAGTTTCCTCTTCACTGTTTTGACGCTTCCTACGTTTTTCAGAGCATGTTAAATTCTCTCCAAGTTATACCTTCCTACATCGGATACCTTACGCTTATTGATCAACTTCTAAAGCACTGACAGTTCTATTTTGTCGGTTGTGCTTGAGACTTTCATGCTTTGACGCTTCTAAATGAAATTCTTCGTTTCCTGGTAAAGCTTGCCAGTGTCCTACCTCACTGCTATATACGAGCTATTTAACGGGATCGCGTTAAAAAGATGGAAGCAATTAAGGATAATAGTTTTGTTGAATGCACAAGATATTGAATCATTAGTTACGTTAAAATAACGGTGAGAGTTAAAGTAAGATTATTTAAACATTTGATTTTTTCTTTTTTTTAAGAACTGGCATCATCGCGCCACCTGGCAAATGCTGATCTCACGAACGTGCTTTTTTGTATGTAGCCTCTGTGAACTGCTGCTGCTTTACGACGGCTCCTGCCGAAGTAGCTTACGAAGGCCACGCAGAGGGAAGCGCAGCCCAACTCAAGGACGCCTTTTTCTTTGTGTTTGAGCATAGCGCTTGAAATTACCAGCATTGCCAGTTGTTAGTCCATGTTTGTTCCGTGGAAATTCGTTTCGTTTGTCCTCTCTGCTTGAGGAGAGCGCTGCAAGTATTGAGTTGCTTGCAGTTACTTACATGACATTACAATGTGTTGTTGTAGCAGTCAGTAATTCACCCTCTGATGCTGATGATGCTGATGACATCTGATAAATGGCACTCACCCACAGAGGGGGATAGGCAAAGAACCGGGCAGCAGGCTTCTTAAATGAAACTAAAATAAAAATAAAGCCAATCTGAGAAAGTTGTTTAGAAATATTACTACCAAAAAACAACAATTTTTGCTGAGAAAGCGGTCAAACCATCTGTTGTTTTTGACAGACATAGCTACGAATTATGAACTAAAGATCTGAAAAGGTTAGGGTTCACTAGCACGGTAACCTTTTAGTTGCGTGGATGTAATAAAACACAGTGGAGCACATCAACGCACTTCACCCTCGGGGCGAAATAATGCACAGTAAATGCTCAACATTCTCTTTGATGAGACGTTTCTCTTTCATGTTATTCCGATTTCTAAAAAAGAGAAGTCAGCCTTGTTTTTTTTAGTTTTGCCGGCCGACAAAATTGCGTTATTATATATTTAAACTGTGTTACTTCTCAATATGCTCTGTCTATATTTAGTTATGTACATACAGATTAACCCCCAGCTTTTTGGCCAATACCTCATAACGGGCATGAGCCAATAACAGGGAGTAAACAAGGGAGCAACAAGCACATGAAGCCGTGAGCAGGTAAGTAAGCTTGTCATTTTTCGGCAAAGTTGCTAGAAGCAAGCGCTGGGCGTTTATTTGCAAAAGTGCTAATGCTATTTATCGGTTTGTCATCGTTAGGTATGATGAAACCGCGTGATCGATGGAAGATGTGCAACTCAAAAAATTCAAAGTAGTGTAGGGCTTATGTTTCACTTGCGCCGTCATTCGCAGTTTGACGATAATCTACATGAACCAAAAAACCAGATGAGAAACCTTGAAAGTCATCGCGTTTTAGCTTGTCGAAAATATGACCTACATAAATTCCTCTCGTGAAACAGGGAAAAGCCTGTTCTCGGTGGTGTGTGGGTTCGCCTATATAGGATATAGCCAGCGTGGTTGATTATCTGAGAATAACGTTCTACAAGTGCTGAATTGACGATAAATTGGCGATTAATCTTGTTGGTAGGAAGCGACGTGATGGAAAAATGAAAAGAATGAATGTCGATCAAAATAAAATTGCTTATAACACTTCAGAAAAGAAACAATATTTACCGTTCATATATAGAAAAGACTTGTTTTCATAAAAGTGACCTTTTAATTCATGGGTCTTGTCAATATAAAAGTAGCCACTTTTATGTGAACAAGGCTTTTCTACGGACGCCGAAACGTTGTTTTTAGTGTTTTCAACATGCTCACGGTGATTGGCATATCGTTTTTTTGTTTTTTTATATATACAAGTTATCGGTACTATACATTGATGATTGTTACAGAATGTTGCGAGTTCGTCTCTGGCATGCTGTCAGCTGCCTTACAGCCCGACTGTAACGTGTTGTTTGTGTTGACTTGTTTTCGATCATAGTTATCCACACAATCGCATTAACTTCATTGTGCACGATCAGCAGACGGTATAGCAGCGTGAACACTAAAACATGCCTTTTATTTCAATCTGGTAGCTATATTACTAACAGGCAGCATTGCAATGCTTACCCAAACATTTGTGCCTTAAATCGGTCGCATTTATTACTACCGCGCATGCGCCATAGCAGAACTTCTTCGCTATGCGGGTCCTGTTTAATCTTAAAACACCCTGATTCTAATAAATAGGGCAGTTAATAACCGTGGAGCCGAACCATGAGAAAAGTAACTAGAAGAATAATAATGAGGTGGAGCACATTTGGCAAGCACTCTCAAATTATGACAGGTAGATTGCCACTATCCCTCAGTAGGGAGGTATATAACAGCTGTATCTTGCCGGTACTTAGCTACGGAGCATAAAGCTGGAGACTTACAAAGAGGATTCAGCCTAAATTGAGGACGACGCAGGGAGCAATTGAAAGAAAAATGGCAGGTGTTACTTTAAGAGACAAGAAGAGAGCAGAGTGGATTAGGGAACAAATGGGGGTTAAGGATATCATAGTTGAAATCAAGAAGAGAAAATGGACATGGGCTGGGCATGTAGCGCGTAGACAGGATAACCGCTGGTCATTGAGGGTAACTAACCAGATTCCCAGAGAAGGCAAGAGGGTTAGGGGAGACAGAACGTTAGGTGGGCAGACGAGATTAGGAAGTTTGCGGGTATAAATTGGTAGCACCAAGCACAGGACCGGGTTAACTGGCGGAACATGGGAGAGGCCTTTGCCCTGCAGTGGACGTAGTCAGGCTGATGATGATGATGATGATGATGATGATGATGATGATGATCAGGATGATGGTGTTGATGATGATAAGAAGAAAATAACTCTGACAGTATTATTACACGAGCAGGTTCCGTTTTTCGGTACCCTCGGCGGTGACTCCATGGACACCCCACGAGCTCCGAGATTCACTTTCATTGATGGGGTCAACTTCTTGGGTGCGGTCATGATGAGCTTGTGCATGAGCGGCTTTTCAACATATGCCCTCTGGTACAACACCATGAGTGACCCGGTAAGTCAATGCTACATCATGCTCTGTATGTCGCAATTTTTGTTTCTGTGAAGACGACAACGTTACATCCCTAATGGAATGCGAAATATGTCGTCTGCATCGACAGCATCATCACGAGGGATGCATCAGCATCCCGCGATGACGTCACCGGCGCACCGTTCAATCATCGACCCGATTATTTAACGTGTGAGCTTCCGATGATGTTTCGCGTCAATGTTGCATCTATCGAATTCCTGTTAAGGTCGGTTAAATTCCGGTAATAATGAAATGCAACTCCCCAGTGACCACTGTTTAGGCATACCTTCTGTTGTGCTAACTAAAAAAGGAAATTGCGGGTCTGACTGTAATGTGATAGGCTGTGCGTTCATGGTAAGATGTGATGGTTATTATCGTGCAGGTATATTTTTAGAGTTTTCACAAAAAAAGTTTAGTTGAATTCTGCGCTTGTGTTTTTTTTTTTGCCGTCGCGTTTTTTTTCGTTCAGCAGAAACTTGTCCACTTCAAATCGTGACTTAACCCGAGACACAAGTTTAAAACATGGGTTTGCAAGATGTACTAACGGAATAGCACTTTGAGCAATCTCGTTTGTTTTCTTGTTTTTTTTTACTGCCACTGTTACAGCTGCTTAAGGGCTGCTGCGAGTTGTCCGATAACCAGTACCGCATGCTGCGCGGCAAGTATTTGAACAACATGACGCTGCTGAAACTGAACCAGACGTGGTTTCTCGAGCGCTTGCCAGATTGCGTCATTGTAATCAACTCTACGCAGCAGCTGGCGCCACAACGGTGCTGCAACGAGCGCCACCTGCTTTCTCTCACCATGCCGAGTGACGCCTTCAAGGTGGGTCCGACTGCGAGATATATCGGCTGCTTACGTCGAGTTAAAAGGGTCAGGGAAAAAAAGCAGGAAAAAAAGAAATGTCTGCTTTGAAACGCATCTCAGCACTTCTTAAGTTATCCGCAGTCGTAGTTCATTGTCCATTTTTCAAGGCAACGTGCCCCCACGTCAATGGTATAAAATCACACTGGGGGCAATCAGGTATGGCTGAAACGGGTGTTAACGCGGATAATTTTTAATATTATTTGGAGGTCTTTAACGTGTTAAAAGCACGTTATGGTTATGATAGGCACAGTGGTGGAGCGCTAAAAAAGTTCCAACCACGTAGGCTTCTTTAACGCGCACCTAAATCTATATACACGGGTCTCAAACATTTTAGCCTCCATTGGAAATGCGTCCCCTGCGGCCGACATTTCATCCCGCGACCTGCGCATGAACAGCTGAGCGCCATAGCCACTAGACCACCTGGGGGGACGGGGGGTGCATGCCCAAATTTCGAAAACTTGTTATTGTTCTGATTCCCTAGCATGTAATATTAAGAAATTTCGAATAATACATGCGTGTAGTTTCCTGGATGAATGCCTTACAATGCGTTTTTATTGTCCTCATGTGAACATGGCTGTAACAATTGAGTTGTGCTCAATTGTTACAGCCATGTTCATGTAACCCTTGTTTGTGTACCATGTAACCCTTGTTTGTGTACTTTGTTTTATATTAAATCTTTTAAATCTTAGATTTTACTTTGTTTTGCATATTTTTAAGCACTGCTTGCACTAACAATATAATTTCTCTCAAAACAAAACTTCACGAAGCATGTGTACGTTTCCTTCCGTACATCAGGTACGCAATCGATGTGACAACTTGCTGTCGCAAACTACATGCTCTGCCAAGCAGGACAGTTCGAATTGGATACGCGGCCATCGCAATAGCATTCAGATAGAGGTGCCATGGGGAAGAAAAAGAAACGACTGTTTCATGGACCACAAGTGGACCGCAGAAGGCCTTGGCGTTTAAGTATACCAGTAGTGTTCCACAGAGGCAATGGTCTCAAACTCGTCCTTACCAGCGGGCCACATTAGTGGAAGTTTACCCGTGCAAGGGCGATGGTAGTAAAAAAGGAGTGAAAGGGGGGGGGAGCTTGATTTTATAGGTTTCAGCTAACGTTGACATTTGGGAGCCATGCATGGCAAGGGGCAGTTGGTATCTCAAAATATCAAACACATCGGCCAAAAAGCAGGGGTCTTGGCGGTATTTACTGCGCCCAAGTTGTCGCAGTTAAGTGTCAAAACTATTACTTTTGTGAGACCTCTAAACGCGTGGAAACTTAAACACCGAATTAAATTTTTGATTGGCTGATTATTCGAGGGCGCAGTACGCAAGTCACCTTTCTCGTGTGGTGAAAGATATGTCGGACAGGTGCCTTAATACACGTTTGCTAAAGGACAACCAAAAAGTAAAAAAAGAAAGATGTGATAATTTCCTGGCACCTCTTCATTATTGTTGGGGATTAAAGTTCCAAAATCACCATATGATAATGAGAGACGCCGTAGTGGACGGCTTCAGAAATGTCGACCCCCTGAGGTTTTTCAACGGGCACCTTAATCTCGGCACACGGGCCTCAAGCATATTCGCCTCCATTGAAAATGTGGCCACGATGGCCTGGCAGCTCTTTGCGCCGAATTCCAATGCGTGCTGCTATATGACGAAACAAAAGGGTCAGCTACTCACCCAAGCTATAGCACTATAGGCTTATCAATGATGCGGTGGCAAAAGGAAACGGTGGCTTATCAGTCTTATTCTTTACTTTTTGTTTTATCAGACATGTTACTGTACTCACCTGAATAATTGTTCATGTAGCTTTTTTGTTGTTGTTTTTGCATTTCTTCGTACTCACCAAAGTTTTTCATCCATCCATCCTTTTCATAATTCCCTCCCAACTATATTGCACTGTATCTGAGTGTATCTCAGTTAAAAAAGCCAAGTATCACACTAACGACAAAAAAAAGAGTTAAGCTACCTGAATTCACAAGCAGCTATTGTTCCTGAAAAGGTTTGCTGCTTTGTGGTTTTATATTTGTTCTATCACCCTGGTGCTTTGAGTGATGCTGTGATCTCATGAGCCAGGTATATATTTGTGTGTCGATTGAATGAACAATAATTGCAAGTTTGCGCTTGTCTTCGTCCTTTCGTGCCTTTGTGTGCTACTTTGCGTTTATCTTTAGCATTGTCATTTCCGACGCCCGTGACATATGTCGTATCTGGCTCATTTCTTAAGAATATTTTGCGAACACATCAACACTTATTTTGATCTTCAGAATTACAGAAACCTGGACACAGACTCTGGCATTTGTTTCATGATTAAGTATCATGACGTGAGAGCCGCAGTAGGCACCTCAGGGGAAAAATAATGCAGAAGACCAGCCACGCATCTTTTGCTCATCAACGTAGATATTTGACTAAATAAAAAAGTTTGCCCACGATAGTGATGCGCAGTGCGCGGTCCGCTATCGATGGGTTGCCGGGCCGCAAGCGGGCCGCGTGTTTGAGACCCCTAAACGAAGGTGTTCCTCGCGATCATGTTATCCTTGGCGGACGTAAAAAAGGAATGATAATATTTTATTTAACCCTATACCGTAGCGACTCTGCAGTGGAATCATGTAATTCTCACATTCATTGCCTTTACAGTCAGCCTCCTGGTGAACTTTATTGTGCAGGGTGATTATCTTCGAATTGGCCCATTTCATTGGGCTGCAGTCTAATAAGAAATTATCCGACATCAAAGTGGTTTGTCCAACACAATTACAAAGGATGTAATTTTACTAACACGTCCTGTTTTTTTGATGTGCAACGACAAAAAACAATAGGAAAATTGCAAACATCACGACTGACATATTACAAAGTGTTGCAGACAACATGGAGCGGGGAGTTTCGGTGTGCCTACGCCAGCATGACGGTAATATTCAACACCTGATGTAGGGTAAATGATCGTATACCTTGATAGCCCTTATTACTTAGTCTCGAATGGTACGCCACACGGCAATTAAATAGTAGGTCGGTAATGAACTTTATTGAGGATCCAGTGAGGAATGACGGGCTCGGGCTGTGCCTCCAGGAGCCGACGTCCGGGGAACATTGCGCGAGCCCTGGCTCGCTGGACAGCACAGGTTTGGTACAGTGTACATGGGGTGAGAAGGGTGGCTCGCCACCCCTCAGCCAGTCTTCCTTGGGTACACATACTTTCGTCCAGGTAGTGACGGTGAACACCGCACTCACAGTCCCAAAGTATATGCGCCATGGCAGCTGTCTCGTGCCCGCATGACGCAAAGCCGGGTGACGGGTGGCACGAAAGACACAGCTTTCGGGGATTGTCGAAAGACACAGCTTTAGGGAAGCTTTCGGGGATTGTCGAATGTGTCAGCCTGCAGACGCCTCAGATGAGACGCCTAAGACATGCTCTAGGCTGCATTTGGGGTGGTGTGAAACATTGTCGAGTTTTTCTACAGTACATGGGGATGATGCTCTTGCAGTCGTGCAAGTGACCATGATGCTCTTGCAGTCGTGCAAGTGACCATGATGCTCTTGCAGTCGTGCAAGGCCTGAAAGGACGTTTTATAGGCACAAGCTACCCCGCTTTTATAGTATGCAGTGGTTTTCATTATTTCTTTTCTATTCTTTTCTCGATTGAGGCGCATCAACAAAAAAGAAACAGGCCCATAAGTTCTTATCCTTTCTGAACGTTGCGCCGCAAAACTGCATACTGTTGAGATAATTTGTAATGAAGCAACAGCCCAGTGAAATAAGGAACGTCTCAAAGAATCGTTTTGCAGTTTCAAGCGGTAAACTGGTAGCGAGGAATTAATATCTCAAAATAGTTCTCACATCATAGGCGTCGCCGCGTGTGATGCATTTTGCAGATCTACGAGCGTCCGCTAAACTGCGGTCACGTGGCCTGCAAGAACATCTCCAACCGCTTTAAAATGGGTTTCTACACGTTCCTCCTCTTCTGTGTGGCACACTGGTTGGCCTACTCAAACGTAAAAACTGCCTACACCTATCCGAGACGGGTAGCGGAAATCAGACGAGTGCAGGCACGGATGGCCGCTAGGGAGCGTCGGGAAGTGGCCCAGACGCAAACTATGCCTGCTGCCGGCCAGTGAGACCTCTAGGAATAACCGGTAAGGCGTTTTTTGATGTACCCGTATTACCACTATCATACAAGTTTTGTGTTCTTTTAATATAAAGGGCCCCTCCCTTATGAAAACGACTGTTTGTTTCCCATTGTCGGACTGTGATCGAATGATTGACTCTATTGATCATCAATGATTCCACAATACTTATTGACTTGCTTCGATACTTCATCGACAATATTTCTGTTGGGCATTTTGCAATAAAGTTTTATTGTCTCATTTCTATTAAAAAAGCATGGACTAAATATATCGTAAACAATAGTTCTGTTGACAAACCTTGCAATAAAATTTTTATCGTGTTATTTCTATAAAGAAAACCATGGACAAAATGTTTCGTAAACAATAATACTGTTGAGCACTTTGCAATAAAATTTTTATTGTCTCAATTCTATCAAAAAACCATGCACGAAATATTTCGTAAGCAATATTTCATAAGAAAAAAATTGAGACGCACGCCCGCTCATGTTCTCCTGCACGCGTGCATGCAGGAGGAAAAAAAAGGAAGCACAGGCGAGAACCGCGGAAGCTGAGAAGTTTTGTGTTTTCGAGGCGGCCGCTCTATAGTGCATGCGTGAAAGCATTGAAACACTCACCTATAAGTTGATGTTCGTGCTCTACAAAACAAATTGAACTGATGATTTTAGGGAAGCATGGCAAAAAAAACGGAAGGCAGCGAGACAGAGAAAGATCAAAATTTAGAGGTCGATTGGTTGATGTTTGATTAGTGGTCGCGTAATTCGATGATGAACTTGAACATCAAGTACACAGAAGTCAGGGGCAGAAGTCAGCAGGAGAGCGTATGCCCCCGACATTTGCTCATTTTTTTATTATTAAGTAAAGCTATCATATAGCAGCATGTATTTCTAACAGTGACGCACGACCAAGACAATCAGTATACTGTTTGTGAAGATAATTTACCACCTATAAAAATCCCCCTTTTCTAAAGAGTAACTGCATGCAGCAACAATAAAGATTTCGAGGTCTGTTCTGCACCATTTCTTGACCCCATCTGCACGCGGACTATCGCGAAAGAGATAGTCAGAAGCATAATTTATTTGGAGTAAGATCTACCTGTTCGCCGTTAATTTGTGTACGTCAAACTTGAGCTTGATGCGCATTTCGGCATTCACTTGAACAGCGGTGTGATGCTGAATAAAGATAAGAGTAGCCACTCTCCATAAATAGCATGAGTTAAAGACGGAAAATGAGTAAAAACCACTCTATATTGCGAATATAGAATATGAAACTACACTATATTGCGAATAATGAATATAAATTCTAGTTGCGGAAATGAGTAATCGTTGAAATTCTAAAATGGCGCTGCTGCCCCAGCGTGCAGCTCGTGGCAGTTCGCGCGTACGAAATGAAGATGTTCAAGTAGGCATGCTAAAATACCTATGCAACGTTTACGTGCGAAAGCGCATTGTCTTCAAACAGCTGAAAATAGGCTGCTGTCACTGACACGCGTGTTCCTCGCGACACAAATAAGCGACATTGCTTACAGCAGACGCATGAGCGAGAAACATACGTAGGTTTTGACAGCCGAACACAGCCTCGTCGCGCTGCTATCCGCGAATTTCAGTGAGTGAAACACCCGCGGTTCACGGAAACGCACTAAAGCGACGCACGAACACACGTTAGTCGTTCTTGAAGAACGGTGCACCACGAAGCGAAGTCGGAGCCTAAAGCGCTCGCCGTTGTTTTTTCGAGTTCATAAAGCCCTCCAACCTATTTGCTGATTAAAGGCATGCGCAAACAAATGCATATGGCACAAAAAAGTTCAAAGTTCTGCCGATGGTAAATTTGCAAAAAGCCACTTGGTAGATAAATAACCGCAAAAGTCTAGCCTTTACGCGGTGGCACTGTGGTGCAATGTGTGGGACATCTGCTTCATGTGCATGAGGTGCCGGGTTCAAATCCAGGCTGCAGGGTGGTCTGCAGATGTAGGTGATTGTGATACTAATGGTTTTCTCATTACCTATGCTCACAATATCCACCGCATTATTGGCGAGGTACCGCTCTCCGGTGTGATAAATAATAATTTTTGTTCCGCATTTCAATAACCATTGATGGCTTTCAATTGAAACTCGTGGGCTAATTTTCAATGCTTGTCAACAATTGCCTTTGTGATATTTCAGTCGATCTACAACGTATTTTTCATCGCCAGTTAATTTTCTCTCAATGATAACTCTATATCGAGTTCATTGATGGTTTTTAATTGAAAGTCATGGACAAATTTTCAATACTGGTCAACAATTTTCTCAACGGCAATTTAGTGAAACCGTCATGTCTTTTTGATCCCATCTTTTGTCATTGCTCAATAACTTTTCTTTGTTTTTTTTCTTCAATGAAAAATTTTGTAAGAGCTGGCACAAACATTTTATTTCCGATTTTTTTTTTGCTGCAGTTAGTAGTTTTGTGCCCCGCCACAGTGGTTTAGTGACTAAGGTACTCGGCTGCTGACCCGCAGGTCGCGGGATCGAATCCCGGCGTCGGCGGCTGCATTTCCGAGGAAATGTTGTAGGCCCGTGTGCTAAGTTTTGGGTGCACGTTAAAGAACCACAAGTGGTGGAAATTTTTGGAGCCCTCTAGTTCAGCGTCTCTCATAATCATATGGTCATTTTGGGACGTTAAGCCCCACATATCATTCAAAATAATTTGTTGTTTTGTGTCTGCATTCCCGAGGTTGAATCGTAAATGCTCAAACATGTATAATTCATGCTAGCGTCTTTAGTTGTGAATACTTTTGCGTCCGTTCGAAACACCTTCCTAAATCCTATAAAAAAACCAGTGCTCCAAAGCGAAAAAGCACCGCTTCGGTAACGCTGAAAGCACCATTTTCAAGTCCTGGGAACCGAGTGGTGAAAAATGAAAAGAAGTGAATGCTATCAACGTATTCTCTCTCGAAAAAAAAAAGGCATTCCTGGCGTAAGCAGCCACAACCACCTTAAGAACAGTCGAACAACAGAGCGAGGGGGGTGACCAACAGTATTTCTCGCTGGATGCCACTCGGGGTATTGTGCCTGCCCCGCCAATGTTCTTTGACGTCGACAATACTCGTCGTAGTCGTTCTACGTCAAACGGGGCCTCGGTTTATGCATACCCGTCACGAACTCACGACGTACTGCCAGCTCCAGTGAACCCTCACGAATTCTTTAAAATCTAATAAAGATACCTTAAAACAAACGTTAACCACTAATAATCGGAAAGTGGCGCCCCCGTATACAGGACAACCCACCAAGACAAACATATTGCGTTTCGAATTTTTGTGTAAGAGGTTCTTCAGTCATAATATGTAACTCAGCGATCCTACGTGGGGCACTATGTGACGGGTTGGCAACAGGGAGCCCAGGTTTAGCTATTTTGCACCGATTTGGCTACCTTGTAGGTCGCTGACGGCAGAAAAGATATCTTGGATACTTAGCTACTTTTTGGCGATATCTTCGCTCCCTTGATACGAGCAAAATCATCAATATCGGGTGACGCTGGCGCAGATTGTCCATCATTACATAAATATAAAAAAGCTACACGCTTACCCAACCTGCCCGGGAAGCAGTCTTCACGCACACACGCAGAAAAAAATGCCTTTGAATGCTTCGTTGGGTTTAACTAAGAACTGCAACATATGATCTCCCTTTACTGCTCACTTGTCTCAGAAGGCAGCTGTAAACCAAAATTACAAGTGAACAGGAATCGAAAGCACTTCACATCTAGGGCGCTCTGCACTGACTGACATTAAAAAACGGAAGTTCGATGTTTTCAGAGAGCACTGAAAAAGCAGTATAAATTGTGCAATGAGCCAGGAGCTGGTTACCAACAGTTGTGAGTGCGCGCTTGTATGGGCGTCCTTGCCTCTTGTGTTAAAGCTGTCTAGAGCCCTCATTATATTGTCACACGGACTCGCCCAACAAAGAGTCGTTATAAGATATCCGTTCAATTGCTTGTCTCATTTCTTAGGCTTAGTAAAGACTGCGGCTCTCACTTCGTCATCACGGAAGAAACGTTTGAAAAATGGTCTTCTATTTAGCAAATAATCAAGCAACTTTGATATTGAACGCATACACCACGGACTCATTTTTAATGTCATAACCTCTATTGGTTTCGAGAAATGCCATGTAATATGCGTGGAGAGAGTGAGTTTTATGACAATGCTATTGTTCCAAGAGTGCTTAAAGAAAAGGTGCGCGTTCTGCGCAAGCCTAGGGTTTTTTTGTAACTACAAATACGCATCCCTTGTTGTGACCTTTTCTTTATTCACAATGCATGAATTCATTTCTAAAGTCCATATTTATCTTGAAATTTCAGAAATTATGATTTGGAATTGTTCATGCAGTTTACATTTACTTTTTCACTAAAAGTATTTTGCATCTCGTCCTGTAAATAAAAATATGGGAGTTGTTTTCATACATGCATGGTTACCTCTGGCTAATATGGTCGTTTTCGGAGGCTAAACCCCACATATCAAGCTACTTCTAGCTGCTTTTACTACCGTTGGCTCATGTTGGCTACATTATTGCTAGTTTCCCAATTTTTAGGATATTTATGGCTTTTTGATGTCGTAACTCTGGTGGGCAAACAGAAAACACGGTGCGTGTGCTTACACTTGAAGACATCAAAGATGGTCTTCAACAGCACCTATTATCTAAGTAATGCCCGTGACGAGGGCGCTTTCAGAAGAAACAACATTCGATTCTCTAGCAGTGTGTAGAAAAAGTAAACGTTGATAGGTGGTGAACTGGGCACATGTCCGATATATAGAATTTCTTTGCGATTGGCAAGAGGATTGGTGCGCAGAAATAATGATTTAGATTCCCGGAGGCAGTGATTTGAAAAACTGCAAAAAATAGTACTAGACAAGCCCTCTCGCGGTGAGAACAAAGCGAGGGGAGGAACGACTGAGATTTTTGGCAGATATACTTGTCCTATATGTTCGTATGTCCCAGAACCAACAAAATAAATGTAGGGTCCCGTAAAAGTTTTGCACCGCGCGTACAATTCATTGATATGGCTAAGATATATTCCAAACTTTGATGCATGTTTGTTGAGAGATGTGGCTAAGATCCGCGCATTTGGAGCTTGAAGGGTTGAGTGCAAACCAAAGCCCACAAGAAAACATGTTGTTTTAAAGTTCATTTACAACATTGACAATACAGGATACGTGTACTTGCCATTGCCATCATGGACCAAAAGAAATGTCAATACACGCCTGACTGAGCGGCATCGCGGGCACAGCAGACAACTACCAAAATAATTATTGAACTATTTTCGTATGGCGATAAATACTAACGGACGGAGGTATGGCTAGACAGTTCTCTCGTTGAGTCGGCATAGACATTCTTACTAACTTCAATTTTGCAGGGCTGAAGTGAACGCAGACCAGGTGAGTTTTAACTCACTGGAAGAGGTATTCGTCCTGCTGTGGACATGAGATAAGCTGACGACGTGTATGGCTTGCCAAACACTATATCTCAACGAAATTCTCCCTCACACTTGTTCTGACTCCTTCGGATGCCGCGCTCTTGGCCCAGTTTTAGCTTGAATGATCCTATGTTACGAGATGGACCAACACGCCACACGGCTGATCTACCTGATATCCAGTCGCCATAATGCATGTAAAACAATCCTTCTCGTCGATAGCAGTAGCAGGCTGCTGTCGTGGCCGTCGTCTGGTCTGTCGGAAAGAAATCGACCTTCTGGAAGATGGGCCTCTGCTCCAATTACTTAAACGAATGTGCAGAATATTCTCACGCCATTGATTTACTCGCTCTTATATCACCGATAAACCACTGGTGTCATAATTCTTGTCGTTGGCATATGCCTAATATTCAGAAATCACAACATTGAGTTTTTAAAACTGTGCAGAGGCTGGCGCTATTTGTCCCGTGAATTTTTGGCGTGCATGACTCAAGCCACATGGGCAGTTTTGAAAAGGCCGATACTCGATCCCACAACACCATCTTCTCGACGAAGGAGGAGGAGAGAGTGAGAAAGGAAAGGCCGAGAGGTTAACCAGATATTGGCATCTGGTTTGCTACCAAGCGCGGGGGGTGGGGAAGTAGGGGCAAGAAAGAGGGGTTAGATAAAGGAAAAAAAACGCACGCGCACTCATAAAAAAAACGAAAACACACACAGGAAGGGCGTCCCAGCTACAACCGTTCAGCAAGGCTGGTCAATCGCAAAAAGTGCAGCAGCGCTTTCAGGGCCCTCTTCTGTGAAGTCGCATCCTGACGATACTGCAGAATTTCCTGCTCCGACAGAGGCTGATCATCTAATTTGTTGAGTTCCCTGTGAAGGCATAGTCGCCACCTACTATACGCTAGGCACTCACAAAGAACATGTTGAATGGTTTCCTCCTTGCCACAGTGGCCACAGGCTGCGGTGTCGGCCATCCCAATGCGGAAAGCGTAGGCGTTGGTAAATGCAACGCCCAACCACAGCCTACATAACAGGGTCTGGTCTGCTCGGCGAAGCCTCGACGGGACTTGAAGACTTAGCGTAGGGTCAAGCGAGTACAGTCGGGCATGCTTGAAGTGCGGCTGATTCCATTGCGATGTGGTTTGCCGGCGAGCAAGTCTGCGGAGCTCTCGTGCAGCATCCGTCCTAGAAAGTGGTAGTCGCAGTTTATGATCTTCTGTGTGGGCTGAGCGGGCAGCTTGATCGGCCCGTTCATTGCCGATGATTCCGCAGTGACTGGGCAACCACTGAAATGTAATTTGGTGCCCTTTCTCAGTCAGGTGGTGTATAACCTCTGCTATCTCTAGTACCAGCTGCTCGTGTGGTCCACGGCGTAAGGCTGATAGTAGAGACTGCAGTGCCACCTTCGAGTCGCAGAAAATAGTCCACTTGCGTGTAGGTTGATCAACTACAAATTGCAACGCGGCACGAAGTGCTGCCAATTCTGCTGCCGTTGATGTTGTTGCGTGAGATGTCTTGAATTTAATTGTCGTGGCCAACCTTGGTATCACTACTGCTCCTGTAGAGCTGTCCGGCTGAACCGATCCGTCAGTGTAGATATGTGTGGAGTCTTAATATTTCTCATACAAGAGAAGTAGTTTGAGCTGTTTAAGAGCCGGTGACGACAAATCGTCCTTTTTCTCGACGCCAGGTATGTTAATATTAATCATTGGTTGAGCGAGGCACCATGGCGGAGTCACAGGTCTAGCGGCAGGAGAGAACGAAGTTGGGATCAACTCACTATGTGCGGTCACTGTTTTGCAGTAAGATGTGCATGGTCGGACCACTGGTGGAGAGTCTAGGTGATGTCGAGGGATTCGAGCAAGGTGTCGTATATGTGTCCTCAGCACTTCCACATTAATGTGGGTCTTGATGAGGTTGTCCCTTGTGATGGCTATAGTTGCCGCTGTTGACGCACTTTGGGGCAAGCCTAAACATATCCGGAGTGCTTCAGCCTGTACACTTTCAAGCATTCGTATGCTAGTTTTACTTGCGTTGGTTCACACAGGTAGGCTGTACCGAAGGAATCCAAGGAAAAGAAACCTGTGTAGTCGCAACATAGCAGTTGTGGACATTCCCCAGTTCTTTCCAGCGAAGAACTTGAACAAATGACAGATGCCTGTCAACCGCCTTTTCATGTATGATACATGTGAACTCCATGAGAGGTCTCTGTCAATTATAACACCTAGGAACTTGTATGATCGGAGGTGACGTATTCTTTCGCTGTTTATCAGAACGTTGTAGTTATGCATTGGTTTGCGCGTAAATGCCACTAGCGCACATTTCTCAGAGGAAATTTCCAGACCTCGTTGACGGAGGTAAATAGCAACTTCAGTGGCAGCTCTCTGAATTCGCGCTCGCAGCTGTAGACGTGTTACTGCAGACGTCCAAACGCAGATGTAGTCCGCGTACATTGACAATCTGACAGTACTTGGCAGATGCTCATTGAGAGCTATTAGCGTCAGGTTGAATAGTACAGGGCTAAGTATGCCACCCTGGGGAACACCACGCTGGCTGTAATGTAGCGAAGTGTCACCATCCTCGGTTCTGACGAAAAAGGATCGCTCAAAAAGATAGCTGCGTAGCCACTGAAACATCCGACCGCCCACTCCTACCTCCTTGAGAGTGGTGAGGACCGCTTCATGTGTGACGTTATCGTACGCCCCTTTAACATCAAGAAATAAAGAAGCGCAGAGACGCTTACGGCCTTTTTCGTGTTGCACGTAGCTGACCAGGTCTATGACACTATCAATTGATGACCGGCCCCGGCGAAATTCCGTCATAGCGTCCGGGTAGATGTTGTGGTGCTCCAGGAACCATTCTAGCCGTCCAAGTACCATCCTCTCCATCACTTTGCCCAAGCAACTAGCCAGTGCAATCGGGCGGTATGATGTGAGCACCAATGGTGACTTGCCAGGCTTCAGTAATGGAACCAAACGGCTGGTCTTCCAGTTAACTGGGAGGGTGCCCTCTCGCCACGAGTCGTTGTATATCTCGAGGAGGGCACTCCTCGCACACTCACCAAAGTGACACAGTGCTCTGCATGATATGCCATCAGGCCCGGGTGCTGATGTCCGTCTACACAAAGCCAGTGCTGCTTTAAGCTCATGAATAGAAAAAAATTGGTCCATGTGGTGATCGTGTGATGTCGTACCACCACGTGAGAGCGTGGAGGTGTTGAGATCTGCGAGTTGTCCAGATAAGTTGGCACAGAACTCTTCTGCCACGTCGACCTCCGATCTCTGTTGAGAGAGGGCTAGAGCCTTGAATGGAGACCGCTGAATTGGAAATGTCCGGAGCCCTCTTATTGTTTTCCACAAGTGTGATAAAGGCTTGCGAGGATCTAACGAAGCGCAGAAGGCTGCCCAACGTTGTGACTCTAGCTTGTCTATGCGGCGTTGTATCTTCTTCTGAAGACGTCTAGCGATTCGTAAATCGTCGATTGCTTTCGTGCGTCGGTACCTTCGTTCCGCACGCCGTCGGAGAGCCCGAAGTTGTTCTAGTTCCACATCAAATTCGGTTACTCTAGAAGAGCATGTGAGGGTGCACACTGTGTCTTGCACTGTGGACTTGATCCCCTCTTCTAAGTCAAATGAGGTGTTCTCTTGACAGCGTTCTTCCATGAGAGATTCAAACTTGGTCCAGTCCACTCTTTGGATAGTTTCGCGTACCTTGCAAGGTGATAATCCTCTGATCTTGACATATGTGGGAATGTGGTCGCTTCCATGTGTTTCTATGTCCGCAAACCATCCGGCACATCTGACGAGACCTCGAGAAACAAAAGCCAAGTCAAGGCAACTGCTGTATCCAGGGCCACGTAAAAATGTTGGGCTGCCATCATTTAACAAGCACAGCTCGTTGTCTGAAGCAAACGTTATCAGACTTCTACCTTTTGCGCTGATCTTCGGGCTCCCCCATAGCGTATGGTGGGCGTTGAAGTTTCCGATGATCACCCATGGGCCAGGAGTGGGTGATAGGATGTGTCCTAGTCTTCTGTGGTCAAAGTTACTTGATGGCGACAGGTATGCACCGACAACAGTGACAGTAAGACCCCTTTTCTTCTCGAAGTTGCGCACGGCAGCATGGCAGATAAAAATCGCCATTAAGCCAAGCAGAGCGGTGGCCCATGCCTCCCCTTTCTACCCTTCTCTCCATCCAAATTCTTTTTCGCCATGGCCTACAGAGCCGGAAATGACACTCGACGACACCATTGCTCCCAGGGCACACACTAAATAACGGGGTGCCCTCTCCCTCCGGCCACCCTTGAACAAATTTCAGCCTACACCACTGCAACTGGGCAGCTCAGGAGTTTCTCGCGAAAAGCGCGTGACATTCCAGATTGTAGATGTGAAACATCTTCTGGCGGTGGCTTTGTCCCTCCTCCGTACCGCGGCGTCCTTACTCCCCCCCCCCGTGCACATACGCGTCCTCCCCCTTTCTCTCCTTACATATACGCTCCCTCTCTCTCTCGAGTGAGTGGTGAAACCATCGACACGCTTTCGCAGAATTGAGGCGTCCACGCCGCCTCTGCGCATGCGCATCGCTATCTCTCTCTTCTTCTAGGCTCCCCTTCCTCTCTCTCCAGTCTTCGATGAACACAAAACGGTTCCTCAGAACACACGGTCACTTCGCAGCCGCTCATCGTCGGTCTTGTGGCGTTCGGCGATTCCGTGAGCCAGAGCACGTGTGCTTTGGTTAGAATGGAGTCACGTGTGATGTCTCTTGCGTGGGCGCTGAGAGACCATTTATTTAGCAGTGCTATAATGATGATCACTGGCAGCTTTTGTCAGGCAGAGGTTCCGAATGTTGATGCACCAGCATAAGCCGGCACAGCCGAGTTTCTGTGGGTGCTGTTCACGATCTTCTCGCTGCTTCACGTCCAAACATGGTAGTGAGACTTTTTATTTTTGTACTGAGGTCACCTTAAGTGACATAATTCTAGTTAACTTCGAAAACAGATGTATGTGTTGTTCTTCTTCAAACGTTTCAATAAACTCCGCAGTTATGAATACATAATTAGTGTTTTTTAAGGAGCAGCGAAACTGTGGCGACCGATACACCAGAATACGACCCAATGAAGACAAGCATGTTGTTGCCGGGAGTATGGCTATTCGCTAATTTGAAGTGGCAAAATACTTCAAGAAGTAATGCACATGCTCACATAAACTATTTTTCAGGCTCTTGAACGTGGCCTACATGAAACAGCGCTCGACCACTTTTCCTGAGATGTTCATTTTCTTGGCAGGAAGTATGTGGGGGATGTTAGTAGACGCGATGTTGGAAGCCAACAGAACGCTGTTTTTTGTTTTGCTTTTATATATAGCCTGCTGTGATGAGTCATACTTCCAAAACAAATATTAGGGTTCTGCAGGCAGTCCAAACGCAAGCTCTGAGTACATGGGCTAACCAAGCACTCAGGCTGTGGCTCGGTTAGCCTAAATTTATGCTAACAGACGCAACCGTTGTGATTGCTCATGACCATCTAATGCAGAATT